>NC_143257.1:14455000-15080000 GCF_984573655.1 Nuphar pumila
ATTTTGTGGTCTTTTTTTCAATCGATGCATCATTTCTAATGAACATGAAAGTTTTTTAGTCATTAGAATACATGCATTTGATCAAAGTATAATTATACAATGAAAGTTCATGGAAGAATTGACTTCTATCTAGTAGAGGAGAAAATAATCTTAATATTTATGTGCATAATGGAATACAAAGTCAATTAAAACACATGCATTGATCAACTTATTTTTTACTTTTCACAAAAAACTAATTACATATAAGTTTGTTTTGTTATTCAATTTACAAATCTTTATGGAAAGATTAAACTTTTTATATGCTGAATGCACTTAATAAATTTTATTTTTCAAATATTGGGTTACCCTAGCAAACCTTTGTAGTTTACATAATATTTTTTAATTAAATACTCTATTTTTTTATCGTCTGCAAAGTATAGTGTTTGCTATTTAAATCATAGCTAGCTTGCGATGTCTAAATGTGTTGCAAGCAAAGGAGTCAACAATCAGTTATCCGACACAATTGTGGTGGCTAGGACTAATGAGGATCCGACAAAGCCAAAATATAGTGAAGTACTACTATTTTTCAAAAAAACTTTTTTGATTAGTGAAGTAAGTATATTACAATTTTTTTTAGGTGTTTTGTTTATTTTGATCGTATGTAGATTCTTTTAAAAATAACATGAGTGTATTTACATACTTGATGTAACACCTAGAAAGATTCATACTTAGACTTAGTAGTTTTCATAGTAAAAAAATGGCAGAAGGATGTGATTTGCCGAAGACCATTTACATGACCCTATATTTTTTTGTGAGTCTATAAAGAAATGATTTTCTTCTTTTCTTCCTTCTAATAGAAATTAATCGTTAAAAATTGAAACTCACAGCAAATGCTCAAAAGTCCTCTACATCAAGATGAGGCATAAGCAAGCTTGAAGCATGACCATTTGTCATATCTGTTTTATAAATGTGACAACGTATACGCTTACATAACATAAAATTTGAACTTGATAACTACCTTAAAATCAATTTATGTTGCAGATCTTGATTACTATCAACTGGAGCAATTATCATTGGGTTATTTAAGAGATGTATATGGAAGCGAATAAGTTAAGGTTATGCAATTTGATAGAGACTACAAAACTTTGTCATAGTAACACCGTAGATATGGTACGTAATATTATTATCTATTCAATATTGTATTTCTTTTATTCAAGTACTTATTTGGTTTAATGTTGTGTCGCAAGTTCATTTTTTAATAGATAGATTGGTTATAATATTTATACAGAATGGTCGACCACTGTTGTGCAAGACATTCCTTAGCAATTAAACTGGTAATTACCTTTTTACATGTTTGTTAACTAATTTTGTACATGTTTGTTCACTTGGTATATAAATGTTATAGGTATGATTGTAAAATATATAACCTTTTATATATGCAATACTTAGGATTAGGCAAACTATTAAATTTCATACAAGTATACTATGCTCATGTTTTATTTTTTTTATGAATTTTGTTGCATGTTAACTGAGTGACCATTTTTCAGGTTGATATAACTGCAGTTTGGTGTTGAATGATAAAGGTCTATAAATGTGAAAGAAAGATCATTCATGAGGAGTGGAAGAAAAAGTGAACTGAGCTTGCGATAATGAAAGCTGATAAAGTGACACAGAGCATCCAGCGCATTTGGATCTTAGCATTGAGTAGGAGAGTGATCCGCCATTGAAGACCTGATCAAAAAAATCCTACTCCAGAAGATCAAAGCCTAATTCAACTCGTTTGGGTCCAAATGGATCTTAGGGCATTTTGGTCATTTTTTATGATTTAATTTTCTGAGATTTTTGTTCATCCATCTCAAAAAATTAATTTTGATATGTGGTTCCATTTTTGTATCTTTTGGAAACCCCATTTATATATTTTTATTTTTTTATTTTTTTTTTTTATATACCAAATTCTACAGATCCAAATAGTTTTAGTATCTATTAGGATCTATTTGTGGCACTAGAGGGTGTAAGGGGTAAAATGGTAGTTTTATATTTTGTTTCAGCTATAGATTCAGATATTTGATCTAATTTTTGTCTTGAATATTGGATGCCCAATCCATCAGGTTGGATTCCTCCTATTTGCCAACTCTTTTAGAGTGCCATTACCCAATGTGTGAGGTGACTACTTTAGGGTCGAATCAAGGGCTAGCTACCTCATCTTAAACCCATTGGCTCTTCTAGATGTTTCACCTATATGGGGCTTTTCTCTCTCTCTTGGTGGTTCTCCATTGGTCATCCAAGAGAAGAGTAAGACAAAAAATTCAAAAGAGTGCCCTTTATTGACCTCTTGGGAGGTGGCCTCCTAAGGGACCAATGAGAGCTACAACCACTTTCTTTGTTCTTTAAAAGAGCTCCAAAAAATTGCAGAGGGGTACTTTTTGCATCTTTGAAAAAAAATTCTGAAAAAGTTTAGAGAAGAAATGGAGAGAAAGAATATGTGATTTTCCTTAGTGGAACCCTAGCTATGTGAAGGTGGTCAAGAGTGTTGATGTTGCTATTTAAGAATCCTTTTTGTTGTATCATAAAACCTTGCTGCACTTGTTGAAGTTGTTGAATCGTGTGATCGTTATTTCCATTAGAGTCCTCAAAGCTTGGAAACTGGTATTGTTTCAAGCTTGTTTGAGTAAACCTTGTTTGTGTGAGCCTTGTGCATGTGAACCTTGTTCGTGGAACCATTGTTGTTGTTCGTGGACCTTGGAGTCGTTTGTGACATTTTGTGGCAGTCGTGGATTACATCTTCATCTGGGTGTCCATTGAACAGACAATTTGTGGTGTTTGAGTCAATCAACATTCATCTATTTCAGTTTGACTAGAAACTTGATTATTTTATTGAACCTGTGTCGTGAATGTTGTTGAATCTTGGATTTTATATTTCATTATGATAGTTCTTGATTGAGTTCTGATTCTGTGTTTATCATATTTGAAACTTACTACATTTTTAATGATTTCGATTTTGAAAAATTATTTTCACACAATCTTGTGTTGGGTGAATATCTCTCGTGTGTTGCTTGTATTTTGATCTAACCGGAGTTGGGTTAAGGAGGAAAGGATATTGACATTGTAGAAATCAACTTTAGAAGTGTGTGTGAATGCATGTTGAATTTTAAATATCTTAAGATAAAATTGGACCATAATTTTGTGTGTTTGTATTCGCTATTTGATTTTTTGAAATTCTGCTTTGTTTGACACAGTCACAGTATTTTGGATATATCTCACTCATTTTGAATAAGATCTTTCTGTGTTTGGATTTGTTGAAAAGCTGATGAATTTTTCAACAATTTTTATGTTCTATCCATTGGCAGATTCTATTCATGTAGTCTTTGAAAATGGACCCAAACAAAGAGCTTTGTCATTCCCATTAATATATTCTAGTTTATCAGTTAGTCTTGGTGTTTATGATATATCTCATCACCCTAGTGTCAAAAAATTGTGTTCTTAGATTCGTTAAAAAGATAACGAATATATATTCGAATTTCATGTTTTGTTCATCAGTAGATTCTATTCTTACAGGCTTTGAAAATGGACCCAAACAGAACAGGTAGTTTTTTGAGAGACTGTCTTACTGGCCCAACAGTTGGGTTTGATAATCATTGTGTATCTCTGCACCCTGACATCAAAAATGTTAGAAAGATCATTTTGTTATCTGCATTTTCTCAAATTTGTGTTTTTTTTAAATCCATGATCTACTATGTCAAATTCCAGTAGTGGCGGTCCCTATCATGTTTCCAAAACTTTAATTTGAAAGCTTTCCCAGTAGAATAGTAGATACGGTGACCGGCTCGTGATCTGTCACCACCATTGTTGGTATTAGAGCGGTTTAGGGTCTTTTCTGATCCTAGTCTATCCTTGAGTGCATTCGCTATGGTTGCGCGAATGAGAGGTCATGGTCGAGTTGAGCATGCTTTTGAGAATGAGGTGAGAGATCTTATGTATGAAAATTGGGATTTATGGCATCAAGTCGAGGGATTGACTAGGAGAGTTCATAGGTTAAGACAAGAAGCGAGTCAGTATGATTCTGACAAGGAATACAAAAAACCCACTTGAACCCATTCCAGTAGAGCACATGACATGCTTAGAAGAACCAACTGAGAAGCCAAGATACAATTTAAAATCCTCGAATTTAATGCTTCATATGATCCCGAAGACTTCTTAGATTGGTTAGGAGAAGTCAAGAATGCCCTAGTGTTCAAGGAAGTTTCTGAACACAAAAAGGTAGGATTAGTTACCATTAGGTTGAAGGGTCGAGCTATTGCTTGGTTGAGAGAACTCAAGCAAACTCGTATTCATCAGGGTAAGGAACCATTGTTCATTGGGAACACATAGAATGAATGCTTAGAGCTCAGTTCCTACCCTATATCTACCTTAGGGAGTTGTGCCTGAGGTACCCATTGTCAAGCCATGCAAATTCTTTGCATAGAACTATGAGTCAGAGTACTCGGATGTCTTTCTCATCATCCATTTCCCTACCCAACCTATCCTCATATGAGTCTATTAAATTGAAGATTAGGTTAGGAGGTGATTTTTAGAGTGAGACATGAGTTCGAAAAAGAACCTCAGTTTGATGAAAAATTGAGGATGTCATAGAGGAAGTAGAGTCTGAAGAAACGAACCATGAGTCTCAAATGGATATGATCTTCGATGAAATCAAAGACAACAAAGGAGTCAAATTTGGTGTTGATCTCGAGGTAGATGTCTAATTCAATGAGAAGATCAAAGAAGAATCCCCGCCTATATTTGGGGATGCCCTTATGATTGATGACGTTCACGAGGAACCTACGTGTGAGATCATTGGTGAACCCATCTTCGATGAAATAGAAGTCGAAGAGTTTGATCAAATTTCTTTGACTTTTGAATTAGAGTCTCGTGAAAAACCTTCTCATGAAATTCTTAGTGATCTGATCTTCGACAAGCTCGATGAGGAAATCAAAGAAGAGTACCCATTTGTTTTTTAGGATACCCTAATTGTTGATGGGGTTTGCAGGGAACCTATGCATGAAATTGAGAGTGAATCTATTTTTGATAAATTTGAGGATAGGGAGGATCATCCAGATGCGTATTTTGTTGAACATTTAGGAGTTGAGGAAGAAATTCCTCATGTTGAGCCTTTAAAGTGTATACTTATCTATTTTATTCCTAAATGTGAGTTTAAAACATTAGATATTTTACGTGTGAAAGTCTCAATTTTTTTTTGCTTTCAACAAGACTTACTTGCTCTAGGACATGCATTGATCATTGCATTTGAAACTAGAAAAAATGCATGTAGTCTATTTGAATTATTGATCCTTAGAACGTATTTAAATTCTAGTTTTGAAAAGAAAATTGCATCTTTTAGTGAAATTAGCAAGAAATCCTATCTTGTTTTGTGAAATGCTAAATAGAAAAATTTTACATGCAGATGTTCAATTTTTTTCTGAAATTGTGATTGCTTTACTTAAAGAAAAAAATGTTAAGTATTTTGTTTTAGATGCATTTTTGCCTAAAGATAACATGTTGCAATTTTCAAATGTGTTAGAAGTTCTAGAATAGATGAATTTTGAATTTTGTGAAGCTTTAAATTGGAGAAATCACGTAATCTTCTACACTACAAATTTTATTATTCATAACATGCATTATTATATTTCTCTTATAATTATGAATTACAATGTATTTATTGATGTATCTTTCTACAAATATTATGGAGATCCAGTTGAGAAGAATCAGGCTATGAGGATGAAGCTTTTTGACCCAAGAAGAAATGGTGCAGAGCATTCAGAGCATTTGGATCTTAGCATGGAGTAGGAGAGCAATCTGCCATTAAAGACCCGATCCAAAAAAATCTTACTCCAGAAGATCAAAGCCTAATTCAACCCATTTGGTTCCAAATGGATCTTAGGGGCATTTGATCATTTTTCATGATTTAATTTTCTAGGATTTTTGTTCATCCATCTCAGAAAATTAATTTTGATATGTGGTTCTATTTTTGTATCTTTTGGAATCCTTATATATATATATATATATATATATATATATATATATATATATATATATTTTAGGTATCAGATTCTATGATTCTGGATAGTTTTAGTACCCATTATGATCGATTTGTGACACTAGAGGATGTAAGGGGTAAAAAGATAATTTTATATTTTGTCTCAGCCATAGATCTAGATATTGGATCCAACTTTTGTCTTGAATATTGGACGTCCAATCCGTCTAGGTTGGAGCCCTCCTATTGGCTAACTCTTTTAGAGTGCCATTGCCCAAAGTATGAGGTGGCTACTTTAGGGTCGAATCAAGAGCCAGCCGCCTCATCTTAAACCCATTGGCTCTTCTAGAGGTGTCACCTATATGGGGCTTTCCTCTCTCTCTTGATAGCTCTCCATTGGTCAGCCAAGAGGAGAGTAAGACAAAAAATTCAAAAGATGACCCTTTATTGGCCTCTTGGGAGGTAGGCTCCTAAGGGACCAATGAGAGCCACAACCACTTTCTTTGCTCTTTAAAAGAGTTCCAGAAAATTGCAGAGGGATCTTTATTGCATCTTTGAAAAAAAAAAATTGAAAAGTTTGGAGAAGAAATTGAGAGAAAGAATAGATGATTTTCCTTGGTGGAACCCTAGTTGTGTGAAGGTGGTCAAGAGTGCTATTGTTGCTATTTGAGAATCATTTTTGCTGCATCGTTAAACCTTGCTGCACTTCGAGAAGTTCTTGAATCGTGTGATCGTTGTTGCCATTAGAGTCCTTGAAGCTTGGAAACTGGTCATGTTTCAAGCTTGTTCGAGTGAACCATGTTTGTGTGAGTTTTGTGCATGTGAACCTTGTTTGTGTGAGCTTTGTGCATGTGAACCTTGTTCGTGTGAGCTTTGTGCATGTGAGCCTTGTTCATGGAACCATTGTTCTTGTTCGTGGACCTTGGAGCCGTTTGTGACATTTTGTGGCAGTCGTGGACTGCATCTTCACCTGGGTGTCCATTGAACTGACGATTTGTAGCGTTTGAGTCAATCAACATTCATCTATTTTAGTTTGACTAGAAACTTGATTATTTTGTTGAACCTGTGTTGCGAATGTTGTTGAATCTTGGATTTGATATTTCATCATGATAGTTCTTGATTAAGTTCTGATTTTGTGTTTATCATATTTGAAACTTACTATGTTTTGAAAGATTTCAGTTTTGAAAATCTGTTTTCACATAATCTTGTGTTGGGTGAATATCTCTTGTGTGTTGCATGTATTTTGATCTAATCGGAGTTGGGTTAAGGCGGGATGGATATTGACATTGTAGAAATCACCTTTAGAAGTGTGTTTGAATGCAGGTTGAATTTTAAACACCTAAAGATAAAATTGGACCATAATTTTGTGTGTTTGTGTTCACTATTTGATTTTTCAGAATTTTGGTTTGTTTGACCTAGTCACAGTATTTTGGATATATCTCGCTCATTTTAAATAAGATCTTTCTGTGCTTGGATTTGTTGGGAAGCTGGTGAATTTTTCAACTTTCATGTTTTGTCTGTTGGCAGATTCTATTCCTGTAGTCCTTGAAAATGGACCCAAACAAAGAGCTCTGTCATTCCCATTCATGTATTCTAGTTTATCAATGAGTCTTGGTGTTTATGCGATATCTCGTCACCCTAGTGTCAAAAAATTATGTTCTCAGATTCATTAGAAAGATAATAAATATATCTTCAAATTTTTTGTTTTGTCTATCAGAAGATTATATTCTTATAGTCTCTAAAAATAGAGCCGAAATAGAATAGGCAATTTCTTGAGAGATTGTCTTACTGGCCCAACAATTAGGTCTGATAATCATTGTGTATCTCCAAATCCCAACATCAAAAAATTTTGATTTTTTGTGCGTTGGAAAGATGATTTCGTCATCTGCATTTTCTCATTTTTTGTTTTTCCAAAATCCATGATCTACTATGTCAAATTCTAGTAGTGATAGTCCCTGCCATATTTATGAAACTTTAATTTGAAAGCATACGCAATAGAATAGTAGGCACTGACTCGTAGTTGGTCTGCAACATGAAGAGTCTACGTTAGAGGATGCTCTTGCGCTTGATGATGTAGAGAGGACATCACACAATGAGGTGTCGAATGGCGATGAGAGATTACAGGAGCTCTGGGCAATCATGAGTGTTGTTTGCTAATGATTGTGTATATAATGACCTTATGGATGACTATGCGGATTTTCGACTATGAATATGGACAGAGTATTATGTATTGACTATGAATGTGGATAGGGTACTATATATTTACCTATTTATAACTAGTAATTGATTTATTTATAAGAATGGATTATGTATATAATGAAGCAATAAACCAATGACTCTTTTTTGTGTTTTTTTAGTTGGGTAAGGTAGTTTCGATTTGACTTTATTGCTCTGCCAACCATGTGCAAGTTCAGGTCAAGGATACTCTTGATGGATTCCCGTTATGGGTCACTCTGATGTCATTCATCTATGCAATGAACACCATTCTAACCCAATCATGGTTGGATTTTATGCCATTTATCCATGTAATGAGCAACATTATAACCCATTCATGTTTGGATTTCATAAGGTACGTGCAAATTTAAAAAAAAAAATGAACACCTTCAACAAGGTACGTGCAATTTTTTTTTCATTCTTTTTAAATCAGAAAAATTTTTTGCAAGGTACATGCGAATGTCCATTCTACGTGTGAATTTTCATTCATTCTTTTTAAATTAGAAAGAAATAAACAAAAAATTTGCATATACCTTGCGAAATTCATTGCTGGTGCAAAAAATCACAAGTTGCAAATACATGTTCATTTCTTATTATATACATATTATACACAATTGAAGTGATTGAAAAAATCAATCACCTATTGTAATGCTTCAAAATTCTAACTAAAAAATATGTGTCAACTTTTTTTTTTAAACACAGTGAAAATATTTTTTTAGTTTGAGTCAGACAAGTTGGGCAAGTTACAGGTAATTGGAACAACAAATAACCAATATAAAGGTATTGAAAAAGATTTGATGGTTCGAATAACACCCTGCAACATTCCTGCACCCGCTCTGTAGGTCATTCCACAACGTCTGTAAAATAGTAATATCAGAGGGTCAAACTTTCCATCGAGTCTCAGTAGAAGGTACTAAACCAACACAGGTAAACTAAAACCAATATACATGAACATACTTCTATGAATTCAAACACAATTGAGACTAGCATCCATTTCGTATATATATGATATCACAATGGCATAATGAGGCAAAATTTAAGAAACAATTAATAATTTTAGGCATGAGTTGGTCAGTAATACCTACGCTTACCAATATAAAGGGTTGAATCTTTCATATTCATGTAAAAGGAATCTACCTCTAAGAGTCGTGCCTCTAATTTGGGCACTATGATGCATTATTCGATGTCAGTGTCACTTTCATGTCGTGCATGTTAATTATAAGAATCCACATTCATTTATACATTCATTCATAAGCATTGAATACGATTTTCATCATGCATCTATACACCATTACATGATACACATACTTTTATGCACTTGCATTTGAAATTCAATAAAAGCATTTATTCAGTGGCATGCAATAACAGTTCATCCGTTGTCATGCTCAAAAACCTTAAAACAAATATTTGCACAACACTACATGTTACAAATGCAGGTTAACTTATCACTCAAAACAACGCATTAACATCGAGAGTTCATACATCACACAACTTAGCCGGCCCATATTTGGTTAGGGATTCGGTTATACAGTAAACACCATGTTGTACACAGGATGAGACTTAAGGTCATCTTTTTATCATAAATGCTCTCATTTGTCAGCTTCTATAAGCCACAAACTGTTCATAAAAACTTCTCATAGAATGGGAGTTACATATTTTATTGGGTAGTGATCGATTGTCAATGATGTAAGCAATTATAAATCAACACGACCAACTCCTCACACATGCATCATATGTATACATTTTATTTCATCAGTAATTAGCAGTCATCGTAACTGTCAATGCACACAATATTCTAATTATATATATATATATATATATATATATATATATATATATATATATATATATATATATATATATATATATATATATTCTCGGGATTGCAGCTGAGCTGCGGCAAACTTGGAGTGAACTTCCAGTTCGCTGCAGTCTCGCTCGGGGTGCACCAGCAAGGTTGCACCTTGCTGGTCCTCGTGGGCCTTTAAATGAGTTGGGGTCAGGCTGACCCCCACCTACTGCACCTCTTCTAGTGCAGCAACTGTTGTATCTGCTCGACACCGCAGAAAACATATGTTGTGGCAGCAGAAATAACGGTTTACAACCTCATACGCATAGCCGGCTGGGCGTCGGCTGACCCAAGTCGGTCCATGTAAAATTTTTTTCTTTTTTTTTTTGGTCCTAGCATATATAACAGGCATGATTCAACCATGATGTGTGGAACCAACAATGCCCATTGCAAAGCTACGAGAGTTGAAATTTAAAAGCAAACGTGTTCGGATTTCATAATCTTGATACTCCAAAATTTTCCATAAAGTGCAATCAAACTCAATCTATACATGATAGTTCCATTTGAACTGTCAAATAAGAGTCATAACTGATCTACCAGTGGGTCAGTTATGCAAACATATGAAACTGTGTTGCAAACATAAATACACTCTAACCGGAAATCATCTCTAGAGTGTTCTCATATATATATATATATATATATATATATATATATATATATATATATATATATATATATATTTGTGTTTGTTTTGAAATCGAACCGACCCAACCCCATTAAGAACTGGTCTGATCCATATCCCTGAATCGGGCCTGATTCACAAATGGATTAGTCCCCTGAATCCCAGTGACCACGTTACCATTTTTATTATTATTTTTTTTGAGCAAGCAAACCTCTATAACCTATTGATTTAAATTTTATAATTGATGAAAAATAGTGTTCGTCATAAGCCCATACCCCACAAAGAGCCCAAATCAAAATATTTTGAATATGAGGATGTTTTTTTTTTTTAACAGTAAAACATGAATACATGTGTATAAGGACTAAGGAGTTGTTGGCCTCCACTGCTTTCTGTGGATATTAACTAGTTCACCACATATTTATATCCCCATCGAATTTCAAAGTTAACATAACGTTTGATGCATTAATTTTCACTCTTATCAGATTTTTGGCAATTTCTATACAGCAAATTGATTCATCCAATTAAGTATCCCCGCACCATACAAAAATCTTTTTCTTTTTCTTTTGAATCTGACGTCTGAAACTGGACAGACCAAGTTCCAAGTCTGGTCGGTTTCAGTGGCTCGGTTACGTCTGATCCCTAAATGGATCAGACCCACGAACCAACACTCAGTATCATCCTTTTTTTATTCATTCATGTGTATTAATATGTATATCTCATATACATATTTTTCTTTTTTTTTAACTTTCTACTGAGACCGATCAGTCCCATGATAGTAGGGACTGATCAAGTCCCTTGGAATCCGACCAGCTTGATCCATGAATGGCTCAATGATGTTCGTATCAGGCCAGTTCAGACACATACCCGGCAAAAGGTTCTCATGCGCACCGATCCACATATATTACCAGTTCGGTGCTTTAAGGGTACAAACCAATATTGATCACTTCATACATTAAGATCGATATACAGATTCAATTTATATCCCACCAGAGTATGCTCATGCATACAAGCCTTAGCCTATGGGTATCGGGTTAGAACCCCTACCTTGTAAGTGCCAAAAACCAAAATCGAAACCGCGAACACCGAACGATGTTGGCCCGCACCGAACTCTCACTCCTACCGTGGCTGTTCCTCTTTGCCCAGCAACACCTTTAGCACCCTCAATGGCAGCCACAACCACACCTATCTAGCCTAGGGGAAAATGTGAGGAAGAGAGAGAGAGAGAGAGAGAGAGAGAGAGAGAGAGAGAGAGAGAGAAAAGAATTTGGTTGACTCTAGGCCAACCGAATATCAAGAAATTTGAGATTATCGTTTTTTATAAAGTTATCACAAAGGATAATCACTGTTTTGCCACTCTCCTCATTCACGCCTATTTTTTTTTTGAAAAAAAAAAGAAATCAAAGTATGAAAAAGTAAAAAACCATGTACACAGAAGGATTTGAACCTAGGTCACTCCCCAAAGAGGCAACAAACCTCTCTACTGCATTATGAATTATTTCTCATTGCTATTTCTCATTGCAATTAGAGTCTTCTTTAATTTACTTATACACGCGTAAGCATTATACATTTTTGTCAAAAAGACTAACATTTCTTCATTAAGTCGTGGGTGTGGCGGGATTTGAACCTGCATCAAACCCCTAAGAGGCAAGGAACCTCTCCACCACACCACATCTTATTTCATTGCAAGTTTGGTCTAATTTAATTTAAATATACCTTATTCAGGTTTTTTTCAACGCGTCCCAGATTTTTGGATTTGAGTTACTAAATATTACAAATCTATAGAATCTTCTAATTGATTTTTAGATCTTGATTAGGGTTTTACGATATTTGGATCGATTAGGATCCAATTGGATTTCAGATCCATCTGGGATTCGAATCGACTTGCCATATCTGCATCCAAATACTGAATCCATATGATCTTATTCGGATCTAAGATCTATTTGGACTGAATTCATTCGAATAATATCATATTATCATTTTTTTTTGAAGAAATTTCACTTTTATTTATTTCGATAATTGCCAAAATTTTACCGGTTTTACACATATTATATGAACAACACATATCAAGCATCTTCATTCCTTATTATATACATAATTCATCCTCCTAAAAAAACAATAATCAAATAAGTTCATTCCGTGTTATATACTTAATTCATTTATAAACAACTTCATGACCTCACACACATACAAAGTTCAATTAATGTACATAACAAATTTCAATAATCTATAAAGTTTAATGACGTACATCACAAAATTCATTGCTTTAGTAGCTCCTTGACATAATTTTATAAATTAGTAATAAGAGGACCTTGAGAGTTAAGCATATCCCTCAACTTGGCAACTTCTTCTCTTAAACAGGCTATTTCTACATCCGCCTCAATTGCACTTGTTGTAGCCTCAACTTCCTCCTCGATATGGACCTTATCTCCCTATTCATCTATGTGTGCATCTGCCATGGATTCCCTGTTAATGTCTTCTCCACCGTTGTACCAGTCTTCCAGATCGTATTCAAACAAAGTGGGGTAATCCTTTTTCTTATCCTTCATTGTGCCATGGATTATTTTACTAACTACTCTAGGGCGACAGTGTGTTTATTGAATAAAGCCAAACTGCCAAACCTGTAAAAATTTGATATTATAAATAAATTAGCTTTATCTTTGAGTTAGAAATGTGTTTTTATCTTTTAAACGTCAATTATGGGTATTCTACATGCTCAATTATTCTTTTCTGACCTATAGGGTAAAATAGTCATTTCAAGAATTATTTCAAACAAAATATTATTAAAAATTTAAATTATTATGAAAATAATGGTTTTAGTAAGTCACACACTCATCTGAGTGTTTTGAACTTAACTAGATACATTTTAATGGTTTTCGAAAAAAAATCTTAAAAAGGGTATTTTGGCCATAAAATAATTTATGGAAAATATTTTAATCAAATAAATTATTATTTTAGAAGATATAAAAAACCATGAACTATCTACATTAGTATAATTATTTGGTGTTAATAAGATAAGAAAATTAAATTTTAGAAAAGGTTATGGATTTTAAAATGGATTTGAACTCTATACGGGTTGGACCCAAATGGATCGACCCGAACATAAAGTTTTATGGGTTTTAAACAACTAAACGAATATTACATTTAAATCTAATTAGAATTTTTGAACAAATATTGTTTAAATATGACATTTCTTTGTTATTTTAGTTTTGAATTTTTATTTTAAGATCAATTTTTGGTTTTTGGGGCTAATTGGATCCAAAATGGATCCAAATAGGAGCCTGTTTGGATTATCGCCTAAGGAGAGTCATGTGGGACCCACTAGGGCACCCGACCTTCATATTCCCCTTTTCATTTCCTACTCAAACACCAGCTGAAAACCTCCTATTTCACCCTCTTCTTCTTCTCCTTCAAGGTCCCCCTCGAGCACAACACCCTCCTCCTTGAGCATCAGACCTCCTTCCACTCCCTCTTCCCTTCTAATTCTGACTTCACCCACCCTTATTTCGTTGAACCGCCAGAGAGGAGGCTTGAGGCAGCTCATCGCTCCTTCGTTATCTTCATGAGGGGCGGAACCCTAGATGACAATTTCCTTGTCAATGAGCTTTTTGATGTCAGGAACGAGGTGTCAGTCTTCGGCTTCCTAGTGGAAGATGGTTCAGTGAATGCCAGTCTTTTCCTCAACTGGGCATCCTCTCTATGACTCGATAGGTACCCTCGGGAGGGTGGTGTGTATTCTCCCTGAAACACAAATTCATGTGATCCTGTGTATACGGCGGAATATCTTGGGACCCACGATAATTCATATGCCAATGTTGCCCATGATGACTTTATAATAAAATAATATATAAAAAAGGTAGATATGCTTTTAATGGAAATGTCCTCCGATAAGATAGATATGCGTTGGATGAAAATGTCCTCCCACTCCCCGTAAATAGATTTGCACGTTTTGCCTTTGTTTTTAGCTTGTGTTACAACACATGGTCGCCTTCTCATTCCTGCCTGATGAGTTGTGGAGCCTGATTCAAAGTTTTTGCCCTTGCAGGAAGAGGGGGTCCGAGGGCTCCCTCCAGTGCGGGTCCCGCTGTGCGATCAGCGGGCGAGGGTCCAGTGGGTGCTGCCCTTGGCGGGGGGTCATGGGGAGCAGCGCCCTCCGGAAGAAAATTTTTTTGGGATTATGTTTGAGACTCAATTTCTTATGGATCAGACCCAACTTGTTTATGTTTAGGGTTGTCGCTCTTTCCTTGTATAAATTCTTTCTTGTATTTCTCTCTTATAACTGTTGAAAAGAGCAATAAGATTTCTCTCTGAGTGGCCATGCTTTTTTTTATTCTCTCTCTATTGAAAAAAAAACGATTTACAATATAAATCAAATCAGAGAGTAACGATTTATAGTAGAAATCAAATCAAATAGTAGCGATTTACAGTAAAAATAAGATAAGATAGTAGCAATTTATAGTAGAAATCAGGTAAGAGAGTAGTAATTTACAGTAAAAATCAGATAAGAGAGTAGTAATTTACAGTAGAAATCAAATCAAAGAGTAGCGATTTACAGTAGAAATCAAATCAAAGAGTAGCGATTTATCGTAGAAATCAGATCAGAGAGCAGTAAATTACAATAAAAATCAAATCAAAGAATAACAATTTATAGTAAAAATCTGATTTGTATTGTAAATTGCTATTCTCTGATTTGATTTCTACTGTAAATCGCTACTATTTGATCTGATTTCTACCGTAAATTGTTATTCGCTGATTTGATTTCTACTGTAAATCGCTACTCTCTGATCTAATTTCTATTATAAATCGCTACTCTCTTATCTGATTTTTATTGTAAATCGCTACTCTCTAATTTGATTTCTACTGTAAATCGCTACTCTCTTATCTGATTTCCACTGTAAATCGCTACTCTCTTATCTGATTTCTATTGTAAATTGCTACTCGCTGATTTGATTTCTACTGTAAATCGTTACTCTTTGATCTTATTTTTATTGTAAATCGCTACTCTCTGATTTAATTTCTAATGTAAATCTCTACTCTCTTGTCTGATTTTTACTGTAAATCGCTACTCTCTTACTTGATTTCTATTGTAAATCGCTACTCTCTTAGTTGATTTCTACTTTAAATCGCTACTCTCTTATCTGATTTCTATTGTAAATCGCTACTATCTGATTTGATTTCTACTATAAATCGTTACCCTCTTATCTGATTTTTATTATAAATCGCTACTCTACTCAGTTTGATGTTTCCATCATTATCTCTGTTGTAAATCGCTATTCTTTGTCTACTCAGTTCGACGTTTGCACCCTCGTATCATGATGAACAATAGACAGAATGTTGTTTTTTCTGGTAGTTCAACTATTTCTCATGAACAGACGATGATAAAGGGTGCTCCGACAATAATAGACGATGGCGACGATAAAGGGTGATTTGGCGGCAGCAAACGATGACAAAAAGTGATCCAACGATAATAGACATCAACAAAGGGTGCTCCGGCGACAGCAGATGACGACAAAGAATGCGTCATCAATCAGAGCTCTTGTTACAGCAGATGGTGTATCGCCAAAGGGTGATCCAAAATGTTTAGGACGACATATTGCGAGGATCTTCTGTTAAAGCAGAGGATTCTACTCCTTAGGGCAAAAATGATGATGATTTTAACCCTTTCTGGCAGGAGGACATTTTTGTCCTTTACTAAAAACATCATTTTATGGTGCTAATGGCAGGAAAGGGTACTTAAGTTATTACAAACGCACCAGACTCTGATGCTAAGTGATGCTGACACACACGGGGAAATGAGCCCCACGTGCTTACATACATGGTGCTCATTCAGACCTGAGAACACGAACCTGCATGTTTCAGGGGGGAACATATAACTTGCTTCAAGTACCCTCTTTAATCTTGATTCTTTTCCCATTTTTTTTTTTATCCTTTTGTTTTTAGAGAGTGTAATCCCTCTTTCCATTTTCATTTTTGCATTGGGCTTTTGCACAAACCCTAGCCGATGCCTAACATAGTGGATTGTGTTGTATTTTGGGGATATGCGCCACCTTCAATCGCCGTTCATGACCATTGGTGAGTTTTTCTACCCCATTCCCTCATTCTTCTAAATTCCATGCACTTTTTCGTGTTTTTACTTTAGCCATATGACCCCAACTAGGGTTTTTTATTTTTTTATGTTTCCTTTGCATTGGGATGCATGCCCAACAGGTTGGACTCGGTTCCACATTCATTAGTGTGTGAAGGTATGTGTTGTTCGCTATTTTTCATTCTTAGTTATTCGTTCTTTATTGCTTAAGTAAATTTCTAGACGTTTTTTATTATTGTTGCTTGCCTCATTTTGTGTTCTAGCATTGGAAATCATGCCTAGCTACTGATGACACCACTTTCAGCCATGACAACGTGTTAGCCAACTATTTCTTTGTATTTTCCTATTTTGGATCAAATTTCCAAGGGAATATGATTTTTTTCTTGAAATCGGGTGCCTCGATCTTCATGCGAACACTGTGGTTGTGCTTTGGACAGTGTGCAAACCTATGGAGATGCCCCACACAGCTGTCTAACCTTGTTTTGGACTTTTTAGTATATTGTTCTATGGACTTTTGCCAATCAGGTTATCAATTTATATTGTAGTTTTTGTCGCTCGTATGCAAAAACATATTTTGATGAATTCATCGTTATGTGTGCAGCATTGTAGCACTCTCCCACTATGAGAGGATGCCCAACTAACCCTGTTCTTGTGGTTCGCTTGGTATTGTATGTTGCCACCAAGTATTCAATATATTGCATATGTGGCAATTTATTGCGGTTTGCGTGAGACATCCTGGGTTTTCGAGTTTCGCTACTTTTTTTATCGTATCGCAAAGGTAGGACTCCTAAACTAAATTAGTAGAATATAAATTCTTGTTGTTTGGTATTAATCTATTGTGTCTTAGAGATACTTTGCTTAAGTATCGTAACGTAGTGTTATGTGTAGTGAATTAGGTTTAGAAATGCCTAATTTGATGGTTTTGCATGAACTAAATAGCAATTACATTGATTTTGTTATTAGCAAGATTAATATAGTGTATTAACACTATTAAGCATGTTGCATAATTCTGAAATTTGATTATGTCTTGGGAATTTCGC
This sequence comes from Nuphar pumila, assembly GCF_984573655.1. Taxonomy (NCBI): domain Eukaryota; kingdom Viridiplantae; phylum Streptophyta; class Magnoliopsida; order Nymphaeales; family Nymphaeaceae; genus Nuphar; species Nuphar pumila. Next base: position 14,472,797 of record NC_143257.1, read on the forward strand.
TGCACACTAAGTGTTTGGTGAAATGCCTATGTGAGACCGAATTCCAGTTTTGAATATGGTTTTCTAACAAGGTTTCAAAAATGTCTTCAAAAGTCAAGTACACATGTTTGAAACTTCATTTCAAAATGAGTTTTGTACATGTTGTAAATATGCTTTTGATTTCATAGTTTGCATCATGAACATGCACTTGAGAGCCCGAATGTGCGTAGTTAAACATGTTAATATGTACATTGCTAGTGCGGTCTTTGCACGCACACATGCATGGTTTGTGTTCGCAAACGTCTAAAAATGAGGGTTTTGAGAACGTCGTCCTTGCATATACCGCAGTTAGACCCGGTATAGCAAACGTCCTAGAAATGGTTTTCTACCTACACTAGCGTGCAATCATAATCAAACCACACCATGAATCATGCAATTATAATGAAAGCAAATAAACAATCAACCAAACACTTGCAACAATAGAGTTATCTTAACAATAAGCAAAGTAGATGCCCAGTTACCTAGAGTTGGGTACCCTATTTAGGTGGGCCGAGCAGTAAAAATAAGATAGCTCTAGGGTTAACACACAAGCGTGATTCTAAGAATCTTAGTTAATTTGCGAAAGCAAACTAACAATCCTAATATAAGGCAAGAAATTAAACTAGCAATCCCAAATAATGAAAGAAAGCAAACTAACACTCCTTAATGTACATGAACAAACACTAGGCAATAAAGTAAATACCTAGCCTTAAGTGTCATTCCCCGACAATGGTGCCAAAAATTTGATGTGATTTTGTTTTGAAATATAATTTTTGATAAAATATAAGTGTAAACCGTATACCAAATTTTTTTAACTGGTTCACACACAAAAGTGGTGAAGTCCAGGTCGAATCCACAAGAAACAAAGTAAGACTACGTATTCCAAATAATTCAATCTTCTTTATTGCCTTAAAATAAACAAGAAATATGCGAAAGCAATCGAGCACCAAGCCTATTGCAATTGTTTGAGTAGAAATAAAAATTAATACAACCCGAATTAAAATTGGCCTAAGGCCCTATTTAACTAAATGAAATAAACAAATAAAAAAAAAGTGAATTCAGCAACTTGATGATGTCCTCAGCACGGTGATATGCACGAGATAGCTGCCTTCACCTGCACAACACTGCAAACACAAGAAGAAACTTGCTTGCGCAAGAGTTAGTGTAACCTAAACCTAACTATAAATGCAAACCTAAAAATGCAACAAAGACAATATGAGTGCAGACCTAAACACAATCTAAGACTGTCAGATACAACTACGCACCTAGTCTAGTCCAACACGATGACTAGACCGCACCACCAGCTAGACTCGATCCTAGTCGGCTGGACTGGGATTGCAAATAGACTAAGTCTGATTTTTTGACGAAAACCAGAAGATAGTCTGCTGTAGCAGACTTGCTCAAGCCACCAAAATGCTGCTGGGCCCACTTTGAAATTATACCCAAGTAAAAGGACAACTCTGCCCTTCACTAGACCCCTATGCTAGCTGAGTGGGTTGGGTAGACTACGCTGACTAGATGAAGGCAAAATTTGAACCTAACCTAGTTGGATGTTTGATCAAATCAAACCAAAGTTAGGTCAGACTCTAGACAACCTAAAACTAACATGAAACAGGAAAAAAATTGAAAGAAAACAATGAAAATGGACTCAGGTCTGCCGACACCCAAGCCCACACACCGAGCCTAGTTGGACTTGTGTTGTCCTATAACAAACCCAAAAAAAATGTTCTGTTCAAAACTTTGCTACCGACTGCTTCGAATAGTGATGGTCGTGAAATTTGAACTGGAGGTTCCTATGTTTGTTAGTGATCTACAACCCCAAACTTAGCTCAAAACAACAAAAAATCGATTATAAAATGATGTCAATAGTATCAGTCGGTCAAATTCTTGACAAAATCTGGCTTATCGAGTTGTGATGCCTAAAACTCTGTGCTCTACTTTAAAAAAAATCCCTAAAAAGCAAGACACGAAATGGACACACAAAGCTTTAATATAAAAAAATATGAAAAAAAAACTCAAGAAACTCAGGAAAATACGTGTTGCACAAGATCGACGTAACAGATCTTGACTACGCTCGGCATCAAGGATGTCCCTCGACTTCTAGATTTTATAAAAAAAGATTTCGTGGATGAAATCATGCCAAAATTGAACCCAGTCATGTTGGATGTGTGCTCTGCATCATTCAAAATTCAGGTGGATCGAAGATAGGCAACTACCTGAACTTGGCCATTTTCGACCGAATAGGCCTGCTGCAGGTCTAGAAACTTGATTTAAGTGTTTGGGTGATTCCAACTTGATCTGGAATGATTTTCTTTACCAGAAAATTGCAGAATGTCAAGGACAACCTTTTCAAACAGAAAATGATCTTTAAGAGATTGTTAGATCAAAAGGCTATCAAAATTTTGCCAAACTAGAGGAGATACAAGGTGTCGATTCTACCTTAGGGGTGGATTCCTTGTTGCAGCATTGGAGGGGGTAGGCCGGCCAACACCTTCGTCTTCACTTCGAACACAAAAGAGGGTTGGAGAAGAGAGCAGAACGAATAAGAAACACAAGGCTCGTCAATTGGGGCTGGTACTCATCTTGAAGGAGAGGAGGAGGAGGGCTGCTGCAGCAGGGAAAAACGTGAATTCAAGAGGAAGAATGCTCTTTCCTCTTGTTTTGGGAGCTTTTATCTAGGAAGGGTGATTTTGGTGGATCTGGTCCACCAATTGCCCCATCTGACTCATGTAAGAATGAAAAAGGAAGAGTAAGCAAGAAGAAAAAAAGAGCAAGTTTGAAATTCTTGATTCCTTTTTTTTTTTTATCTTTTTCTTAATTTTCAAAGCTTCGAAAAGGGATGGGGCGATTTTGAAATTCATGCCCTCCTCCTTCCTTCTTTCCTTCCTTGAGCATAAGATGAAGAAGGAAGGGGGAGACTTTAAAAATCTCGCCCCCCTTCCTTTCCTCTTTGTATGAGATTTCATGAATTGGCAAGTAATGCTTGCCACCTTAGCCATATGCAAAAAGGATAAATTCAAAAATTTGAATTTACTGGAAGGTGTTGACTTGTGGATTCCATATCTACGTCTTTAGCTAGATAGATCTATATTTACTTTTCATCATCCATGAGATCAATGGACTCAAGGTCATGCTCAGTCGTGAGATCTGAAATATATGGCTTCAACCTTGGCCCGTTAACCTTAAAAATGCCCCTTGTCTTTGGGTCCTTTAGACTCACGGCCCCATGAGCAAATAGTTCATGCACAATGAAGGGGCCGCTTCATCTAGATCGGAGTTTGCCAGGGAAGAGTTGCAAATCTGAATTAAACAACCAAACCTTCTACCCATTTTCAAACATTTTCCTCAAAATGTGTTTATTATGAAAAGCTTTGGTTCGGGTCTTGTAGGTTTGGTCACTGTCATATGCATCCTTTTGCAACTCTTCGAGCTCACTAAGTTGTAAATGTCTTTCCTTGCTAGCTTGGATTAAATCAAAATTTAAACTTCTAATTGCCCAATAGGCCTTATGCTCCAATTCGACAGGTAAGTGGCATGCCTTCTCAAAGACCAAACAGTATGGGGACATGCCAATAGGGGTCTTAAATGCAATTTTGTAGGCCCACAAGGCATCATTGATCATGCATACATTTTAGGGTGTAATTCATATTAAACTATCCATGATTTCATAGAAAAACTTATTAAAAATCCAAGTTTGTGTTAGTTTCAAGAAAACATGCAAAAAGGATAAAAAGTGGAAAATGCTTGAAAAATTAGTTTTACTTTGTAATTTAGTGCATAGATTATCATTTGTAATTAATGTAGTAGGTTAAGTTCGAAAAAATATAATTAAAATAGGTTTAGTTGTAGTCTTACAAAAAGGTAGAGAAATAAAGGTATTTAGTAAATAATCTTTTGTTTAGTAGGGGAGTAAAGTGAAAATTTCAAAAGTAGTGGGAGTTGTGGTAATTTTACCACAACTACCACTCAAACTTCTTTAAAATCCAACGTAGAGGAGAGGAGAAGGGGTCTCCTCCTCTACACATGCTCCTCTCTCTCCTTCCCCTTTATCTCTAACCGATTTCTCTTCTCTCCCTTCCTTCCCTCTCTTTTCTCTTCCTCTCTCCCTTTCACCTTTCCTTCCTCTCCGGTGGAGAGGCCCAATCCGGTGGCAGCGCAAAGGGTGGAGGCCACCCTCTTTTCTCAACCAGATCTCTCACGGTACATGTTCTTCTCCCTTTCCTTCTTCTCTACTTCTTCCCCTTCTTCTTCTCCTTGTTGTTGCATTTTAGATTAGTTTAAATTGTTTAAAAAAGAAAATGAAAAAAAATATAGATCAAATTCTATTTGTGTGATTTCCAATTTCTGCATCATTTCATCATTCCCTGCTCAGCGTATTCTCATTTCGTAGTTCATCATTTTTATCTGCCTTGATTTCACTATATCGATCTCCTGTACATTTCTTGCATTTGATTTGTTGTTTTGATCATTAAGTGCAATCTGTCTTTAAGTTCCATCTAGCATAATGAGTTTGCATCATTTTTTTTTTGCAATCTGCAACTGCATCAGTCACAATATAGTGTTTTGATTTCTGCATCCACTGTATTTCATCAAGCATCCCCCGTGTTGTTGCATCATCCTTTCATCCAGCACATCACCTTCTGCCATTAGTGTAGCTTCATCCATTGCGCATCTGGCATCAGACTCTGGCAGCTTAGTGTATTGCGCAATCAGATCTAGTTGCTTTAAACTCGGTTTTCAATTTATCGTGAAAATGCATTTAAGTGTACAATGAAGCTTATCGAAACTCCTCTATTGCAGCGTACATGAAATACACATTTTTCTTCACTGTGAAACTCTACTTCACGGTGAATTATTTTGAATTCCTCCGGCATAGTTGTTGGATTCTGCACAGCTGCTGGATTTTGCACATCTGCTAGATGTGTTTTGAAATTCCTGTTGTAACTCAGATCAATGTCTGCTGATCTAAATTCCGGATCTCAGTTCAGCAGATCTGTTAATCTGCCGACACTTCCATCGTTAATTTCATTCACTATTGCACACTACCTGCACATCACGGCTAAGAGATTCTTCACAACCTGTTTCACGGCATCTGATCTACACTTAACTGTGTTGCTGCATCTAATTCCAGCATCAACATTGTAGTCTTTCACCATATAGCATATAGTCTACCTATTTTTTTTTTCTGCATCGAACAACATAACATAGTGAATTTCATATTCTACATTACCTACATTAGTTGTGCATCTGTTGACATCTACAACAACGAACTACATTCCTTTTTTTTTACATCTGTGATTTCCATTCAGCAGATTCGTTGTTTGATGTGCATTGTGTTCCTCTGATTAGCACAACAATCTGATTGTTATTTTCGCAGTTTTCTGTGATGCTTCCTATGTGCTATGTTTTTCCTTAGTCTTGCCTTGCATTTCTTAATTTGCATTATCATTTACACATTACATATGGATAGAATACACATTTTAATGTTAGCATACCATCTACATTTGTGTGTTTTTACATTTAGCTTCATTTAGTCATTTTTATATTTTGCATTTCTATAGTATAGCTCTCGTCTTTCTCTTGTGCTGCTTGTGTGTTTTGTATTGTACAGGAAAGCGTGGAGCGAGAGCAAGTGATAGATGCTTTTTGGCGCACATTCGACATGCTACGCAAGGCACGAGCGCAGAAGACATTTTTGCTTTCTTTTAGAATTAGGAATTTAATTTTCATTTAATGTTGGGTTGTAATAAAACCATTTTAAACCCTCTGCATAGGTTATTCATTTGTTGTAATAAGTAGTTCTTTTTCATACATTTTTTGTAATTTTGGCAATAAAGAATAGTTAATTTCATGTTTGAATACAAAGTATTCCCCGTTCTCTGAGTTCGACCCTAACTCCACCACTCATACGAGCCAGTTTTATTTTTGGTGTCTGGCTTTCATGGATTTTCATTTAAAAATATTTTCAAAATCATTTTCTCAAAAATAGACATCAAATTTTGGCATCGTTGCCGAGGAATGGCAAAATATGAGTATTCACTTTATTGCCTTATGTTTGTTCTCGTATTTTAGGTTGTTAGTTTGCTTTCAGTTCATTACTTAGGACTGCTTAGTTCACATTTCTGTTGATTACTTAGGATTGCTTAGTTTGTTTTTCGCATTTAGGATTAGAACCATGTGTGTACATACCATAGAGACAAGCTTACTTTTCCTGCATAGCCCACCCATTAGGACACCCTTAGAGGTGATTGTGTACGACTGATACCGTGCACATAGATTTCATTTTTCTGCATGATCCCTGTTGTGTGTAACTGCGCGGCATGTGTTTATTTTCAGTTTTTAGTATTTGCTTTTGCTTACTCGCTTTGTGGTTTGCGTGGTTTGACCGCTAGCGCGTTAGTTAGGCAGAAAACCTAAAGTTAGGATGTTTGTCACACCGGTCTACTTCGTTGGTGCATGCAAGGGAGACGATTGCTCGACCCTGAGCTAGTTGAGTCTTTTGAGGATCTCGAGTCTCTCGTTAAGAGAACACCTCGTCCCATCACCATGGCCAATGATCAACCTTTGATTCGTCCTCTTAGGGAGTATTTCATGCCAAATCAGTATACTCCCGCCTCCTGTATCACGAGACTTGATGTAGGATCGAGTCATTTTGAGATTAAGGTCAGTGTTATCCAAATGTTACCTTTGTTCCATGGCCTTAGCAACAAAGACCCCTACCGTCATCTCGATGAATTTCTTGAGATTTGCTCAACTGTGTGAATCAACAACTTTGGAGATGACACGTTGAGGTTGACATTGTTTTCATTCTCCCTCAAAGATAAAGTCAAGCACTGGCTAAAGGCTCTTGAGACAGTTCAGATTACCACTTGAGAAGAAATACAACACGAATTCCTCAAAAAATACTTCCCATTTGGTAAGACGAATTAGTTTCGTAAAGCCATAACTAGTTTTCTTAGATCGAGGGAGAACAGTTTCACAAAACTTGGGAGAGAATGAGAGATTTTCTCAGCAAGTGTCTCCACCACCAGGTACCCCATTGGCAACTGGTTCAGTATTTTTATGATGGCCTGACAGAGAAAGATAGGCAAATGATTGATTCATCGTGTAGGGGCACTTTCATGCTCAAGAGTGAGGATTAAGCTTGGTCTTTATTTGAGACCTTGAGTGAGAACGTGATGCATCATGCCTTGTCTTCACGGCTCGATAGGACCACATTTGTGTCTAGTGGTCTTAGGAAAGTTGGGATTTCCGAAGTAGGGTCTGAGCAAAATTTGCAAACCAAGGTCGACCTGTTGACTAGAAAATTAGATAAATTCCTAGCCAAGTTTTTGTGAAGTCCAGTAGGAAGAGTGTGTGAGCTATGCGCTAGCCCTGCACACTATGTTTTCGAGTGTTCGGCAACACTGCTATATCCTGAATTCATTCAGGAGCAGGTGAAGGCTGCTCAAGGTTTCACTAGACCCATGCACGATTCATTTGCACCCACATATAACCCGGGATGACGAAACCAATCCATCAACCCACCCCATCAACCCTCCCATACACAGCCTAGACATAGTAACCCTTCACAAGGTTACTCGCTTCCCATAGTTTCACAGGTCCACCCCGAGTATAGTCTACCTTCTCCTCAGAATCTCATATCGCGCATATCATTTCAGAAGAAGATGTTAGAGGCATTTTCTGACATCAAGACCACACTTTGCTCTCATACGTAGTCAATAGCCAAGCTAGAGACTCAAATGGGACAGTTGGCTCATGTCTTCAGCAGGCAAAGCGAAGGGCACCTACCTAGTCGACTTGTTGTCATCCCAAAGGGAGAGAATTCCATGTCATTTGACCTGCAGCCTATGGATTTACACCCTGCGCAGGTCAAATCTGTTACATCCCTTCAGAATGAGAAGGCGTGTCATCCCATTCAGAAATCGACTCATGAGCCCAATATCATACCTACTAACGAGTCGATCTCCTCCATTAAGCCGCAGAAGAAGGGGCAAGGCCCGCAAAATGCATTATCATCATATATCCTCCGAGCCCCTGTTTCCCAAGCCTTACGACAACTAATTGCTTATAGCAAGCAAGATGCATACATTCACAAGATGCTTGACCTAGTCAAGCAGGATCACATCCCTTCTTTGCTTGATGTTGCATATATAGATAGTCGATCAGTCCTAGACTCTCCTTTCGAGAGTAGTCTCCAAGTGGAGACTAACCTTCATCCTTCCTGTAGTGAGAGTCATGATACTACTTTTAGGGGTTGAGTGGGCGGAAACACTGTAATGCCCCAGATTTCCAAAACAAAGCTAAGTTGAAATTTTTATGATTTTTTTTCTTTGCAGCGAAACTTACAAAAACTTTTAGCAGTGGAATAAGACGATAATGAGTTGTCAGTTTTAGAAAACTTCGAGCACATTACAAATATGTGGCCAAGCAACTCATTGACCACCAAAGTGTTCCATTTTATCGAAACCCACATGTTTATTACAATATCACTGCTTGGAAAAGTAGTATAGATTCAATAAAAGATTGCAGTACAACTCTGTCTAGAGAAACCCTGAAACTCGATGCCGCCTTGCTTCGCATATTGCAATGCAGGTCCAACACCTGAAATCCCCATAAAATGGGGTCAGAACCACTGATGGTCTGGTAAGCAAGCAAACACATATCCATTCAACTCAAGTAAATACGTTGACCACTCAGGGTCGCAGTTCGCAATAACGACGCTCAAGTCTCCATGACTTAGCGTATATCGCAAGAGCCTCCTCAGGGCTATGAGTTGAACATTCACTCAAGTCTTCATGACTTAGCGCAAGCCTCTTCTAGGTTGTGATTTGAATAACTGCTTAAGTCTCCACGACTTAGCCTTGACCTCTTCTGGGTCTCAAAGGGATGTCTAGCTCAAGTCTTTATACTTGGCACATCTGTATCCCACATATCTAAGGACAGCTCCTCGAGCTTCGCTTAGTCATGCAGATACAACATGGGTCTTTGCTCAGTCGGTCCAGTCATATACCGATCATGACACCTTCACAAAGGTTATACAGGATTGACTCAACAACATCCATCCACTCATACATTCAAGCATCGCTGAACCTAAGCTAATGCATTGTTTTCGATATTTAACCTCTTCCACCCTTGGTACGCAGGCGAAGCAATTGTCCGGGCATCAACTCGACGTTCTGGGGGTTGATTATTCTATGTATTTTAGATACCCCAGAAGCCTGTTGACCCTATCCATAGTAGGGCAATGTGTTTCAACTGGGAGAACCCTAATAGGTTCATATTCGGATGCATCCTCTACTTGCAGTAGTTGGGTTCAATCCTTAGATCTTAAGGATAACCACGACCCCAAAACCCATGAGTGACTGAGGCCATCGTGGACTCTATCAGGTCCAAAGTTTAATACATGTCACTCAAAGTTGCACAATCACTGCCATTCCACGGTGAGCATAATTCCTGAAGGGGTCTGACAGACTTACGATTACTTGGACAGATATTTGCATGCCATTTAGGCAGCCCGTGCCTCAGTATTACGGAAGTATGTACCCGTCCCCATTCAGTATGCCCCCAACACAATCATCAACTGAGGAGGATACCCCTAACATAATTTTCAACTGCGGGGTATATGCGACCTTAAGTCTTATTCATATGCATGCTGAACACCGCTCTCGACACTACGGCCATCACGAGAATCACACCTCTTCTGGGTGGAAACAACACACTCTGGCTCTTCGGCCTTTATGAGTCTGGTTGTGTAACCATTCTCAATGAGCATGCATATGACTCGATCTAAACAAATCGGCTACTCGACGTATTTTTACGCAACGAGTCCAAACCTAGTCAAGGCGCAACCTCTACTCTGACTCAGCGGCCCTTATAAGTAAAGTGCCCTCATAGGCACAGGGATACGAGTCATTCTGGCATTGTTCCAACAACGGATATCATTATGTCGTTTAACCGGTTCTGGTAGCTCTTCTGCCAACCATTTCGTCAGCACCTCCTCTGCTCTATCGGCAGTGGTGCGACAATCCTTTCTACATTGTAGAAAATATTCCATGAACTGGGTAGCACTCCGCTATACGACGGAGTATCCTGCTACGTTCTTTCTAAGCTATTCTTAGCTTCTTCAGAAATTTCAGCAGTACTTCCTCTCTTTGACGGAGAAAACGTGTGTTTCTTTTATCCATTTCAGCAGCATCTCCCCTTTTTGGCGGAAAATCACTATGTTTAACTCAAGAAATGGATGTGCACCGTTGTGCCTACCTTGCATCCATCAAGGTTATTTGGAACCCTGGGCCATAGCCAGACCATACGTAAATGACTTAGTATTTACAAAAAGAGCATTTTGCCAAAAAGCGAAGCCTTTCTAATAGGGGCTTCATTCGTCAAGCAAAATCTTGAACGAGGAGCGGTAAGGGAATCACATTGGCGATTTGGAGTTGATCTCCATTTGAACGCTCATTTACGCATCATATATTTAGTATAAGAAAAAGCTTGTGCTTTATACAGCGGTGGCATAAAGAAAATGTATATACTATTGTTCAGAGTGTATAACTGAATGAAATATTCTATATATATATTTGCAGAAAACAGGAGCCTTGGCGTCATTCAATGTGACGACATAAGTAAATGCATAATCGAAAGTGCATTAATCAGAAATTACAGAAAGCAGGGAGCTTTGGCATCATACGACACGACGACAAAGGTAGATTACACAGCCTTAGTGATATAAGACGCGACGACCCATTTCCAGACGATATACACCAAGATCCGTATCCAACGATAGTTATGAGGCAAGCGAGTGAACACCGAAGTGTCCTAGAGGGCTCAAGCAGAAACTAGGGCGAGATACCATTTTTAAGAATGCATATACTGCGTATTCAAACACATATATCCAACGATAGTTACGACGCGAGCGAGTGAACATCGAAGTGTCCTAGAGGGCTCAACCAAGAACTAAGATCATATACTATTTCAGAAAGTATATGCTATATACAAACAAACAAATACTTAAGAGAGATGGATCAACGAAGCAAACTTACTTCAAATTGCAAAAGAAACGCCTCCAGTTGCATCGAATGCTTTGAACGAGCTTTGATCCTTCCTTCGAGAGGTCCGACTAGGTCTGGGTTCAGAAAAATCCAAACCAGAATCTGGGACCAAAAAGGACTTTAACTTTGACTTCAAACCTAACTAGGTTCAAGTCAAGTCAACTAGGTTTGGACCAGGTCAAGTGGGTTCAGACCAGGTCAGGTGAGCTAGGACCAGGTCAAGCAGGCTCAGACCAGGTCAGGCAGGCTCAGGTGAGCTAGGCTAGGTAGGGGAGGTTTGGAAAAGGAGGAGAGAGAGAGGGCTAGACGATTTTTCAAAGGAGGGGGGCTCCTCTATTTATAGATTCTGAAACTTGAGCCCCAAGTTTTAGAATTTCCTTTTTAGTCCATAGCTTTTTCAAAAATTTCATTTGATCTTATCCAGATGAGTCACTGATCTTATCCAGATGAGTCACTGATCTTATCCAGATAACTCACTGATCTTATCTAGATGAGATATTTATCCTGTGGGGCCCACCAGATATTTTCTGAGAAATATTTTTGTGGGTCCCACCGGATATTTTCTGAGGAATATTTTTGTGGGTTCCACCAACATTTTTGTGGGTCCTGCAAAAAATTTGGGTTTTTGGTGATTTTTTTCTGAAAAATTCTAAGTACGCCATTCCCTTCGTATTGACGTAACTAAGAAAGTTGGCTCATAGAAATCTCTTGATTTCATCCAAGTAAAAAGTTATGACTTCTAGAGTGTTTGAGCATATATTCATGAAGTGACGAATATTCTAAGTATAATTGGTTCGTATAAATCGATTCGATTTGTATTTCAGATTTAGATGCTATTTTTACTTAGAAATGCCTCGTGAATTTCTTCAGAAAGATACTGAAAAATTATGGGTCTTACAAACATAGTGCGCAGTGTCACAGATGACACTCTTTTTCATAGAGAGCCCAATTGAGCCTGACTTCATGTCCATTGATCTCATGGACGATGAAGGGTTTTTTTAGGGATTCGTCTGGCTGGGGACGTGAAACTTAGCACTTTATGGGAGGCAGCCCATATGTTGTATAGTATTAGATTTACCTTTAGGAGTTATAGACTGTCTTAAGATTTTCATTTTCTTTTTCATTCATGAGTTTTCATGTCATGTATCCATTGTATTTATTACAATCATAGAACGTGTATTTATATTTCATATCAGGTTCATTCTACTTTTTTCCCTCATTTATTGTGTCTCATGTGCATTCACTTAGTTTCATATAAGCATGGGGGAGTGCCACTGGGACAATGTCATTCAAGCATGGGGGAGGGTGTAATTTGCACACCCTGATATTTCTGTCTATGTTCTTGCACATTTTTACACATCTTTCATGAAAAGTAGGTTTTTAAAGGAGTTTTAACTTATATGAATGCTATTTCAAATCTAATGTTTTTAGAGGATTTTGAAGCCCCATGAAATTTTTTTCTGACATGGATCTAAAAATTATGGTTATTTATGTGGATTTCAAAAAAATGATGATAGATGCATGTTAGAGTTTATTTTAAATCACAAATATGAATATGCATAATTTTATTTTTGAAAAACTAAGCAAATAAACAAAAATGTAAAAATGAGCTCAAAAGTAAAAAGAGCATGCGTTAGATTATTTGGATAATTTCACAATCCCTAGTAGATGGAGCTTAGACGCAAAGTGAAGTTGATGGTTATTTGCAAGTGTTATTTTTAAAACATTATTTTATCGTTGAAATCATTTTGGAAAATCACCCATCAAGTAATAATAAACCGACTTTCCACGAATGTGGCGAGTACGGGTCGAATCCACAGGGAACAAGATACATTCACAATTAAATCTGCAACTTCAATTTATTAATATCACAAAGGTTTACAACTACGTTATCATTACAATTCTAATTAAATGACAATCTAACAATGAAAATGAACTGAAACATGGTTGCTAAGTCTTCTCTGGATCGCTAGGGGTAATTCTATCTTTTAACCACACGTACATCTGCACTTAGCATTGTAAATACACCTGTAGATCCGTTTCTAACTTATCAACCTAAAACATTGAAAATAAAGTGTCAGTATGGAGTCAATAATTAATTCTAAGGTATATCTACAATTATTTCTAAACTAATTACTTAATTAAACTACAATTAAAAACAAAGAAGACCAAAACTATCATTTCTAACTAGACTAACGAGTTAAATACACTTTAACTAGCCTAACTACTATGAGTTCATCAATTATATGTTAGCAAATACTAAAAACTACAAAAATCAACTAAGTAAGCAAATGACTATTTTGGCCCTGAACAGTGCAAAATCATATTCAAACAGGTTTTCGCAAACAGGAAGTATGAAGGAGCAGACTAAGTTCGATTCTAAGTATTTCTCTTTTTTTCTCTTTCTGACAGACTCAAGAGTCTGTCAGACTTTACGAAATTGAAAAACTCATCCGGAAACTCCGGATACAAGAGTTTCAAGTTTGATAAAAATTCTAGAACCGTTTGACCCGAAATCTAAAATTGTGAAAAAACTGCTTTTGTAAAACGCTTAAAAGGCAAACCAAATCAACTCGAAACAAGCTGCTTTTTGGTTCATAAACAGTTAACACATTAATAAATAGAATAGAACAGTAATTTTGGAAAAACTCAAAAAATTATCACTTAAAATAATGAGTGTAAATCAGTGTAAAATTCTGGTTTTAAACTCAACACACTATTCATTTGAGAGGATTCCATTTATGTACTATCTATTGGAAGCACTTGCAAGACAATCTTATAAACTTACTGCTAAACTAACTAACAGTAACCAACATCTAATTATACAACAATAAGTAAATCTACAATTAGGTTCTACTTTTCTTCTAAAAAGAACAAGTTAAATCTAAGATAGATAATAGATAAATTCTAACTAAACTAACATTGCAAACTATGACTAATATACTTAACTTACTCTACAATATTGATCTAACTAGAATTATATAATTAATTGCACTTACTACTAGAGATCTAATATAAACTAAGGTTAAGTTGGTCCAGTAAGATACAAAAGAGACGGGTATTGGGTTAGACGTTGGCATAAGCTCGAGCCTTCCCCCTAGATGGACCCCACTAGAACTCAATACAGCCTGCTAGGACATTAAAGCATGGATAGGCTAGCATGGCTGTAGGTGGGTCTATGACAGCTTTCCAAAGAACAATTCTGATTTTTGCAATGTTAGAATCGACAGCCCTATTGGGCCCACCCGATTCTTAAATGGGATCTTGAACTCAAAGGAAAGCTTCTCCTTTTTAGTAAAGTTAATGTGAAATGCAAAATCATTTGAATGTTACATACTTTCCTAAATCATCAAAAGGAGAAGATATCCAAGGCTGGTGTCCATAAAGGGATTCAACCTTTCCCTTTACTTCATCAAATTTTTGGCAACCCACTCAATTGGCTAAACTCGCCTCCTTCCTTGAAAATTAAAAAATGACAACATTATAATAACTAATTAGACTAGCTACAGGCTAACATAATGAACAGTAATATTTAAAACAAAGGTACTAACTAATACACGTGAACGTCTTGCAAAGAAGGACATAATTCTAAAATTACTAATTATTGACTACATCTACTAACCATCTAAATGCAATGTACCTGGACTATTAAAAATTAACTTTCTAACAAAATGCAACCTACTAAAATGATAGCACCTTCCTGTACATTAATGGTTGTCATTCCCTTAAGGAAGATGACAGCCTCCTAAAGCCCTCTAAAAAATGATTTTACAATGTCACAAAAGAGATTATAGTTTGACTAAATAAAACTACAACAAATAACGATGTACTAGTACCCCGTTCTACTAATTAGCCCAGACCTACTAATGATAACACAGAACTCTAAATGCTGGAATCAGATCTAACAAAATCGTCAAATCTGGTTGGGTCTCATCTAACCGATTTTGACATTTTCAGTAAAACCCATAAGAACACGTTAACAAAAATGCAATCTAAACTAAACACTCAACACTTGTAAACCTGTACAAACGTGAATTGCAGACATGTATTGGCTGAAACAAAATCAGAAAACAACACACACAAATGGGTATGACTCGACCATGATGGGATAGACTCAATCTACACTAAAAGAGTGGGGAAGGGGAAGATCATACCTTAAGGGTGATCGGACGAGGGAGGAGGTGAGGTAGAGTGGAATCTGCCTAGGGGGGTGCACCTACAACCTTCGGTGGTGCTGTGTTGTTCCCTCTTTGCAGCAACTTGCTGGAATTCGCAGGATGGAGAGCTCCGAAGATGGCGGGCTCGACCGACGAATCGGGTGGTGCAGAAAACCGGAGGGGAATAGAGCCGGTTAACCATGGAGCGCAGACAGCACCCCAGCCATGGTGGGCGCCCTCCATTTGCTGCTTATACCTGCAAAAACACAACATGGGACATCAACTACAGCAAGGTGAGAAGAAAGGAAGGTATGAAGGATAAAAAATGAAAGAAAAGGGATGGCGGCTAAGAGAAAGGCTTGGCAAAACCAAGCAAAACTCAAAGGGGAAGAAGGTGTGTGTGAACACCCCAAAATTTTCAAAATGTTGTAAATATTCTCTTTTTGCCCCTGACCCCACTTTATGAGTAATTGAGTCACTTTTAAATCTAAATTCCAGTTTATTTCTCAGGTTTTACTGAAATTAAATTCATTTTATATATCTGACTCGATCTCGGATCCTGATCCAGTGTTAAAATCCAAATTTGGGTCTCACTATTCAATTTTCATATTAAATTTTACAAAAATACCAAAAATAAATTCTAAAAATGCTCGAATAGTCGATCCAGTGGCCATTTGGATTCAAAACTCTATATTCCTCGGTTCGAGGTTTAAACCTCGACTATTTCTTCAAAATCCGGATCCAAACCCATTTTCTGAAGAAAAATTCAAAAGATAAACTCGAACTTTCAAAAAAACCCTTCTTTTATAAATATTTCTGAAAAATTTGCAAAATTAGTTTAAAATTTCTTAGTTTTTAGAGTTTTATTCCAAAAATACAAAAAAAAATATAGAAAATGAAGAAAGAACAAAAAAATAAAAAAAAGAAAAAAGAAAAAAAATAGTTTTGAGAACCTCCTTTTTTAAAATGTCTTTTTTTTAAAAACTCCTTTTGAAAATCAAGAACCACTTTTTAGAAAACTCTTGAAGGGAGCCCCCTCTTTGGAATTTGAGAAAAGTTGCAACGACCACCTCCCGTTCGCACCCTCTATCGCTCTCTCTCCCGCTCGATGGCCCTCCATCTTCAACGATCCCCCGTTCCTGGAAGCTTCTTCTTCATCTATAAAGAGAGGAACAAGAGGAATCAGAGGGCATCCATTTTCCATCGAGCATCCACAATTTGCCTCTCCTTCACTTCATCCATCTCCTACCTCTCCTAGCCTAGGCATCATCCAGCCTTCTTCTTTCTCTAAAGTTTCCTCTGGTAGAAGGAAAGCCCCCTTTCCACCTTGCAACATAAAATAATCCGGTAAGTCACCTTCCATTTCTCCTTTGATTTCCCCTTTTCATTATTTTGCTTGGAAATTTTCCCATTATGGCTTCATTACAACATTCTCGGTGGTGTTGAGTTGCCTGTGCAACGTCAACTCATCTCTATGCTATAGCAAAAAGAAACAATATTGTTCCAACATTTCATTCTCTCTGTTTTTCCTCATACCTTGCTATTTCGTTTGCATTACGTCCCAATTCACATTTTGTATCACAGTAATTCCCCTTTCCAGTTTCTGATTTTTTTTTTCTTTCTTTCTATCTTTTCGTAATTGTTTATTCTGTAAATTTCTCTGGTGGTAGCCGGTTGTCGGCGTCTAGAGGAGGTATAACTGGATACTTTGTATCCGTTTGCCAATTAATCACATGACGCCTGGCAGCGATCCAGAAAGTTCATTAGGTTCCTTTGAAATCTTTATTCCATCCTCTTTTCGGAAGTATGAGTTGATGAATTTACTTTATAGAGTCTTCAGGTTTATAGTCCTTTTTCTTTTCTGATTTTGATCAGAGAGGTCTATGTCTGACCACCAATTGCCCCTTCTGACTCATGTAAGAAAGGGAAAGGAAGAGGAAGCAAGAAGAAAAAAAGAGCAAGTTTGAAATTCTTGCTTCCTTTCCTTTTTTTCTTTTTTTATCTTTTTCTTAATTTTCAAAGCTTCTAAAAGGGAGGGGGAAATTTTAAAATTCATGCCTCCTCCTTTCTTTCCTTGAGCATGAGATGAAGAAGGAAGAGGGAGACTTTGAAAATCTCTCTCCCCCCCCCCCCCCACCCCCCACCCACCTTCTCTGTTTGCATGAGATTTCAAAAATTGGCAAGTAATGCTTGCCACCTTAGCCATATGCAAAAAAGATAAATTCAAAATTTTGAATTTACTGGAAGGTGTTGACTTATGGATTCCATATCGAATCCACAATGCAGTTTGGATCCAATCCAAACTTATATGGGTCTTGGGTTGTGGGTTGGACCAATTAGATCTTCTGATGAGATCCAAATCCAAAATTACCTTTTTGTCCTCATTTTTTTGTTGTGCAAGTTCTTGTACTAAGCATGGGCAATTTGGTCAAAAAGCTATAAAAATGCATGCATTCATATGTGAATATGTAGCCCTTATCGTGCTCCATCTTAGTGCAAATGCATCACACAATAAATTTATTTTATTGTATGCAACGCTTTCATGCTCACACATGGCACTTAGTTACGGATATCAAGGACTATTGTGATTGTAGTTCGAAGATCATGTTGAGCATGATTTGAATGTATAAAAATATAAGTGCTTGTATGTCATACCATTATGTGCACATATGCCACTTAGTTGTGGATATCTAGGATTATTGTAACTGTAGTTTAGAGATCATGTTGAGCATGATTTGAATGTATAAGAATATAAGTGTTTTTCTTCTTATGGTATAGGAAATCATGCTTGTCGTGATTTTAGATAGTGGAATATGGAGTGTATTTATTGCAGGTACATGTTTGAGCATCGTAAACACCCTAAATTTTTCTCATCCATGCTCAGACAACCCTCCTCGTGCAGTGCTGTAAATACCCCAAATTTTCACCCTCATCCAGTGTTTACATTTCATGTCACTGCATATCATTGCATGCATTTGACATATCATTTCATTACATTGCATAGCATTGCATGTCATTGCATCTCATTATCGAGATCTAGAAGTCCTGTTTTCAAAATATTTAATCCAGATTCGAGCTTTTAAAACTTTTCTTTCAAAGTCAATTTCAAAACCTGGGTTTTGAATCGACATTCTACCATTTGTCAATCTCCAAGATTTTATATTTTGAAGTGTTTTTCTCAGAAAACAATCTGGATGCATTTGAAACTCAATTTCAATTGATTTTAATTCTCATATGAGACACATGTAAGTGGTGTCGCTTCTGGATCCCATTATTTATCAAAAATCTCAAAAAAATTTAAGGTCCTAGTTGGATCAGGACTCTATATTTTCATCTTTTTGAATCTTTTCAAAACTTCATTCTGATTTTAAACCAGATGTAGTCATATCCCTTGCCCATTCTTGTCATTTTTGGTCAAATTTTCAAAATCCCAGTCCAATCAGAACTCTTTTTCCAGAATCCTAGTTGGATCAGGACTCTTTTTCCAGAGTCCTAATCGGATCATAACTCTATTTTTTACTACCCTTTTTACCTATTTTTGAGAAAACATATCAAAATCCTTTATTTTTGACCAAAATTCTAGAGTCTCAGTCGAATTAGGACTCTTTCTCAGAGTCCTAATCGAATCAGGACTCTATCTTGATTTCATCCTTTATTCTTGTTCTTCACTTGATTCCAAAACCTTTTCATCTGATTTTTTTTAAATCTTCCATTTTAACCAAAACTTTAGAGTTTTAGTCGGATTAGGACTCTTCCTCAGAGTTGTAGTCGGATCAGGACTCTATCTTTCATCGTTATTCTTACATATTTTTAATCAAATCTTTCAAAATCTTTCAAAGAGAAGTCAAAACTCAGAGTTTTAGTTGAACCAGGACTCTGTTTGAAGAGTCCTAGTTGGATCAGGACTCTGACCTTGATTTCAATTCTAAGAGAATCTTTCAAAAAATCCTTCTATTTATCCCTTCAGGAATCAAAATTGTTATATTTTTATCATGGAATTTCAAAATTCTGGGATTTTATCTCAGAGTTCTGATCAAATCAGGACTCTATCCCAGAGTCGTAATCGAATCAGGACTCTATCCAAAGTTTGTTTTCTCACTCTATTTTCACTGGTTTTCAAAAGCTATGTTTAAATCTCACCATTTACTTCTCATAAAACAAAAAAAAATTTAGAGTTCTAGACAAATTAGGACTCTTTTTCAGAGTCCTAGTCAGATCAGGACTATGAATCAAACTTTAATTTTATCTTGTTTTCATCTGTTTTTCAAAATCTTCTCATTTGTTTTTCAGAAAATACCAAAAAAAAATCTAGAGTTTTAGTTCGATCAGGACTCCGTCCCAGAGTCCTAATCCAGTTAGGAGTCTATTATGAAGTTTGTTTTCACTTTCGTTGTCATTTATTTCCATTTATTTTTCAAAAATTAGGTCATTTTGTAGAGTCCAGTTAATTCAGGATTCTATTTCAGAGTTCTGATTGAGTTAGGATTCTAACCCTGACTGCATTTTTCTGACTTATTTTAGCATTTTTGATAAAATCTTTCAAAAAACTTCTTCATTTGGCTTTTGAAATCTAAAATCTCAGAGTCCTAATTGGTTCAGAACTCTGGTCCAGAGTTCCAATTTGCTTAGAACTCTATTTTCAAAACTTTGAATTTCAACTGTGATTTTAACTCCTTTTCAAAATCATTTTCGGTCTTTGTTTCAAATTTTTCAAAACTTTGATGTGGGGCCCACTCAGATGGCACCATATCTAAAGGAGTTTTGACTCAGTCAAGAGTCTGTACCATTTCAAAACTTTCAATCTCAAAGTCTACTTTTGAATATCTTTTGAAAAACCTCTCAATTTCAGGTTTTGAAATTGTTTTTGAAAATTCAAGTGGGGCCCACTCTGGGTGGCACCACATTTGATAAAGTCAGGATTAGACTAGGGTTAGTAAGTGTCCTAGTTAGTTTAGAAGTTTAAAGGAGTCAAAATCCATTTTTATTTAAAGTCTTTAACAATTTGTTTTTAAAGGTTTTAAAAATCAATGTGGAAAAATGCCAAGTGACACCACATTTTAGAGTCTTTTAGTCTAGTTAGGAGCTTAATTAGATATTAATTAGGTTAATTAGGTTAGGGGTAACTAGATAATCCTCTATAGAAATCCCCCCCCCCCCCTTTAGAGTCCATTTTTTTTAAACTCTCAAATTAAAACCTAAAAAAATCTCTATTTAAAGAGAGCCCAAGGGGGGTCGACCCCCACTCTTTCCCTTGGTGAATCTTGGAGCTTCTCTCTCCTCTCCAGCCCTTCCTCCTTCCTCCATTGCAGCTACAACCTCAAGGTAAGGTTTTCATAAATTTTTAAGCTTTATTTAATATTTTTCCATGTTTTAACATAGATTTCACCATTGGTGCCCCCTCTTTCATGGTTTAAACCATGAAATCACCATCAAGAACCTCAAGATCGGTCCAAGAAGATGATCTAACCTTGTTAAATGCTGTATTTTGAGATTCTAATCCATTAAAATCGTTTACATTGTCATTTTCCATATTTTTAACCAAGAAAACATGAGATTTATTCGTTAAATGGATTAAATCCATAATTTCAAAGGTAAAAATTAATTCCAGCCATGGATTCCCTGTTTTATTTTTATTTTTTAGCATATTAATTTTTATTACATGTGTTCCAGCATTGAAATTAATTTTGTTTTACTGTTTAGGCATTTTTATGGTTTCTTATTGATTAAATCATATTTTTTTAGGGTTTCTTAGATTTTTGTATGTTTTAATCTTGAATCCATAGAAAGTATGTTAGTTCGTATTGAAATCTTTGTTAGAAATTGTTGATTTTTTTATATGTGATACACGGATGTGTCAGTGAGTCCCTGTAAAAAAATCAGAGGTTTTGAGATTCGAAAACTCTATTAGAAAAATACAAAGTCGAATCGGGATTTTTGTTGATTAAAATCATTATTCAAATTCAAGTATTTGGTGCTGAGCTCAAACAAGTCAAACTCGGTTTATCCAAACTTAGCCAACTCAGTGTAGTTAGGTTGAGCCCAGCTTGACTCAACCAAGTTAAGCTCAGCTTGGTTAGCCCAACTGAACCCCAACTCGGTTCAATCGAGCTGAGCCGATCATGCTAAGCTCAACTCGTCTCAACCAAAACTAAGTCTGACTCAATTCCGACAAACCAAGTGTGGCTTGGTCTCATCAACTTGAGCTTGGTTCAATCCTGTCAACCCGAGCTCAATTTGAATTTGTCCTCTGTGTCTCCCGTAGCCACCACCTCTGCGAGAAAAGTTAACAAATCTTTTTTGTCTCCAATTTTGCCATGAATTGTTGCCTTAATTCGCGAACCCACTTGAGCGCTATAATTGTGCGCATACGTGCATTCTTGTACCTTTGACACAAATACTGAGGTACAAGCAAATTGTCATATACGCTCAGATTTGTTAAAGGATCACACATTTTTTGAGCTAGGAAAAATATATGTGATGATCGTATTTGTATGGTCCTGATATACGTATTATGTAGACATACATACATACATATATATATATATATATATATATATATATATATATATATATATATATATATATATATATATATATATATATGTGTGTGTGTGTGTGTGTGTGTGTGTGTGTGTGTGTGTGTGTGATTTATTTACATAAGCAGTTTTGTGTATGCTTGCTTTATTTAAATTATGCACATATTTATTTATGATGGCATTTATACACATGCTTTATTTAATTTATGTGTGAATCTATTTATGTATGCAGTTTTGCATACACTTGCTTTATTTAAATTATATATGTATTTATTTACAATGGCATTTATGCGGGTGTTGTTTTATTTAAATTATGTGTGCATCCATTTATATCTACAGTTGTGTGTATGCTTGCTTCATTTAAATTATGCATAATTTACTTACATACATACACTTTAATGTGTGTACGCGTGTTTTAATTCACCTTTCAAAAGCACGTGTATAAGATTTTATGTTCGCATGCATCAGACATTTTCAAATGTCAAACTTTATAAACCATTAACCCTGCATGGTTTGAAATTTAATGGTTGTTCAAAAAGAATAACTTTGATACATTTCAGAAATACACAACTGAATCTATTTTTGAATGGGCAAACGCAGGACTTCGATTCATGGACGTCGGTTGCACGTATACCCAATTTTTTGATATGTATCTGGGAACAACCTTGATTCACCTCGACTTGAGGTTCATGAAATCATTTTTTACAGCAATAATTTCTTAAGAATACGCCTATTGGTTTTCAAATACAAAAGTGTGATCTTTTTGAAAACTGAGTTGACTATCATCATTGTTGTACTATAAGACATGTGAGACATGCCCGTACACTAATGAATGAGTTGAGCTTTATGAAAAACCTCACAGTGCAACAATGCACCATACTATGAATGAGTTGAGGTTTATGGCAAACCTCGAGTGCAACAATGCATTGTAATATGAAAAATTACATGCATACAAGAATCTGGAGAGGATGAGAGGTACAAGCTCCGATGGACAAGTTGTTAACAAGCAAAATGCTCAGTTTCAAAGACCAAAGCATAGTGAATGAGTTACAATAATAACCAACATGAAAACCTATCCAAAACGAGTAGATGATGCCTACCCGAGTGAAGCATATACAAATGTGGTAAATCTCCTTAATAATAGAGGACCCAATAATTGATTCACGCATAATGCTTATCTGAAGAGGATAAGAGGTACAAGCTCCAATATATATTAACAATTATGCTCCATGAGTAGCAATGACTCAACATCCTCAATCATCGGAGTTAGGGGACATGACTATCAATTATTATCCCAGGTGGTAGATCCCACAACTTCTACAGAAGTTAGAATGCATCCTTATTTGTCTTGGCCTTTGGAGATTTCTCTCTCAGTAGCTATATTGTTTCCTTTGAAGCAGATTCAGCTAGTCATTTGGGGTATCAACTTGTATGAAAGAATAAACTCTTGAATAGCCTCAATCTATCTTTATAAATTCATCTTGTGAGTACCCACAGGTAGGATAATATCAAAACAAAGATCAGATATGCTAATTAGAATGAAAATGTTGCTTAGTTTATACAAATTCATAGACCTTTCAATTGCGTGTGTTACAATACTATCAATGTAATTAATGCATGTTTTATTACATTGACTATTCGTCATATGGGTATCAGTTTTTTACAATTATGTGACATTCTTGTACCTATCAGGCTTTCACGAGTCTGACCTTTTTTATGAGATACAACTGTTATAAGCGATTGCGTGATGATGCAATGATGTTTAGAATCCACTATCTTTGTTTGTTCGCTCCTGAGCACATTTTAGTGTTTTGTATATGAACTTTTTGTATAAAACTATTTCAATCTAAATATTTTGGTTTGAATCATTATGGGTTTGAATGATTGAGTGAAAATACATACCCAAATTTGAGACATTTGAGGACGAAATCTATTTGATTAATATTTCACCTATAACTTGCCCAGGTTCGTTAACTTGATCTTGACAAACAAATATTTTGTTGTACTATTGTTTTAACTCTTAAAAGAGATTAACTACAAAATTTTTTAAATTTTTCCTAAATTGTGGAAGTTAAAAATTTTGGGGAGTTGCAATATCTTATGCATTCCTTTAGTTTGGTGCAATGTTGTTAGAATTGCACAACCATCAAATCGGTTTGATAATGATTCACCTGAATCAGTCGATACCGATTCTTAATTGAATCGACCTTGAATCAGCCAACTTACTTTTAACTAGTAGATGACACATGCCATAAAATTATTTAAATAATATTTAAATATTATTAAAAACTATTTTCTAGCATTTTTTATTTATATTGGTTTAGCTATGAATCAATTTTTTTCTGGTACGACACTAACAGGGGGATCCACAACGATCCTGACAACATTGGTTTGGTTATTATGTTCACGAATCGCTCAGACAAGATAAATGGAGTCCTTGTGAGTAGGGGTGCAAACAGGTCTGATTCGTGCTGGATCTTTTCATATTTAAATAAGAATTCGAAATATAAACAGTAGAACGGATCTGAATCAGAATGAATCTGAAATGCAAGTGGTAACACTGGGTCTGGAGAAGGTGGAACAAAACCAAGCTATTTACAAGTTAAAAAAAAAAATCAATTGGGTCAGATTTTGATTCGAATCAACTCCATATTTGTCTTAAAATGTTGAGCCAAATCTGACCCGAATCGAAAAATAATCTCATTGAACATATCCGAATCCGATCTATTTTTACTTAAATGTCCACATTCGGAAATAACATGTAGGACTCGAAATGAATATCCAGACGTTATCTAATCAGTGGTCAGCATAGTGACAAAAGTTAAAAACGGCAAAATCTCGGCAGGAAAAAAACTCGGGGGATTTTGAAAATTTTCAGAAATCTCACATTTTTGTCACAGAGGTCAGCAATGTTGTCAATTTACATGTAAGGGCAGTATTGTAATTCCTTCTGGAGACCGACTCTCCACGGTTTCCATACGTAAAATTAAATGCGCTTGGCACTAACGAAGCAGCTTAGCACCTCCCGAAGAAATCGGACGGCCGAGCTATAACATGTCCTCATCTGACCGTCCATTTTGTCGGCAGCGAGTCGGTCCCTCGTGATGCGGAGCCCACCCAACCATGACTTCGAGAATAACATTATCCATAAACGGTCGTCTTCGCCTTATAATCAGATAGGAATATGCTACCGTTTACACATACAAAGCGGTTTTGTTTATCCATATTTAGGGTTGGCAGTGGACCGGGGGATACCGGAGCCCTGCCTCGCTCCGTTTGGACCCGGCATGAATTGGGGATGGAGGCCGAGATGAAGGTTAAAAATCTATCCACGTGCGAGGATGAAGGCGGCGATGGACTTACGCTTTCCCCCACCCCGCCCCGTCTCAATCTCCGCCTTTCCCCGCCCTGCCCCCAATCCTTTAAAGAATGACTATAGACCGAGGGAAAATGGGGCTCCTGCCCTGCCTCACCCCTGTTTAAACCGGGGATGGAGGACATGAAACGGGGATGGAGGCGGGGGTGGAGGTTAAAATCCATCCCCATGCGGGGCTGGAGGCGAGGATGAAGGTTCAGATTTTGAAACGGGTCCCCGCACTGATCCACTGTCATCCTTATCCATATCAATAACTTGCTTTTTGTTTTTTGATCAAGCAGTGAAAGTTGAAGTCGACTGATGTTCATTTCTTATTTATTCATGATGGCGATGCACTACCTACAAGGCAATATAAAATTAAAATGAGTGCGGATCAGGTCAGAGTTTATTTCTTGAACGAACGGCTTCAACTACCATGAGAGTGGATCCTGTAAAACGTTGTCTCACCAAGCGTTTAGAACTACAAAGCCTACCTCACCGTACCGTAGCTCAGTATCAGCAATCTCACTAAGCGTTTTACAGGATTAGCTCTCGCTATGAAAACTTATAGTTGGAAGCAATGTTGTCAATGTATCGGCTAGCCGATACGTATCGATTTGGATAGAAATTTGATATGAATCACTTCTGAATCGTTTTTTTTAATAAATATAAAATTACTAAAAAATAATTTTTTAAATATTATTTTATTAGTTTTAACCCGTGTCACGTTATGATTAACATGTAATATTTTTTATATTTTTTGGCAGATACAAAACGATTCATCAGGGCCCATATCGATACTGACAATATTGGTTGGAAGCACATATGAGATTTAATGGAGATGGGACCCCTTGTCAATGTTGCTGTTGGGCATCAGTATCCGGCCAACCACTTTTTTTTTTTGTTGGGGGTGTACGTGGGACTTTTTGGTGGTTGAAAAAATCAATAGCATACAATGTACATGATTTTTTATTTTATAAAATGATATTTTTAAAATAAAAAAAAATATGATGACATTCATTCTATGTTGCCCATGGTAAACACATGAGGTTAGATTTAATAAAAAAAATGTTACATGAGTTTCAACTAGGAGGTTCCTTTGGCACAAGGGTGGCAAATAATTTCCCTATCCTTGACGCAATGCTTAATTGGTGGTAGAGGAAACTTATGCAGCACGCTAGGTCCACAGCATTGCTCTTATTGTTCCAAGTGCAAAGTATTTTATTTCAATCCCCTCAAAGTTGTATAAGATTCCTGCACCTACAGCACAAATATTGCTGATTTTTTAAAATCTTGTGATTTTAGAGCAATATTTTTTAGGACTATATTTTTTTTTGAAGTTATTTTTTTATGAATATATGTTCACAATATTTTTATATGTATTTTGTGCATATTTGATGTTTTCATATATACCAATATCTTTTCAAGATTTTCTGATAATATTTTAAAATATCATAATAATTTTGGCTGCCAAGATTTTTTTGAAGATGAGATCTATGTGACTACAAGCTCAACAGTGTTTTATTGGACATTTTGGATCAGGTTCAACTCTGAGTGTTCCAATTTGACACAAGGCACTAATGAAGGCATTAGTGAGGAGTTACTAAGAAAGGGGTTACATGAATGTGAAAAGTCTACCTTTAATATAGCATGTAAAGGGTTCACATACATGAATAACATATATGTAACCTTCCACTCTTCTCCCACTATAAATTGAGGTATGGTTGCTTAATGGGTGCAACCAAGGTGTCCTCTTTCTCTCATTTGGGCTCATCGTGGGTGTCGATAGGTCGAGGATAACGTCGTGCACCTACGCCAATGCTCCTTTCATCCATGGCATCTATCGGTATGTATTCTTGCTTTTAACATCCCGGTTTCAGCTTTTTTTGAAATGCCAACATTGGGTTGTGGGCCCACAACTCACATTTGCTGTGTTTGTGGGTGCATTACTACGCTCTATCGGTTGCTTGTTGATTTTTTTTCCTTGTCAGGCTTCCGTTCGGTCTCTGGGATGTCGAACTGTGATGAGAAAGAAAAAGGTTGGCGCACCATCGCCTGCGGGCCAGTAGTTGTTGCTGCCTTCCCGTGAAGGCGACGATGGTTGCCACCGGCGATCATCCCTCCTTTTTCTAAACGCCCTCATGGGGTCTGCCAACATTGTGGATAACCTTGGCATATAGGGTCGGATCCGACAGCAGTGGGTACCCTCAGCTAACCGTCACTGATAACGACCGATATGGCAGAGGTTGGTTTTTGTAGGATGGAGCAACATAATAGCATGGGGCTGAATGAAATCCCCATTTTTCTTCTTCTTTTTTGTGACTTCCACCATCACAGTCGCCGAGGTTAGGCCCTGGGTGTCAATGGTTGGTAGTCATCAATGGCATCCAGGGTCGACGACTGCCAGTGATGGGGTTTGTTTCGAGGGGGTGCAGGAATAGGGAACAATATTCCCTATGTGCAACTTCCCCATTGCTGCAGCCACCGGCGGATAGCGGTGGCCGATGATGGATGCTTATCGTTGATCGGCCATCGCCATCAATTGCAGTGGTCAGTCACGGATGGCAATGACAGCCGACGGAGGGCGGAGGCTGTCTGCAAAAAAAAGGGGGGGAATAATGTCCTCCTTACCAGATGTTGTTGGCGGAGGGAGACCGTCGGTCGGAGTGGAGGTCACTGTCGCCGCTAGCATTTCGGTCGGCTGCCAGTGCTGGTGACTGCAGGTAGACAAAATGGGTGGCGACGTTTAGTTTCTATGTAAACAGAAAGCATTCGGTTTAAAACCGAACGCCATTGGGTTTCCACTGTAGCTATCTACAATGGAAACCCAACCCGAGGCTGGCCCGATCCGACCCTGTCCGGGCGGATCGAGTATCAGATTCACGTCCATGGGAGGACCTGATCCAAGACTCGGATCCGTTATGGATTGAGTCTGGACCCAATGTCTGGATCAGACCCGTACTCGGAGACTAGACCAGACCCATTTGGGGTTTCGGGTCTGGCTCTGACCCGAACAAATTGGACTAGGATCTAGATTTGACCTGGATCATTTGTGGATCAGGTCTGGATCTAGATCGCTTCAAGGACTCGAATCTGACCTGGACCCTGTTTAGACCAGTTTTGGATCCGAATTGGGTCTAGAACGTGGGATATAACCCATGAATCGATAATTAATGGGCTTGGATCCAGACTGGATCCAGACAAGGGGGATCCAACCCAAGATAATTAATGGGCTTGGATCCAGACTGAATCGATAAAAAATTTCTTATTTAGGTAGAGAGAATAGTAGAATAACAATACTAAAGGACCAAAAAAATAGGTTAGAGACCAACCTATTTATAAAAGTAATCCTAACATGCTAAAGCACTAAAAATAAATTATATTAAAGTGCATAGAAATATGACATTTCATAAAGCGGTATTCATCTCTATGACTCATATAGTTCATTCTTGTGATACCGGATAGCATGTGAACCCACATGAAACTTGGATTGAGATTATGATAAAGAACCTTGATTTTTTTCCTTTCTATGTCAATGGGTCAAGTGAGAGAATGTTGGACATTTCAGATCGGGTCCGACCCTGAGTGACCCGGTTTGACACAAGGCACTAATGAAGGCATCAATGGAGAGTTAGTGGGGAGGGGGTTCAATATGGCAGGTGAAGGGGTCACATACATGAATACCTAACCCCCCACTCTCCTCCCACTATAAATTGAGGTATAGGTGTCCTCTTTCTCTCATTTGGGTTCAGGTCCTACTTACCGTCGACTTGACGGCCTTGGCTCATCGTGGGCATCGATAGGCTGAGGAGAACATCGTGCACTTGCACCAACGCTCCTTTCATCCATGGTGTCTACCAGTATGTGTTTTTGCTTTTAACATCTCGGTTTCAATTATTTTTGGAACGCCAACATGTTCCCCTTTATCAATTTGTTTCATTAGACGACAAAAGTTTTTTTTTAGCTAAAGTAATGATGTGGCAGTTCTTTCCATGGTACCAACCAGGTAGTATCTCGTGGTAAGCGGGGTCTTGTGCCAAGTTGAAGGCCCAGGATCGAATCCCTCTGCCACATGGGGGCAGCCGCTGTTCTGGTAGGGGTCCGCCTAACCCCAACTTGCTTATTAAAAAATAAAACTCTTTCCATGGTATGTAACAGCTTTAAACGTGACCCATAATCATAATCATGGATCTCAAAGTTTTTGAATTTTCGGTAGCTTTAGATTTTAGTTGAGATGGGATCAGGTCAAAGTATGCTTTTGTCAGAGCACCTCTGGATGGCATTGATCTCAAAATGAACGACATCCAAAACCTGTATCAATGGGATGCCCATCACTTAGATGGGCCCATTCTTTTTTTCTTATATCGCTTGCGTTTCGGATGGATAACATCAAAGTAGTTTGAAATGAATGGCTAACCTTGTTTATCCATTTTTAAGATGAATGACATCCAAGGCAGCTATGACAGTGTTACTGTTAGATCTGCATCCTCTCTCTCATTTTCAATGGAAGTCTAGCATCTTTGATATTACTCGTTTTGCAAGTCTAAATCTAAAATCCTGGATCTTTGTGTTACGGTCATCCCACCTGCAAGCCTTTAGGAGACGAAAACAAGTAAGAGGTGAATCAGTGGTGCTTTAGATGCCGTTCATGGGTGTGATGAAGGGCAACTCAAACACTATGGGCGGATAAATTACCTTAAGATTGGTCCCACAAAAATTTTCAGAGCCATTCATCTTATAGATGAATTCCATCTAAAGCACAAGAAAATGAACGATTGAAAAACTAGGAAAAATGGTGGTGTTGGGGTTGCTATTCGTCTCATGAATGAACTACATTCAAAGCACCTGTGATGGTATTATCGTCAGAGGTGCCTCTGGTTCTTTAGTCACCGATTTTGTAATTGAATTGA
Organism: Nuphar pumila; assembly: GCF_984573655.1. Classification (NCBI taxonomy): domain Eukaryota; kingdom Viridiplantae; phylum Streptophyta; class Magnoliopsida; order Nymphaeales; family Nymphaeaceae; genus Nuphar; species Nuphar pumila. The sequence continues at coordinate 14,502,824 of NC_143257.1, forward strand.
CTTAGCATTACCATATAAATGTGCATGCACAAACTTCATAAAGAAGGCTGACTTGGGACAAGTTATGTATGAGTACTCCACTTGATATTTCAAGAATTCATTGCTCCTCTTTTCAACCAAGAAAAAAAAGTCTATCAATATGCCATATTTGGTTCTCTTTCATAAAAAAAATAAATATGCCATATTTGATAAATCACGTCTTAGCATCAAGGGTTCTTTGTTGCAAAAAAAATATATATATATATATATATATATATATATATATATATATATATATATATATATATGAAAAACCATTTCAACACATGGAATCATACAATCACATGACTTAGCATTACCATATAAACTTCATAAAGAAGGCTGACTAGGGACAAGTTATGTATGAGTACTCCACTTAATATTTAAAAAAATTCATTGCTCCTCTTTTCAACCAAGAAAAAGAAAGATCTATAAATATGCCATATTTGATACCTTTAAGAGCTGTAGTACTAAAGTGAGGAAGTAATATGTGTGGATTAAAGTAATGAATAAAGAATGACTTTGGATCCCTTGCGGTAGAGGTAAGAGCGGCTCTGCAGGAAAAGTAGACGATTTTCAAAAGATGCCCCGGATTAAAGGTCTATAGCATAAATGCAAATTGAAACCATTAATGAGGAAATCAAGATGGGAATTCCCATCTGGCAAGGATATGGAAACAAGCAAATTGGATTAGAGGATGAAGGGCCAACTTCCTGCAAATTAAAGGGCATGTTTGCAAGAGTAGTACTGCAGAAAAAGTAGGTGTCAATTGTTTTTCCAAGCAACAACAAAAAATTCATTTTCACATGTATGCTCCATTTTGGATTTATTTTATTACAAAAAGAATGAATCACATGTTGCAACTTAGGAAACACTTTATCACAAAAAAATGGTCTACTTTTTCAACTGAGAAAGTGTTTCCTTGGTGCGGTGGTGAACGACCACCCTTCGAGGGAGTCTCGGTTGGTGTGTACCTCGCTGACAGTGATCAGATGAGAGCATATAGAAGAGGGAGTGAAGGAAGCACTAGTGGAGCCATCGATTGGCGGCCAAGAGTGTCATAAGTCTGGGGTGGATGGCGGCTGCCCTTCGGAAGACTTCCGACCGATTTTCACCCACCAACAATGGCTAGATGAAGAGAGTTAGAAGAAGCGGTGGAGGAAGGTGGCAGGTTGAGGTTTAAAATTCACCCACCATCCTCCATCTACGGGGTTTTTTTGATCAACTGATGGGGATTGTGCCAACATGGTTTAACTGGCGGGTAGTCGGTGATAGTATGCGGATAAGAAAAAGAGGACGATGGCGGTGATGGTGGTTGAGGTGGGTTATAGTAGGTAGGTAAATACTGGATCCAAAAAGAAGATGATATGGGTGATAATGGGTTAGAAGAAGGAAAAGTGGACAGTGGAGAAGACATTGATGGATGACTTGGGACCGAGGTTTGGTTTATCGACAATAGTGAATATCGCCGGTTTGATAAATTGATCAGGGAGCTATAAACCACCTCATGTGTAGAATGATCATACCTCATATGTGAACGCCATATTTTTGACATGTATCAAATGTTGGTCTTCAAGTTGAACGTCTGGTGCATCTTGAATCCATCAGATCTTCTTTTAAACAAAGATACAATCTTTTACTTTTACTCTGATACCACTTTGATGTAAATCAAATTCTTGATTCATGACGAAACTTTATGTTACACTACTCTTAAACAAATTACGCTGCGAAAGCAGAAGCAATGAAAAATAAAGAAACTTAATAAATAAATTCAAGAAAAATAATAATCAATCAATCATCAAACTTTCTAATCCCTCCCACATAACAAGTATTTATAGAAAAATAAAACCTTAATCATACTTTCGGATTTTAGATAGATCCCATATTTGAATACAAAGTTCCAAAAACTTTAAAATCTAAAATAGATCTAAATAGACTCCTACGTCAGTTTATGATCCATGAAAGGATCATACTATTGCACTTTTTTCATGCAACCACCATTGACAGAGGTTCACATGGCTTCAAAATTGATTCATTAATGAACATAGGTGTTGATAAAAAAATTATGGAGGGAAATGATTGACTTACCCGAATTTCGCTAAAATCCTTTTTGAAAGATGTGGGGATGCCATTTGCAACTCTTGACCATCCTTTGTCCAAAGGAAAGGTAAAGCCCAGATAGGTTCTCAACTTTCGAACTTGAATCACACAACCGCAGATTCAGATATGCAAATAAAGATTAAATGTGTATTAGCACCAATTGATAGATTAAATAAAATTATGATAAATGAGCCAAAGATTTGGAAAGTATTTTTTTCAAACTTAAGGGTCCAATTAGTTCTTTTAGGCTCCTTTCGGTCCAACAACACTTCCAAGTAGGTATGAGGGTTCTTCAATGGCTTTGAGATAGAGTGCAGGCAAGGTTTAAGTAGGCTTCTTCTCCAGGATCAACACTCAAGTATGTAATTTTTAGATAATCAGATTATAGGGGCGAGCCTCCATTTATAGAATTCTACATGTGATATGGATCTAAAATTTTTTCGGTTTGAATCCAGCTCAAATGGATCTATTATTATCCTTATGAAAGACAGGACTCATTCAAGAAGAGTTCTGCTTGGGATAGGATTTAAGAATTTTTTATTTTTTTGAGCTCTATGGAGGCAAGAATAGGCTTTTGATTGATTTTTATCCAAATGATACGCATAGATTGGGTTTCTAGAGGTTTCCTATGAATTAGATAATGAAATTTTGGATCACCATGCTTAAATAAGATCGTACTTTAGATCCATTATGACAAGATAACTTATTTTGGCCATAACTTCTTATCCAGATGTCAGATTGAGACATCATTTGGGGAGTTAGTAAAGCTAACATCCTCAAATTTAATTCATCTTTTAAGTGCAAAGTGAGACCTACCTGAAAATAGGATTTTTATTGAACAAGTTACAATATTTTTGTCCTAACTTTCTACTTCGATATTGTATTAACCTGATTTTTAGCTTGCTGGAAAGCTAAGATCCTCTAGTTTAATTGATATTTTGGATAAAAGTTTAAAGAAAGCCTTTTCAGAGTCTGAAAGTGTAAGCTAGCAGAACTTTAAAATAACCTAATCAAAATTCAGGTGTCTACAACAAGCTTGTTATTCGTGCTCAAGGCCATGATCATGGAGCGCCTCCATGTGAAATAGTTGTCACCTTTGATAAGACTCAATCCAAGACTTTTTTTCATGGTGCAGACAATAATGATTAGTGATGATGTCCTCGGGAGAAACATTAGATTTCTAGTTGTTCTTCTTGGGTTCTTCAAAAGCCATTGATGGGGTTACCAATTGTGAGAGAAAGCAAGAGCAAGAGGAAAGACTTGAGGAAAACAAAATTGTTTGATTCATTTACCATCTCCAACATGGTAATAGATACAACTAGACAGGATAGTAAGTGGTTACAAAAGATAGAAATCTCAACTAGATTTTAAATGGGAGAAGAGATTAGCTAAAGATCAAGGTATTCTAAAGAAAAAAAACACAGAATTACAAATGGTACACCTGTTTTTACATACAGAATAAGTATTTTACAGCATGTTGTTTACAGAAGTTATCAAAATTACAAAGATTTACGATGGGTAACTTAAATGCCATCAATAGAAAAGTCCAAAACATTTAGATCTTCCATATTCTTAATTCTACTTGTAGGGAAATCTAAAAATCTAGGAAATTGTAGATTTTGGGCAGCATTTATAATACAATTCTAAGCATTTAGGGTGCACTTGAATGCCTCGTATCTCAAATTCACCAATCACTAGCTTGATCCCCTTGGTTTGCCATAGATATACCATATTTAGTCAAAAAAGTAAACTTGAGATCCCATTTTTTCAAAGATCTGAGCTTCAATGTTTGAAATTCCTCAGGCATGGTGACCTTATGCTAAATCCAACCCTCATACATGATATTCGAACAACTAAAAGCTAGCTTATCTCACTTAATTAGGCTGAGTTGGGACCTAGTTTATAATGCACTAAAAGGGCTGTAGAGTTTCAGATCATCTCATGCACGGAAAAAGTTCTGATGTCAATGGCTTTGACAAGGTGGTATCCCATATGGTAAGCGGGGTCCTGTATCAAGCTGAAGGCCCAAGATCGAATCCCTCCCTCTGCCATGTTGTAGGGGGTGAGTAACGCCATTCCAATTCACAAGAACCTTGGAAGGACCCTTACCCCCAAAAGGAAACTTGAGAAAATCGTGTTGAGTCTAGCTTGAACTTCTTTGGCAGGTGAAATAATGCTAGATGGGCCATTCAAAACATGCTTTATAAGTAGGGATGGCAGTGGGGCGGGGCGGGGTGGGGGACAAGGTCTCCACCCCTGCCCCGCCTCAAGATTTTATCCTCCACCCCCGCCTCCATCCCCGGTGGGGATGAATTTTATCCTCCACCCCCGCCTTCATCCCCGTTTCATGTCCTCCATCCCTGGTTCAAACGGGGATGAGGCGGGGCGGGGATATTGCAGGAAAAAGTGGTCGGGGCGAGGTTGGGGCGGGGATGAGGCGGGGATGGGGCAGGGAGGGGAAAAGTGCACGTCCATCCCCGCCTCCACCCCCGGATGGGGATGGATTTTAACCTTCGTCCCCGCCTCCATCCCCGTTTCATAACCTTCACTGCCATCCCTATTTATAAGTATAACCTTAGAGGGTTTAGAGCCTAGCCTGAGAGAGAGAGAGAGAGAGAGAGAGAGAGAGAGAGAGAGAGAGAGAGAGAGAGAGAGAGAGAGAGAGAGAGAGAGAGAGAGAGCAGCCTTGGCGCAGACCACGCTTCATATCTAAGTAGGGGCTCTTAACCGATACCGCTATTTGAGCGGTAGTTACGAGCTCCATAATCAATTTAATGAAAGCTATCGAGAAGGCCATATCATGAAGACATTGCAAAAAATTTGTTTAGTACTACTAACCTCAAATTCAGCTTTATATCATGTGAAAAATGATGTCATTAGTGGCATATCACTACTAAATATTATCATTCAAACTGAAAAACTGACATGCTAGAAAATAAAGAAGAAAATGTAAAAAAGAAAATACAGTAAAATGTTCTTGGCAAGATTTCTTGATAAATATCAAGATAAAATCAAAATGCAATATTTTCATTTAAGGAAAAATATGATGATATATTAAAATAAGATGATATTTTAAATGTTTAAACATCATATTTTAAATGTTTAAACCGATTATAAGATTTTCATAATTATTTCAAAAATATTACTATATTTTCATACGACCTGTATGCTAGTCCCTAACCTTTTTGTTGTTGTTGTTTAAATGAAGAAATTTGTTTGTCTGTCTACTCAGATATGAAACTTTTAAGTACTATTTTTTTGCTTGTTGGGCAGATCGTTTCAGCTTTGCTGCAAGAGACATGTATCTCGAGTATCAAACTCTGAACATTTTTTAGTTTAAAGGCTTTAAATTAACCAACTTAACGAGATGTGTCAAGCCTTTGTGAGTGCCGGCAGATCAGGTGCAATCACATTGCACACTTTGGTGTGCTGCTGCACCTGATCAGCCCTCCGTTCTCTATTGGGCCTCTATGGCTGATAGGTTATATCCCAGATATGAAAGACATACAAATACAGTGGCACACTTAAAGTTTAAGTTGTGATTGCACCTAATCCAACGATCAATGTGGGAGCCCTACTTGAGCATTTTTACTCTTGGAGAATTATCGGAGCAAGTAGTACCAATGAGGGCTCGGACTGAAGTGGTATCCCATGTGATAAGCGGGGTCCTGTACCAAGCTGAAGGCCCAAGTTTGAATCCCTCTGTCACATGGGGCTTAAGAGATATCTGGTAGGGGTCTCTTGCCTTTCAAAAAAAAAAATGATAACTCGGCTTGTCTGGCAGGAGCAGTTAGTGCAGGTTTGGAACGTTGCAGGTTCAAAACCCAATGGTATATGGTTGTATGACTGATAGGGGTCTCCGTAACCCTAGCTGTCTCTGTTCAAAAAAAGAAGAAGTGGTTTCCTCAAGGTTTAGGGATGGCAGTGGAACGGGGAAAGTGGGGCCCGGCCCCGCCCCGCCTCGCCCCGTTTGGACCAGGGATGAAGGGTATGAAACAGGGATGGAAGCGAGGACAAAGGTTAAAATCCATCCCCGTTCGGGGATGGAGGTGGGGATTGACGTACACTTTTTCCCGCCCCGCCCTGTCTCGACACAATCCCCGCCTCGACCCGTCCCTATCACTTTTCCCTGCAATATCCCCGCCCCGCCTCATCCTCGTTTGAACCGGGGATGGAGGACATGAAATGGGGATGAAGGCGGGGGTGGAGGTTAAAATCCATCCCCGCCCGAGATGGAGGTGGGGATGGAGGTTCTAATCTTGAGGTGGGGCGGGGGTGGAGACCTTGTATTCTTGAGGTGGAGCGGAGATGGAGGTTCTAATCTGGGTTGCGATTAAACAATGGGAGTAGGGATGGCAGTGGGGCGGCCCACCCCGTCTCAAGATTTTATCCTCCACCCCGCCTCCATCCCCGGCGGGGAATGGATTTTATCCTCCATCCCCGCCTTCATCCCCGTTTCATGTCCTCCATCCCCGGTTCAAACGGGGATGAGGCAGGGATATTACGGGGAAAAGTGGTTGTGACGGGGCGGGGTGGGGGAAAAGTGCACGTTCATCCCCGCCTCCACCCCCGGATGGGGATGAATTTTAACCTTCGTCCCCGCCTCCATCCTCGTTTCATACCCTTCATCCCCGATCCAAACGGGGCGGGGCCCCGCTTTCCCCCGGTCCACTGCCATCCCTAAATGGGAGTAGGCCACCGCAAAATTCTAATATCCAGTGCTATTTCAGTAAATTAGTCCAAAAAGAAGGGCTTTGTGGTAAGAGATTTTCCCTCCGCGTCTAAGTCTGCGACTATATAAGGCCCGCGACTTTCCGGAGCACACGAATAGTCTCTCTGTAGCGCTCTCGGTTTCTGCGTCGTCCTTCAGATCCGAAATTTCATCTCCCTCTGTGAGCACTTTTCCTCCATCGAGATCTATTTTTCTCTTTTTCCTTCTTCTCTTCCTTCTTTCTTCCCCTCATTTTCTTTCTTCTTTAGTTTCCGCTTTTGGAGTCGGTAGAGTATAGTCTGCTGGTGAAAAGACACGTTCTGATCTTCTCTGATCCTTTGGAGTTCTTCGTTTCCCACTTTCTGTCTCTGCAGGATCGGTAAATTTGCAGTAAAAGACGGTATTTTAGGGATTGTAGCGTGGTTTCTGAGTGTCGATCTCTGATGGCGAAGATCCTTATCCACGGTACGCTCCACGCGACGATTTACGAGGCAGATTCGCTCTCCGATCACCACTCCGGTGGCGGCGGACCGAATTTCTTCCGGAAGGTAAGATCTTCGTTTTTAAGTTGGCTTGCAATGGGAACTTTTCCTTGTTTTCCAGAGAAAATTAAACGTTTTGGTTATTTGGATCGAGAGTTTCGTTCTTCTTTTCTGAGAAATTATTGATGATTTTAATTTTCAATCACTTGTTTATTTCATTATCTTCCTTGTTGTGAATTATGTAAAGGTGTTAAATAAAAGGAAAGTTTTTGCAATGCGAAACAATGCGGATTTGCTTGGTTATGCATGCTGAATTCTGGAATTTTTATTTGTCTTGTGCTTTAATGTATGCAACAGAAACTTTTGGCGATTAATCATTGTCTTCTGAAGATTCGATGTGCCTTTCATCCTCTCTTCTGATGGAAATCCTGAGTGATGTTTAGTTTTGTATGTGTTGTAGCTATAGGAACTAAAATGTTTGGGGTGTGGCCCTGTGCGAGAACTGTGCGCACAGATCTTGGATCTCTATCCGGCCAGGGAGGTGGATTGTGTCTCTCTTGAGAGAGAAGAGTTCCTCATGCTCAAGGCACCCAAATACACATGCACTTTCAGTTCAATATCTCAAAAATGTAGATCGAAACTAATAGAGAATCTAAATACTAGAATCTGCAAAATTGGCTGCAGCATGTGCACGACGGTAATATGCTGTTTTCCATAAATTTCGTATTGTTTAGTTCGCATTAGAAAGACTCGGGTGATTTCCCAGTCTGAATCGGCTCAGGCTTCCCAACCTGATTTAAATCCTGGACTCTGGAAACCAGTGACTCTACTTGAGATCAATACTGAGAGTTCAAAATCCCCACATTGAATTACTCTACACGTGAATTCTGGATTTAGTTAACTCCATGATCTTTAATTGAACCCACCAGCTATGTCAAACAGACATCTCAGGAAGGTATGCCTACTGGTGCTTGTACAACATTGGACCAACATTTACACCGGACACACCACGTGAATCTTCATTTGTACGATCAACACCATGCGTGTGACTTTGTATTTTGGATGCCCTTGAGTCTTGAGCTTGCTGATTTGATTATTTTACTTTTTACAATCTTCTATTGGTGTTGTTTTATGTTTGTTTTTTGATATTGAGTCACGGTGGTTCTTTGGTTGCATTTGCAAATTTGGAATCTTACATAAGAACGTTCATGTACAAACATGTATGGGTGTTTACATCTCTATACTTTTTTCATCAAATTCTAAAGTTCATGCCCCAGATTGTCTTGTCACCTTGTATCCTTGTGAGGTGACTTAGCACTAAATGTAGGACAGTTAAAGCAACCATAAGTAAACAAATTTCCTCTTCTAAATAACATAAAATTTGTGCTTTACAAAAGTGCTGCTTAAAACATTAAGTCTTTATTATTATGTTCATTGTATGTTTATGTTTTCTTTTTACCAGGTACCTTAAAGTCACTGTTTATTCTTACTGGATTTTTAATAGAAACTTTAAAAAGGAAAAAGGGAAATAAGTTCTGTCATGGAGTCATTCTAGAATCTATGAGAAAAGGTGCTGGAAAACATGCTATTAACCATTTCCTGAACATGGTAATGTGCTTTTCTCCTGAACTTTAGCTTTGTCTGATTCTAAAACCTTGATATCGAGAGTGAGAGGAGATAATGTATGCATCCTTTCCACAGGAAACACTATATACCACCACATGTTTTTTGTAGTTTTTCTTATGTAACATTTGTTCCCTTTCATTCTTAATTGCGGTTGCAATTAGAAACTTGGATACCATTGTTAGACAAACAGTACTGAAGAGAGATTTTAAGAAAGATTCTTCATGGATCAAGAGTGTCATTTTTCTGCCCGAAGGTTTCATAAAAATTCTATTTGAGGATCATCTTTATACTACATATTTGTTTGATGATTCCTTTTTCTTTTCTTTTCTGTGATTTTCTATTTACTCTTTGTAAATCCTTTTATAGCTTGTAGAGGGAATCGGAGAGACTGTTGGATTGGGCAAAGGGGGCAGTGACCTTTATGCAACTATAGATTTGGAAAAAGCCAGGGTCGGTCGAACCAGAATCATACACAATGAACCTGTTAACCCTCGATGGTATGAGTCCTTTCACATCTATTGTGCACATATGGCTGCCGATGTAATCTTTACCATAAAGGAAGAAAATCCTATTGGAGCATCATTAATAGGAAGGGCCTACTTGCCAGTTGATGAGATCCTAAATGGACAAGAAGTAGATAGATGGCTTGATATATGCAATGAAGACCGTAAACCTGTTGGTGGAGGAGCTCGGATCCATGTTAAGCTCCAGTTTTTTGATATCTCTACTGATCGGACTTGGTCAAGAGGGATAAGGAGTGGTAAATTCCCCGGTGTACCTTACACATTTTTCTCTCAGAGAAAAGGATGTAAAGTTTCTCTTTATCAAGATGCCCATGTGCCTGATAATTTCATTCCTAAGATCCCTCTTGCTGATGGGAAACTGTATGAACCTCAAAGATGTTGGGAAGATGTCTTTGATGCAATTAGTAATGCAAGGCACTTGATTTACATTACTGGATGGTCTGTTTATACTGAGATCACATTGATTAGGGACTCAAAGAGGCAGAAACCTGGAGGAGATGTTACTCTCGGTGAGCTTCTCAAGAAGAAAGCCAATGAAGGTGTGAGAGTTCTTATGCTAGTTTGGGATGACCGCACCTCTGTTGGTTTGCTTAAGAAGGATGGGCTGATGGCTACCCATGATCAGGAGACAGAGAATTATTTCAGGGATTCAGAAGTTCACTGTGTCCTATGTCCTAGGAATCCTGATGATGGTGGAAGTATTGTGCAGGATTTGCAGATCTCTACTATGTTCACCCATCATCAAAAGATTGTGGTTGTGGACCGTGCATTGCCTAATAGAGAAAGCCAGCGAAGAAGGATTGTAAGTTTTGTTGGTGGCATTGATCTCTGTGATGGCCGATATGATACCCAATACCACAGTCTCTTTAGGACTTTGGATACTGCTCATCATGATGACTTCCATCAGCCCAATTTTGCTGGTGGCTCGATCACAAAAGGGGGGCCGAGAGAGCCATGGCATGACATACATTCTCGCCTTGAAGGGCCAATTGCATGGGATGTTCTATTCAATTTCGAGCAGAGGTGGAGGAAGCAAGGTGGAAAGGATTTGCTTGTTCAGCTGAGAGATCTTAGTGATACCATCATCCCACCATCTCCAGTTACATTCCCTGAAGACAGAGAAACTTGGCATGTGCAGTTATTCAGATCAATTGATGGAGGTGCTGCTTTTGGCTTCCCAGAAACTCCTGAAGATGCTGCTAAAGCTGGTTTGGTTAGTGGAAAGGATAACATCATTGACCGAAGCATTCAAGATGCTTATATAAATGCTATTCGTAGGGCCAAGGATTTTATCTATATTGAGAACCAGTACTTCCTTGGGAGCTCGTTTGATTGGAAGGCTGACGATATTAAAGTGGAAGACATTGGTGCTTTGCACCTAATACCTAAGGAACTCTCTTTGAAGATTGTCAGCAAAATAGAAGCTGGAGAGAGGTTTGCAGTCTATGTTGTGCTGCCGATGTGGCCAGAGGGAGTGCCTGAAAGTGCATCAGTTCAAGCAATTCTTGATTGGCAAAGGAGGACAATGGAGATGATGTATAAGGATATTGCGCAGGCTCTACATGCTAAGCAGATTGAAGCAGAACCAAAGGATTATTTGACTTTCTTCTGCCTTGGGAATCGGGAGACAAAAAAAAGTGGTGAATATACACCCGAGGAGTCACCTGAGCCAGATACCGACTATATTAGAGCTCAGGAAGCAAGAAGATTCATGATATATGTTCATTCCAAGATGATGATTGGTAAAATATCTCTATGCTCTAGAACATTTTCCACCTTTTATTCTCTTACCCAACTTGTTTGATTGCTTACCATGTCAAAAGCTGTTACTGGAAATATGCTGAAAACGGACTCATAATTATCTCCAATGCCTTTTTTACATTTAAAAAACCGTAAGTGTTCAATTTATACCTGTTAGAGCGACTGACATCTTTTCTTTTGGAAACCCTTGCTCTGTGTGCAATATTTGGAAAAAGTTCCCGCTGTAACTGTTTTTTGTGATGCACTTTATGTCTAATTTTACTAAACCTGAGTGTTCATAAATAAAATGAACTTGTTTGTGTATGTGAACATCTGAACCTTTGTAGGATTGAGTGATCTTTTTTATTTTGAGAAATCTGTAGGTTCATAGTAATGGGAGAAGAGAAAACCTTTGAGAGTTGTGTTTGTATTCCATCAAATAGGCATGTTGAGCCTCAATGCTGAATTCAAGTATCATTAAGAGCCTTTTCTTTTCCACAATTTCTTCCCATTGTTTCCCATATTTGTGTGCAGAAAGGAGAAATGAACACTTGGATTTTATGTTCTTAGCTGTAGTTCTAACCTGTATTTGACCAAAAGCTTATATCGTGATCTCTGTTTCTTGGCAGTTGATGATGAGTACATAATCATTGGATCTGCCAACATAAATCAGAGGTCGATGGATGGAGCCAGGGACTCTGAGATAGCCATGGGAGCCTACCAGCCATATCATCTAGCAACCAGAGAACCAGCCAGAGGACAAATCCATGGTTTCAGAATGGCATTATGGTACGAGCATCTTGGCATGCTGGATGATCTGTTTTTACTACCGCCGAGTGTGGAATGCATCCGCAAAGTTAACAGAATTGCAGACAAATATTGGGATCTGTACTCTAGTGATACTCTTGACCGTGACCTTCCTGGCCACTTGCTTAGTTACCCAGTTGGGGTTACTAACGATGGCGAAGTCACACAGTTGCCAGGACTGGAATTCTTCCCAGATACCAAAGCTCGCATTCTTGGTGCAAAATCTGACTATTTGCCACCAATCCTTACAACATAATAAAGTCAGAGCTAAGTAACCCTTACAGTGTCTTTTCCACTTGTTTTCCCCTGATCGTAGGGTTAAATCTGAAATAAAGGATCAGGAAACGCTATATTCTTATTAGGCATTGCAGTAGAGGTCATCCATTGCGTGTATCTCAATGGTGACTGTTTTTGAGTGTTTTGATTGAAAACTGGAGTTGTTTGTGAAAGAGTTTGTTATACATTTGTCTCTCTGGTTGTTTAAAATGTGCTGAAAGGTGGTCCACTTTGAAAGTAAAAAACGCCTAAAAGATGGGAGTGAGCGAGCAAATTGGAATCGTTGCTGTAAACACCAGAATGGCCACTGGATTAGAACTTCTATTCACCTGATACCCACCAATCTGATCAAGTGATCCACCAACTGGAATTGCTATTTCCAGGAGAATGAAAAAGAAAGATGATAAGGTTTCAGGCAAGTAGTTGGAAGTGTAACAAAATGTTGAGGTAAGGAATTCAACTTTTCATAAAACAAAGTTCGTTTGTGTGTGAAGGGATTTTGTTCAGATTAGAGATAAGACTTGCGTTTGGCAGTAGCTCTTTAAGTTCCCTACATGGTGGACTTCTTATTGGTTGGGTTAAGCCTGGATGTGCAGCCTGAAATTCGGATTAGACCTGAGCTGACCACCCGATGGCTATTAGGACTGGGCTTGATCGTGGGCCTGGCCGTATACGTATACTAATCTAAAAAGATGTTCCTTGCATCTCTCTCTCTCTCTCTCCATACTACTTTGAAGATGTGTTTGGCACGGTCTGTTTGCTAGGAATTGCACTTTGTATTGTGTGTTTTTCTTTTGTAAATATATGATTTTATAATCGTCAAAATTTGGTATATTATGAAACGTTGGACTTTTGAAACTTTGGGAAAACCTGCACACGTTGCAGTTCGATGATTGGAAAGTCATTGTTATTAAGTAAACCGTATAGACATCCGAGTGGGGTTAAATCATAAAAGAAAAAAAAACAAACTCAAAACGCTGTGAAAAGTATGTTTCTAAATAATATCTACAACCGACTACAACTGACCGTGCAAGATATGCATCCGTACATGATACAAACCACATTTCTTCGATCTTTCACTGAACTGATCCTAACACGGCGAGGCATAAGCCACATCGGTCCGTCCTCTCAACTACCAGGTTGGTGTTGATAGTCTTCAAAAATCGTGTCATAGGTGAGTACACCAACTTCTCATTTCTTTGCTTAATGGCTTGTCCTGAATAATGAATTATTTGTAAGAAAATGTTATCTTGGCACCAAACAACATACTCTGCTGACTGCTTTCATCGCGGAGCTTGGAGCGCAATGAAACTTTTCAACCACTACTTTAGTAGCAAGTAGTAAGCTTTATATGATGTTAGATTTGGTGCCAGTGCAATTCTTAAGAGGCTGATAAATGAACTGAGCTGCTTGCAACTTGGCTTGGTTCACCTTATTAATGTGCTTTTTGGACTTGTGAAATAAGATTTGTATCCTGTCCTATGAGCCTATTTTATGAGCTCGTTATGTTCAACAAGCTGGATTGAAGGTTCTTAGTGAATGTGATAATCACATAGCAAGTTTTTTTTTTTTGACCTTGTGGCAGGGGAGGGTCGTGGTGGGTTTCAAACCGATGTCATGTGACAAACCACGGTCACCCCTAGCCAGGAAGAAGGAACCTTTGTGGGTGGGTGATACGAAGGAACGTGTCCAATCCTTTACTGAAGCTTTATTTACTGCTTGCTCCTTCTCACAAAATATAAAAGATCAAGCAAAACTTATGGCAAGGACGAGGATTGGATTTAAAGCGACTGTTAGATTCACAAGATTGGGTTCGTTGTATCAAGCCAAAGCGATGATGCAATCAATGGCCACCCCCCACATGAACTGATTTTGGACCACTCATCTCAGTGGCGTAGCTAGGATTCATGTGTGGGGGGGCAAACAGGGGTGTAGCAAAAAAAAAAAATTGGTGTGATAGTTGGGGGTTGGGGGGCAGCGCCCCCCAAAATTTTTTTTTGAGATAAAATAAAAAATGGCTACAATTATTAATAAAAATCTATTTTATATGGACAAATCAAACTATTTGCTGCAGTCAGGGCTGGGCTATGACTGAGCTAAAAAAATGGATAAAAATCTATTTCATATGGAATCAGGGCTGGGCTAGGACTGGGCTTTAAAAAAAAAAAATTAACTGTTTCGGGAGGCAGCCCCCCCCTGCTCCACCTCTGCTCATCTGTATTGGTGATGAATGCTCATGATTTCCTTGTCAGTAATCCGTCTGCCTTTCCAAGAGCCTTCCTTTTAGCTCGTGCATCTGACTTATGAGTTTTTACCATCGGCCTTATATTCCTGGATTAGGGATGAAGTTAACAGTAGTGGTAATTTGGGGTGGGCAATGGACCTTGGTTGCATAGTAACTTGGTAACTATTATTATTTACCTAATTAGTTGCATTGATTATATGAAAAATAAAAAGATAATTAAATGGTTGCATTAATCTTTCATTTAATTCATTGTTTTTGGTATTCTAAGAATTAATTTATAAACTTCATTCAAAAATAACCTAAAAATGTGTTCGGATCAGGTTGGACCGACTTGGTGAACATTGATGTATTGGCCAAATAGGTCGGGTCATGAGTTACTCTTCAAACCCGAGCCTGTTAAGAACCAGACCACAACTCTGCCCATTAATAAATGAGTCAGGTCATCTCCGGGCCAGGCCGCACTTAAACCCGATGAGCCGAGCTCTAAATGGACTTGGGGTGGGCTCGACCGACCCAATGCCTACCCCTAGTGGTGATCATGTTGGTCACTTATAACCAACACCACATGTTAGTAGGGATGTAAATGGCCCGGACCTTGCACTACAAAAAAACAGTTGATTAGCGACGGAATTTAGCGACGGCGTTATATCGTCGCTACTTAGCGACGGATTAACGAGAGAAATGAATCCATCGCTATAATTGGAGAATTTTACGAAACTAGCGACATATTATATTCCCTCGCAAAATCCGTCGCTACTTAGCGACGGATTGTGCGAGAGAATATTTTGTCGCAATAAATACGTCAGTTCGCGACGAAATTGCGACGGCTAAAATTCCGTCGCAAAATAGCGACGACCTAGGCGACGGAATATTTTCTGTCGCCTTTTTCGTTTTTTGAATTACGATGGCTTAGCGACGGAATTAATCCGTCGCTAAGCCGTCGCGAAATGTCGCATTACCCCTAATTCCAGCCCACTTTTTCCTTTCTTCTTTCGCTGCTCTCGCCCGCCGCCCTCTCCCTCCTGCCGCCCTCTTCCTTCGGCCGCCCTATCCATCCCGTCGACCTCTCTGCCGGCCCCCACCGTTCGCCGGAAGTCGATCTTCGTCAACCTTCCGCCGTCGCTGCCCGGAGCAATCGCAGGTATTTCCGGGCCCCACCGTTAAATGGATTGGGGGTCGACCCCCTGCGTTTTCCGGCAGGGGGTCGACTCCGCCAGGCGGTCGACCCCGGTAGGGGGCCGACCTTCTGCCGTGTCCGACCGGGGGTCAACCCCGGCAGGGGGTCAACCCCTGCAGGGGGTCAACCCCTTGTCATGTCCGGCAGGGGGTCGACCCCCTGTCGTGTTCGGCCGGGGGTCGACCCCCTGTCGTGTTCGGCCGGGGGTCGACCCCCTGTCGTGTTCGGCCGGGGGTCGACCCCCTGCCGTGTCCGACCGAGGGTCAACCCCTTGTCATGTCCGGAGGGGGTCGACCCCGGTAGAGGGTCGACCCCGGCAGGCGCTCGACCCCGTCAGGGGGTCGACCCCGGCAGACGCTCGACCCCGTCAGGGGGTCGACCCCGACAAGGAAAAGCCCTTTCCCATTGCACCCTCTCCTTCATTGCGCTCGAGTTCAACCCTCACACCTCTCCATCCGCAGCCTCCTGAGCCTCTCCCATGTCCGTCAGAGCCTCATCGGAGTCACCTACATGTGCCTCCAATCGCCAGAGCCACCTCAACTCATTTTCCACAAAAGCTGAGCCCCGTTGAATGCTCAGCGGGGCCCCTCCACACCTCATTTTCCAAATGGCGCTGCCCATTAGGTCTGATAATAAAAATATAATTAAAAAAGTAAAGTTTTAATGTTAAGTGCATTTTCAGTATCAAGAAAGTTTGATTTCACATTTAGAAAAAAAAAATTTTCATTTTTGAGAAGTGTCATTATAAGGTTTTATAAGCATAAAAAAAGTTGTTTGAAACAAGCTTCTTACCTTCCTCATGGCAATTTCTGCCATCCCTAGTATTTATCGGTTCTTTGTAAAGGTTTTTTTCTCCATTACAATGGGGAGGTCATCCGAATGACTTCTAACTGGTTCAAGTCATGAGCAGTGATGTGTTGTTAATGGATAGAACCTAGAAGTAACCAGCGTGGTGAAACTCGAGCAGTACTATAGTTAGGTGTGAGCACCAGAGGTGGATGAGATAGGAGATTTGGTTCCTATGCTAGGCTAAGTTGGCTTAGCTAGGCTAGAGGTATTAGGTCTAGTGCAGATAATTCAATAGTGTAGTTATGTCTAGATCTCATACTTCATATACTGGAATACTGGTGGGGTAGACCCCAATTTATAACTTTTCTAGCAAATTTAGTCACAATTCCTACAAATATGATATTCGTGGATCCATATCCGCCCAAGGATGAGTTGGCAGGATCCTATTGTCCTAAGTTTGAAAGGGTTTTTTTTTCATGGTGACTTCATTTTAAAACATCATTTTTTTGTGCAAATTTGTCAACGGAACTCGCTTGTGCCCCGCCACCCGTGGTAAGTAAGTGACAAAAACAATGCAAATCGGGTAAATACCCATGGTGAGTAAGTAATGCAAGCGCATCACATGTTATTTAATTTATTGAATGTAACACTTTATTGTTCACACACTCACTTAGTTGTTGATATCTAGGACTGCTTTGTTGGAGTTCGGAGATCATGCTGAGCATGATTTTAATGTATGAATATGGAAGTGTTCTTATTTTTGGAGTACGGAGTCCATGCTAGGCATGGTAGTAGTTAGTGGGATATTGAAGTGTGTTTGCTGCAGGTACATGTTTGACATTTGTTTGATATGAATTATTTCGATGTATTGCAATGTTTGATGTGATTGTATCCATGCTTACATGTAGTTACTTTCAATTTGATTATGTCTTTCATGTGAAATTGTATACTGAAAGCATGCTTCAAATGAATGTATCGTGTCATGAATAGTTTGCACATGAAAATATTAAGTTATCAATGCATGCATCATAATTCTTGTGATTGTATGACATCATATATTGCATGATAAATTTGATATTTTCTTCATCATAGCATTCTGATGGTTCTCTTTTAACTGGTTAGAATACTATTCATAACATCATACGACAAAATGACTGCAAACCGTGAATGAATGTACCGTAGGATAGTGGACAATGAGTTATCGCATGAATATATGGATGGTGTTGACAGTTTTATTGAATTTGCAACGGCAAGTGTCAGTACAGTAGATCCCACATGTCGGATTAGGTGTCCCTGCAAGATTTGTAAGAATAATCGATTTGTAGAACCTCATGGCGTTAGACATCACCTATACAGGAAGGGTTTTGTGAGTGATTATCAGAACTGGACGTTTCATGGAGAAGAATTTAAAAACGATTTTGATGCACGGGTGAATGTGGTGCACGATAATCCATATACGAATTTGATATTTGATGCCGCAGGAACACAACTGGGTTCTGCTATGAGTTCTAGTGATGTAAGAACTGCCGTAGATGAAGAATCACCAAACGATGCAGCTAGTAGATTTTATGATTTACTTAGAGATGCTGATGAGCCACTTTGGAATGGTTGTGAGAGTCACACTATCTTGTCTGCAGTTCTTCAACTAATGAATTTGAAGTCCGAGTATAATTTGAGTCAATCATGTTTTGACCGTTTGTGCATGATTGTGAAGAGTATGTTGCCCAAAGATGAGAAATTGCCACAAAATTTCTATCGTGCGAAAGTTATGGTCAACGCTCTAGGTATGGGTTACAAAAAGATTGATGCTTGTCCAAATCACTGCATGTTGTATTTCAAGGAGCAGGAAAACAACATATCATGCCCGTCATGTGGGCATCCTCGGTTCAAGCCAAAGACAAGAGGCAATGGTAGCACGAGATCAAAGGAAGTTTCATACAAGTCGCTCTGCTACTTTCCTATCACTCCTAGATTGCAGCGATTGTATATGTCTTCAAGGACAGCTAAACACATGAGATAGCATGCAAATAAAGTTCGACACGATGAAAACAAGATCACGCATCCTGTTGACGCTGAAGCTTGGAAGCACTTTGATCGTACTTATCAGAACTTCGCAATGGAAGTGCGAAATGTTAGACTCAGTCTATGTACAGATGGATTTAATCCATTTGGGGGTAGATCAACTCCATACTCATGCTGGCCAGTATTTGTAACTCCATACAACCTTCCACCAAGCTTGTGTATGAAACGTCCAAATCTTTTCTTGTCTCTGTTGATCTCTGGTCCGACTTCACCTGACCAAAATCTTGATGTATATCTAAGGCCATTGATTGATGAACTAAAAGTACTGTGGGATGACGGTGTTACCACGTATGATGCCCACAAAAAACAAAATTTCAACATGAAGGTCATTGTTCTATGGACAATCAGTGACTTCCCTGCATATGGTATGTTATCTGGTTGGAGCACACATGGGAGGTTGGCTTGTCCGTACTGCATGGAGGATTCCAAAGCTTTTAGATTGAGGCATGGAAGGAAGCCTTGCTGGTTTGAGTGCCATCGTCGATTTCTACCCAGCGATCATCCGTTCCGACGTCAAAAGAATGCATTTAAAGCAGGCACAACTGAAACGGAAGGTCCATCCTCAAGATTATCCGGCATAGAGATTCTAAGAAGATTGCGATACTTTCCAGATGTATTAACAGATGCCCGCAGTCCTACACCCTTCTGTGGATTTGGGAAGGATCACAATTGAATGAAAAAATCTATTTTTTGGGAACTACCGTATTGGCCGACCCTATTGATACGACATAATTTGGATGTGATGCATGTAGAGAAAAATGTGTTTGATAATGTGTTCAATACAGTAATGAATATTAAAGGAAAGACGAAGGATAATCCGAAGGCCCGTATGGATTTAAAATTAATATGTAAAAGATCAGAATTGGAACTCAAAGAGTATAATGGCAAAGTACTGAAACCAAAGGCGAAGTACGTGCTCGGACCTGATCAAATAAAACATGTATGTCAATGGTTGAGACAACTGAGATTTTCAGATGGATATGTCTCTAACATTGCTCGGGTTGTGAAGATTGACGATGGATAGTTATATGGGTTGAAGAGCCATGATTGTCATATCTTTATGCAACAATTGATACCCCTAGCATTCCATGATATGTTAGACAAACCTATATGGGGGGTATTGTCTGAGTTGAGCGGATTTTTCAGAACATTGTGCGCATCAGAGGTCGTTGTATCAGATGTAAAGAATCTCGAGGACTCTGTCATCACCATTGTTTGTCTGCTAGAAAAGATATTTCCGCCTGCATTTTTCGATGTTATGGAATATTTGATCATACATCTGCCATATGAACTAAGGGTTGGTGGCCCTGTGCAATATCGATGGATGTACCCATTTGAAAGTTATATGTTTTTTTATATTTGTCTCTTTAATGACAGATATTTAAAATTTAAAATGTATATTCTTGTCAGATGCATGTTCGACCTAAAAAAAAGGTCCGTAATAAAGTAAGAGTAGAAGGCTCTATTTGTGAGGCGTACACTTTAGAAGAGATTTCAAATTTCTCATCTATGTACTTCGAACCTCATATTCCAACACATTACACATGCCTGCCCCGTAACGATGATGGAGAACAAGTAACTGTAGCTGACAAGCTGTCGATATTTCAACCACTTGGGCATGCATTTGGTAGTTGCCGATCAAGGCTATTGACAGATCGAGAGCAAGATGCAGCACACATCTATATTCTTTTTAATTGCTCAGCGATTGACCCATACATCGAGTAAGTATATGTATATGCAACTCAATTATAAATCCTTTTATGTTCTATATGTGGATACATGACTCGGTAATATAAGTATTTGTGGTTTGCAGACGATTTGATCTGGAGTTGCAAAGCGAAGTTTCACATCTCACTGATGCAGAAGTACAAAAAGAACGTGAAACTAAGTTTGTGGAGTGGTTGAAACAGTTGGTAAAGAAGCTAACATAAATTTTGTACTTATAAACAACACTAAGTTACTTAATTGATCGTGATCACAATCATTGTTTATGTCTGTGCGTAGGTTCGCCATGGTGATGTTAAAGATCAAGAAATGTGTGATTTAGAAAATGGTCCGACCAAAGTTGTGCAATGCTACAACGGGTATATCGTAAATGGTTATCGATTCCATACAAAAGACTACGGTATAAACAAATCAACGATAAATAGTAGCATGTGTGTCAAGGGTAGCAGCTACGGTGAAAATGAACATGATTACTACGGTGTTATAGAGGAAATAATGGAGTTGACTTACTTAGGCATGAATAACAGGGTTACGATATTCAAGTGTCATTGGTTTGATCCAACTACAACAAGACTCGACAAAGCTTTAGGCATTGTGGAGGTGAATCATAAATCCAGGTTTGGAACATATGAACCATTCATATTAGCCTCGCAAGCTCAACAAGTTTATTATACTTCATATCCGAATATAAAAAAGTCAGATAGAAATGAATGGTGGGCAGTTTGCAAGGTGAAATCCAAACTATACCCCGAGTATGATCAGTTATAGGAAGATGAGTTAGCTGAAGACAGCGATTACTATCAATCAGATGATGTCTATGACTTCGCTTATGGTCACGATGTTGCGCATGATATGCATGTCATATCTCCATTGGCCGATGAAACATTCATAGAGGAATGTGATCCAAATGATGTACCAAGTGGATGGGCAAACAATGAAGAAGAAGAAGAAAAAGAAGAAAGTCAAACTAGTGACAAGGAAGAATTCTCAAGCTAGTGAGCAAAATCTTATACTACAAACCTCTATTTAAATGCATTGCAGTACTTGATGTGAGTTGTATTGCAATACTTGGTGTGAATGATTAAAATTTTTATTTGAATGTATTGTAATACTTGATACGAATGATTCGAATGCATTGTAATACTTGATGTGAATGATTTCAATTATTTGAATGTATTATAATTTATGCAACGAATGATTTGAATTATTGCAATACTTGATGTGAATGATTTGAATTATTTGAATGCATTGTAATACTTGATGCGAATGATTTGAATGCATTGCAATGCTTGATGTCAATGACTTGAATGCATTGTAATACTTGATGTGAATTATTTGAATGTATTGTATGACATATGTTATTTGTTAGAATATGGTTTGTGGAGGTTATAGTGGTCGCTCATCCAGTAGTAGCCAGACTCAGCCTTCATCTTCACGGGCTCCTGTGATAGGTATATCATATAACTAATTGGATGCTTGATTAGTTCAAATGCGCATTCTGAGAATTTCTAATGTATTTTTTTACAGATGATGTTGCGCTTGTACACGACCCACCTACATCAGTTGATCACACAAGTCAACAGCCAACACAGGAAACAGGGTCTTCTCAGGCTGGCACAAGAAGACTCATTCGAATAGTGTATATCGATAATCGACCGTAAGTATTTTGTTTTCAATTATTGATATCTTTTAAATATTTTATATTGATATTTACTGTGTAATAATTCATGTGCAGCACGAGGTTTGAGCCACAAGAAGTAGTACGGGAGATTAGGAATTCACTTATTCAATATCTACCAGGACAAGTTGCTCAATGGAAAGAGTACCCAAAGGAGGTGTTAGACAGATTGTGGTCCTCATTCATGGTATACAGTTGTTCCTCATAGTTAATGTGTTTCATATTTAATTTATTTAAGCAATGTCTACTAACTTTCTGAAAATATTTGTAGGTTTTGAATCGCTTCACAACTACGGTGGAAGAAAATGATGCAAGGAAGGTGTGGCAGAAGGTGGCTGCCAATCGATTTGCAGACATGTTGCACACTATGAAGACTGCAACAAAAAAAACATCTGGCGTAGTAGATGATCCATTACTGTGGAAGGGCCATGGTCCTCTTACTATCATGAGAGATTACTGGGATGAAATGTGTGATAAGTGGGCGGGAGATGCATTTAGAAATCGCTCTGCGAAGGCTGCACAAAATCGATCGAAGATGCCCGAAGCCCATCTACACACAGGTGGATCTAGGACATTTGGGAGCCACCTGAAGAAAATGGTAACTCATTAATATATAACATTAATTTTATAAGTATTGTTGCAAACTTGTGTACTAAATCTTTTGTTATTTAACTTCGCAGGAAGCAGAAAAAGGAGGCAGTGTACCATATAAGGATGTATTTGTTGAAACACATAAACGGAAGACCACGGGAGTCTTCGTATTAGAGAAGGCGAGAACGACAATGGTATGTATTAATTCAATTAATAATCATTGCAATATATATGCAAGTTATCATAATGTTATCATTAATTATTAATGAATACTTTAAACATTATTTTGTAGGAGGCATATGAGCAACAGATGGTAGAGCGATATGACGATGACGCTACTCAGCATCCATCATTTGATCCTACAGCATGGGTGACTGCAGCAGGTGAACCCAAAAAAGGTCGCGTGTTCGGGTTTGGGAGTAATATGAACACTTCACCAGTTATTGGTTCTTCTAGTTACGACTCATCGACTTCTTGCGCCGACATAAGCTCCAAGCAGCTGACTATTCTTTCCGGTGATGATATACGCCAGATCATTAATGAATCACTGAATAACTACTTCCAATACACTGTCGCCCCCTTTCTTCGAAATGAGATCAAGGCCGCTGTTCTGGAAAGGGGATCTTCGATTCCAGGTCCCTCTCAGGTATAATCACATATTCAGTTTTTTGTCTGCCTTAGAACACATATGAGCATAATCGAATCACATATACAACTTTTTGCCTGCCTAAGAACACATATGAGCATGTTATAATCACATATTCAGTTTTTTCATTGCCTTAGAGCACATATGAGCATGCTATAATAACATATAGAGTTTTTTTATTGCCTTAGAGCACATATGAGCATGCTATAATCACATATAAAGTTTTTTTGTCTGCCTAAGAACACATATGAGCATGATAGAATCACATATAAAGTTTTTTTGACTGCCTTAGAACACATATGAGCATAATCGAATCACATATATAACTTTTTGCCTGCCTAAGAACACATATGAGCATGTTATAATCACATATTCAGTTTTTTGACTGCCTAAGAACACATATGAGCATGATAGAATCACATATAAAGTTTTTTTGACTGCATTAGAACACATATGAGCATGCTATAATCACATATTCAGTTTTTTGACTGCCTAAGAACACATATGAGCATGTTATAATCCCATATTCAATTTTTTGACTGCCTTAGCACACATATGAGCATGATAGAATCACATATAGAGTTTTTTTATTGCCTTAGAGCACATATGAGCATGCTATAATAAATATAGAGTTTTTTTATTGCCTTAGACCACATATGAGCATGCTATAATCACATATAAATTTTTTTGCCTGCCTTAGAGCACATATGAGCATGTTATAATCACATATTCAGTTTTTTGACTGCCTAAGAACACATATGAGCATGATAGAATCACATATAAAGTTTTTTTGACTGCATTAGAATACATATGAGCATGCTATAATCACATATTCAGTTTTTTGACTGCCTAAGAACACATATGAGCATGTTATAATCACATATTCAGTTTTTTGACTGCCTTAGCACACATATGAGCATGATAGAATCACATATAGAGTTTTTTTATTGCCTTAGAGCACATATGAGCATGCTATAATAACATATAGAGTTTTTTTATTGCCTTAGAGCACATATGAGCATGCTATAATCACATATAAAGTTTTTTGCCTGCCTTAGAGCACATATGAGCATGCTATAATCACATATTCAGTTTTTTGACTGCCTAAGAATACATATGAGCATGTTATAATCACATATTCAGTTTTTTGACTACCTTAAAACACATATGAGCATGCACAAATCACATATAGAGGTTTTTTACTGCCTTAGAACATATATCATTTATGATAGAATCACATATAAATTTTTTTGCTTTGCCTGCCTTAGAGCACATATGAGCATGCTATAATCACATATTCAATTTTTTGACTGCCTTAGCACACATACGAGCATGATCGAATCACATATATAGTTTTTTGCCTGCCTTAAAGCACATCTGAGCATGGTAGAATCACATATAGAGTTTTTCTAGCTGCCTTAGAACACATATGAACATGCTATAATCACATATTCAATTTTTTGACTGCCTTAGCACACATATGAGCATGATAGAATCACATATATATATATAACTTTTTGTCTGCCTTAGAGCACATATGAGCATGATAGAATCACATATAGAGTTTTTTTATTGCCTTAGATCACACATGAGCACATGATAGAATCACATATAGTGTGTAATTTATTTCATTATATTTTGTTTATCAATACTTACTGTTCTTTTCTTGTGTAGCCTGCTAGCGATAATCAGCGTAGTGGAGCTGAAGGGACAGATAAAGACAATGAACAAGAAGACACACAAAATCTTGGCGATGATTAGAGAGAACTGTGTTGAAGAAGTTCTATTTTTTTATGTTTCCTAATTGTAATTGTTGGATTGTAAATAATTAAACTTGTTAATTTTAAGGTGGAACGATTAATTGTTGTAGATTCTTGTTATATGAATTTTTTTGTGTGGTTTATTTTTTATTTACAGGAAATATAAATTGTACAGTTCTCGGTATTTAATTTTCAAATAATTCTTTTTTGTGTTTGCGACGGATTAGCGATGGAACCATCTGTCGCTATTCATATAAATCTAGCGACGGAAGTAAATCCGTCGCCAAGCCGTGGTCGCCGTTTAGTACCGGCGGATTGGCGACGGAATATAACGCTCGTTAGTCCATCGCAATTAGCGACGGACCTGGTGACAGAATAATTCTGTCGCCAGTTAGCGTCGAAATATTCGCGACGTAAGCATACTGTCGCCTCGTTGTCGCTAATCCGTCGCTAACATGGGTAGCGATGGATTAGCGACGGAATGTGGTCGTCGCTAATCTACTGCTTTGTTGTAGTGTTGGTCGGATCTAGGCAATAGGCATTACTTGGCCAACCTTATCCGATCTTAACTTATTTGGATTTGGATTAGGATTTAGAGTCAAATGGAGAAAAGGTGTACACAATCTGAATCCACTTAGTTAATCAGATACAATTTGTATATATAACTGGGACGATAATCCACTGGATTCAGATTTGGTTTGGATGCAGATTTGGATTGGGAGTAATTCTACATACGAAATCTGATTGTTAATTGGATACTATTTGCTTTACCAACCTCACTAATCAGATCGGATTCAGATTCAGTCAGGTATCCAACTAATCGAATATCCATTGGCATCCCTAACTCTGATGCCACTTGTTGGATCTGGATAGAGTTCTGTTACCACTTATTGAGTTGGTGGTTCTATGTTCAAGGCCAAATACTTATAAAGTCCGTGGTTCCATTTTAATGGGCTGGGGCTCACCTCTTTAATAGGGAGCACCCCCCTAACTTTCATCTTAACATAAGAGCACCTCCTAAGATAAAGTGGGTCTAATTATTGGAGGCTCTAAACATAGTGACAAAAGTTTTTATCTGTAATTTCTCGTTTTTCAAAAACTCGTGAGAAATTGAAAAAATTTCATAAATCTCGCATTTTTCAGCAAAATCTCAGCAATAAAAAAATAATTAAAAAATATAAAATTTATTTTTTATAAGAAAATATTAATAAAATTTATTGAAAAATAAAAATATAGGATTTTTTTGTGATAAATAGCCGTTTAAAACATAAATAGCACGTTTAAATCACGGTATTTATGTTTTTTCATAAATCTCGCGATATTTTGAAAATCTCACGAGAAATTGCCGTTTTAAACTTTCAGGCAATTTCTTGCGATATTATCGCAAGATTTTTCATAATTCTTGCAATATTTGTCACACTGGCTCTAAACCATCATTTGAACAGTAAAAAGCCAATTGGATAAAATAATAACAAGGCATATGCAAACAAACAAGGAGAAATTTTTTCCCATTCTGGTTAGCTGATCACAAATTAATGGTGACGTAAGACGGGGCGTTACCTATGATTTGTCTACACAAGAAAGTCGAGGTTAGATAAGGTGATATGTCAAAACACAAAAATTCCTGTCTTGAAATCCCCACCGTCCATAGTCTTGTATAAATAATGACCATAGTGACAAAAATTTTTATAGGCAATTTCTTGTTTTTCAAAAACTTGCGAGAAATTGACAAAAAATCATAAATCTCGCATTTTTTTGGCAAAATCTCGGCAATAAAAAAATTAATTAAAAAAAATATTTTTTATAAGAAAATATTAATAAAAATTATTTAAAAATAAAAATACATGATTTTTGTCACGATAAATAGCCGTTTAAAACATAAATATCACATTTAAATTGCAGTATTTACGTTTTTTCATAAATCTCGTGATATTTTGTAAATCTCGCAAGAAATTGCTTGCGATATTATCCCGAGATTTTCTCGTGATATTTGTCACTATGATCATGACATCAGCACTTTTTGTGGGCCACACTGTTTTAAATGAATAGACTAGTGATGAAGGCATTGACGGTGGTGATTTCAAAAGACAAAAAATTTGTGTTTTGACATATCACCTGATCTGACCTCCAAGAGCCACCGCACCATCTGATAAATTATATGAACTCACCGTGTGATAAATTGTCCTCATTTTTTTTCATCTTTCCTTTTATATATATATATATATATATATATATATATATATATATATATATATATATATATATATATATATATATATATATATATATATCATACGGATTCCTAGTTCCTCCACCGTTATCCACACTACCAACTTCTTTCAACTCCGTATCTTCTCCTCCCTATTCCTGCAATTACGATTCTGAGATGCCTGCCTTTATGGGTTCTCAAGGAGTAGTTTTAGTGACGACCATGGTGGTTTCCAGCACCATAATTCTCTTGCTTTTACGTCAAAAAAGGCCGATTTCGGCGATCCATTTGGAGTCTCAGGCTCGGAATCCACGGTCATGCATCTCCTCAGGTAATATAATAATGAACTCTGCCTCAAAACTTCCTAACTGTTCGTAGTTAACACCTCTAGCATTATATTATCAGGATGCAGTTATAGAATGTCTTACTCTTGCGTGAGCTGTAATTGAAACAATCATGAGATTTGTCATCTTCACGCAAATGAGAGAATTAATCTCATTTGCATTGGCTAAACAAACATAAAAAAAAATGAATGGTGAGAAATAGAAATGAGAATCAGAATCACAAGGAGCCGATCTGTGATTCTGATTCCTATGACTCCAAATCAAATTTGATTTGGAATCACGTGGCCCAACAACCCAACCCAGACTTAAGTTTAAGTTTTTTTTTCTTGAGTTTTACTCGATGAAACCGTCCCAGGCACAGAGACCTAGCCGCGCTGGCTCAACCTGCGTACTTACGCTCAAGTATATATTGAGACATAGTTGTGGAAGCAGTAAAAAATGGGGTTCCCTTGTGGCTCGAGTGCTCAGCTCTTGCAGTCTCATTTTCTTTTATGAAAAATATAATTTACAAAATTGTGTTTTAACCGTTGAGTTTTTATTAATGGCCAAAAAATCTGACGGGATTTCAGCTATTTAATTGTTGATCTTCACTAAATGAATGATATAGATCACATCGATGGACTCATATTTGATCAAAATAACTTAAAGAGGTATAAAGATATAAGGATGACTTTGGGGAAGAGTAAATCCGATTAGCCTAAATGAGTCCTCCCATCCTGGTCTAGTACCGTTTCATTCCTCGTATCCCTTACTAAAAAAAAGGATGTAGAAATGCATATCACTGTCGCTAATTGTTCTATCATTTTTATCTACATATAGATGCTATAACGACCATTGTTTTAATTTGCTTTTTCCTATACACGCATTAATTTGTTTAACAGATAAGAAAAAGGGTGAGAAGACGAAGCGAAAGAGAAGGGTACACTTTGCTCGTGATATCGTGGAGCCATCTGGGGACAATCAAGAGTTCAGAAGAAAGCACACTCTTGCTTTGAAACTAAAGTATGAAAACCAGCAGGAATGCCAAAAAACTGCAGATACCACTGCAAAAGTTTACCGGAATTCGTTGAATATGCCGGAAAACCAGGTGGTTTTGTACAATGGAATCCTACGGGATCGTCTCCAAAGAATGGCAAGGGCTTATTCATGATTTTTCACTTGCACTTCTCTGTACCCTATTGACTTCTGTTTTTCATCGTGTACAATTCTTATCTTCTTTAGACATTGGAAAACTGACCTAAACAAATGTGATTTGATTGATAGTTGGTAGATGTCAATTGTTTATCATTATACGTTCTCCCCAAGCAATTTTAGTGATGAATTTGGAATCCCCTGCATTGATTCAATCAGCTGCTATAGCTCTTTGGTCTTTTTTGGACCGGCCAATCGCCATGAGCCAAGTGCCTACTCATATTTTCGTGTCATAATCTCCATCCTACCACATGGTGGCTAGGATTAGTCCATGTTTGACATCTATTCCCTTGTCTTTCCCTGGTAAGCAAATCATATTGAAACTACACAAGATTTTTTTTTTTTATAACCAAAAGAAGTCATCTTTACGGTGTTAGATAAGATAAGTCCAAGCTGAATATGCTAAATACAATCAATGATTGATATAAATCACAATCCAGTTGCAAGAGGCAAGATGAGTCATCTTTGGTAACTCAAGGATTTACAATAACACAATCCAGAATAAATGGGGAGGATTCCAACTCAAAGATAAAAAGAGATAATTATCTCTAACAAAATAGAAAAGAAAAGAAGATAAACTTTAAAATTAAACAAGACCCCTCTTTCCTATATTCATGAGGTCCTATTGTATCTTGGCCATGTATGTATATATATTGAAGGGTGATTAATAAAAAAATAGAGAAACAGTGAGATTTTCAGTTGTGGCTAACCACATTAAATTGGTGTGTTCTTATTTTTTTTATCTCATCTAATTCTTCATATGGTATCAGAGCACTCGCAAGACATGTCGCAAAGTTCTTCAACCATGTCGTCCTCAATTAGTGAAAGTTCTGGTATGAGTTTTTCTCTCTCTTTGTTGCAGTTGCCCAATAACCTTCAACATTTCCTATCTATTAAACTCAAGGAGGAGAACTACTTATTTATGGAATCTCAATTCATGCCCATTTTGATTACTTATGATCTCATGGGTTTTGTCGATGTTTGTAAACTTGCACCACCAAAATTCAAAGGTGATTCACTTGATATAAACCCAAATTTTGTTGATTTGCTGAGGCATGACCAATTGCTTTTAAGCTGGTTATTGTCCTCTCTTACTGAATCAGTCCACAGACAGATAGTTGGACTAAACTCTTTTGCTAGCAATCATATGCTGTACATTACAGGACTAGAGTCATGCATCTTAATTCTCAATTCTACGATTTCAAGAAAGACTCAATATCTATTGATGAATATGTTAAAAAAGCGACGGCCATTGCTCAACAACTGGCCATCACTTCAAAACTGATCTCTGATGAAGATTTTGTCTAACGAATCTTAAGACGATTACCGAGTGAGTATCTAGCGTTCAAAACAACCATTAAGACGTGATCTGACTCTATCACTATAAATTAACTCATGAGTTGCTCTCAGTTCAAGAACATAATTTTAGCAGTGGTGATGATCATGCTACTTCTCATATAAGTCTTGCTGCCAATGTAGCATCAAAACAGAACTTTGCAAGATCAAATCAATACTTCAATAATCATGGTTGCTGAGGAAGAAGTAATTATCAACACATTACAAAAATCATGATGGACGTAGACCCAACAATAGGTCAAATCTGAATCAGGTTCAATCAGAAAAACCAATTTGTCAAATCTGTAATAAACTGGGATATATTGCTCACAACTGTTATCAATATACTAATTTTCTCCCAACCAAAAGCTCAGCACCGCAAGTCTACCATGTTGCCTCTAGAACCCCTCTCCCATCATATGGAGATGACAATTGGTACCCAGACTCGTGCCACTCATCATAGAAAAAATAATATAAACAATCTTTTGGTGCATTTTGAAAATCAAGGAAAGGATGCAGTGAAGATAGGAGATGGATCAGGTTTGAACATTCTAAACATCGGTCCATCTAAAGTCTCACATAAGTTGAAACTGAATGACATCTTACATGTGCCTAGTATGTAACACCACAACAAATTGGATAGAAAATTTTGGATAATTTTTTTTTTTGAAATAACGAAAGTGACCAGTCCAATAGTCGGGTGAATTACAGGTTTAAACAGAAAGTACTAAAGAACATTCTATTCATTAAATAAAGTATTAATGCCATTAGTTACATCTCATAACTGAAACATAAATCTAACTAATTAAAGTCTAAGCATGAACACTGAAAGATGAGATCCCATGGCTACTTCCATTGCAACACCTGTGATCGCTCTACTCATTTGCTACCTGAAAAATTTTAATGCAGAAAGGGTCAGACTCCCCTGTCTGCGTAAGAAGCATTATATCTATATGTTGTGCTCAGTGTCCTGTGTACAAATATGTGCAACATTTACAGTTATTACAAATTGTAAAATTCTATGCAATATAACTTGCTAAGAAGGAAATTTCTACTAAGACATGCATGCTTTCTACTTTACTAAGAAACAACAAGATGTACCAGATACAAGCTCATTCTTACGGAGATTACTTGTTTCTATAATTTCTAATATCTAAGACAAGGATTACAAACTGTACACCGAAACTAATACGAGAATAATGTAAAACTTTTATGTTTATCTTTCACTTACACTGTGGGTACGCACAGGCATTCAACATCGTATCGGAATGAGACCATACAGGGGTTTATTATTTTATAACTTGTATGACTACCCGTACAGATATCCAAAGGGGATGGTCTGTGACCGAGAGAATACTCTCCAATGGCTAGAACTAGAATTAGGATGCACCCTGTAACTTCTGCAAAAGACTTGGATCTACCACATTGGTAGTCCTGACTCCCTAACTTCGCGGATTGGAGACCGAGTGAGACGCCTAGCTCTGACAAAAACTCAATTGTGCCATGGAGCTTGTACCATCTACCCTCTCCAAGGTAGAACACGGGTCTGGTAACATACGTCGTCTTTCAGGTGTACCTAGAGCTCAGAGAATCTAGTAACATATATCGTCTTTCAGGTATAACTAGAGTCTCTCAAAACTTAATATTTATGCATACATTTAGTTTTTTATTTATTTTCTTGTGCGAGTCATCGCACCACGAGGGATTTCCAAAATCCCGAACCCGCAACTGGGCTCGAACACATTGTATGCATCTTACCATTTGAGGTGTCACATAAGCACCACCCATATATGTATATTTCTCAGAATTTGGCTTGACTCGGATCCCACATTTGAACATTTGTTTTTTTTCTGAGCTATGGCGTACGCATTCGTACCCACGAATTATGCCATCCATGTGGCATGCTTTACTTGATTTATATACGCACATTTTTTTTCTTTCTTCACGTGTGCTCTTATTAAGGTCACAGAGGCTTATCGCACCAAGTCAGGCTGCCCTGAGCCCTCTCGTGTCATGGCCTAGTGGCTGCCACCTCCAAGTACACCATCAATGAAAGGCGCTAACCGTTGTTAGCACTCGTTGAGGAGCCCACCTGCCACCTATGTGTTCATGCCCAACAAGCACTCGAAAAGGGTTTTTCCCCAACCTTGCTGCACCAAAGTCAGTGGTGCAACGCCACATTCGATTTCAGCAGATTACAAGAGACCCCTATGAGTCGACCAATCATCACCAACAGTGGTCTGCGCCACTACTGCCGCCGATCTAAGACCTGTGACATGCTGCTTGGTTGATGTTGATCAACCGGAAGTCGTGAGATAACCAGTCTCAGGCATGGAGGAAGGCGACCAATAGGGTCGTCCAGGTTCACGGTCATGAGTGTAATCGGAACGAGGCTGGGGTCAAACCGACCCCTACCCCTACCCCCCCCCCCCCCCCCCCCCCACACACACACACACATATATATATATATATATATATATATATATATATATATATATATATATATATATATATATATATATATATATATATATATATATATATATATATATATATTCATACTCCAACAATACATGTCAAAAGTTTTATATTTTTCTTTTTTGTTTTGAACTTGAACTTGAACATGTCGTGTTATCTAGAGTGTTTCTCATATTAGGAGGTTTTATTTAGGCCTTGCATTTTCTTTCTCTGTTATGGGTTCTTAGATTTTGTTCTTGCCCAATCTTTCATCAGATTCAAGATAATGAACCATCAAGAAGGCATAATTATGAATCTTTATAGTACACCCAAATCATTTGTGTGTGAAAGCATAGAACATCCATGTATATAAGTGTGACTAACATTGTTTAGTCTATTATATTTAAGAACTTTGAAACATTGGTAAGAAGTAGAGTCTTTACAGCTCTACGGTCACAAGTAGGCTAAGTAGTATTTAACCTTTAGAGGTTGAACATTTATGGAACCATAGGCTAAGCATATCTAGCAGACTATAGTGGACCACATCTCTGGCAATTGTGGGATAAACAACAAACATGCACAGTGAAGGATGTTTATAAACAACCACAAATCAAAGTCCATTTTTTGGTGATGTTGAAAAGAAGAGAATAGGAGGTTAATTCTTATATGAAATGTAAATGGTTCTGGTTCATGAAGAGACACCTGAAAATAATTGATGGCCTTTAAATAATGATGTCTTTTTCTTAGCTATAGGTGATTAACAGGTTTGACATGTATGCATGAAATCAGATTTTGGTTTATATATATCGAACTATGGGTGTGTAGCAATTATGCAATTAAGAATTATGTGATCAACAACATATATATGATAAATAGCATGAGAGAGATTAGCCATGAAATAAATCTGGATCTATACTATGCATCAAATCAGCATCCTAGATTTAATCATCCTTCTAGTGTGTATGTAAAGAAAAAAAAACAAACCACATCGATGTGGTGATGGTTGGTGCCCCTTTTTTATTGAAGTCGAACAACCCATGTCCAATGCCGGACATCACTGATTTTTCAAGTGTATATATCAAAGGTATACGGTTATACATCAATCGATATTCGAGAATACATAACATGCTGCCTTACATTGGCTAAAACCATGACTATTCAAGTGGATAGAAGTAGGCACTCTTATACCTACAGAGGATGCTGCAACATACTTATGCTATAGGAAATCAAACACGCACATACAAATAAAATACTCCTTACCTCGTTCAGAGGATCGAGTCGGTGAAGATGATGTTTTCTTCTTCGATTGAAGCTCCACGTAAAGTGAGGAAGAAGAAGATCCCACGACCAACAATGGAGGTGTTGAGACTAGAGAGAGAGAGAGCTAAAACGGTGGAGTCAAAAGTGATTCACATTTTTTCCCTCTCAAGCTCCCTTTTTTCCTACTTAATCTCCCTAAAAGTAGATGTTTTCAAATTTTTTTTGAACTCATGGGACGTCCCCTTAATCCCCCATGATTTTGGTGGGTTCTATTTCACTTCCAATAACACCAGTTAGATCTTTGAAAAAAAAATCCTAACTACTTTTTCTTTTTGTTTTTGTGGTACCCCTCCATCTCTTTTGGTAGGATTCCCCTAAAATGTTGGAAAAGTGAGAGGAGTAGCAACTCCTCTCATGTTTTTCATGGAGAAATGGCTAAAAGATAAGGATTTTTTAGCCTCCATGTTTTTACTTTTTTTTTTCAAAAAGGTAAAAATGTAAGTAATTCATGCAAAAAGCTAGGTGCACAAGGGGTTTCGAATTAAGGTCCGTTCTCAAAGGAGAAACAAACCCCACCACTGTGCTATGTTGCATTTCGTTGCAAGTAATGCGAAATTTATTTTATTTAAACCTGTCTGAGCCTATTTCCAATTTTTATGTAAAAGGAAAAATGTTTTCATTTATACTACATGTGTGCACACGGTGGGTTTTGAACCTGCATCAAACCCTAGAAGGTAACGAGCCTCACCACTACACCACACTCTCTTTCGTTGCTTGTTTTAGCGGAATTAATTTATATAAGCTTATGCTTGACGTTTTCCTTTTCGGCGGTTTTCTCATTTCCATATGGACTTTCCCTATTCTTTTTATCTTTGTATTAACTTCTATTTAATATATTTTGGATCTCATGCCAGTGTCTTGAAATATTCAAATTTTCTCGAGATTCCACTACAAGAAAATTGTTAATTAGCGACGGAAATTTGCGACGGATTTTTTCCGTCGCTAATTAGCGACAGATTAGCTAGAGAAACAATCTGTCGCTAATTCGCGACAGATTAGCGAGGAAACAACTTTTATCGCTAATCCGTCGCTACTTAGAGACGGATTAGCGACTGCAATTTTTTGTCGCTAATTCTTATTACAAGAACACCATTTTAGCGATGGATTTAGAGAGGGAACTCTGTCGTCGCTAATCCGTCGCTAATTAGCGATGGCTTAGCGACAGAATATATTCCGTCACTTTTTTGGTATTTTGATTTACGACGGAATTATTCCGTCGCTAAGCCGTCGCTAAATGTCGGGTAAATCCCTAATCCCATCCCTCTTTCTCTTTTCCCTGTTTCGCTGTCTTGCGCCCGCCCGTCGCCCTCTCCCTCCCGCCACCCGTCGGCTCTCACCACCGCCCGACCGCCACCGCTCCCCGTCCACCGCTCTCCAGCCACCGCTCGCCAGTCGTACACCGCTCGCCAGCCGCCGCTCACCAGCCGTCCACCGCTCGCCAACTGCCGCTCCCCGTCAGCCTCCCGCCACCGCCCGGCGACGCGCAGGTAATTATTTCCGGTACGGTAAGTCATCTTCATTCTTCTTCTTATTCTTCTCCCACCCCTTTTAGTTTTTCCGGCAGGGGGTCGGCCCCCCTGCCTCGTTAGTTCCACAGAGCTTGGTGCCAACATTCCCTTTTGTTTCCACAATTAGGAATTTGAATTTTCAGATGAGCCCGTTCCTACTGGATGGTGTTGAATCGAAAAACATGATCATTGTACTGGCATTTACCTTTTACACCGGTGACTTTGATCCTTTGTTGATTTTTTAGAGTGATTAAGGTGTGCTAAAATTATCTTGAATTCCTACTTTGCCAAACATCATTAAGAATGATTGGATTTCATGTTGAATAGATATTCTCTGAAAGCAGAACAACCCATCCATGGTGGTCAGATGCCATTCATTCAGAACTGATCCATGGTTGTTGTTTTTTTCCATATTTTACACAAGGAAACTGCAGTCTTGGGTCTGGAGATGGTCGCTTTCTCTGGGCCATAAAACGCCATGGCTAGTACCCTTGACCCCATGGCCTATGCTGGGTTCGGCTTATGCAAAGGAGATAATGGCCACAGGAATTGAATCCAAACTGCCTGTCTAGCAGCTGGTTCCGTTCCAACTCCGCTAACCGCTAGGATCATTGGCTGTTGATTCATACAATGATGGCATCCATCGCTGAACTGCCTTTCTTGAGCTTCAAAGAATTTTATTGAGCTCTGGCTGAGAACCAAACAACCCATCCATGGTGGTTGGATGACATTCATTGCATTAAGGAATGACAGCTGAGGGGGATCCTGGCGGTATCATAAAGAGGGCCTCGTTAACAACTAGGCCCATGCACCCTTGTGCCCTAGGCATGCCAGGCAAACCTGCATAAGAACTTGTAGCACAGGAAGCCTTCTAATCTTTTTCCTCGTTTCCCTCCTTTTTTGAGGACTTCTTTTCACGTCCAACACTCGGGTGACTTCACGTTACGCTTCCAATTCTTTCATTCAAACATGGTTACTATACAGTATTCAATCAGTCAGACCTTACAAGATGGATCCATTTACTACATGATTTCTATATCAAAGCAAAAGCAACAAAAAGCTTATGTTTTCACACCAAGCCACTGACCGTTCTCTCTTCCAGAAATGGTCTTTAATATCATTTAATTGTTGAGAACATGTAAATAAAGCTAACAAAACATCTCAACTATATATATATATATATATATATCATGAAACATTAAATATTTCAAAAATAAACTATATCAGTTATATATTATGGAGAGAAGATGGCCAAACACATCACAAATATGATATATAAAAAATATTTAATAAGACAATTTAATATTTTTAAAAAATCATTAATTTTTCAAACACAATAGTCACCACATTGAATAAATGATTTAATTACAGAATAAATAAACAAACTACAATACACTAAAACACACACAAAAGAACCTAAAAATACCCATCAATACTCACCACATTGAAAACATCTCTTGTCTACCTACAATGATACTCAAAATAAGTGTATAAGCTACTAGAACAAAAGTACAATTATAATGTCACTTATGAGCTAAACAAAACACACAAAAACATGACTATTATAATGTTAATCTTTTAGTTTTTCATTCTTGTAAAAGTTCTGTTTAGTCTTTTTGCTTCCTTTGCATAAGTGTTTGTGTTTCCCTAATTAGCTTCAATATTCATTGCAGTACATTACTTGCACACTTTATTTCATCGCATTTCATCATTAGATATATCATCATCAGTTTAGTTGTTTTTTGCATTGCATAAGTGTTTGTGTTTCCCTAATTAGCCTCAATATTCATTTCAACACAGTGTTTTTTGCAGATTTCTCAACGGAACTTGCTTGTGCTCCGCCACCCGTGGTAAGTAAGTGACAAAAATAATGCAAATCGGGTAAATACCCGTGGTGAGTAAGTGATGCAAGCGCATCACATGTTATTTAATTTATTGAATGTAACACTTTATTGTTCACACACTCACTTAGTTGTTGATATCTAGGACTGCTTTGTTGGAGTTCAGAGATCATGCTGAGCATGATTTTAATGTATGAATATAGAAGTGTTCTTATTTTTGGAGTACGAAGTCCATGCTAGGCATGGTAGTAGTTAGTGGGATATTGAAGTGTGTTTGTTGCAGGTACATATTTGACATTTGTTTGATATGAATTATTTCGATGTATTGCAATGTTTGATGTGATGGTATCCATGCTTACATGTAGTTACTTTCAATTTGATTATGTCTTCCATGTGAAATTGTATACTGAAAGCATGCTTCAAATGAATGTATCGTGTCATGAATAGTTTGCATATGAAAATATTAAGTTATCAATGCATGCATCATAATTCTTGTGATTGTATGACATCATATATTGCATGATAAATTTGATATTTTCTTCATCATAGCATTCTGATGGTTCTCTTTTAACTGGTTAGGATACTATTCGTAACATCATACGACAAAATGACTGCAAACCGTGAATGGATGTACCGTAGGATAGTGGACAATGAGTTATCGCATGAATATATAGATGGTGTTGACAGTTTCATTGAATTTGCAACGGCAAGTGTCAGTATAGTAGATCCCACGGGTCGGATTAGGTGTCCCTGCAAGATTTGTAAGAATAATCGATTTGTAGAACCTCATGGCGTTAGACATCACCTATACAGGAAGGGTTTTGTGAGTGATTATCAGAACTGGACGTTTCATGGAGAAGAATTTAAAAACGATTTTGATGCACGGGTGAATGTGGTGCACGATAATCCATATACGAATTTGATATTTGATGCCGCAGGAACACAACTGGGTTCTGCTATGAGTTCTAGTGATGTAAGAACTGCCGTAGATGAAGAATCACCAAACGATGCAGCTAGTAGATTTTATGATTTACTTAGAGATGCTGATGAGCCACTTTGGAATGGTTGTGAGAGTCACACTATCTTGTCTGCAGTTCTTCAACTAATGAATTTGAAGTCCGAGTATAATTTGAGTCAATCATGTTTTGACCGTTTGTGCATGATTGTGAAGAGTATGTTGCCCAAAGATGAGAAATTGCCACAAAATTTCTATCGTGCGAAAGTTATGGTCAACGCTCTAGGTATGGGTTACAAAAAGATTGATGCTTGTCCAAATCACTGCATGTTGTATTTCAAGGAGCAGGAAAACAACATATCATGCCCGTCATGTGGGCATCCTCGGTTCAAGCCAAAGACAAGAGGCAATGGTAGCACGAGATCAAAGGAAGTTTCATACAAGTCGCTCTGCTACTTTCCTATCACTCCTATATTGCAGCGATTGTATATGTCTTCAAGGACAGCTAAACACATGAGATGGAATGCAAATAAAGTTCGACACGATGAAAACAAGATCACACATCCTGTTGACGCTGAAGCTTGGAAGCACTTTGATCGTACTCATCAGAACTTCGCAATGAAAGTGCGAAATGTTAGACTCGGTCTATATACAGATGAATTTAATCCATTTGGGGGTAGATCAACTCCATACTCATGCTGGCCAGTATTTGTAACTCTATACAACCTTCCACCAAGCTTGTGTATGAAACGTCCAAATCTTTTCTTGTCTCTGTTGATCCCTGGTCCGACCTCACCTGGCCAAAATCTTGATGTATATCTAAGGCCATTGATTGATGAACTAAAAGTACTGTGGGATGACGGTGTTACCACGTATGATGCCCACAAAAAACAAAATTTCAACATAAAGGCCGCTGTTCTATGGACAATCAGTGACTTCCCTGCATATGGTATGTTATCTGGTTGGAGCACACATGGGAGGTTGGCTTGTCCGTACTGCATGGAGGATTCTAAAGCTTTTAGATTGAGGCATGGAAGGAAGCCTTGCTGGTTTGAGTGCCATCGTCGATTTCTACCCAGCGATCATCCGTTCCGACGTCAAAAGAATGCATTTAAAGCAGGTACAACTGAAACAAAAGATTCATCCTCAAGATTATCCAGCATAGAGATTCTAAGAAGATTGCGATACTTTCCAAATGTATTAACAGATGCTCGTAGTCCTACACCCTTCCGTGGATTTGGAAAGGATCACAATTGGACGAAAAAATCTAGTTTTTGGGAACTACCGTATTGGCCGACCCTATTGATACGACATAATTTGGATGTGATGCATGTAGAGAAAAATGTGTTTAATAATGTGTTCAATACAGTAATGAATATTAAAGGAAAAACGAAGGAAGATCCGAAGGCCCGTATGGATTTAAAATTAATATGTAAAAGACCAGAATTGGAACTCAAAGAGTATAATGGCAAAGTACCGAAACCAAAGGCGAAGTACGTGCTCGGACCTGATCAAATAAAACATGTATGTCAATGGTTGAGACAACTGAGATTTCCAGATGGATATGTCTCTAACATTGCTCGAGCTGTGAAGATTGACGATGGACAGTTATATGGGTTGAAGAGCCATGATTGTCATATCTTTATGCAACGATTGATACCCCTAGCATTCCATGATATGTTAGACAAACCTATATGGGGGGTATTGTCTGATTTGAGCGGATTTTTCAGAACATTGTGCGCATCGGAGGTCGTTGTATCAGATGTAAAGAATCTCGAGGACTCTGTCATCACCACTGTTTGTCTGTTAGAAAAGATATTTCCGCCAGCATTTTTCGATGTTATGGAACATTTGATCATACATCTGCCATATGAACTAAGGGTTGGTGGCCCTGTGCAATATCGATGGATGTACCCATTTGAAAGGTATATGTTTTTTTATATTTTTCTCTTTAATGACAGATATTTAAAATTTGAAATATATATTCTTGTCAGATGCATGTTCGACCTAAAAAAAAAGGTTCGTAATAAAGCAAGAGTAGAAGGCTCTATTTGTGAGGCGTACACTTTAGAAGAGATTTCAAATTTCTCATCTATGTACTTCGAACCTCATATTCCAACACGTTACACATGCCCGCCCCGTAACGATGATGGAGAACAAGTAACTGTAGCTGACAAGCTGTCGATATTTCAACCACTTGGGCATGCATTTGGTAGTTGCCGATCAAAGCTATTGACAGGTCGAGAGCAAGATGCAACACACATCTATATTCTTTTTAATTGCTTAGCGATCGACCCATACATCGAGTAAGTATATGTATATGCAACTCAATTATAAATCTTTTTATGTTCTATATGTGGATACATGGCTCGGTAATATAAGTATTTGTAGTTTGCAGACAATTTGATCTAGAGTTGCAAAGCGAAGTTTCACATCTCACTGATGCAGAAGTACAAAAAGAACGTGAAACTAAGTTTGTGGAGTGGTTGAAATAGTTGGTAAAGAAGCTAACATAAATTTTGTACTTATAAACAACACTAAGTTACTCAATTGGTCGTGATCACAATCATTGTTTATGTCTGTGCGTAGGTTCGCCATGGTGATGTTAAAGATCAAGGAATATGTGATTTAGAAAATGGTCCGACCAAAGTTGTGCAATGCTACAACGGGTATATCGTAAATGGTTATCGATTCCATACAAAAGACTACGGTATAAACAAATCAACGATAAATAGTGGCGTGTGTGTCAAGGGTAGCAGCTACGGTGAAAATGAACATGATTACTATGGTGTTATAGAGAAAATAATGGAGTTGACTTACTTAGGCATGAATAACAGGGTTACGATATTCAAGTGTCATTGGTTTGATCCAACTGCAACAAGACTCGACAAAGCTTCAGGCATTGTGGAGGTGAATCATAAATCCAGGTTTGGAACATATGAACCATTCATATTAGCCTCGCAAGCTCAACAAGTTTATTATACTTCATATCCGAGTATAAAAAAGTCAGATAGAAATGAATGGTGGGCAGTTTGCAAGGTGAAGTCCAAACTATACACCGAGTATGATCAATTACAGGAAGATGAGTTAGCTGAAGACAGCGATTACTATCAATCAGATGATGTCTATGACTTCGCTTATGGTCACGATGTTGCGCATGATATGCATGTCATATCTCTATTGGCCGATGAAACATTCATAGAGGAATGTGATCCAAATGATGTACCAAGTGGATGGGCAAACAATGAAGAAGAAGAAGAAGAAGAAGAAGAAGAAGAAGAAAGTCAAACTAGTGACGAGGAAGAATTCTCAAGCTAGTGAGCAAAATCTTATACTACAAACCTCTATTTAAATGCATTGCAGTACTTGATGTGAGTTGTATTGCAATACTTGGTGTGAATGATTAAAATTTTTATTTGAATGTATTGTAATACTTGATACGAATGATTCGAATGCATTGTAATACTTGATGTGAATGATTTCAATTATTTGAATGTATTATAATTTATGCAACGAATGATTTGAATTATTGCAATACTTGATGTGAATGATTTGAATTATTTGAATGCATTGTAGTACTTGATGCGAATGATTTGAATGCATTGCAATGCTTGATGTGAATGACTTGAATGCATTGTAATACTTGATGTGAATTATTTGAATGTATTGTATGACATATGTTATTTGTTAGAATATGGTTCATGGAGGTTATAGTGGTCGCTCATCCAGTAGTAGCTAGGCTCAGCCTTCATCTTCACGGGCTCCTGTGATAGGTATATCATATAACTAATTGGATGCTTGATTAGTTCAAATGTGCATTCTGAGAATTTCTAATGTATTTTTTTACAGATGATGTTGCGCCTGCACACGACCCACCTACACCAGTTGATCACACAAGTCAACAACCAACACAGGAAACAAGGTCTTCTCAGGCTGGCACAAGAAGACTCATTCGAATAGTGTATATCGATAATCGACCGTAAGTATTTTGTTTTCAATTATTGCATATCTTTTAAATATTTTATATTGATATTTACTGTGTAACAATTCATGTGCAGCACGAGGTTTGAGCCACAAGAAGTAGTATGGGAGATTAGGAATTCACTTCTTCAACATCTACCAGGACCAGTTGCTCAATGGAAAGAGTACCCAAAGGAGGTGTTAGACAGATTGTGGTCCTCATTCATGGTATACAGTTGTTCCTCATAGTTAATGTGTTTCAAATTTAATTTATTTAAGCAATGTCTACTAACTTTCTGAAAATATTTGTAGGCTTTGAATCGCTTCACAACTACGGTGGAAGAAAATAATGCAAGGAAGGTGTGGCAGAAGGTGGCTGCCAATCGATTTGCAGACATGCTGCACACTATGAAGACTGCAGCAAAAAAAGCATCTGGCGTAGTAGATAATCCATTACTGTGGAAGGGCCATGGTCCTATTACTATCAGGAGAGATTATTGGGATGAAATGTGCGATAAGTGGGTGAGAGATGCATTTAGAAATTGCTCTGCGAAGGCTGCACAAAATCGATCGAAGATGCCCGAAGCCCATCTACACACAGGTGAATCTAGGACATTTGGGAGCCACCTGAAGAAAATGGTAACTCATTAATATATAATATTAATTTTATAAGTATTGTTGCAAACTTGTGTACTAAATCTTTTGTTATTTAACTTCGCAGGAAACAGAAAAAGGAGGAAGTGTACCATATAAGGATGTGTTTGTTGAAACACATAAACGGAAGACCACGGGAGTCTTCGTATCAGAGAAGGCGAGAACGACAATGGTATGTATTAATTCTATTAATAATCATTGCAATATATATGCAAGTTATCATAATGTTATCATTAATTATTAATGAATACTTTAAACATTATTTTGTAGGAGGCATATGAGCAACAGATGGTAGAGCGATATGGTGATGATGCTACTCAGCATCCATCATTTGATCCTACAGCATGGGTGACTGCAGTAGGTGAACCCAAAAAAGGTCGCGTGTTCGGGTTTGAGAGTAATATGAACACTTCACCAGTTATTGGTTCTTCCAGTTACGACTCACCGACTTCTTGCGCCGACATAAGCTCCAAGCAGCCGACTATTCTTTTCGGTGATGATATACGCCAGATCGTTAATGAATCACTGAATAACTACTTCCAATACACTGTCGCCCCCTTTCTCCGAAATGAGATCAAGGCCGCTGTTCTGGAAAGAGGATCTTCGATTCTAGGTCCCTCTTAGGTATAATCACATATTCAGTTTTTTGTCTGCCTTAGAACACATATGAGCATAATCGAATCACATATATAACTTTTTGCCTGCCTAAGAGCACATATGAGCATGTTATAATAACATATAGAGTTTTTTTATTGCCTTAGAGCACATATGAGCATGCTATAATAACATATAGACATTTTTTATTGCCTTAGAGTACATATGAGCATGCTATAATTACATATAAAGTTTTTTTGCCTGCCTAAGAACACATATGAGCATGATAGAATCACATATAAAGTTTTTTTGACTGCATTAAAACACATATGAGCATGCTATAATCACATATTCAGTTTTTTTACTACATAAGAACACATATGAGCATGTTATAATCACATATTCAGTTTTTTGACTGCCTTAGCACACATATGAGCATGATAGAATCACATATAGAGTTTTTTTATTGCCTTAGAGCACATATGAGCATGCTATAATAACATATAGAGCTTTTTGATTGCCTTAGAGCACATATGAGCATGCTATAATAACATATAGACTTTTTTTATTGCCTTAGAGCACATATGGGCTTGCTATAATCACATATAAAGTTTTTTTGCCTGCCTAAGAACACATATGAGCATGATAGAATCACATATAAAGTTTTTTTGACTGCATTAGAACATATATGAGCATGCTATAATCACATATTCAGTTTTTTGACTGCCTAAGAACACATATGAGCATGTTATAATCACATATTCAGTTTTTTGACTGCCTTAGCACACATATGAGCATGATAGAATCACATATAGAGTTTTTTTTATTGCCTTAGAGCACATATGAGCATGCTATAATAACAT
Source organism: Nuphar pumila (assembly GCF_984573655.1). Taxonomy (NCBI): domain Eukaryota; kingdom Viridiplantae; phylum Streptophyta; class Magnoliopsida; order Nymphaeales; family Nymphaeaceae; genus Nuphar; species Nuphar pumila. Next base: position 14,547,032 of record NC_143257.1, read on the forward strand.
ATAAAGTTTTTTTATTGCCTTAGAGCACATATGAGCATGCTATAATCACATATAAAGTTTTTTTGCCTGCCTTAGAGCACATATGAGCATGCTATAATCACATATTCAGTTTTTTGACTGCCTAAGAACACATATGAGCATGTTATAATCACATATTCAGTTTTTTGACTACCTTAAAACACATATGAGCATGCACAAATCACATATAGAGTTTTTTTACTGCCTTAGAATATATATCATTTATGATAGAATCACATATAATTTTTTTTGCTTTGCCTGCCTTAGAGCACATATGAGCATGCTATAATCACATATTCAATTTTTTGACTGCCTTAGCACACATACGAGCATGATCGAATCACATATATAGTTTTTTGCCTGCCTTAAAGCACATCTGAGCATGGTAGAATCACATATAGAGTTTTTCTAGCTGCCTTAGAACACATATGAACATGCTATAATCACATATTCAATTTTTTGACTGCCTTAGCACACATATGAGCATGATAGAATCACATATATATATATAACTTTTTGTCTGCCTTAGAGCACATATGAGCATGATAGAATCACATATAGAGTTTTTTTATTGCCTTAGATCACACATGAGCACATGATAGAATCACATATAGTGTGTAATTTATTTTATTATATTTTGTTTATCAATACTGACTGTTCTTTTCTTGTGTAGGCTGCTAGCGATAATCAGCGTAGTGGAGCTGAAGGGACAGATAAAGACAATGAACAAGAAGATGCACAAAATCTTGGCGATGATTAGAGAACTCTGTTGAAGAAGTTCTATTTTTTTATGTTTCCTAATTGTAATTGTTGAATTATAAATAATTAAACTTGTTAATTTTAAGGTGGAACGATTAATTGTTGTAGATTCTTGTTATATGAATTTTTTTGTGTGGTTTGTTTTTTATTTACAGGAAATATAAATTATACAGGAAATATAAATTGTACAGTTCTCGGTATTTAATTTTCAAATAAATTTTTTTAATTTTTTTTCGTGTTTGCGACGGATTAGCGACGGAACCATCCGTCGCTATTCATATTAATCTAGCGATGGCATAGCGACGAAAGTAAATCCGTCGCCAAGCCGTGGTCGCCGTTTAGTACCGGGGGATTGGCGACGGAATATAGTGCTCGTTAGTCCGTCGCAATTAGCGACGGACCTGGCGACAGAATAATTCTGTCGCCAGTTAGCGTCGAAATATTCGCGACGTAAGCATACCATCGCCTCGTTGTCGCTAACATGTGTAGCGACGGATTAGCGACGGAATGTGGTCGTCGCTAATCTACTGCTTTGTTGTAGTGTTCCTTCACGAATCAGGTCAGATCTTCGAATCTCCCTAGAGTCTGAATCTGATTCCAAATCCGTGTTTTCTTTATTGGATCCGTGTGAACCAATCCTGGATTCAGTGAAACTCCATTAGATTTGACAAAGTCATATTATTTTACAAAATTTCACATTTTCATTTCTCTGAAAAATTCTTTAAAATTCCGGGTTTTACATCCTTCCACCCTAAAAATAGAATTTCATCCTCGAAATTCATGATACATATCACTTAAATAAATGAGGGCACTTGTCCTTTATCGCTGCCTCTGGTTCCCACGTGCATTCTTCTAAACCATGATGTCTCCATATCACCTTGACTAGCAAGACAATCTTGTTCTGTATTACCAGCTCCCGACAATCCACGATCTCGATCGATCTCTCTTCCACTGTCAGGTCTTCTTGCACACTTATGTCCTCAAACTGAATCACGTGCGAGGGATCCGGTATGTATTTTCTTAACATCGAAACATGGAATACATTATGAATCCTGACAAGCCGAGAGGGTAGCCCTACTCGGTATGCTATCTCACTGATCCGCTCTAATATTGGGACAGGTCCGACGTATCTGGGACTTAGCTTTCTCTTTTTTCCAAAACTAAAGAGGCTCTTGGTCGGCGATACCTTGACAAACACTGCATCTCCAACTTTGAAACTGAGTTCTCTGCGTCGCTGGTCTGCATAACCTTTCTGTCAGCTTTGTGTAGCTCAAAGTCGATCTTGAATCCTTTGTATCTGCTTTGTGTAATGCTGAAGTACTATTGGTGACTCGATCGCTCTTTTGCCAACTTCATCCCAGTGTACTGGTGATCTGCAAGGTCACCCATATAATGCTTCGAAAGGCGTCATATCGATGCTTGCATGGTAGCTATTGTTATAGGCAAATTCTGCTAGTACTACGTGAGCATCTCATTCTCCTTTTCAGTCTAACATACAAACACACAACATGTCCTCTAATGTTTGTATGGTTCTTTCTGATTGACCATCGGTCTGAGGGTGAAAGGTGGTACTGAACTTCAACTTGGTGCCCAATGTCATCTGTAACTGCCCCCATAATCATGAAGTGAATTGAGAGTCTCTGTCTAAGATGATTGAGACTGCAACTTCGTGTAGCCGTACTATCTCATGGATGTACAATTCGGTGAGACTTTTCAATGAATATCTCTTCTTTATCGGCAGGAAGTGTGCCAATTTAGTGAGTTGATCTACCACTACCCAAATAGCATCATGATTCTCGCGGGTTCGTGGCAATCCCATTACGAAATCCATTATGATATGCTCCCATTTCCATTCAGGGATTTTCATTAATTGCATCATTCCTCCTAGCCTCTAATGTTCAATCTTGATTTGTTGACACGTCAAGCACTTCGCGACGTATCTTGCAACATCGCGCTTCATTCCATTCCACCAGTACCCGTGTTGTAGATCTTTGAAAATCTTGGTACTGCCCAAGTGAATGGTGTACTTGCTCTTGTGTGCCTCGGTCATTAATTCCTCTCTTAGTTCTGGATCGTTTGACACCCACAGTTGATCCTTAAACCATATGCTTTCATCCTCCTTGCGCTGGAATGTTGTGTCCTCATGTAGAGCCAGTGACTTCATCTTTCCATACTGTGAGTCCTCCTTTTGCTTAACAATGATTCTCTCTTGCAGTTCCGATCATGCCGTCAGGATTGACATCCTGAGTATGTCTTGATTGTTGGATAAAGGCTTCCACTCAATAAACTCAGAAATCATCTTCTATCTGATGTTTACAAAATTGGCCATATTTTCCCCAACCTTGCGACTAAGGGCATCTGCGACCACATTTGCTTTCTCAGGATGGTAGGAGATAGTGAATTCATAGTCCTTTATAAATTTGAGTCATCTCCTCTGCCACATATTGAGCGCCTTCTGTGAGAACAGATACTTCAAACTTTTGTGATCGGTGAAATCTTTGAATTATTCTCCATACAGATAGTGCCTCCAAACCTTTAAGGCAAAGACCATGGTTGTTAGCTCCAGATCATGTGTGGGATAGTTTCTCTCATAAGTCTTCAATTGTCATGATAGGCAATGACTTTGCCATGTTGCATAAGCACCCAACCCAACCCAACTCAACCCAGTACCGAAATCATTCGTATATACCACGAATCCTCCACTTCCAGATGGCAAGACTAGCACCAGAGAAGTTGTGAGTTTTGCCTTAAGGATCTAGAAACTCTCTTCACTCTTCTCATTCCATTCAAATTTTACTCCCTTTCTTAGGAGTTTCGTCATTGGCATAGTGATTCGATAGAAGTCTTGAATGAATTGTCTATAATACCCTTCCAATCCCAGAAAGCTTCAAATCTCACTGACATTCTTTGGTTGTGCCCAATTCATCACGACCTCAACCTTAGCTGGATCTACCAAGACTCCGTCCTTCGAAATCACATGCCCAAGGAACATGACTTATTCAAGCAAAAAATCACATTTCGAGAATTTGTCGTACAACTGATGTGTTCAAAGGGTCTCTAAAACAATCTTCAAGTGTTCCCGGTGTTCCTCCGTATTCTAAAAATACACTAGTATGTCATCAATAAAAATGATGACAAAAGTATCCAAATATGACCTGAATACATGATTCATCGGGTCCATAAAGGCAGCTGGGGCATTCGTGAGTCTGAATGGCATCACCACGAACTCATAATGTTCAGATCTAGTTTTAAATGCAGACTTAGGAATATCTTTATCTTTTATCCTCAGTTGATGATAGCTAGATCTTAAATCAATCTTTGAGAAGACCTTTGCCCTTTTCAATTGGTCAAACAAGTCCTCAATACGCGGTAATGGATACTTATTTTTCATGATCGCCTGGTTCAACACTCGATAGTCTATGCACAACCTCATAGACCCATCTTTCTTCTTCACGAACATGATCGATGCTCCCTAAGGGGATGTACTAGGTCACACAAAACCACGTTCCATCAACTCTTGCAGTTGCTTCTTCAACTCCTCCAACTTCGCTGGTGCCATCCGATAAGGTGCTCTCGATATTGGCTTTGTACTCAGCATCAGTTCAATTCTGAATTCTACTTCTCGTTGTGGAGGTAATTTAGGAAGTTCCTTCAAAAATACATCAGCAAAGTCGTAGATGATTTCCAGGTCTTTAAGTGGTGTTTATTTCATTTCTCCTCCGATAGCACTGACCAGAAAAGCCATATCTTTTCGGCGGAGATACTTCTGGGCCTTGAGGGTCGAGATAACCCTTTTCTTTATTCCAGGCCTTGCTAGTCGAAATTCAACCTTTGGCATGTCCGATTGAGATAGAATCACCTTCCCTTCTCTACAGAGAACTCTAGCACAGTGTTCAAAGAGCTAATCCATACCCAATATGGCATCGTACTCGATCATATCAAGTAGTATTAGGTTGGTTGGTAAATTATATTCTCCTAAAACAACTTCTACATCTGGCATGTAGTTCACACAAATTTTATTGAATCCTATAGGATTATATACTACTAATTCATGATTCAATAATTCTGTAGGGATTCTAAGTTATTTTGCAAAATATACATAAATGAAGAAATGTGAAGCTCCATAGTCAAATAGTACTAGAGCAACTTGGCCGGAAATAAACATTGTACCTTGCACCAAGTCTCCTCTCTGTAATTGATTAGCTGAGGTAGCGTAGACTCGACCCGCTACTTGTTGTTGAGCTGTTAGCAGCTGAGGTGGTGGTGCTCGGTGTTGTTGTGGTTGTTGTTCACCGATCTCACGTCTTTCATCATCGGCTTACTTCTTTCGACATTCCTTGATGCAGTGTCCCATCTTTCCACAGTAAAGACATCCTTCTATCTCTCGAGGACACTGCTGACTGGGGTGGAAGTGGTTGCACTTCTGGCACCTCTGGTTTTGCGCTGGCTTGGGTCTGGTGCCGCCATCATACCTCTGTTTCTTGGCCTGATTGTTGAAATGCTTCCCTCTGAACCTCTTTTTAAACTCAGGTTTCTAAACCCTAGTTCTGCTTTTTTGTGACCTCTGCCCCCTCTTTCTAGTCATCATTGAGGAGAGTCGTAACCTAGATGGCCTCATCAAGGATCTTGGGCCCTCGAGTGAACAGACGGTTCCTTAAGCCCGTGCTCAAACCTCGGACAAACTTCATGGCCCAGTCCTCGTCTGAAACGTACACGTTTGGACAGTACCTCTCCAGGTTGTGGAACTTGGTAGTGTACTCCGCCAAGGACAGTTCTTCCTGTTGCAGATCTAGAAATTCTTGTATCTTTTTCCTCCTTTTGTGCTTCAGAAATTAGGTGGCATTGAAGGCTTCCACAAACTCTTCCCAAGTCATTGGATCATTTTGGAGCTTCAGCTCTCGAGTGGTCTCCCCCCATTTTTCTGCGTGTTCCTTAGAACGATATGTCCCAAAGTTCACCTGTTGCTCCTTGGGAATGTCTAACACCCAGAAGATGTGTTCGATCTCCCGTATCCAATTCTTTGCCACTTCTGGATCTGTCTTTCCTGAGAAGGCAGGACGATTTATGTCCATGAATTTGTTGTAGGACATGCCTCCGCCGTTAGTGGCTCTCTCATGGGCCACTTGATGCAGATTGTTGCCCATCTGCTGCGTCATCATCGCCTGCTGGCCTACGACCTCTGCCAGATTGTGCAGAGTGTCCATGATGTCATTGCACCTATTTTCCCATGCCATTGACTTGGGACAAGCAAAAAGATTGTCATGATCTTAGTTGTTATTTCGTAATAGTATATCATACTATTATATTTTATTCTACACTATTCTAGTTTTAAGAATTCCACATACTTATAGAGCCATCGCGGTTGCCAGAAGAGTCATGATCTCATATCTTCAATCCTGCTCTGATACCAAAGTTGTAACACCCCAACAAATTTGACGAAAAATTTTGGATAATTTTTTTTTTTAAATAGTGAAAGTGACCAGTCCAATAGTCGGGCGAATTATAGGGTAAACCAAAGAGTACTAAAGAACACTTCATTCATTAAATAAAGTATTAATGTCATTAATTACATCTCATAACTGAAACATAAATCTAACTAATCAGAGTCTAAGCATGAACACTGAAAGATGACATCCCATGGCTACTTCTGTTGCGACACCCGTGATCGCTCCACTCATTCGCTACTTGAAATTTTTTAATGTAGAAAGGGTCAGACTCCCTCGTCTGCGTAAGAAGCATTATATCTATATGTTGTGCTCAGTGTCCTATGTACAAATATGTGCAACATTTATAGTTATTACAAATTGTAAAATTTTATGCAATATAACTTGCTAAGAAGGAAATTTCTACTAAGACATGCATGCTTTCTACTTTACTAAGAAACAACAAGATGTACCAGATACAAGCTCATTCTTACGGCCATTACATGTTTCTATAATTTCTAAGATCTAAGACAAGGATTACAAACTGTACACCGAAACTAATATGAGAATAATGTAAAACTTTTATGTTTATCTTCCACTTACATTGTGGGTACGCACAGACATTCAACATCGTATCGGACCGAGACCATACAGGGGTCTATTATTTTATAGCCTGTATGACTACCCGTACAGATATCCAAAAGGGACGGTCTGTGACCGAGAGAATACTCTCCAATGGCTAGAACTAGAATTAGGATGCACCCTGTAACTTCTGCAGAAGACTTGGATCTACCACCTAGGACACATTGATAGTCCTGGCCCTCTAACTCTGTGGACTGGGGACTGGGTGAGACGCCTAACTCTCACAAAAACTCAACTGTCCCACGGAGCTTGTACCATCTACCCTCACCAAGGTAAAACACGAGTCCGGTAACATACATCGTCTTTTAGGTGTACCCAGAGCCCAGAGAATCCAATAACATATATCGTCTTTCAGGTATACCCAAAGTCTTGCACAACTTAATATTTATGCACACATTTAGTTTTTCATTTATTTTCTTGTGCGAGTCATCTCACCATGAGGGATTTCCAAAATCCTGAACCCGCAACTGGGCTCGAACACATTGTATGCATCTTACCATTTGAGGTGTCTCATAAGCACCGCCCATATATGTATATTTCTCAGAATTCAGCTCGACTCAGAACCCACATTTGAACATTTTTTTTTTTGAGCTATGGTGTATGCATTCATACCCACGAATTATGCCATCCATGTGGCGTGCTTTACTTTATTTATATACACACATTTTTTTTCTTTCTTCACATGTGCTTTTATTAAGGTCACAGAGGCTAATCACACCAAGTCAGGCTGCCCTGAGCCCTCTCGTGTCATGGCCTAGTGGCTGCCACCTCCAAGTATGCTATCAACGAAAGGCGTTAACCGTCATCAGCGCTCGTTGATGAGCCCACCTGCCACCTATGTGTGCAGGCCCAACAAGCACTCTAAGAGGGTTTTTTCCCATCCTTGCTGCACCAAAGTCAATGGTGCAACGCCACATTCGATATCAACAGATTACGGCAAACCCCTATGGGTCGACCAATCATCACCAATAGTGGTTTGTGCCACTGCTGCCGCCGATCCAAGACTTGTGACATGTTGCTTGGTTGATGTTGATCAACCGAAAGTCGTGAGATAACCGGTCTCAGGCCTGGAGGAAGTTGACCAATAGGGTCAACTAGGTTCATGATCATGAGTGTAACCAGATTGAGGTTGGGGTCAAACCGACCCCCCCCCCCCCCCCCACACACACACACACATATATATATATATATATATATATATATATATATATATATATATATATATATATATATATATATATATATATATATATATATATATATATATATATATATATATATATTCATACTCCAATGCCCCATATTGCAGAACCGAGATACTATCTTGAACATGATGTATTAAAAAAAAAGTGATTCTGAGAGTTAGCAATACATGTCAAAAGTTTTATAATTTTCTTTTTTGTTTTGAACTTGAACTTGAACATGTCCTGTTATCTAGAATGTTTCTCATATTAGGAAGTTTCATTTAGGCCTTACATTTCCTTTCTCTGTTTTGGGTTCTTAGATTTTGTTCTTGCCAAATCTTTCATCAGATTCAAGATAATGAACAATCAAGAAGGCATCATTATGAATCTTCATAGTACACCCAAATCATTTGTGTGTGAAAGCATAGGACAACCACGTATATAAGTGTGACTAACACTGTTTAGTCTATTATATTTAAGAACTTTGAAACATTGGTCGGAAGTAGTCTTTACAGCTCTACGGTCATAAGTAGGCTAAGTAGTATTTAACCTTTACTATTTGAACAACTATGGAACCATAGGCTAAGCATATCTAGCAAACTATAGTGGACCACATCTCTGGCAATTGTGGGATAAACAACAAACATGCACAGTGAAGGATGTTTATAAACAAACACAAATCAAAGTCCCTTTTTTGGTGATGTTGAAAAGAAGAGAATAGGAGGTTAAGTCTTATATGAAATGTAAATGGTTCTGGATCATAAAGAGACACCTGCAAATACTTGATGGCCTTTAAATAATGATGTCTTTTTCTTAGCTATAGGTGATTAACAGGTTTGACATGTATGCGTGAAATCATATTTTGGTTTATATATATCGAACTATGGGTGTGTAGCAATTATGCAATTAAGAATCATGTGATCAACAACATATATATGATAAATAGCATGAGAGTGCTTAGCCATGAAATAAATCTGGACCTATACTATGCATCAAATCAGCATCCTAGATTCAATCATCCTTCCAGCGTGTATGTAAAGAAAAACCAAATGAACCACACTAATGTGGTGAAGGTTGGTGCCCCTTATTATTGAAGTCGGACAACCCATGTCCAACGTCGAACATCACTGATTTTTCAAGTGTATATATCGAAGTTATACGGTTATACATCGATCGATATTCGAGAATACATAACATGCTGCCTTACATTGGCTAAAACCACGACTATTCAAGTGGATAGAAGTAAGAGGGTGTTGCAGCATACTTATGCTATAGGTCATCGAACATGCACATACAAATAAAATACTCCTTACCTTGTTCGGAGTATCGAGCCGGTGAAGATGATGTTTTCTTCTTTGATTGAAGCTCCATGTAAAGCGAGGAAGAAGAAGATCTCACGACCAACAATGGAGGTGTTGAGACTAGAGAGAGAGAGAGAGAGAGAGAGAGAGAGAGAGAGCTAAAACAGTGGAGTCAAAAGTGATTCACATTTTTTTTCCTCTCAAGTCCCATTTTCCCCTACTTAATCTACCTAAAAGTAGTTGTTTTCATTTTTTTTTTGAACTCATGGGATGTTCCCTCAATCCCCCATGATTTTGGTGGGTTCCATTTCACTTCCAATAACGCCCCTTACCTCTTTGAAATTTTTTTCCTAACTACTTTTTGTTTTTGTGGTACCCCTCCATATCTTTTGGTGGAATTCTCCTAAAATGTTGAAAAAGTGAAAGGAGTAGCAACTCCGCTCACTTTTTTCGTGGAGAGATGACTAAAAGATAGGAATTCTTTAGCTTCCACGTTTTTATTTTTTTTTTTCAAAAAGGTAAAAATGCAAGTAATTCATGCAAAACGCTAGGTGCACAGGGGGTTTTGAACCAAGATCCGTTCCCAAAGGGGCAACGAACCCCACCATTGTACTATGTTGCATTTTGTTGCAAGTAGTGCAAAATTTATTTTATTTAAATTTGTCTGGGCCTATTTCTGATTTTTATGTAAAAAGGAAAAATATTTTCCTTTATACTACATGTGTGCATATGGTGAGTTTTGAACCTGCGTCAAACCCTAGGAGGTAACGAGCCTCACTACTACACCACATTCTCTTTCATTGCTTGTTTTGGCAGAATTAATTTATATAAGCTTACTCTTGATGTTTAACTTTTTGGCGGATTTTTTTATTTCCACGTGGGCTTTTCCGATTCTTTTTATCTTCGTATTAACTTCTATTTAATATATTTTGGATCTCACACTAGTGTCTTGAAATATTCAAATTTTCTCGAGATTCCTTCGCGAATCGGGTCAGATCTTTGGATCTCCCTAGAGTCTGAATCAGATTCCAAATCCGTGTTTTCATTATTGGATCCGTGTGAACCAATCCTGAATTTAGTGGAACTCCATTGGATTTGACAAAGTCATATTATTTCACAAAATTTCACATTTTCATTTCTCTGAAAAAATCCTTAAAAAATTTGGATTTTACATAGTATTACTAAAAATGTATTATTTGTTCTGAGATTTGCCAAAGATAATAATGCCTTTTTGAGTTATATTCATATTCTTGTTTTGTTAAGGATCAAATTATAAGGAGGATGCTACAACAAGGAACAAGTGAAGATGGCCTTTACAAGATGAAGATAGGAGCAACAAATAAGGAAGGTGCATCAAATAAAGACACTATTAATAGAGAAGGAGACTCAATTAGTCAATGACATAGACGTCTTGGACATCTAGCACTGACAATTGTTCAACATGTTTTAAACTATTTTAGTTTGCCTTATGAAAAATTTTAATTTGATGATGTTTGTGATGTATGTCAAAAGGGTAAAGCTCACAATTTACCCTTTCATTATTCATCTAATCATGTATAGGCACCTTTAGAGATTGTCTATTATGACATTTAGGGATTGGCCCCTATTGAAAGTGTAAATGGGTTTATGTACTATGTGGTCTTTATTGATTCCTTTTCAAAATACGTTTGGTCTTACTTAATTAAAAACAAATTATATGTATTAAAAGTTTTGAAAGCCTTCAAAAATTTTGCTAAAAATATCATAGGGCACAAATTAAAGTTTTTCATTCGTATTAGGGTGGTGAATTTCTAGCTTTATCAAAATATTTTGTTGAAAATGTCATTGGGCATAGAATTTCATGCCCTTGTACTCTTCAACAAAAATGAAATTATTGAATGAAGGCATAGACATATAGTTGAAACTAGACTATCCATGATGACACAATCTCATATTCCATCACATTAATCAGACTCCAACAAAGATCCTCAAATTTAAGTCTCTCATAGAAGTATTATTCAAAATCCAACCAGATTATCAATTTCTTAAAGTCTTTGGTTGTGAATGCTTTCCATGTTTGAGGGAATATCGAAAACACAATTTAGATTTTAAATCTGACAAATGTATTTTTCTTGGTTATGCTGCCAATCACAAGGTTTATTATTTTATGAAAGTTTCAACTGAAAGAAGCTTTTATCTCTAGACATGTTTTTAATAAAGGTAGGTTTCCTTTTAATGACCCAAGTGTGAAGCCTCAAATTGCTTTTTTGAACCTCCTTAACAAGCTAGTTGTCTTGACACCATCTTTTCTTGTTAGTGAGAATCAGAAATATTGTAACTAGAGACCTAGGAGAGGCACAAAAATTGAACTCATTCAATCTTTAAACATTCTTAGAGTCTTAGAAGAGAGGAATCAAATTGGATATTCTTCCATTGAGATTAGACCTCTTCCTCCTAATGAAACTCATGAGAGCTCTGAATCCACATTATCTATGTCCCAAAACCTATCACCCAATCCCAAGTCAGTTGACCAAGAGAACCAAATTCAACCAGTCTGAACCTATACTATAACAACTAGATATCAAGCTAAAATTTTGTAGCCCAATCCAAAGTATTTTCCTAAGAACCTTTCAACCACCAAGTATCCTATTCACATAGCTTTGCTTATTACATTGATTCAAGACAATGCGCCAATTACCTTTAAAAAAGCTTCTAAAAGCCAAAAATGGCATAAAGCAATGAAAGCTAAATATGATGTCTTGATTAAGAATAATGCATAGAGACTTGTTTTCGCTCATAGTGCCCAATATGTTGTTGGATGCAAAGGGTATATAAGATAAAAAGAAATGATACAAAACTAGACTCATGGAAAAGGGCTATGTCCAATAGGAGGGTATTGACTATATTGAAACCTTCAGTCTCGTTGTCAAACCCACTACCATCAGGATTGTTCTATCTATAGCTATAAGCAGGAATTGGGTGGTAAGGCAATTAGATATCCAAAATATTGTTCTCCATATATTTCTTATAGAAGAAATCTATATGATTCAACTACCCAGATTTGAGGAACCTAAGCACCCTAATCATGTTTGTAAACTTCATAGTGCTTTGTATGGGTTTGCATGGTTGAGACCTTTCCTATTCAAAATAGGGTTACAAAGCCAAGACAGATACATCATTGTTCAAATTTAAAAGTACTTATCTTGTCATATATGTTTTAGTTTATATAGATGATATAATTATCACTGGAGGCTCAACAACTCAAGTATAAAAACTCATTTCAAGATTTGGGTCAAAGTTTGCTAGTAAGTATTTAGGGTCACTACATTATTTTTTGGGAATTGGGGCTCAATATATACATGATTGTTTGGTTCTCACCCAACAAAAATATATCTTTGATCTTCTTATGAAAGTAGGAATGGCAGGATCCAAACTGACATCCCCACCTATGGCCACCTCTCTTCCTCTCTTAGCTTATTCTAGATCAACCTTTCATGATCCAACCTTATATAGAAGTATTGTGGGAGGCTTACAATATGCTATTATGACCATGCCAGACTTATCTTTCGTTGTTAACAAAGTTTTTCAAATCATGCATATTGTCACAGATGATCACTGGATTGCAATCATGAGAATTCTCAAATATTTGAAGCACACACCTCACCATGGTCTTCTCATTAAACCTCATGAATCATGGACAATGTGTTTATTATGACGCCGATTGGGCTGGATGCCCAAATGACATAAGGTCCACTAGAAGATATGCAATATATATAGGACTAAATCTTATGTCATGGATTTCAAGAAACAATCAATTGTATATAGATTCGGTACTGAAGCTAAATATAGGGCTCTTGTCAACATTGTTGCAAAACTTACATGGATAAAATATTTACTGCAAGAACTTGGTATTCTAGAAAAAAAACTTCCTACACTTTGATGTGATAATATAGGAGCATCATATATACTTGGCTGGCCATCCAATGTTTCACAACCGATGTAAACATCGTTGAAATAGAACTGCACTTTGTTCAAGAAAAACTTGTCAAGAATGAGCTATGTGTAAAGTACATATCAACCAAGGATCAGATTGTCGATATTTTAACTAAGCCTCTTGCATCTCAGCAATTCTGCTATCTAATCAGTGAGCTCAATGTCACCCAAAGACCCTTGAGCTTGAGGGGGATGTTAGAGAAGATAAATCCAAGCTGGATACGCTGGACACATCCAAGGATCAAGATAAATCACAACTCAGTTGCAAGAGGCAAGAGGAGTCGTCTTTGGTAACTCAAGGATTTACAATAACATAATTCAGAACAAACGGGAAGGATTCCAACTCAAAGATAAAAGATAATTCAAAATCAAAATCAAAAGAAAAGGAAGATAAGCTAAGATCTGTGTTTAAGGAAAGAGGTCTTAAAATCAAGGTAAAAGAATGAGATCGCTCTTTCCTATCTTCGTGAGCTCCTATTGTATCTTGGCCTTTATATATATATATATATATATATATATATATATATATATATATATATATATATATATATATATATATATATATATATATATATATATATATATATATATATATATATATTTGTTTGAAGCCCTAGGTGGTTTCCTCATATCTCAAAGAAGCCAACCGGCCCCAACGAGGGGTCTAACCTTGTTAGAGTAAAGCTTTTGCATGTGACTACCACACCAATATATAAGAGCTGCCTAAGGAATAATTACAAATCAGTGCATCAGGTCAGAGCTACCTTTGACGGTAATCCGTCAGAGATCACCATGATGACGTCAATTCTTGCAATGAACGACATCCAAAATACTACCGCTGGACTCAGCATCTCTTAGATTAGTGCATTTTTTTATAGCCGTTGATGCCTTAGATGATCGGCATCTAGAGTTTCAAAATGAACTGCTAAAAACACATCTGACGGGCTACTATACAGGCAATCAGTCAAAATGGAGCCAGGATCACTTTGAGTGTCTCTACACCTGGCTGCCCTCCATCTGCTTGTGGGTCTCACAAATGACAAACTGTCAGCCAAAGATGGAGGGCATCATGTGCATTTCAAGGTGTCATCATGTGATTGACACCTGATCCTGGCTCTTCAAAATGATGTTGGGATCCATATGGCATTATTAAATACATTGTTTTGTTGAATTAGAATACGAAAATGGATTTAGGGATATCACTTGGGTTGGTGATGTGTACCCGCATAATCTTACAACGGTATAACATACTAATTAACAAATGGACCATGCTAGAGGTTAGGATCTATTTTTTCAAAATTTCACCTACCCAAACACAAGAAAAATATGGATGAGTGGTGCAGATATAAATATGACAAAAACATCTCAATACTCATGCATCTCTAAGTAAATTAATTTGACCAAACAGATTAATTTATCTGGTTCGTTTACTTTAGAATGTACCTTGAATTAATACATTTAAATATATTTTAAATAAAGATACAGATGAATGGTTCGGATTGCATCAATAAAAAAAAGATCCATCACATCCAAATTGTTAGATTAAAAATATTATTTAATACTAAATAAACAATTCTAAACTCATCCGTACGGTCCAATCTATTTAAAAATTAAAAAATATGTGAGATAAAAAATTGATCTTTTGGATCGGTACCCATAGTGAAATAGGATAAATTGAGCCTAAAGGATTGTCCTCATGATGATAATGAAAAGGCTCAGATGGCAATTATCCCATATGCTTCAACAGTTGAAAGTTTGCAATATGCGCACGACTTGATATCACATTTATTGTATGAATGCTTGGTTGATATCAGTCAAATCCAGGCATTGCGCACTGGAAGGCAGCGAAGAAGGTCATGTGTTATTTGCAATGAACGAAGGACTATATGTTGACTTACAGAAAAGTTGACCACCTAGAGGTTATTGAATACTCTGATGCAGACTTAGGAGGATGTTTCGACAGTAGAAAGTCTACTACTAGATAAATTTTTCTACTAGCAGGTGGTGTTGTCTCATGGAAAAGTGAAAAGTAGTCTACAAATGTTGCTCATACCATGAAAGCAGGATTTATTGCTCTATACGATACTTTGTCTCAGGCTATTTGGATAAAAAACTTCATTATGGGTCTTGGGATTGTGGAGTCTATTGAGAGATCACTAAAGATCTTTTGTAATAATGAAACAATTGTGTCCTTCTCAAATAACAACAAGAACTTAACCTTATGTCGATATATGGAGTTAAAATATTTTGTTGTTAAAGAAAAGACTAAGAATCATCTGGTATGTATTGATATAATTGGTACGAAGAAAATGACTACGGATCCCCTTACTAAAGAGATAGCACTAGGATTGTATTCTCAACATGTAAAGGGGATAGGTCTGTTTGATTCCTTCTGATATATGACAATACATTATGTGATCATATTTATAAAAATGAATTGATTCTCTATGACTTTGTGCATTATTGATTTTGCATAAAGGATCTCTTATTATGTTTAGAGAGAATAGTAGAATAACAATATTAAAATGATCAATAGAATGTCTTAGAGACCAACCTATTCATAAAGGTAATCTTAACACGCTAAAGCACTGAAAATGAGTTGTATTGTAGTACATGAAATATGACATTTCATAAAGAAGTGATCATGTTTATGACTCATATGATTTATTCTTGTGATACAGGATAGCATGTGAATCCACATGAAGAATTAAGTCAAGATAATGGTATAAACCTCAATTTAGTACCCTTTTAGTGTCAATGGGTCAAGTGAAAGAATGTTGAACATCTGGGTTTGGGTTCAACCCATAGTGTGACCCGGTTTGATACTAGTGAGAGGGTCAGTAGGTTGTTAGTGGGCAGTTAATAAGAATTAGTGGGGTAGGAGTTACGTAAATATGAAGGGGTTCACATTCTGTAACCACCCCCTTATCCTCCATTATAAATAGGAGGCTTGGTTACATGATGAGGGTAGCTTGTATCCTACTGAAGCCTATTACCCATGTCCTCGTAATTCTTATTTGGGTTCAAGGTCCTACTCACCATCGACTTGAAGGCCTGGGCTCAGCATGGGCGTTGATAGGTTGAGGAGAATGTCGAGCATCCATATGTCGCATCGACCATGACGTCTACCAGTATGTTTTGAATTTGCATTCCAGTTTTGATTTTAAAGATACACCAACATCGTCATCATTCCACCACAAAAAGTTTCATATAAGCTTCCCAAGCCTTGCTTCTCACCTATCAAAGCTTTTTTATTGTGTAAATATGATATTGGGCCACCAAATCCTTGGTCAGCACGTTACTTGACTTTTTTAGCATTACATTCCCATTAAGAAGGTGCTTAAAAATAAAGGTGATAAGAGCTTGACTATTCCAAGGACAATGACCATCATGCCTCAAAGGAGCCAATTAGATCTCATTATTCCCAAAAAGAAACAAAAAATAGAAAAGCTGCATACAAAAGGGAAAAAATTTGTGAGATTAGTGTTAAGATAAAGGACACGTCAAATGTCAAATAGGCATACACCTAGGTTAAGGACTCTCGCAAGCAAATACATGAAGTCCTACCCAACCTGGAGTTCTTGCCCAAGGCTTCTTTTTATCCAAATGGGATGTCCCCTAAGAGTCCTCGTAAAGGTCTATCAATATCCAAAAAGATTTTTCTAGAAAAGATGACGCATGATTAAGATAAGAGAGGAAGTCTATCAAAGACTTCTACCAATACACATGCATAGTGATAAATATAGCAAGCTTTATGAAAATCTCACGATAATATTGCAAGAAATTGCTTGAAAGTTTAAAAGGGTAATTTCTTGTGAGATTTTCAAAATATCATGAGATTTATGAAAAAACATGAATACTATGACTTAAACACAATATTTATGTTTTAAATGGTTATTTATCATGAAAACACATGTTTTTAATTTTTAAATATTTTTTATTAATATTTTCTTATAAAAAATATTTTTTATATTTTTAATTTATTTTTTATTAACAAGATTTTGCAGAAATTTATGAAAAAAATTCAAATTCTCATGAATTTTTAAAAAATGATATTTCACCATTTTTAACTTTTGTCACTATGGACTTGTGTAATATGTATGGATAAGGACCCTATGGGTCGATCCCCTTAGCTAGTGAATGTTATAAATACAGGTACCCACACACAAATCATTTATCATGTGCGTGTGAAGATTATTCGTGGAGGCAAGTGCCTTCACCGAACCACATTAAACATTGTTTCATGTTGGTTGGTGTGATTCTCTCTCTCTTTGTCAGCTCTTTTAATTAATTGTTGTCTTCATCATCCATCGTTTACTTTTTTTTCTTATTTTTAGGTTATTTTTATTCAGTTTTTTTTTTTTGAAAGGTAAGTTGGGGTTAGGCCAACCCCTACCAATTATACAATGATACCATTTTGGGGTTCCAACTTGCAACATCCCAACACAAGGTGACATGCACTAGTTGTAGCGGCTTTTACGAGACAAGCGGAGCCCTGTTGGTGCTGCATGCTTATCATGTGTTTTTTATGACCATCTATCAAAACATTTTTTGAGATGGACACCACACCCATCCCAAGAAATGCCAAGATGGGTGACGGTCAAGCAAGTTGATGCATGCCTGCATGTAATGTGATTTTTTTTTGAGAGCGAGAGAGAGAGAGAGAAAAAAAAACTTATTTATGAAGAAGAAAGACAATAGCTAGCCCTATCTTACTAGAACTTTTTTTTAATAAGCAAGAAGGGGGTTAGGCAGACCCCTACCATTATACAAAGAATCATTGGGTTTTGAATTTGCAATGTTCCAACACTAGGGATGGCAGTGGACTAAGGAGAAATAGGCCCCGACCCACCTTGTTCCGTTTGGACCAGGAATGAAAGACATGAAACGAAGATGGAGGCGAGGATGGACTTACGCTTTATCCCGCCCTGCACCAGATCCCCATTAGTGAACCTTCCTCTCTTTTAGGGATGACAGTGGAACGAGGAGAAACAGAGTCCTGCCCTACCTCACCCTATTTGGACTAGGGATGGGGGATATGAAACGGGAATGAAGGCAGAGATGGAGGTTAAATATCAAAACCCATGCAGGAATGGAGACAAAGATGGAGGTTAAATATCAAAACTCGTGCAGGGATGGAGGCCAGAATTTTAAGACAGGGCAAAGGTAAAGACCTTGTCCCCTGCCCCCGCCCCGATCCACTGCCATCCCTACCCAAGACAAGGTGATGTGACAACTCCTACCAAACAAGCAGAGGTTCTATTGGTCTTAGAACTTTTTAATCCTATGTTGGCAAGACAAACAATTAGAGAGTTATTTAAAAGAGCATCAAGCATAGTTGGACCACTAGGTGATTCACACCAAAGGCAGAGCTGCCCAGTCCTACCTCCCGACCCAGTTAAAAAAAAAAATTAAAAGCCCAGTCCTGATTCTCGAGTCGGATCCAGCACCTGGCGAGGGCGGGCAGCCGCCCGTGCTGAATCCGACCCATTTAAAAAAGTTAGAATTTTTCTTTTTCAGAAAAGAAAACAATTCTTTTTTTTGGTTTTTTCTATAATATGGTGGAGACGATTATATTAAATTAAAACACCCTTTT
The DNA here is from genome assembly GCF_984573655.1 of Nuphar pumila. Taxonomy (NCBI): domain Eukaryota; kingdom Viridiplantae; phylum Streptophyta; class Magnoliopsida; order Nymphaeales; family Nymphaeaceae; genus Nuphar; species Nuphar pumila. The sequence continues at coordinate 14,565,927 of NC_143257.1, forward strand.
TCTTTAAATTCTTCTAAGGTTTTAACCAATGAAAACAAAACAAGATTGTGAGGGGGACAGAGATGGGACCCACTAAGCAAGTGCTAAAAATAAATCCACCCTGAGGTCTACGTGTATATCTTTCTCTCTTCTTTCGCTCTCTAGATCTCTAAAACTGCGTTGTTGACGTTGTCCTCGAGTCTTTAAGTTCTTAACACTGCCAGATTCACAGAGGGAAGATAGGAAACATTAATGACCAAATGGTCCCCGTCAGAACCTTGTTACTTCTGAAATGCCATTTCTCTCATTAGACATATAAACTTGCTTTTATAATTAAAGAAAAAAAAACCTTGGTCACTCACGTGGTCATTGATGTAAAAAACTCCAAATCCCCTATCACCAAAGCAAACGTGTAAAAACTAATAAGAATGAGATCCATCAAGGGCTCTCCCTAACTAATTCTAAATCAAGACAAGAATAATTGAAGTATACAATCAACATCTAACCATGGGAGAACCATTTAAAAGTATTGTGCAAGCAAAGTATCATGTTTGGTTAATTCCATATCATCCCTTAGACATCTATATCACCAAACCCTGTATCACAATTTTCTTGGCTTGGGAAATTTAACCATATATTCAATTTGAGGTCATTTTTTAAGTGCTTAGCAGTTAGCAGGTCAATTCTGAATAGTTTTCTCCCAAAAATCTCTATGTATTTAAAATCTAACAAAGTTAGAAAAAATATAAAAGCATGAAAAAATAAACACAAGTAGTTTGTTTTTAAATACAAAGATAATATTGCCAGAAAACATTTTTGAAATATCATATGGGTATTCCCTCAAAAAAATATCACATTGGTCTACGACTATTCCAAGAACCCAGAGAGAGGGAGAGAGAGACTAGGGTGGAACAGTTATCTCTGTCATTAAATTTGAAAAAACGTTCTGCATGGACAGGGAAAGGACGAGACTCACTTACTCGATGGTTTTCTCTCTCCCTCTGTCTCTCTCTCTCTCTCAAAGCACATTCTCTGATCGATCTCTCGGTTTAACGATTTGTCTTGCATTTGATGAATCGAAAATTTGCAGTTACTGATATTCTATGTCAGGCTCTTAAGAAGAAAAATCAAGATATCTTGACTGCTATGAGATTTGTCTACACTACAAAGACTGTGCTTCAAGCTTTGAGAGAAGATGGCTGGAAAGAATTCGTTCAAGAGGTAACATCATTTTGTTCAACAAATGATATTTGCCTATCTGACTTTAGTGGTTCATATATGGTTGGTCGATCTCGTGGTCATGAGTATCCCTTAGTTGAGCATCACTATCATTTTGATGTTTTCAATAAAGCTATAGATTTCTTGTTGGTGGAGTTAAATACTAGATTTAATGACACATCAATCAAACTTCTTTCTCTCAGTGCGACATTGGATCCTAGAAACTCATTTGAATCCTTTAATATAGCTGATATTTGCAAGCTTGCAGAGAAGTTTTATCCTCAAGATTTTACACCACAAGATATATTTTACTTGAAAGCAGAGTTACAACATTATCAGATTGATGTGGTTTCTGATCCTCGATTTCAAGTACTTACTCTACTTTATTTGTATCAAAAGTTAGTTGCAAGTGGAAGGTCAGAAAGTTATGTCATGCTAACTAGATTATTTTGTCTTGTATTGACATTACCAGTTTCAATGGCCACTACAGAATGGGCATTTTCAATGATGAAGCATGTGAAGACGAAAATTTGTAACAAAATGGACGACGGTTTTCTTTCTGGTTGTATGACATTGTACATCGAATGAGAATATACTATGACTTTAGTTATAGATTCTCTTATAGATGAATTTTATGTTGTGGGTAACCGTCGAGGTCCATTTTAGTTGGTACTTTTGTATTTTGATTTATTTTGTCATAAATAAAATTTATGCATTGTTATGAACTTCAAATTATTGCACCAGCATTTTATATTGTCATTGGATAATGTTTAAGAATTTTTCATTGAGGTTGAGAAAGACTGCAACAAATAGTTTGATTTGTTCATATGAAATAGATTTTTATTAATAATTATAGCCATTTTTTATTTTATCTCAAAAAAAAATGGGGGGGGGGGGCACTGCCCCAAAACCCCAGACTATCACACCAAATTATCATTTTTTTGCTACACCCCTATTTGCACCACCTCCCCCCCCCCCCTTCACATGAATCCTAGCTACTCCCCTGATTCAGACAAAAACCCATTTGGGGCCTGACTCGGTGAGTCAACTCTGATGACTCAGAATTTTTATTTTTATATTAAAAAAATAATTAAATAGAAACTTTTGCAAAAAAATGTCTGATTTTGATCTATTTATAACTACATGCGTAAGTTTTGACATTTTACAAATACCGGCTTGGTTAGTAAAGTAATTCTCAAACACCCATCTCCCTTGATTGAGGTGGGTTTACCATGGTTAGACTTTGTAAATTTATCCTATTACTTATTCTCTTTTGACCATTAAATGTGTTTTATGAAACTTATGTTTGAAATCCATGGTTCCTTTCTCCTAACTCCTCAGTAATGACCAGTTTGTTGGAGCTCGTTTCTTCCATATTGGTTGTCAGAGTGACAACCAATGCAGTCTCTCTCTCTATATATTATAGTCTTATATACTCAAATTGAGGCTTTGGACTTTTTTGGGGGACAGACTTGAATTTGCATTTGCTTTTCAGTTTAAGATTCGATGGGAGGAAGATTACAAATTGAAGTTGTTTTGATTTTTTTATTGGTTGAAGTGAATAAGGGTGATTTCAGGGAGGGCAGCTTGCCACGTGTAACATTTTTGAGAATGTTAAAAATGGTCATAATAAAAAAAAGAGAGAAAAAGAACGTTCTCTCTCTATCTAGATTGATCCCGGTATTCCGGCAACAACCTTCCCATTTTTCCTCTTCCTTGGACTCGAGACATTCTCCTTATTTTTTAGAATGGAAAAAAAAATGAGAGAATGTTCTCTCTCCCTTGATTCAGCTCAACCTGCTGGACTGGTTCTTTCTGGCCGGTATTCCGACAACAACTTCAAGAATGAAAAAAATAATAATAGAATGTTCTCTCTCTCAACCGGTCGGTATTCGGGCAACAATCTTGAGAGGATGCTACTAGTGACCATCAAAGGTTTCTGTTGGCACCACTTGATTTATGCAGACTGCTCTCTTTTTAATTCGGGATTCCAAGAGATCGATTCAATGTTTTATAGAAAGGTTGAGTGTTTGAGATCATTGCAAGCGTCTTGATTAGTACAGAGAAATTTGTTTTTGTTCAACTTATCACCTTCGAGGGTGAATCAGATTCGATCACTAACGGGGTGGATGTCAATCTCCTTACCGATCCAGTACCTGGGAGTCCCTTTATTTAAAAGGAGACTTGAAGAAGAATATGTGTAATCAACTAGTATGTAAATTCCAAAATATGTAGCCATGGAATGGTAGGTTTATGTATATGGTTGGTCACATTACTTTGTGTTACTGCAAACAAGTGACAAATAAGGATTTAAGGAAATGGAGATCTCAAGCCTAGAGGCACGTTCTTAAGATCGCTATCTTTAGAACTTCAATCGCCCCACTCTGAGAATTTCGAAGATGCGAAAAGGGGTTTGTTATGACTGAGTTTTCAGGATACAACTAGGCTTGAACCTCAAGAGAGTCACTGCTTCGCAAGAACATATGACCTCTCCCACACTTGAACTCTGCAAGCCAAACCGAGAAGAAAGAAAGGAGAAAACTAGAGAATCAGAATTTCGGATACCTCAAAAGATGAAAACGAAGAGATTTATAGACTTTTAGAAAAGCCAAAATGTTTTGCTATAAATGAGATTAATGGACATAAATCTGACGATATGAAATTAGAATGAAAAGGTCTCTGAACGGTCACCCACCTTTGACTGTTGATTAAAGGCCTTCAAAATCGTCCAACACCATAATGCACCATAAACTCTATATAAATGCAATTAAAAACCTTTTAAACGGCCAGACAACTCAAAAACAAAAAGTCAAAACGGATATTTGCACCTCATATGCAACTCACACCGCTGCGAGCGTACGAAGTGCAAAGTGCGCTATCAAAATGCCACATTACACCTCAAGCGCCCTTGCGCACACATGCACGTGCGCAAACGGCGCGTCCGTTGCTGCACGATACACAATAATGTTCGCAAGCCACCTAAAGACTCAAGGATTACCAGAGTAAAGAATAGAGAACAAACCCTCTATTTAAACCACCAAAAAAACTTCTCGCTCTTAGATATGGGATTAAATATTTTCAAAGCACTTTTGGTGGGAAACAATAAATCACCAAGATTTTATAGTTTATATTTTAAAACTTTTCTAACAATCCCCCACTAGTTTTAAAATGTACTTCGCTTGCATAAAAACTTATGCATCAGTGAGAGTGTCTGCATGACTTGAACCCCCACTTATTGAAAGAAAACCTAAATTAACCAAGGTGCTAAGTAGACTTACCTTGAACTTAGCTCCTTATATTGTTAACGAGTTTTCAATCATACATAGGTTTCCAAAAGTTCAATTGTGTGGATTTCATGTTAGCACATTTTGAACCTTGTGCTTCCCTGAATTCATGAGTGCTCTAGAGAATTGTCAAATCTCATAAGAAGCGGCTCACACTTCTACATTCACATAAGTGAGTTTGTCTAGGTGTACTGTAACACACATCCTAGCCTTAAGTCCTACAAACACATTAAGAGCTATTAGCTCAACCCTCACATTAGTTACAGCTCATGAGCAAACATCAATAATGAGCTCACATAAATATGCTCAATATCTGTCATTCACCAATTTGTTTCTCATTGAACCTAGGCATGTGGGATCTCCAACACTCTAGGTTGGGTATCCTTAGGTGATGACTTAATTGGCTTAATTCCCATTCCCTCGATGTTTTATTGATGACATTTTTCGAAAGGCCTTTCGTAAATGGGTCTGCCAAATTTTGACATGACTTCACATATTTCAATGATATAATATTATCATCAATCATTTGTCTTAAAAAACTGTGTTTTAGACTAATATGTCTAGACTTTTCATTGTATTTCATATTACCTGCTTTACATATAACTGATTGACTATCACAAAACATTGAAATAGCAGGTATAGGCTTTTCACCTAGTGAAATATTCACTAGCATATTCTTAAGCCATTCAGCTTCTCTACAAGAAGATGTCAAAGCAATAAACTCAGATTCTATTATAAAATGAGTTATACAGGTCTGTTTCTTAGACTCTTATGCAACTGCTCCTCCACCAAGGGTAAAAACCCAACCACTCGTAGATTTAGAATCTTCAAAATCGGTATTCCAACTTGCATCACTATACCCTTCAATAATAGCAGAAAACTCGGTATAGTGGATTCCGTAGTCTAAAGTATGCTTAAGATATCTAAGAGTCCTGTTCACTGCATTCCAATGTTGATGACCAGGATTATTAGTATATCTACACACCTTACTCATTGCATAGGCTATATCAGGCCTTGTGCAATTCATTGCATACATAAAATTACCTACAACACTGGCATATTTTAATTGTTGAACACTTGCACCAACATTTGGAGTCAATTTCATATTTGGATCATATGGGGTGCATGCCGGTGAACTATTAATATATTCATGCTTTGTAAGAATTTTCTCAATATAATGTGATTGACATAATGCAAAGCCATTATCATTTCTTACAATTTTGATTCCTAAAATAACATCTGCAACACCCAAATCTTTCATACAAAACATGGAAGATAAAAATTTTTTTATTTGATTTATGCATTCACTATTGAAACCCAAAATAAGCATATCATCAACATATAAACAGATAATAATAATTGAGTTACAATCTACTTTACTGTAGACACACTTATCAGCTTCATGTATTTTAAAACCATTATTTACCAGAGAACTATCAAATTTTTCATGCCACTGCTTAGGGGCTTGCTTCAATCCATATAATGATTTCTCAAGTTTGCAAATTTTTCGCTCTTGCTCTAGCTCTACAAACCCTTCAGATTGCTCCATATATATCTCTTCATCTAATTCTCCATTCAAAAAGGTTATTTTCTTGTCTATTTGATGGATTTGAAGCTTATACATGGCAGCCATGGCAATTAGAATTCTAATAGTAGAAATCCTGGTTACAAGAGCAAAAGTATCAAAATAATCAATATCTTCTTTTTGTTTAAATCCTTTTACAACCAAACGAGCTTTAAATTTATCGATTGTACCATCAACTTTTAATTTCTTTTTGAAAATTCATTTGCAGCCAATAGTTTTGCAACCAACAGGTAAATCGACTAATTTCCAAACATTATTAGAAATAATTGATTCTATTTCATCATTTATAGCTTATCTCCAAAAGGCAGCATCTTGAGAAGACATCTTCTCTCAAAAAGACATAGGATCATTTTCAATTAGAAAGGTATAATGGTCAAAACCAAAATTAGTTGGTTTTCTAATGTGTTTACTGTGCATAACTTCAGTTTCTGGTTCAATAGCATAATCATTAAAATATTCAATCATGTCATTAACAGGATGTTCATCTACTATGCCTCTCGAAAAGACATGGGATCATTTTTAATTAGAAAGGTATAATAGTCAGAACCAAAATTAGTTGGTTTTCTAAAGCGCTTACTGTGCCTAACTTCAGTTTCTGGTTCAGCAACATAATCATTAGAATATTTAATCATATCATTAACAGGATGTTCATTTACTATAATATGATTGTCATCAAGAAGAAAATCAAATGCATTTTTATGTTCTATGAAAGATGCATCTCTAGATTCTACAATAACATCATTTACAATGTCTAGAAATTTATATGCTTTACTATATTCAGCATATCCAACAAATGCACATTTAAATGCTTTAGGTCTAACCTTCCTTCTTTTATTTTCTAAAATTTTAACATATGCTAAACAGCCCCAAACACGAAAATAACTAAGATTAGGTTTCTTACTAAAACATAATTCATAAGGTGATTTTTCAGATTTGAAATAAGGAACTCGGTTAAGAATATCATAAGCAGAAAGTATAACATCTCCCCATAAGTTGGAATGCAAGCCCGTATTAAGAAGCATAGCATTCATCATTTCTACAAGTGTTCTATTTTCCTTTCTGCTACTCCATTTTTGTTTAGGAGTTTTAGGAGCAGATGTTTGATGGATAATACCATTATCTCCACATAATTTATCAAATTCTTCACCTAAGTATTTACCTCCTCTATCTATTCTTAAATATACAATCTTTGTTTTAAACTTATTTTGTACTTCAGCAAAATAAAGAAGAAATTTTAAAAATGCTTCAGATTTATGTTTCATCAAATAAATATAACAAAATTTTGAGTAGTCATCTATAAAGGTAATAAAGTACCTATTGCCGCCATGACTCAAAACATTATCCATCGTACACACATCAGAATGCACTAATTCAAGCAATTTATAATTCTTTTCTACACTAGGAAACATGAGTCTAGTTAGCTTGATTTGAATGCATGTCTCACACTTATGATTATGTTCTATTTTAACATGACAAGGAAGAAGACCAAAGTTATTCATATTATGAATGCAACGAGAATTTATATGTCGTAATCGTGAATGTCAAAGAAAATAGGAGTCAACCATATAAACAAAAGTAATATATTCATTTATGCTCATCTTGAACATACCATCAGTGGCAAACCCTTTTCCTACAAAGATTTTCCCTGTGGTCACAGTTACAATCCCAGACTCAATAACAATCTTAAAACCATTTCATGACAGTAGATCTGCAGAGATTAAATTTTTTTGAACTTCTGAAGCATAGCGGACATTCTCAAGTGTTAGAATTTTCTCGGAGGTGAACTTAATTTTCACACTCCATTTTCCCAGCACTTCAGTTGAGAAAGAGTTTCCCATAAAGAGATTACATCCCTCCCCCACTATTTCATACGATTTAAACAAGTTTCTGCTGTTTGCCACATGAATAGTGCTTTCAGTATCTAGGTATCAGTCCTTATTTGCTGCCACCATGAAAGTTTCAAAGATTACAGCAACAAGCCTCTCATCTGACTCATTTGGCTTAGGACCAGTCCTCTTCCTTTCTTTGCACTCTTTAGCAAAATGGTCAAACTTGCCACAAAGATAGCAACTGATTTTCTTTTTATCATTTGGTTTTTTTCCTTTCACAAAATTCTTTTTTATTTTCTTGGTTTTTATGATTTTGCCACCCTTGTTACTAACAAAATTCAATTTAGGATAACCGTCTTTAGGACTCAATTTTTTTTTGTCATGAAGACGAGTCTCCTCCTTAATTTGAATGTCCTTAAGAAGACCATCTAAAGTGATTTTCTCATTTTTATGTTTTAGGTGATTCTTATATTCTTTCTAGGAATTCTGTAGTTTCCCAATGATGACAGCAACTTGAAAGTCATCATCAAGATACATACCTTTTAATTTAATCTTATAAGTCAATATTTACATCTCATGAATGTGAGCAAGTATAGGCTTATCATCAACAATAAAAAAATTAGCGTATTGATCTACGATAAACCTTTTGTTACTAGCATCTTCTGCATTGTATTTGATCTCGAGAGCATTCCACAACTCTCTAGCCGACTCCAATGGTGAATACATGTTAAAGAGAGAATCGGGTAAAGTGTTCAGGATATGTTCTTTGTATTAGTAGTTGTCAGTATGCCACTTCTCTCGTTCTTTCTTCTGTTCTTTTGTCTCAATTTCTCTAACAACAACAGTGGGACACGCCTTTTTGAAGACATAGTCAATATGCTGCTCGAACAACAGAAAGGAGACCTTTCATTGCCACCGCTTGAAGTTTGACCCATCAAATCAATTGAGTTTTTCAAGGTCATGGCTAAGCAGATTGATAGAGTTGAATGTCGAACTAGAGGCCATATTGAAGTTCTAAAATTGTTACTGCAAATAGGTAACAAATAAGGATTTAAGAAAATGGAGATCTCAATCCTAGAGGCACATTCTTAAGATCGCTATCTTTAGAACTTCAATCGGCCCACTTCGGGAATTCTAAAGATGTGAAAAGGGGTTTGTTACGACTGAGTTCCCTGGATATAACTAGGCTTGAACCTCAAGAGAGTCACTGCTTCGCAAGAACAGATGACCTCTCACACACTTGAACTCTGCATGCCAAACTGAGAAGAAAGAAAGGAGAAAACTGGAGAATCAGAAATTTGGATACCTCAAAAGATGAAAACAAAGAGATTTATAGACTTTTAGAAAGCCCAAAATGTTTTTCTATAAATGAGATTAATGGTCATAAATCTGACGATTTGAAATTAGCACGAAAAGGTTCCTGAATGGTCACCCACCTTTGACTATTGATTAAAGGCCTTCAAAACCGTCCAACAACCACAATGCACCATAAACTCTATATAAATGCAATTAAAACCTTTCAAACGGCCAGACAACTCAAAATTGAAAAGTCAAAACAGACATTTGCACCTCATATGCACCTCACACCGCTGTGAGCGTGTGAAGTGCAAAGTGCGCCATCAAAATGCCGCATTGTGCCTCAAGCGCCCTTGCACACTTATGCACGCATGTGCATGAATGGCGCGCCCATTGCTTCACGATGCGCAACAACGTCCGCAAGCCACCTAAAGACTTAAGGATTACCAAAGTAAAGAATAGAGAACAAACCCTCTATTTAAACTACCAGAAAAACTTCTCGCTTTTAGATATGGGACTAAACATTTTCAAAGCACTTTTGGTGGGAAAAAATAAATCACCAAGATTTTATAGTTTATATTTTAAAACTTTTCTAACACTTTGATTAGGTTTGTCTGGTCATCTTCCCCATTTATTGGATGTTAAGTTTTATGCTCCCTGCAGGTATAATCAAACACAGGGAATTCATCGTTCGGTTCTTCTTGTAGTATGACTCCAATCAAGAGAAGCTAGGAGCAAGTATGCAAACCAAGAGCAAAAGGGGGGCTAAGAATTAAAGATTTGGAGAAAGTTGATTATGCATACAAAACTCTTAAAAGAATCTTGTTTTTAAAGATATGAATAATTTTAAAACATGTTAACATGAGGTATGTCATATACAGACATTTAAAACCTCTCTAATATAAGATATATGGTTGATCTATTATGGATCACCATTGATTTTGCTTTTGCATTCTCTACATACTTGAAATCTACTTCTGAGCCTATACAATAGAGATACTTACCTTGAATGTGAGTTCAACTTATTAGATATCTCTTCTACTATAATAATACTTCAATTACAACTCTAATGGTTGTTGAAACCTTCTTCAAAAATTAAAGAAGAAAAGAGAGAAAAATAAAATAAAAAGAGAAAAATAAGGTGGGACGCCCTTCCCTTGGCTCTCCCCTTTTAATAAAGTTTGGGACCTGTTAAGGCAAGTTTTGGGGCTTGCCTTAGCAGCTCAAAAGGCTAGGGAAGGAGGGCCAGTGTAACGCTCCAAAATTTTTAACTTAAAAATATAGAATTTTAACCTCATTTTTTTTGTTTTTGAAATAGAATAACGAAAATAGTTTGGATTTTGAAAAGTTGGACAATTCTAATGGGTTACAGAAATGGGTTCTGTAGTTGAAATAGAAATCCATCACATAACCACAAGAAGTAAATATCATTTTATACATTGCAAATAGATCAAAGTTTATACAACTTCAAAGGTTTAATAAAATATCCCATGAAAATGAAACATCTGATAGTTGGTTCCAAGATCAGGAACATAGTTAGGAAAGGTTGGATGAGGGTCTCGTTGTGCATTGAGCTCTCACATTGTATCATTGCGCTCCATGAAACAGTATCAAAACTCTTGCGGGTCGGTAAGCGAACTTAAGCATTATGCATTATGATAAGTAATCAAAAGCATCTATCATGATTTTAGTTATCCAATATCAATATGATTAGCATGATCATAATCTCATATATGTAATGACTGACTCATAATTTTGATAACAACATGAATAGCATGATCATAATAATAAGATATCAGTAAAAATCATAAGATCATAATCTCAAATAAATCGCAACTAACTATGTTAGTGAGTTAGAAGGGTTAGTATTAAGTTTTGATAGGCTTACTTCTCTGGGTATGCAAAGAAAATATGTCATCGCGTCAGCTAAAGTATACAACAGGTTCATTATGCAACTTGTATATTTGTCATATTTCCTACTGACCAGATCTCAACCCAAGTTGCAGCCTCCAAAGGATTGAGAAATGATCAGTGCATGGGTACATTCGGATTGCAATCCCTATCGCTATAGCAACTAAGGTCTACCCTTTGTTTGGTGACTTGAACCTATCTAACTCTGAGTGACGGAGGTCTGAGGATGTTGAGCTTCTCATTTTTCAAGTTGGTATGATATGTAGTTTAAATCTACATACGACAATTGTCACTCGAGGTTGTACCATCTACCCTCTCTTAGGTGAACCAATTTGTGAATGGGTGACATATGTGTCTCCATCTTCATTATAAGTAATTTTAGTAGTCATGCTCTCATATCATACGAGGTGTTAAGGCTTAATAGCCCCATACTCCCCACAGAATAGTATGTCATGACAAGGTCTATAATCAGCTCAAATCACATACTTCTTAAACAAGTACCTTGTCAGTAAAATCGTATATCCATAATTTAATGTGTGATAGTTAGTACATGTAGTGAGACTTCCTCTCATGGCGTGGGGTCACAGCTCACCCAAGCTCTCATTAGAGGACTAATGCCTTCTACAATTAGTTCATTCCACACATAAGTCAAGAGATGTTCATCATGCCTCATTACATCAACTCATAGCATAACAGTTTAGATGTGAATATCATTTCATCTATGCATCATAGTCATATAGAGAAAAAACATAAGAAACATGAACATTGAAATCATTGATTATGCAACATATGCTACTTATGCATGTATATGTCATGTATTTTCTTCTTCGCCGAATCTTTCATTTTGTAGGTAATGCAACACACTATCATATAAGTGTTATATATATGTAGCACTCGGCCTATGCATAGACATTAGCATATTGATATCAATCATAAGTACATTATTCTATGTCAATGTGCATTTATCACATTCGTGAGCATATGTATTATTCTTGTGAGTATTTGACGAATCTCATGAGTATTTTTATCGCATTATTGCCTAGCTTATGTCATAAGCTTTATAGAGTTTCGGCCATGCCTCCTGCACACACATAGACTTGCAAATTCTTTTGAATTATATTGACTAGAGTCTAAGTATAGACGTGTCTAGTTTTTCTAAAGCAACAAAATTAAGTGTTTTAACTCTTGAATCATGCTATATCGATTTACTCGGCCTAATCGAGTATTGAATTCAAACTCCTTTCCTTTTCTTCGTGGTTATATGACCTTTTGGACACTTTGTTCCTAAAGTGTGCTTGAGCTTCTTATTTATATAATTTCTAAAATCATGTATGCTTTTGAAATGAAACCCTTGTATACTATAAATGTGATTCTATCAAAAACCGAATAATTGGCTTCTTTATTTTTCCTTTTCTTTCCTTTTTTTTTCTTATTTCTGATTTTCCTCGAGAACAGCCAAGAGGTTGTTGGTCTATCCAGTCTGACCTAGGACAATCAGTCTTTGAACCATGGTTGGACCAAATCACTTGGTCTAGCCGGTTCTGGCTAGATTTGGCGTAGACCAGCCAAACCCAGTTTGGTTGGTTGTGCCAACCTTTTTGTGACACAAGTCTGAATAGAGTTTGGTTCAAACCTGTGTAGTCTGATTGGGGCAGGCCTGGTCTAGATCATGCCGGTATGGACTAGTCTTTCCAGCAGTATAGGTAAATTAGGATGTTTTCAAAAATCGTCCATGCCTTTGAAGAGTTATTTACAGATTTGTAATCTCAAAGATAAGAACCTAAGTTTAGTCTTGCGAACAGTATATTAAATATCTATTCTATCTCTTAAAACCTTTATTTTTTATTTGACTTGAAATTTGGAATACGCGTAGCTAATTTCTAAACAATCACTTCTCATTTTGGAAATCTATATTCATCAAATTCATTTGCTCTTGAGTGAATCATATTCATCTATATTTCTAAATTTATTTTTCCATTGAGTGAATCACAATCATTCAAATTCCCAAATCCATTTTTATTGAGTGAATCATAATAATCCAAATTTTCCAAATTCATTTTTATTAATTGAATCATAATCATCCGAATTTTCCAAATTCATTTTCATTGATTGAAGCATAATCATCCGATTTTTTTCCCAAAATCATTTTTCATTGATTGAATCACAATCCTCCAAATTTTCCAAATTCTTATTCATTTTATGAAACATATTCTAATCCTACTATATCCTCAAGAGATCCTCAAGGTCTTCAAAAATAACATTTTTTTTGTAAATTCTTCAAGAAGGCTTTCAAAATTATTAATCTTCAAAAATTACTTTCTCATATCATATTTATCTAAAGATTTTGAGAAACTATGTAAGACCCACAATTTTTTCAATAAAAGTTTTGAATAAATTCATGAGGGTTTTTATATAAAAATAGCATATGAACCGGAAATGCAAAATGAATAGATTTCAACAAACCAATTATACTTAGGATATATGTATCCTCACAAATATATGCTTAAACAGTTAAGGAGCCATAACTTCTTCCTTGAGTAAAATTAGGAGATTTGTACGAGCCAACTTTTTTAGTTTCGCCGATATAAAGAGAATGGCATACTCAGAATTTTTCGAAAACAAATTGTCAAAACTCTAAAATTTTTATGGGACCCACAAAAGTGTTGACGAGCCCCACAAAAATATTCCTCAAAAAATATCTTGTGGAACATACAAAATATCCTATAGAAATATCTAAAGTGGGACCCACACAAAAGGAACCTCCAATCTTTATCTGGAATGAGAGAGGCAAAAAGGTAAAAGTTGCAGTATAGAAATTTCAAGAAAGCCAAGAAAGCTAAGAAAGCTTTACTTCCTTGGCTTACAAATAGAGGCTCTATCTCTCTCCTTTTAGAAAAATTTGACCCCCCTCTCTCTCCTCCTCTTCTTCTATCTCTAAAACCTCCCCTACTTAGCCTAGTTCCCCTGAGCCTGCTCGACCTGGTTCTGACCTGGCTTGAGTCTGCCCAACCTAGTTTGAGCCTACTTAACCTAGCTTGAGCCCAATTGGGTCTAGTCAAGCTTAATCAAGTCAAATTTGATCCACCTAACCTAGACCTAGCTTACTTAAGCTAAGTTTGAACCCACCTAACCCAGTTGACTTGGACTAAACCTAGATTGGTCTAAACCACTTGGGTTTAAAAGCTTGACCTGCTCTTTCTTTTTCTTAACTAGATCGAACTCATCTGACCTAGTTTAGACTTTCGAAAGAAGGATCGAACCCAATTCAGCCGAAACTAGGTTCGAAGTAGTTGAAGTCATTCTTCACCTGTCAGAATGTAAGTTTGATTCGCTGATCACTCTCTCTCAAGTATTTATTGATTTATGTGTTATGATATATATCATATACATTCTGAAAGTAGTATCTGACCATAGTCTTTGGTTTACGCCCTCTAAAATACTTCAGTGTTTACGTGCATTTCCTTACGACTATCGTTGGATATTTTATGCTAAAAGCTTTTGCTTTATGCAATATATATGTATTTGAGATTGTCGTCATGTTGAACGATGCCAAGGTTCCTACTTTTTATATATTACATATATATGTATTTGCATATGCTTTTAAGATTGTTGTTGCATCGAACGATACCAAGGCTTTTACTTTCTATAATTTACTTTATGCATTTAAGATTGTCGTCGCGTCGAATGATGCCAAGGCTCCTACTTTCTGCAATTTACTTTATGCAATTAAGATTGTTATCACATCAAACGATACCAAGGGTACTACTTTCTATAAATATATGTGTTTGCTTTCTGCAAGTTATTTAGTTTGGTTTCTCCCACCGAACATTAAATATGCTTTCATTTATGCTGCAACACTATATAATACATGCTCCTACTTATATTACATATAGTTGTGCATAAATAAGCGTTCAAATAGAGATTAAATCTAAATTGCCAATGTGATTATATATGTTGTTCTTCGATCAAGATTCAGCTTGACGAAAGAAGCCCCTATTGGAAAGGCTTTATTGTTGCGCAAAATTATTATTTTATAAAAACTTAAGTCACTTGCGCATGGCCTAGCTGAGGCCCAAGGTTCCAATGAACCTCGATGGATACAAAGTACGCACAATGGTGTGTATCCATCCTCAAGTTAAGCGTAGTGTTCCTCTATCAAAGAGAGGAAGTGCTGCTGAATTTTTCTAAAAAGATGTTCACCGAGCTTAAAAGAAACACATATTTTCTCTGTCAAATAGAGGAAGTGTTGCTGAAATTTTTGAAGAAGCTCAACAAAGATCATAATGAGCGTAGCATGTTACTCCATTGTATAGAGGAGGTGCTGCCAAAATTTTGTCAAGTACTTTCTACAAAGTAGAAAGTGTTGACCCGCTTCCTCCGTTAAGCAGGGGAAGTGATGCCGAAATATTTGGCAGAAGGCTTGTCTGAATGGCACAAAGATGCCCTGTTGTCAAAACTATGCCAGAATGACTTGTTCCACCTTCACCTATAAGGGTAGCAAACTCGTAAGGGCTGGTGAGCCAGAATAGTGGTTGTGCCTTGACTAGGCCAAGTGCTCATTGCGGTTATATACGTCGAGTAGTCTATCTATTGAGATTGTGTCATATGGATGCTCATGAAAAATTATTGTTGCATAACTAGAATCATAAGGGTCAGAGATCCAGAGTTGTATGTCCACCCGAAAGAGATGAAGTGCTTGTGATGGTCGTAGATGCCGAGAGCAAAGTCAGGCATGCATATGAATAAAACTTAATGGTCTTCTGGACCAGACAGTTGAACCATGCTTCAAAATACTGAATGGGGTCAACGTGCATATTTCTTTAGTGCAGAATGCACTAGTTTGTCCAAGTGGCATTCGAATATTTGACAAGTAACGGTTAGACCTCTGTACCCTTTAGGACTATTGTTCATTATGGCAGATGGTGATGGTACAACCGCAAGTGACATATATTTTATTATGAACCAAAGAGTTTAAGGGACCTCTCGTCACTCAGAAGGTTTAGAGGTTGAGGTTATTCTTAAGATTTGAGAATTGAACCCAACTAATGCAGTAGAGGATGCATCTGAACCGGCCTGGTAGGGTTATCCTGATATGAGTTCTATCGCACTATCATGGTCAGGGTCAACGGGCTTTTGGGGTATCTAAAATACATAGAATAATAAACCTCCAGAACATCGCATTGATGCCAAAGTTCAAGCTTCTCCCATGTACTAGGGGGTGAACAGTTAATATCGAAACAATGCATTAATTCTAGGTTTAGCAATGTATGAATGTATGAATGAATGTGCGTTGTTTTAACAAGTTCTACATAACCTTGAGAAAGTTGTTAACATCGGTATACTACTGGACTGATAGGGAAAAGACCTGTGTTATATCCGCACGACTAAGCTATGCTTAAAGAGCTCGCACTTAGGTTCATGGGATACAGATGTGCCAAGTCTTGGAGACTTGAGTTCAATGTTCCAATTGAGGCCCTGAAGAGGCTCACACTAAGTCTTGGAGACTTGAGCAGAATGTTCAATCATAGCCTTGAGAAGGCTTTCGTGATATACTCTAAGTCGTGGAGACTTGAGTGTCGTTATTGCGATCTGTGGCTCTGAGTAGTCTGTGTATTTCCATGATTTGATACTTGATTGAATGCTTTCTTATCAGATCAGCAATAGTTTTGACCCCATTTAATGAGGATTACAGGTGTTGAATCTACGATGTGATATGCAGAGCAAGGCAGCATCGAGTTTTAGGGTTTATCTAGAGAATGTTGCACCACTTTTTTTATAAAACCAGTTTCATAAAATACTGTTTTTTCAAGTAGTAATGTTTGTAATAAACAACTTGTTTTGATAAATGGAACACATTGGTGGTCAATGAGTGCTTGGCTACATACCTATGACTCACTCGGGGTTTTCTAAAATCGATGACTCATTATCATCTATTTCTGTTGCTAAAACCTTTTTTTAGTTTCACTGCAAAGAAAAAAAAAGAAATTCATGAATTTTCAAACTTAGTATTGTTTTGAAAATCTGAGGTGTTATAAACTAAATGTGAATCTAATCACTCACATGAATTACTCAAAGCATCAACTTCCAATATATATATATATATATATATATATATATATATATATATATATATATATATATATATATATATATATATATATATATATATATATATATATATATATATTTGATCATACTTATATGAATTTTCATTAATTCACTTTTCTCACATGAATTTCATCCTTTTCATACCAATTTTGAGAATCACAAATCCCATTTTTACATTCACATTCCTTATTTTTAAGAAAGAATTTCTCATAAACAAATCTCATCACCTTCACACAAGTTTCCATGAAATCAAGTTTTTAATTCCCATATTCACATGGATTTTCAACAATCTTCCAAATTAGAGAGTAGTGTGATTTTCTTAAGTAAGTTTAGGTGAAATTAAAAATTTGTGGGATGTTTAAACTCTTAAAAATGAGATTTTTTTATGGTTGATCATGGTTCTTGAAATGAGAAAACACCATTGAAATTGATGTTTCACCCTTTCAAATATGAACATTGCCAAAATCGTGTAGATAAAAAAAGAGATATAAGAGGGGAAAAATAGTAATGTGCATATTTCTTTGTCATATCCACATGTATTATGAAAATACATGTTTATATAATTTCAGGAGAGAGAAAGGATAGAAGAAGAGAGATGAGAGATTGAATAAATATTAAGATGCATAAATAATAAATTCACTTGCCTTGACTTATGAACTTAGGCTTTGATTTCCTTCTTCTCTTGAATCTCTTAAGCCACTTAGAGGGTAGGGAAGAGTTCCAAATAGGCGCCATTCACTACTCTTAAGTGAAGAAAGAGAAAAACACAAAAACCGTTAATGAAAAGAAAAACAAGAGAGAAAGAGAGTTTATGAACTCTTGGATGTCTCTCTTTCACAAATTGATGGGGTATTTATAGGGTGAAGGTAATGATTACATCCAAGATGTGTGGCTTGGATCAATTATAAGGAATCAAAGGTTGAGATCTAATCATCTCAATTCTCAAAAAAAAAAATCCAAGCATAACCCTTGACCTCCATATCACATGTAGAATTTTCTTAATATGGAAACCTATTCTAAGCTTGAGATTCTAGCTTTTCTACTTTATTTGTTCTACCTATGATATTTTGGAGATTCACCTTGGGATTAGGTGTATCTCACTTGGATTTAAAAATTCAAGTTTAATCATTATGAAAATTTGCCCCCCTCTAGTTGTACTACCATTTAGTTAGATTTAAACTTATCATTACTACTTAGTTGTCTTTTTATTTTACTTTAACTGATTATTATTTTATTATTTCTTAGATATTCCATTTAGTTAGATTCAAACTAGCATTATTACTTAGTTGTCTTTTAACTAATTATTATTTTATTATTTCTTAGATATTCCATTTAGCAACCTTAATTAATGCTAATCTCATATTAGATCTTATTTTCTTTAAAAAACTATATTAAGTCTTTAATTTTTTGAAATTTTATATTGAGTTTTTATTTTTCTAAAATTCTTTTTAAGTCTTTATTTTTTTTGAAATTCCATTTTAAGTCTATATTTTTCTTAAATTTCATTTCAAGTCTATATTTTTCTAAAATTCTATTTCAAGTCCAATTTTTTTCGAAATTCTATTTCAAGTCTTTATTTCTACTTTGGACCTTCTAGCTGGTTCTAGTCTGCTAAGTTAAAAACTTAAGGGTGACTGACCCTCTCCCTTGACATGTGTCAACAAGAGAGAGAGGGAGAGTGTCACCCTCTCTCTAATACAGTGACACCCAGTGAACATGGTTTTCTCTCATGGTTTTGGGGCACATGATTTTCTAAAACTATGGGCTATCCATTAAAATATATTAAAATAATAATAAAATATAAAATTATATTTTAATATCTAAATTTTATACCTAAATAGAAATTTACCAAAACGTGCCACTAGGGTAGCAAATTATAGTTTTACCCCTGATAAATTTATTAATCCTCTAAAAATGCTCTTGCCATAAAAAATACCTTTTTACCCCTATATGGTTAGAGAATTTACCTAAATATGCCACTAGAGTGGAAAATTATCATTTTGTCCTTGACAATATAATTATTTATGAATATGTCCCTGAATTATGGATTTTGAATAGCTCTTTGTTTGGATCCATCAAAAGTTTATATATGAGTTAAATATAACATCCAAAAAAAATCAATGTTTAATAAATTCTGAAAAAACAAGTCTTTATGAATTCTAAACCAGTTTGGATATGATTTAAAGTTTAAAAATCGTTATTTGAGTAAATGGCTATCTAGGGTAAATGCTAAGGTCATATGTACCCAGCCCATTCAGTGTTGCTCTATAAGTTTTGACATGTCTCATGAAGCAAATGGGTTCTCTATTTGCACCTTTTGGGTTTAAAAAACCCGCATAACAAAATTTTGTAAGAAATGACATGCTACACAACAATTGTTCTATTTAACGACATTTGAAAATAGATTGAACCTTGGCCACAACTTAGCCATAACATTTCATAATTTTTTTGAACGCTTTAGTTCAAAACCCGCATGGTTTGACTAACCTTTAATCTTATCATTCCGACAGACATTTATTTATTCATGCAGATGCTAAAATTTATGTATATTCGAATATTCGAAAAAAAGTCTTGAACTTGAATTCGAGTTGTAAAAATCTCGACATGATTTTGTGTCATAAAAATTTTAATCAAGGTTTTTCAAAAAAAAATGAATTGAATATCTGAAAATGATTTTGAAAATTTTTAATAGAATCTCCTTTATAGAAATTCAAATTTTCTAAAATATTTGACATAATTCCTGCTAAAATAATTTGAAATTTCTAAAATATGTGTATAATTTTTGCCAGAACTCTGGTTATAATAATTCAAAAGTTCAAAAATATTTATAAAAAATTTGCCAGAGTTGTTGCTATACTAGTTTTATTTTTCAAAAAATATTTATAAAATTTTTGTGAGAACTACTATTATAGTAGTTCTGAATGATTAAAAACATTTATAAAAAATTTAACAGAACCTGCCCTGTGTGGAGGTGGGGTTATATTAAATTTTGGCAAAATTGCATCAATTTAAATCTAAAAAGAAATTATAAGGGTTCAAGGAAGGAATAAGAGGTCCTACGAGCACATGCTAGGGTCTAGATGAAGAATACGAGTACTAACCTTATTTGTAAAAATTCGGGCAGCACTTCCACAGTAGAATTTTAGAATTTCTGCTGAATTGAGCAGAACTTCCACTATCTGGACTTCATAAGCCGATTCTGACCCATGAACACTCCTTCAAAGGAACTAGGACTGCACTTGGATAGAGAGAAGAGGCTCGAAGAAGTTTGGCAGAAGAAATCAAGATTTTAATAGATGTTTAAGTTGGAAATTATAGAGAGAGAAAGAGAGGAATTAGGAGAGAGAGAGAAAGCTAGAGAATTTTATACATCCATTCATACATGACAACATCATCATCATTAATATAATTATGAGAATTTCACACAAATCTCAGTAGAGATTTCATGAACATAAACACTTTACACAGATTCAGACTCTTTGGTCCTTTGTATGTGTATACGTCCTTTCGGGCAAATGTACTTATTATTTTTTTTATCATGTATACATGCCTTATCATAGGCACTTCACACCCTGCATAAAATCTAACATTTACCTGCATACATATTCTAAAATATTTGAATTTATAAAATACACAAATATCGGGGTTCGGTCCTTTGACTAGTTTCGATTTACGAAATCCTTAATTCTGACTGTCTGTTACAGTATTGATAAAAACATTTACAGTTAGTGAACATAGCTAAAATTTTCACAGATTGAAGAAAATTTTGTCAGCTTTCCATAGCCATAAATTGTTCATAAAAATTCCTCTGTATGAGGAAGTTACAAACATTTTACCACAGACATGTCATATTATGTTCCGACTGTCACAGAATCATACTCAGCCCACGAACAAAGCTTAAAATTTAAAAAAAGGTAGAAATTTTGTTAGATTTCCAACTCAATAAACCACTCATCAAAACTCCTTCAGATGAGAAAGTTATAAGTGTTTTACTGCTCGGATGTCTGGTCAGAAAACTATAATTCCGGGTCTATGTATTTAGGTAGGCCCAAACTGGGTTACCCGAATCTATACACCCATATATATATATATATATATATAATTAAAAACTAAAATAAAATTACACAATTAAGTCTGATCTACTCTAAATGAGATAAATCATGTTTTTTCTCAGCCGTTTGGCCAGAAAAATTGACTTGTCTCTCACATGCATTATTTTCTCAAAAATTAATTCAGGAAAATATATAATTAATGAAATAAATCATGAAATTTATATGCAAATAAAATTCACAAAAATCTACAAAAATCATAGAATATCCATGTGCATATATTCTATCAACTATAATAAAAAAATTTACATGATCTATGTCACAAAATTCATGATTTCCTAAATTACCAAAATCTTTTCTAAAAAAACTGATTTGACTTAAATTGTGATATCTCAAAATTTTGACATTAGAAATTCACCAAATTTTTACAGAATGTCTAAAACAACCTAATCTACTAATCCAAATCAATACTTTCAATAAAATTATAACATAATTTGTGTATTTTCAAAATTTATAGATTTGTTTTTCCTGAGAAACTGGTTTTTGATCAACACATGTTTTAAAAAGGGGTTTTCTCTAGGAAAACCCGAATAGACACTAAACAAACCCTCCCATACGTGGGTTTGGCTTAGGGGTATTGAAGGAGAGAGATAGAGATGAATATTAGGTCTCATTTGTTATTCTGCTATATAGTTTTGAAGTATTTTATGATAGATCTGAATTGTTAGATGTGTTTAGCATGCTTGATTTAGTGGAAATAAACTCTTAGATCATATTTTTCAATGAAAAAATATGTTTTTATGAGCCGAACAAAATTGGTACCTTCATAACCATTAATTTTTAATCATTGAAAAACCTGTATACAGGTCAGATTTCAGTGATCAAAATTTTTTTTCCCACTAAACAAAACTTGTAGATCACATCTATAGTGTTAGATGTAAGAAAAAATGCCAAAAAGGATTATTTTTTAGAAAGCAGAACAAGAAGGTGGGCAGAAGGAATCACTACAACAAACCAACGGATTAGCGATGACTTAAATTCGTCGCTAATCTGACTCTAATCCCTCGCTAAACAGCTTAGCGACGGATTAGCGACGGATAGCTTCCATTGCAAATTTTTCGATGCTAATAAGCGACGACATAAATCTGTCACTCATTCCATTGCTAAGTAGCGACAGACTGTATCTGTCTCCAGTTTCGTCGCTAAGTTGCGACGAAATAACGAATGACAAAATCCGTCACAAGGCCATCGTCACTAAACGGAGACTTTGGTTTGGCGACGAATTTATAGTCGTCATTAATCTGTCACTACATTCAACGGTAATATTAAATAGCGATGGACATATCCGTTGCTAATCCATCGCAAAAAGAAAAAAAATAAAAAAAAATATTTGAAATTTAAATATCGAGAAAAAATTCTTGTGATACAATTTATATTTCATGTACAATTTATATTTTCTGTGAATAAAGAACAAAATACACATCAAAATACATATAAAAGGAAACTGAAACAATTAATCGATCCACTATAGAATTCACAAGTTCTAATTATTTACAATTTCACATTTACATTTTTGAAACAAAAAGAAGGTAGAACAAATTCAACATATAAATCTAATCATCGCCAAGATTTTGTGCGTCCTCTTATTCAGTGTCTCGATCTGTCCCTTCAGCTCCACTACGCTGATTATCGCCAGCAACCTACACGAGAAAAGAAATGTCAGTATTATTAAACAAAATATACTGAAATATAGCCTACTCTATATGTGATTCTATCATGCGTATATGTGTTCTAAGGCAGTAAAAAAACTTTATACATGATTCTATCATGCTCATATGTGTTATAAAGTAGTAAAAAAACTTCATATGTGATTCTATCATGCTCATATGTGTTCTACGGCAGTAAAAAAACTGTATATGTGATTCTATCATGCTCATATGTGCTCTAAGGCAGTCAAAAAGTTGTATATGTGATTCTACTATGCTCATATGTGTTCTAAGGCAGGCAAAAAACTATATATGTGATTTTATCATGCTCATATATATGTACTCTAAGGCAGTAAAAAAACTGTATATGTGATTCTACTATGCTCATATGTGCTCTAAGGTTGTAAAAAAATTATATATGTGATTCTACCATGCTCATATGTGTTCTAAGGCAGACAAAAAACTGTATATGTGATTTTATCATGCTCATATATACTTTTAGGCAGTAAAAAAACTGTATATGTGATTTTACTATGCTCATATGTGCTCTAAGGCAATAAAAAAACTGTATATGTGATTCTATCATGCTTATATGTGTTATAAGGTAGTAAAAAAACTTTATATGTGATTCTATCATGCTCATATGTGCTCTAAGGCAGTAAAAAAACTTTATATGTGATTCTATCATGCTCATATGTGCTCTAAGGTAGTCAAAAAGCTGTATATATGATTCTACCATTCTCATATGTGTTCTAAGGCAGGCAAAAAACTGTATATGTGATTTTATCATGCTCATATGTACTCTAAGGCAGTAAAAAAACTGTATATGTGATTTTACTATGCTCATATGTGCTCTAAAGCAGTAAAAAAACTTTATATGTGATTCTATGATGCTTATGTGTGTTATAAGACAGTAAAAAAACTTTATATGTGATTCTATCATGCTCATATGTGCTCTAAGGTAGTAAAAAAACTTTATATGTGATTCTATCATGCTCATATGTGTTTTAAGGCAGTAAAAAAACTTTATACATGATTCTATCATGCTCATATATGTTATAAAGCAATAAAAAAACTTCATACGTGATTCTATCATGTTCATATGTGTTATAAAGCAATAAAAAAACTTTATATGTGATTCTATCATGCTCATATGTGTTCTAAGGCAGTAAAAAAACTTCATATGTGATTCTATCATGCTCATATGTGTTCTAAGACAGTAAAAAAACTTTATATGTGATTCTATCATGCTAATATGTGTTCTAAGGTAGTAAAATAACTTTATACATGATTCTATCATGCTCATATGTGTTATAAAGCAGCAAAAAAACTTCATATGTGATTCTATCATGCTCATATGTGTTCTAAGGCAGTAAAAAAACTGTATACCTGACGGGCACCGGGGCTCATGTTGAATGCAGATGAAGTTCCTCTGTCCTGAAAAAAGTTGCACAACTCATTACGGACAATGTTGGGAATGGCTTCATTTAAAAAGTACTGCATTTTGTCCTCAAGATGCTGACATACACCATCCCAAGATGTATGTCATTAGGACGTTGAGAGTTGATGCTAGCGCGAGAACTCTATGGGCCCAGGCTGCAGGAGGCAACGACTGATGTGATGTTCATGTTATTCTCAAACCCGAACACACGACCTTTTTTGGGTTCACCGATTGCAGTCACCCATGCTGCAGGATCAAAAGGCGGATGCTGAGTGGAGTCATCGCCATATCGCTGTACCATTTGCTGCTCGTATGACTCCTACAATGTAATGATTAGAATATGAATTAATAATTAAGAATTATAATATTTGTGATAACGTAATTCATAGTAACTTGTCTATTATAATGTTTATTAATAAAATAAATACATACTGTTGTCGCTCTCGCCTTCTCTGATATGAACTCTCCCGTGGTCTTACGTTTATGTGTTTCAACAAACACATCCTTGTATGACACAATGCCTCCTTTTTCTGCTTCCTGCGAAGTGAAATGATAAAAGATTTAGTTAACAGGTTTACGACAATATTTATAAAATTGACAATATATATATTGATGAGTTATCATTTTCTTCTGATGGCTCCCAAAAGTCCTACATCCACTTGTGTGTAGATGGGCTTCGGGCATTTTCGCTCGATTTTGTGCAGCTTTCGCTCAGCGGTTTCGAAATGCATCTCCAGCCCACTTGTCGCACATTCCCTCCCAATAATCTCTCCTGATAGTAATAGGGTCATGGCCCTTCCACTGTAGTGGATCATCTATTCCGCCAGATGTTTTTTTTTGCTGCAGTCTTCATATTGTGCAGCATGTCTGCAAATCGATTGACAGTCACCTTCTGCCACACCTTCCTTGCATCATGTTCCTCCATCGTAGTCGCGAAGCGATTTGAAGCCTATATATATTTTCAGAAAGTTAGTAGACATGACTATAACAAAAAATTAAATATGAAACACATTAACTATGACAAACAATTGTATACCGTGAATGAGGACCACAATTTGTCTATCACCTCTTTTGGATACTTTTTCCATTGAGCGATCAGTCCTGGTAGATGTTGAAGTAGTGAATTCTTAATATCGCGTACTACTTCTTGTGGCTCAAACATCGTGTTGCACATGAATCAGTACACAGTAAATATCAATATACAATATTTATAAGATATGCAATAAGTGAAAACGAAATACTTACGGTCGATTATCGATATACACTATTCAAATGAGTCTTCTTCTGCCAGACTGAAAAGACCCTACATCCTGTGTTGGCTTCTGACTTGTATGATCAACTGGTGTAGATGGGTCATGTACAGGCGAAACATCATCTGTAAAAAAATACGTTAAAAGTTCTCAGAATGCACATTTCAACTAATCTAGTATCCAATTAGTTAAATGATATACCTATCAAAGGAGCCCGTAAAGATGAAGATTGAGACTGGCTATCACTAGATGAACGACCACTGTAACCTCCACGAACCATATTCTAACAAATAAAAAATGTCATGCAATATATTCAAATTGTTTCAAATCATTCACATCAAGTATTTCAATACATTCAAATAATTCAAATCAAGTATTGCAATACATTCAAATTATTCACATCAAGTATTGCAATAATACATTCAAAACATTCAAATCATTCACATAATGTATTTCAATAATACATTCAAAACATTCAAATCATGCAAATCAAGTATTGCAATAATACATTCAAAGCGTTCAAATCATTGCAATACATTTCTATACATTCAAAACATTCAAATCATTCACATCAAGTATTACAATAATACATTCAAATCATTCACATCAAGTATTGCAATAATACATTCAAAACATTCAAAACATTCAAAACATTGCAATACATTTCTATACATGCAATAATAAATTCAAATCATTCACATCAAGTATTGCAATAATACATTCAAAACATTCAAATCATTGCAATATAATTTTATACATTCAAATCATCCACATCAAGTATTGCAATAATACATTCAAAACATTCAAATCATTGGAATACATTTCTATACATTCAAATCATTCACATCAAGTATTGCAATAATACATTCAAAACATTTAAATCATTCACATCAAGTATTGCAATAATATATTCAAAACATTCAAATCATTCACGTCAAGTATTGCAATAATACATTCAAAACATTCAAATCATTGCAATACATTTCTATACATTCAAATCATTCACATCAAGAATTGCAATACATTAAAAATATTGTAATGCATTCAAATAGAGGTTTGTATTACAAGATTTTGCTCACTAGCTCGAGAATTCTTCCTCATCACTAGTTTTACTTTCATATTCTTCTTCTTCTTCATGATCTTCTTCTTCTTTTTCTTTTTCTTCTTCTTCTTCTTCTTCTTCTTCATCTTCTTCTTTATTGTTTGCCCATCCACTTGGTATATCATTTGGATCACATTCTTCTATGAATATTTCATCGACCAATGGTGATATGACATGCATATCATGCGCAACATCGTGATCATAAGAGAAGTCATAGATATCATCTGATTGATAGTAATCACTCTCTTCAGTTAACTTGTCTTCTTGTAACTTATCATACTCAGGGTATAGTTTGGACTTCACCTTGCAAACTGCCCACCATTCATTTCTATCTGACTTTTTTGTACTCGGATATGAAGTATAATAAACTTGTTGAGCTTGTGAGGCTAATATGAATGGTTCATATGTTTCAAACCTTGATTTATGATTCACCTCCACAATGCCTGAGGCTTTGTCGACTCTTGTTGCAGTTGGATCAAACCAATGACACTTGAATAAAGTTACCCTATTATTTATGCCTAAGTAAGTCAACTTCATTCTTTCCTCTATAACACCATAGTAATTATGTTCATTTTCACTGTAGCTGCTACCCTTGACACACACGCTACTATTTATCATTGATTTATTTATACCGTAATCTTTTGTATGGAATCGATAATCATTTACGATGTACCCGTTGTAACATTGCATAACTTTGGTCAGATCATTTTGTAAATCACATATTCCTTGATCTTTAACATCACCATGGCAGATCTACACACAAACATAAACAATGATTGTGATCACGACCAATTAAGTAACTTAGTGTTGTTTACAAGTACATAATTTATGTGAGCGTCCTTACCAACTCTTTCAACCACTTCACAAACTTAGTTTCACGTTCTTTTTGTACTTCTGCATCAGTGAGATGTGAAACTTCTCTTCGCAACTCCATATCAAATCGTCTGCAAACCATAAATACTTATATTATCGAACCAGGTATGCACGTATAGTACATAAAAGGATTTAGAATTGTGTTGTGTCTACATATACTTACTCGATGTATGGGTCGATCGTTGAGAAATTAAAAAGAATATAGATATGTGTTGCGTTTTGCTCTCAATTTGTCAAGAGTCTTGATCGACAACTACCAAATGCATGCCCAAGTGGTTGAAATGTCGACAGTTTGGCAGCTACAGTTACTTGTTCTCCATCATCGTTACGAGGCAGACATGTGTAACGTGTTAAAATGTGAGGTTCAAAGTACATAGATGAGAAATTTGAAATCTCTTCTAAAGTGTACGCCTCACAAATAGAGTCTTCTACTCTTGCTTTATTACAAACCTTTTTTTTTTAGGTCAAATATGCATTTGTCAAAAATATACATTTCAAATTTAAAATATCTGTCATTGAAGAGACAAATATAAGAAAACATATACCTTTCAAATGGGTACATCCACCGATATTGCACAGAACTACCAACCCTTAGTTCATATGGCAAATGTATGATCAAATGTTCCATAACATCAAAAAATGCTGAAAGAAAAATCTTTTCTAGCAAACAAACAATAGTGATGACAGAGTCCTCAAGATTTTTTACATCAGATACTACGACTTCCGATGCACATAATGTTCTAAAAAATCCACTCAACTCAGACAATACCCCCCATACAGGTTTGTCTAACATATCATGGAATGCTAGGGGTATCAATAGTTGCATAAAGATATGACAATCATGGCTCTTCAAACCATATAACTGTTCATCGTTAATCTTCACAGCCCAAGCAATGTTAGAGACATATCCATCTCGAAATATCAACTGCCTCAACCATTGACATACCTGCTTTATTTGATCAGGTTCAAGCATATACCTTGCCTTTGGTTTCAGTACTTTGTCATTATACTCTTTGAGTTCCAATTCTGGTCTTTTACATATTACTTTTAAATCCATACGGGCCTTTGAATTATCCTTTGTTTTCTCTTTAACATTCATTATTGTATTGAACACATTATCAAACACATTTTTCTCCACATGCATCACATCCAAATTATGTCGTATCAATAGGGTCGGTCAATATGGTAGTTTCCAAAAAATAGATTTCTTTATCCAATTGTGATCCTTCCCAAATCCAAGGAAGGGAATCAGACTACGGGCATCTGTTAATACATCTGAAAAGTATCGCAATCTTCTTAAAATCTCTATGTCAGACAATCTTATGGGTGGACCTTCCATTTCAGTTGTGTCTGCTCGAAACGCATTCCTTTGTCGTCGTAACGGATGATCGCTGGGTAGAAATCGACGATAACATTCAAACCAACAAGGCTTCCTTCCATGTGTCAATCTAAAAATTTTTGTATCCTCCATGCAGTACGGACATGCCAACCTCCCATGTGTGCTCCAACCAGATAACATACCATATGCAGGGAAGTCACTGATTGTCCATAGAACATCGGTCTTCATATTGAAATTTTGTTTTTTGTGGGCATCATATGTGGTAACACCGTCATCCCACAGTACTTTTAGTTCATCAATCAATGGCCTTAAATATACATCAAGATTTTGGCTAGGTGAGGTCGGACCAGGGATCAATAGAGACAAGAAAAAATTTGGACGCTTTATACACAAGTTTGGTGGAAGGTTGTATGGAGTTACAAATATTGGCCAGCATGAGTATGGAGTTGATCTACCCCCAAATGGATTAAATCCATCTGTACATAGACCGAGTCTAACATTTCTCAATTTCATTGCGAAGTTTTGATGAGTTTGATCAAAGTGCTTCCAAGCTTCGGCGTCAACAGGATGCGTGATCTTGTCTTTATCATGTCGAACTTTATTTGCAAGCCATATCATGTGTTTAGCTGTCCTTAAAGACATATACAATCGTTGCAATATAGGAGTGATAGGAAAGTAGCGGAGCGGCTTATATGAAACTTCTTTTGATCTCGTGCTACCATTGTCTCTTGTCTTTGACTTGAATCGAGGATGCCCACATGACAGGCATGATATGTTATTTTCCTGATGCTTGAAATACAACATGCAGTGATTTGAACAAACATCTATCTTTTTTATACCCCATAGCTAAAGCATTGACCATAACTTTCGCACGATAGAAATTTTGTGATAATTTTTCATCTTTTGGCAACATACTCTTCATAATCATGCACAAACGATCAAAATATGATTGACTCAAATTATACTCAGACTTCAAATTCATTAGTTGAAGAACTGTAGACAAGATAGTGTGACTCTTGCAACCGTTCCAAAGTGGTTCATCAGCATCTCTAAGTAAATCATAAAAACTACTAGCTGCATCGTTTGGTGATTTTTCATCTACGCCAGTTCTTACATCACTAGGACCTATAGCAGCACCGAGTTCTGTTCCTGTGGCATCAAATATCAAATTCATATATGGATTATTGTGCACCACATTCACCTGTGCATCAAAATTGTTTCTAAATTCTTCTTCATGAAACGTTTAATTCTAATAATCACTCACAAAACAATTCCTGTATAGGTGATGTCTAACGCCATGAGGTTCTACAAATCGATTATTCTTACAAATCTTGCAAGGACACCTAATCTGACCTGTGGGATCCACTGTACTAACACTTGCAGTTGCAAATTCAATAAAACTTTCAACACCATTCATATATTTATGTGATAACTCATTGTCAATTATCCTACAGTACATCCATTCACGGTTTGCAGTCATTTTGTCGTATGATGCTACGAAATGTATCCTAACCAGTTAAAAGAGAACCATCAGAATGCTATGATAAAGAAAATATCAAATTTATCATGCAATATATGATGTCATACAATCACAAGAATTATGATGCATGCATTGATAACTTAATATTTTCATGTGCAAATTATTCATAACACGATACATTAATTTGAAGCATACTTTCATTATACAATTTCACATGGAAGTCATAATTAAATTGGAAGTAACTACATGCAAGCATGGATACAATCACATCAAACATTACAATACATGAAAATCATTCATATAAAAAATATGTCAAACATGTACCTGCAGCAAACACACTTCAATATCTCGCTAACTACTACCATGTCTAGCATGGAATCCGTACTCTAAAAATAAGAACACTTCTAATCTCGTACATTAAAATCATGCTCAGCATGATCTCCAAACTTCAACAAAGCAGTCCTAGATATCAACAACTAAGTGAGTGTGTGAACAGTAAAGTGTTGCATCCAATAAATTAAATAACATGTGATGCACTTGCATCACTTACTCACCACGGGTATTTACCCGATTTGCATTGTTTTTGTCACTTACTTAGTATGGGTGGCGGGGCACAAGCGGGTTCTGTTGAGAAATCTGAAAGAGACACTGTGTTAAAATGAAGTCACTCCCTGCCAAAAAAAAATGAGGCAAGGTCGCCCCTTTGCCGGAAAAGCAGGGAGGCGACCCTCTGCCCAAATAAAAAAATAAAAGGGGGCGACCCCCTGCCTGAATAAAAAAATGAGGCATGGGGGCGACCCCTGCAGGAAAAAACAAATAAGGCAGGGGGTCGCCCCCCTGCCAAAAAAAAAAAGAGGCAAGGGGCGACCCCCTAACCGAATTAAAAAATGAGGCACGGGGGCGACCCCCTGCTGGAAAAAAACAACCATGCAGAGGTCGCCTTCCCTGCTGGAAAAAAAAAGTGGCAACGAGGCAGGGGGGTCGACCCTCAACCGGGAAAAAAAATGAGTGGCAGGAGGGCGACCCCCTGCCGGAAAAGAAGGGGGGCGACCCCGTGCCCGAATAAAACAATGAGGCAGGGGGGTCAACCCTCTGCCCGAATAATTAAACAATGAGGCAAGGGGGTCAACCCCCTGCTCAAATAATTAAACAATGAGGCAGGGGGGTCGACCCCTTGCCGGAAAAAACAAAATGCGGCAGGGGGTCGCCCCCCTGCTAGAAAAAACAAACGAGGCAGCGGGCGACCCCCTGCCCGAATAAAAAATATGAGGCACGGGGGCGACCCCCTGTCGGAAAAAAAAAAACCATGCAGGGGTCGCCCCCCTGCCCGAAAAAAAAAGTGGCAACGAGGCTGGGGGGTCGACCCCCTACCGAGAAAAAAAAATGAGTGGCAGGAGGGCGACCCCCTACCGGAAAGAGGGGGAGGGGGGACCCCCTGCCCGAATAATTAAACAACGAGGTCGACCCCCTGCTAGAAAAAATAAAACATGGCAGGGGGTCGCCCCCCCCCCCCCCCCTCCTCTGCTGAAAAAAACAAATGAGTCAGGGGGTCGACCCCCTGTCTGAAAAAACAAAAAGCGGCAGGGGGTCGCGACCCTGTGCCGGGAAAATCAAACTAGGCAGGGGTCGACCCCCTGCCGGAAAAAACAAACTCGGCAGGGGGATCGACCCCCTGCCGGAAAAAACAAAACCTGCGGCAGGCGCCCCCCCCCCCCCGCCGCTCAGGTAAAAGAAAATTGGGATTTAGATGTGAGAAAAAAAACTTAAAGATATGATTTTTGAAGGGGCCTAATGAGACCTAACAAAAAATGGGGCCTAAGGAACACATCTCTCTCTCTCTCTCTCTCTCTCTCTCTCTCTCTCTCTCTCTCTCTCTCTCTCTCTCTATATATATATATATATATATATATATATATATATATATATATATATATATTAGGCCCATTTCTAATTTTGTCTCATTCTGACCTATAGGTTCTAAGTGTTTTATGATAGATCTGAACAGTTAGATGTGTTTAGCATGATCCCTTTAGTGGTGATCATCTCTTGAATCTATGTTTTTTGCTAAAAAAAACATGTTTTCATGAGCCAGGAAAAACTGGTACCTTCATGGCCATTGATTTTGGATCACTGAAAAAGCTTGTATACAGATCAGATACGGAAGATCCAAAAACTGGTTCCCACTAAACAAAACCTATAGATGACATCTACGGTGTTAAATGTAAGAAAAAAATACTTAAAACTATAATTTTCGATGGGTCCTAACGAGACCTAACAAAAAAGGTTTATTTATTTATCTTTTTTAATATGATATATTGATGTGATCTACATTCTGTATTGGCTCTTGCATAGTCTATTTAAGGCATATAAGTAGGTTTTTTAGGGTTTAAAAGTTTAAAATCAACAATGCAGAATTTTCATAAATATTGAAACCTCATAAATTCATTTTTTTCATTTAAAAAGTTCGAACTAAGTATCGGTATCTAACAAATGGACCATGCTAAACATATGTGCAAGATTGGATTTTCAACATCGACAATTCTCCATCCACATAAAAGTTTATGTATGTTTAGTTCACATAATTGAATTTCTCCTGTCAAAAGTATCACTTTAGAGAGCTACCTGTGATCCAAAAAATAATTCGAGTGCTCATTTTAGCCATTCCATAGAAAGGAAAACTTTTATCATAAATATTAGAAAATTTATGCAGTTCAATAGCAAATCTGCTCTATGTTAGGTGCCCACATGTAAATTATCCCGTGGCTTAGCAATTGGCATGATGGCGTAGTCACAGAAAGTACAAAACCGTGTTGTCCATCGCGATCATTCGCCAAAAGTTATCCAAACTTTTGTTTTTTGAAACAGTCATTCAAACATTAGCTCCCATATTTTTGTCATTATTTAATACTTTTGAACATGAGCGTCAATGGGCCGGCTTTGACCAAACCGGACCTGCCACATACCAAACCCTATAGGGTTCGGGTATGGTGATAAATAAGAAGACTCGATTACGACCCGAGTCCAGACCTGAAGGTCTGATTAATACATGGAGCTGGGATCTGGTTCATGTAGTTCTTATCGGCTCTGGGCATGATTTCTCTTAAGGTAGGTCCGATTAGACCTGAGTCCAAACCCAATAACATACCCAAAAATTAGGGTCAAGTCTGGTTGTAGTTGGGTCCGAACCAAACCCGACCCGTTGACACCCTCGTGCACAAGTGAGGCACTGCCTCATGCAATCCTTATCTACCAGGTTTGTGTGCTTCCAAAAACAATAATATGACCTTGCTTTTACTAGAAACTTCAAAGAGCCCCTACTTGTCACAATCACGTCCACAATCACGTTTGGCTGCACATAGACACGGTTAAGATCATGGAAATCTAAGCAGTTAAACTTGGAAGTTACATGACTTGGCCATGTTCCCCTCCCAGGCACTTAAGCATTGTAAGTTTGCCTCTTTGTCCCAGGTTCAACTCCCACCAGATGTGTGGCTGCCTTTAAATTGGTGGGCTTTGTAAGAGCTTTGGTGTTCGTGACCCCACCTGGGGTTTACTACACGGGGCGGACCCATTAAATGACCCAGTTTTGGGAGAGGGTGTTGTGTGTTCTCCCCGAAACACAAATTTGCGTGTTTCGGTGTGTACGGAAGAATATCTTGGGACCCATGATAATTCATATGCCAATGTTGCCCACGATGACTTTATAATAAAATAACATATAAAAAAGGTAGATATGCTTTTGATAGAAATGTCCTTCCGTAAGATAGATATGCGTTGGACGAAAATGTCCTCCCGCTCCCCATATATAGATTTGCACGTTCTGCCTTTGTTTTTAGCTTGTGCTACAACACATGGCCGCCTTCTCGTTCCTGCCTTGTGTTAGATAGAAAACTTTTCCTGGTTCGTTCCTACCTCGTGGAGATAACTATAACTCAAACGACTGGTTCGATCATTGGTGGGCGTCAAAGGAGGATTTGTCGGCCATCTCTTTTTACAGTTTTCTCTTCTTCTTCGTTTTTGTTAGGCAGTATGAAAAAAAGCAATAATGCACAAACATTTCAACAAGTGCCATTAAAGCATAGTGAATACATTTTTATGTCATCATGCTATTGTTGAAGAACGTATGTCATCGTGAGTGTCATTAAGGCATTGTTTTGTTATTGCAGGTAGATTTTATTATTTCGACGGTTGGAAACTTGAAGATATTTATAAGGCGGTGGGATCTCTTGACACGAATGCTTGGTTACAGATGTGAGCAAGGGCCTCTACCCCATCCGGTATCATTCATTCACTCAGTATATGCAATGTAACCAAATCGCGATTGTAGTAACATGTATAGCGATTTGTGAGATATTGTTTTGTTTGTTAATATCGATCTGTAATATATTATGTTGAATTGTTGTATGTCGATTTATAAGATATTATGTGTTTTCTAGTGTCGATTTGTGAGATATTATTTTGTTTGTTGATATCGATTTGTAATATATTATGTTGAATTGCCGTATATCAATTTGTAAGATATTATGTATTTTCTAGTGTCAATTTGTGAGATATTGTTTTGTTTGTTAATATTGATCTGTAATATATTATGTTGAATTGTTGTATATTGATTTATAAGATATTATGTGTTTTCTAGTGTCGATTTGTGAGATATTATTTTGTTTGTTGATATCGATTTGTAATATATTACGCTGAATTATCGTATATCAATTTGTAAGATATTATGTGTTTTCTAGTGTCGATTTGTGAGATATTTTTTTGTTTGTTAATATCGATTTGTAATATATTATGCTGAATTATCGTATATTGATTTGTAAGATATTATGTATTTTCTAGTATGGATTCGTGAGTTATTGTTTTGTTTGTTAATATCGATTTGTAATATATTATGTCGAATTGTCATATATCGATTTGTAAGATATTATGTGTTTTCTATTATCGATTTGTTAGATATTATTTTGTTTGTTAATATCGATTTATAATATATTTTGTTGAATTATCGTATATCTATTTGTAAGATATTATATATTTTCTTCTGTCGATTTATGAGATATGGTTTTGTTTTTTACTATCGATTTATAATATATTATGTTGAATTGCCGTATATCGATTTATAATATATTATGTGTTTTCTATTGTCGATTTGTGAGATATTGTTTTGTTTGTTAATATCGATCTGTAATATATTTTGTTGAATTATCGTATATCGATTTGTAAGATATTATATATTTTCTAGTATCGATTTGTGAGATATTGTTTTGTTTGTTACTATCGATTTGTAATATATTTTGTTGAATTGTCATATATCGATTTATAAGATATTATGTGTTTTCTAGTGTCGATTTGTGAGATGTGGTTTTGTTTGTTAGTATCGATTTGTAAGCTATTATATTGGATCTTTGATATTGTGATTCATTTAATCGTTTCTTTGACTTGCTTAACTAATCGGTAGCCATTGTTATATGCATCTTGAATAAATCATAGTAAACGTATGTGTTGGCTAACGCAAATTGATATTTTGCTCATGACAGTGTTGAGCATATCAACTAGTTGCAGTGAAGATGATATGTCTCAATCATTGAGAAGTCATGGAGCAATAGACATTCGTACTATCAATGCACTTGAAGAATTGAATATGTGCACTAATGATGCACATGATAAGAAAGGTGCAGGCATTAGATTCACTCTTGACTTGAATATTTCAGTAGACGAAATGCAATTCGATAATGAGGTAGACGGTCATGATAGTCCACTTGACAAAGGTGCAAGCAACTCAAGTCTACATGATAGTACACTTGACTCTGTTCCTGTAGAGGGAATGTAGTTTAATAATGAGGAAGCTGCATACAAATTTTACAATGATTATGCCTTAAAACTTGGTTTCAGTGTTAGAATGTATTCTTGGGCAAAAAATGCACAGGGTGTCATGGTGAGAAAAACATATGTTTATTCTAAGCAAGGTTAGAATAAGTCTAGTGAAAATCCAACAAGGAACAAGCCAAATTCAAGATGCGGATGTCTAGTGAAAATGGTGTTAAGAAGACTTTCGAATGGAAAATATATAGTTTGTACTTTAATCAATGATCATAACCATGAATTAGTCGCTTCATTTATGACTCCTATGTTAAGGTCACATCATAAAGTAACTGAAGTGCATGCTGCAATTGCTGAAATAGTTGATAGCGTCAGCATTGCACCAAGAAAAACATACAATTTGTGCACACACGTAGATGGTGGTCGCGAGAATGTACCATTCACACCTATGGATCTAAGAAACTACTTGAGAAGGAAGAGGTCAGAAAATATGAAGAATGGAGGAATATGTTTTTTGGTTGATTATCTAAAGAAAAAATCAAACATTGACCTTGGTTTCTTTAGTGCAATGCAACTGGACGAAAATGAGTATGCTGTGAATATGTTTTGGGCAGATTCAAAGTCAAGAGTAGATTATTAATGCTTCAATGATGTGCTTGTTTTTTATACAACAGTGAAGATTAATACGAAATAGTGGTCATTTGCGCAGTTTGTCGGAGTGAACCATCACTCACGGAGTTGCATATTAGGTGGCACTTTTTTGTATGACTAGACCAAGGAAACCTTTGAGTGGTTGTTCAGAGTATTTATACAGGTAATGAATGAGAAGCACCCTGGAGTTGTACTTACAGATGGTGAGCATTCAATTGCGACTGCAGTGTCTCAGGTATGGCCATATGCACATCATCGCCTATGTTTGTGACATATCTTTCAAAATGCAACAAAGAACATATGACACATTTTTAATCAGAAGACAGGGTTTGATAAAAAGTTTAGACAGTATGTACTTGAGAGCATAGACGAGGTCACCTTTATGTTCGATTGGGAGCAAATGATTCAGATGTACAACCTTTAAGACTGTGTGTGGTTACAACATTTATATACAGACAAAGAAAAGTGGGCATTGGTATATGAAAGACAATACTTTTGTGTATGTATGATAAGCACACAAAGAGTTGAATCTATGCATGCCACACTGAAAAAAACATTGTATTCATGTTTAACAATGTTTCGCTTCATGAAACAGTATGAATTATTTATAGATGATCTTAGACAGAATGAGCTTGAACAAGATGTGAAATGCTTTAACATCGGCCCTGTAACTTTGGCATAAAAATATTGATGCGACCTACAGATCTGTATACACTAGCTATATTTGAATGGATTAAAGAGGTTATACAGGTCATGAATTGTAACATAGAAGGACATATGTAATATGAGAATATGCACAAATACCATATTGTATGGAAGGGCGAAGAGCATCCAAAAATGCAAGAAGCACATGTTACGTACAATGTTGACAATTGAACAGTTGAATATACGTGCAAAATATTTGAATTCAAAGGTATTTTATGTCATCATTCATTAAAGTCACTTAATCAAGAGAAGATACAAGAAATACCTAAGTCATATATAATACGAAGATGGACAAGACAAGCAAAGATTGAACTACTGAATACAAATAATGTTAGTCCATCTAGTGTTGATGAGAAGTGTCACATAGCCTCCTGTTACCAACAACTATGTAGGTCACTTATGCATGTTGCAGATTTAACATCGAAAAGTGAAGAAGTCTATATATGTATAAGAAAAGTGTCAAGGGAATTACTTGAAACAATGTAGTTAATTCACCATGAGTCTGTTGCAGCTCGTGAAGGCCAATCTAAAAAAACGAGATCGAACAACGTACGTGAAAATCATGCTTCCCCTAACCCTTGTGAGAAGTTGCACCAAAGCGTAAACATCATCTTTGACAAGTCAGGAGTAAACGTTATAGATTATGATGAAAATATTCACCTAGCGAAGGATATAAAAAAGAAACTTGCCTCTGATCATAGGCGTCGGAGGACAAAGGGTGCACTGAAATTGGTTGGCAAGAAAATGTCTAAGAAACAATCAACCCCTAAGCAACCAAGCCCTTCGCATGAACATGTATGCAATGCAGTATATTGCTTTCCATGTAAATTGTATTACATGCAACCTATCAATATCTAACTTGTGTAATTTCCAACATGCAGCAATACCATACAGACGTGTACTATAATGTTGGAACCTGCAATCCACCTGACCTGTTTGAGTGGAACGGTGGCATGAGTTTCACAAGTTTTTTTGTATGTAACAATTTTGGGATGATATTTGCATTTCTTGTTGAATTTAATGTAGTGACTGATATTGTTTTGTTTCATGACAGGCTCAGTTCAATTCAAAAGTGAGCAACGCAACACAAGAATCATGTATGGATTCTTTAGCTACAAAATAGTTGTTGCATTTAACTTTCATATATTACAAATCGTTGTAATGTTTAGCATTCTATAATTCTTTGTTGTAGTTCTATAATTCTTTGTTATAATTTTTATAATTATTTGTTGTATATCGATAATTTTGTGTTATAATTCTATAAATCTTTGTTGTAAATCAATAATTCTTTATTGTAATGTTGTAATTCTTTGTTGTAATTCTACAATAAAAATCATACTACAAATATCATAAAAATTGACACTAGAAAATATATAATATCTTACAAATCGATATACAATAATTGAGCATAATATATTACAAATCGATACAGAAATTCAACATATGGCTTATAAATCGATATTAACAAACAAAACCATATCTCACAAATCGATACTCAAAAACATATAATATCTTACAACACATAATATGAACTCGACTATGAATGATACAGATGTTTCAAGTACCTCTTTTGTAAAAATGGGAGTCTCTAAAAGATAGATATGTGTTTGACGGAAATGTTCTCTCATAAATAGTTGTTCACATTTCCGCACCTAGATTTCATTAGAAGCACATCACTATTTTGGACGTGAGTTTCATACTGGTGATGATATCTATTTTCTTTCTTGATGATGGTCATGTATTGTACCTAAGCCAAACCATTGGAAATGATGTATTGTAACTAAATACTAATATTTTTTGTATATGAATATGGTTTTAAATCATATGGATTTGTAGTTACGAGGTTTTGGCGAGAACGATATGTCTTTATGAACGAAATCAATTTGTATTTAAAAAGTTGACTCAATTTGTATCGTTGAAGTAAAACCCAAAATCCTTAAACCTAAAACTTAAACCCTAAACCCTAATCGCCTGTAAAAGCGATTAGGAAATATCATTGACATAGACATAGCTTGTAAAAGCAAATCGCGATAGCACGTGGCCTTCATACGTCATTGTGTAAATCGCGATGGTACGTGTCATTCACTTAGACAAAGCTCATTGTCTAAAAGACAGACGTCATTGTGTAAATCGTGATGATATAACGATTTACACAATGACGTCTATGTCGGCAATGCATGAGTACAAATCGCATTTGTGCAAATTGTTTCAGTCATTTGTCAAAATTTATGCAAAGAGATTTATTACTAGTATATTGCTTTTACGTTTCAGAATTCACCGTTTCAGACATTTATCAATCATTGTGTAAATCACGATAGGAACACAACTCATAAAAGCAAATTAGTGGCATTTTCACTCTACACAATGCTAAATGCTTGTTTGATTTTTATTTACGAATGTCGATCATTACAATGATTTGTTCAGTGGCAACGGTT
The DNA here is from genome assembly GCF_984573655.1 of Nuphar pumila. Classification (NCBI taxonomy): domain Eukaryota; kingdom Viridiplantae; phylum Streptophyta; class Magnoliopsida; order Nymphaeales; family Nymphaeaceae; genus Nuphar; species Nuphar pumila. Next base: position 14,605,982 of record NC_143257.1, read on the forward strand.
TAGTCGATTTGTCTTTGTTACGAAAATATTGTCTTAGTATAACGCAATTCGATGATCAAACATCATACAAATCGATATAAAAAATCTTGTTTATAGCTTATAAATCGATATATGGAATCAACATATAACTCGATATTTAGAATCAAAGCAATAGCATATAAATCGATATTAAGAATCAAAACAATATCTTAAACCGATATCAAGAATCAGCACAGAAATCGGTATTAAGATTTAGAATAATATCATAAATTGATTTGGAAATTCATATTGATAGAATCAAAACAATATCTTTAGTAAATATAGAAATTCCTATTGATATCTTAAAAATCGATATTTATAATCAAAATGATAGCATATAAATCGATATTAATAATCAAAACAATATCTTAAATCGATATCAAGAATCAGCACAGAAATCAATATTAAGATTCAAAACAATATCTTAAATCGATTTGGAAATTCGTTTTGATATCTTAAAAATCGATATTTAGAATCAAAATAATATCTTAAATCGATATTAAGAATCAAAACAATATCTTAAATCGATATGGCATTTCCTATTGATATCTTAAAAATCATTGTAATATTTAGTTGATTTGCCTTTGTTACGAAAATATTGTCATAGTATAACGCAAATCAATGATCAAATATCATACAAATCGATATAGAAATTCTTGTTGATAGCTTATAAATCGATATACAAAATCAACATATTAATCGAGGGTTTAGTGTTTAGGTTTTAGGGTTAGGGTTTAGGGTTTATGGTTTAACATTACAGTTTATTAAGATATTAAGGGTTTAGGGTTAGAGTTTAGGGTTTAGGTTTAGGTTTAGGGTTAAGGTTAGGGTTTAGGGTTAACAATTGAGGTTTAGGGTTTAGGTTTACGGTTTACGGTTTACGATTTAGGTTTAGGGTTGAGGTTTAGGTTTTAGGGTTAGGCTTTAGGCATTAGGCATTAGGGGTTTACGGTTTAGGGTTTAGTAGTATATTATGGGTTTAGGGTTTAGTGTTAGGGTTTAGTATGATATTAAGGGTTTAGGGTTTAGGGTTTAGTAGTATATTATGGGTTTAGGGTTTAGTGTTAGGGTTTAGTATGATATTAAGGGTTTAGGGTTTAGGGTTAGGGTTTAGTAAGATGTTAAGAGTTTTGTATTTAGGTTATAGGATTAGGTATAGTAATATATTAGGCGATATGTATACCGATTTATAAAATATTAAGTACTTTCTAGTATCAATTTGTTAGATATTTGTAGTATGTAATTGAAACCTGTGCGTGAAAAATTTACATTGTAGATACATGAGGTGGTCATTTGCGTGTTCAAATCGTTGCTCATTTAGTGATTTCTATGAAAATTGCTTCAAAGCGTTGTACCTGTAATTAAATAGTTGTCACATAAATCGCTATCGTCAACAAGTATAAATCGCTATTGCATCAAACGTATAAATTGTTTCTTCTTTAAACATACAAATCACTGCTTCAAACGTATAAATCGATGTAGAAATCTCACCCTTCAGAAGTACATATCGTTGTAATGTTTGGGCTTCAACAGTAAACATCATTGTACGATTTAACAAACTTGATTACAAATCTTGGTAACTTTATAAATCCTAAATCGCTACTGCATTAAATGTATAAATCGTTGATGCTTTAAATGTGTAAATCATAAATCATAACTCATAAATCGCCACAACGATTTGCCTTTGTTACAAAAATATGTGTCATTCATTTATAAAAGAAACATATACGATAAGTCATTTCTTTTATTGGAACGGTAAATAACAACTCGATGCATAGTATAGTGCGATGCAACTGACGATCATGACAGATAACATGAAGAATGATGTGCATGTAGATTTAATTTTGCATGGTCGGCAGGAAGAAATCCTTTTGCTTCATAAGTGTGCGTAATTTTCATTCTCCTCATCCTTCTTCCTTTGCTTTTCCTTCTCTTCGTCATCCTTCTTCTTCTTCATCTTTAGTTCTTCCTCATCTTTTTTTGTTTGCTTTTCATCTTCAATATCTGATGGATCAGGCTCTGCATAATAAATATCTAACAATTTGTTCCTATCTTTTTCATTCTCAATCTTCATTATATTTCGGTATTTTATATAACCCTCATATATATCGGATTGGTGGATGATTTCTCCAAGAGTCATCCCCTCCAACGATGAAGGCTTTCTTGACTTAAGAATTGTAGTCATTGCTAACTTGCACAACACATAAATTTAACTACATCATTGTATGTTACAACCGCCTCCCCAAGTATATATTATTACAAATTATCACATTCATTACATAATCACCAACATCACAAATCATCGTAATATTTGGCTTCATAAGTAAACATCGTAGTAAAATTTAGCAAAATTAAGTACAAAGCGAGGTAACTTCATAATTACACATCACTACTGCATCAAACGCATAAATTGTTGCTGCTTCAAACGTATAAATCATTGTATAAATTGCATCATTCATAAGTACATATCATTGTAACATTTTGGCTTCATAAGTAAACATCATAATACGATTTAACAAACTTAAGTACAAATCGTGGTAACTTCATAAATCATAAATACACATGACTACTGCTTCAAACGTATAAATCGTTGCTACATCGAACGTACAAATCTCTCCTTCAAACGTACAAATCATTGTATAAATCGAACCCTTCATAAGTACATATCGTTGTAAATCATAAATTTCTACTGCATTAAATGTATAAATCGCGAATGCTTTAAATATATAAAACATGAATCATAAATCGGCTAAATCACTACTGCTTGAGCCATATAAATCGTTGTTGCATTGAACAAATCGCTATTGCATTAAATGTATAAATCATTGTTAAATTCAAACTTATAAATCGTTATAGAAATTTAACATTTGTAAGTACATATCATTGTAATGTTTGGTCTTCATAAGAACAAATCATGCTAATTGTTTTTCGATGCCCAAAAGGTGGATAGGTACAAGTCGATTTGTTTGAGTATAAAAATAGGTGTTATTTAGCATGAATAGTATAACCAGTTGTAAGATTTAGCATTCAAATTTACATAAAAAAAATTAATTTGTTTACATAATAAAACCTTACACAAAACTCACCGAAAGGACACAAGTTTTGCTAATCCGACAGTGGAGGAGAAACACCTAGAAAGTAGATGCAGCCGATGGGGGCAACGATACTCTGACTACGCTCCGGCGGCAGTAGACAACGAAAAGGGGGTGCTCCGACGGTAGCAGGCGACGACAAAGGGTGATCCCGTGGCAGCAGACGACGTCAAAAGTTGCGTCGTCAAAGGGAGCTTCTGTTACAATAGATGGTGCATCGTTAAAGGGTGAGACAAAACATTTAGGGTGACATATTCCGAGGTAAAGGAGAATCATTTACTCCTTAGGGCAAAAACGATGATGATTTTAACCCTTTCTCTCTTCTAACGAGAGAACATTTTTGTCTTTTAATTAAAATGTTGTTTCATGGCACTAATGGTGGAAAAGGGTACTTAAGTTATTGCAAACAAACTGGACTCCGATGCTAAGTGATGTCAACACACATGGGGAAACGAGCCCTACATGCTTACATACGTGGTGCTCATTCGGACCGGAGAACACGCACCTGCGTGTTCCGGGGGAGAACATATAACCTACTTAGAGTTTTTGGAGAGGGTTAGGTTAGTTTGTTTGAGAGCTGATGATGATTTTATTTATATGTATCCGGGCAAAATATGTTATAACAATGCTGATTGTTTGGGAAAATGACATTGAGAAAGTAGTTCATGGAAATGAGAAAAGAGGTGAGGCGCTCTCACTTTTATGTTAAAGAGTTCAAAACCAGATCAGCTAGCTACCATCTGGAGGTGGTAGTTGTCAATTTCAAGAATTGATAGATTCTGTTGTTACCTTTTTCAAATGTGCAAACTCCCTAAAACTCACAGCTCCCAAACAGAGCCTAAGTGCCACTAACAACAAGAACGCCATGGCTATGGACATATATGAAAGATCAGGTGCAATCATGTCAAACAAACCTAAAGTGAAAGAAACACATGCATTGGGGTCCATGAACTCGTTCACAACTGCTAATCAACTTAAAATTCATGAACTTGATCATATTTTATATGATTCCAAACACAACCACCAAACCAGCTAAAAGATATCGCAGCAGTATCAATTTAGTAATCTTGAGAGGAAAAGGAGTGTTCTCTGTTTTTTTTTTTTCTAAAGGCAATCCGGGGTTAGGCAGACCCGTACCAGTTATACAACTATACCATTGGGTTTTGAAACGTCCCAACACAAGGTGTGACCTGCACTAGCTGCTCCTATCATACAAGCCGATTCCCCATTTCTCTTAGGTCAAAACTTAGCACATAAAATCAACGTGGGGCTCTGCATGGTTGGTAGGAACTGTCAGTGCACCCCTCCTTGTGGTGGAACGTTGCAGGTTCCTTAGCTTGCCTTAAAAAAAAACACAAAAAACTCGGCACATAAAAAGAAAGAATGCATATTTTATGCAATAAAATATAACACCAATCGCATCTCTTACACGCGACTTCTTAAAAGATAAACAGCTTCGTTTGTCGTCTCTCGTAGCTTTCACATCCTATCATTCAACGAGCCAGGCTGTCAGTTTCACGATATCCATCATCTTCCATCCCTATAAATACTCGGACCACACGCCCACTGATGCACAATACACTTTGCACCAAATCACCTTAGCTTTGTCATATCAACATAACACAGAAGAGTATGGCTAAGTACTCTAGTCATTATGGTCATCCCTCCTTGCTTCGTAGTTTGGCGCTTCTCTGTCTGCTGGTAGTGGTTGGCTGGGTCGGGGTAGCTCATGGTGATGCACTGCGCGTCGGCTACTACGGCCACAACTGCCCTTCGGCTGAGGAAGTTGTGCGCAGGACGGTCGCTAAGGCCGTTGCACGCGATCCTGGTGTACCTGCTGCGTTAATCAGGTTGCACTTCCACGACTGCTTTGTTAGGGTGAGTACCTCCTTTCTTTCTTCCTCACGTAAATCTGTAATCAAAACTACGAACCTCACACCACCGCGGTTGTCAGTTATAACCAGGAATGAAAATATTGTGTTGGCAGGGTTGTGATGCTTCTTTGCTACTGGACTCGACTCCCGGCAATCCGGCAGAGAAAGATTCGCCTGTGAACAACCCCAGCCTCAGTTGATTCGAGATCATAGACGAATCCAAATCCATCTTGGAATCCCAATGCCCTCAAGTAGTATCTTGTGCTGACATACTTGCCTTTGCTGCCCGGGACTCCGTGCATATTGCAGGGGGATTCTACTACGCCGTACCCGCGGGGCGACGCGATGGCCGGGTCTCCATCGAATCCGAAGTCGTCCAGAACCTTCCAATGCCGTTCTTCGATGTCGACCAACTGGAAGCTAACTTTGCCAGGAAAGGCCTTTCTCTTGATGACATGGTCACACTGTCTGGTGCACACACAATTGGAGACTCTCACTGTTCAAAATTTTCAGATCGGCTCTATAACTTCAACTCCACAAACGCCCCGGATCCATCCATGGACCCCAAGTATGTGTCCTACCTGAAAACAAAATGTCCGGCTATGGACCCGACCCAGGATCCAACAGCATCATTGGACCCGGTGACACCAAACAAACTCGATAACAAGTACTACGTGAACATCAAGTACCACCGTGGACTGCTCTCATCGGACCAAGCGCTAATGACAAGGGAGGACACGTCAAAGATGGTCAATACAAACGTAAACCGAGGCTCGATGTGGGCGCACAAGTTTTCGGATTCGATGGTGCGGATGGGCTTGATCCAGGTGTTGACTGGTTCCCAAGGGGATATCAGGAAATCTTGTAGGGTTGTAAACTGAGACGCCCTCAGAAAAAGAAAAAAATTGCTGTTTGCTGATTCAGTAGAGTCACCTTATTGTGGTATATTTCAATTCATCGTAGGTGGTGTAATTTTTAAAACTTTGGATTCTATAATTTCAGTGTGCCCATTGCTGGCTTGTGTTGTGATCATCTCTCTCTCTCTCATGCTACCATTTTGTAGTACATACTATTTTTTTTAAAGGCCAGCTGGGGTTAGAGAGACCCCACCAGTTATTATTCAACGTATCATTGGGTTTTAAACCTGAACATGGCTTTTACCACTCACGCGGAATCCCCATTGGTTTGTAGTACGTTTTTTTTTTATAGGCAAGCTGGTGTCAGACATGCCCCTACCAGTTACACAACTATACCATTGAGTTTTGAACCTGCAACATCCCAATACAAGGTGACATGCACTAGCTGCTCCTACCAGACAAGCTGAGCTAGCCCCTCCCCCCGTACTCTTGCCACCAAATGGTAGGTTAAACCATAAATGCGTTTATCATAGTTTTTTTATTACGTTAAATGGTTTTATCATGTCTAATTAATTACAAGATCATATTTTTTAGATGGTGAGAAATCAATGGTTCATAATTTATGAAAATAAGAGTGACTTAGAAATGACATGAAACATCGCCTTTAATTAGACTTTAATGCATTAACATAATAAATAGAATATGCTTTTAGATCTTAGACTATGTAAATCAAGTGTATATATATTGGGTTAACATTTTTTAATGTCAACCAAACCATCCCATCCGAATGAGCTGGAAATCATTTTTGCGGGTCGTATTAACTCAATCCGACCTCATGGATGGATTCATCATGGTCCAAATGCTATGAAGTGGCTTTTAGATCATGTGTTTTTTATATAAAAATATGATTTTACAAGCTAAAAAAATATCGCACAATATATGCCATCAATTTTTCAAAGCTCATAAAATCATGCCTACACATCTTTCTCAGACCATCTAAGAGCCAACTTCCACTAACCTAAACATGTAAATCACATCTGTAAGGTCAGTTTCATGAAAAACAACCAAAAATAAAGAAAAACTCATTTGTAGGTAATGTCGACATTAATGTTAACTCATATATATATATAGAGAGAGAGAGAGCGAGAGCATTTGCTACCCTTGTGGGTAATGGGTAAGGAAGCCCTTAGTTGAAACTCATAAAGGGAGGTTGTTTTTACCGAATCTGACCACATGGATGAGATCAGCATAGTTAAAATATTAAGTTTTTTTTGTTAGGTTTGAAAATTTGGTACATTATAATCCATTGATTTTTTACCCTCTTAAAATCTGACATATATGTTAGAAAAAACATGATCCAAAGGTTGCAGGTTCAAAACCCAATGGTATAGTGTAACTGGCAGGGGTTTGCTTAACCCCAACTTGTCATTAAAAAAAAAAACATGATCCAAAGGTTAGTTTCTACTAATCTTAATATGCAGATCACATCTGGATGGTCAGATGTTCAGAAGAAACTAAAACAAGTAAAAATAATATATTTTTTCACTAAGGGGGTTTTTACCTAGGAGGTATATATATATATATATATATATATATATATATATATATATATATATATATATATATATAGGGCTGAGAAATGAGACGAGCAGTTCACCGTTTGGCTTGGCTCGGCTCTTGAGAAGCTTAGCTCAGCAAGCAAAGCTACCAGCCTCGTTTAGGTAAATGAGCTGCGCACGGAGATGGCAAACTTGGCTTGTATATGCTCGTTTTACATATTATATATTTATATATTATATAGTTTACACATGTGTTATATTATATATTATATGTATTAGATATAGTATATAAATTTTTATATGTTATCAAGAATAAAAACACTTTAAAATATTTTTTTAAAGAATACAAGTCAGCTTGTGATCAGCTCGCCAGACTCGACTTGTAACAAGCTCGCACTCGACTCGTGACAAACTCATGAGCCAAGCTGAAGTTGGGAGAACCTTAACGAGCCAAGCCCAAACATCTCTTTCTTTTCTTTGGGTATGTAGTAAAGCAAGGTGTTCCCTTTTTTGGATGAGTGCCTCTCTAGGTTTTGGATCTCTCCTTTGGTTGGGAAGGAAAATGTTCATTTGTGTACCTCTGTCGGTTAGTGACAAGGGTCACCCCAGCTCGAGCTCCACAGCCGAGTGTGAGCCCATCACAAGTCGAGTCTGGCAAGCCGATCATGAGCTGACTCATATTCTTTAAAACAAATTTTGAGTGTTTTGTTGCTTTTGTACAATATATAATATGTAAAAATGAGCCAAGCTTGCCATGTCAACGCTAGGCTCAATTACCTAAATCAGCTTCCTGAGCTAAGCTTCTCATGAGCCGAGCCAAGCAAAGTGGTTTGCTCGTCTCATTTTTCAGCCCTATATATATATATATATAATGTTTACCATCTTTCCAGGTAATCCTTTCTGCAAAATATAATATTTTTACTTTTTTTTAACATCTGACTGACTATCCACATGTGAAGATTAGAAACTAACCTTTGAATCATGTTTTTCTAATATATAGGATTTTTTAAGAGTAAAAAAAAACAACGGCCTAAAAATGTATCAAATTTTTAAACCTCAAAAAAACTTTTCTGTTGAAAAACTATGATCCAAGTGTGGATTCTTACTATTTTGACTGCGCACATCCATGTGGTCAGATTTGGCAAAAACAACCTCCCGTTATGAGTTTCAACTAAGGGGTTCTTACCCACAAGGGTAACAAATATTATCATTATATATATATATATATATATATATATATATATATATATATATATATATATATATATATATATATATATATATATATATATATATATATATATATATATAGGGAGAGAGAGAGAGAGAGAGAGTAATGCACTGGTGCTGCCCCTTTTCTCTAAATAATAGTTTTTTGCATTTTTTTCTCACATATAACACCAAGATGTGATCTATAGGTTTTGTTTAGTGGGAACCGACTTTTGGATTACAAAAATCTGATATGTACGGCATCAATTTCTTTCGACTCATAAAAATATATTTTGTCATCGAAAAAACATGATCTAAGAGTCGATCCCCACTAAATCGAGCATGATAAACACATCTAACTGTTCAGATCTATCATAAAACACTTCAAACTATAAGGCCTAACAGGGTACAATGAGAAAAGGGGGCCTAATATGTTCAGTTCTCTTATATATATATATATATATATATATATATATATATAGTAATGGGTAGGTGCAAAATGCTAAACGATTTTTTCAGAGGTTTTTCATTTTATTTTTAAATTTTGATGATACAAATGTGATTTGTGTACTTGATTTTATAAGGATCAACTCTCGAAGTGTTTGATTCCGGCACATGAGTTGTTTTTTATAAGGTTCAAAAAATCAACGGTGCAAAATCTTTGTAAATTTTTGAGGCTCCAAATATAATTTTTTCATCGAAAACACATGATCCAATTGTGGATTCCTTGTAAATCGACAATGCCCAATACATTTATGGGGCTAGAACTGCAAAATAACAACGAAAGAACAGAAAAACTCATTTAATACGTCTCAATTTTGCACCTCTACCCATCTCTCTCTCTCTCTCTCTCTATATATATATATATATATATATATATATATATATATATATGAGTTAACATTATTCTCTACAATACCTACAAATGAGTTTCCTTTTTCATTTTGTTGTTGTTGTTTTTCATTAAACTAACCTTAAATCTACATGTTTCGGTTAGTGGAGGTTGGCTCTTAGGTTGTTTGATTACAATGTGAAGGCACTGTGAGCCTTGAAAAATTGATGGCATACATTGTGCGATATTCTTTTTTCATAAAATCATGTATTTTGGTTGAAAACACATGATCCAAAAGCTTATTCCTAGCATTTGGACCATGTTTAATCCATCTATGATGTCAAATTAGGTCACTATTGTAAAACTCATGAATTTTCATTATTTTTATGAGGAATAAAAGTGAACTTAATGTTAAAATATTATTTGAACTTAAGATGAGATTTAATTATAATTCAAGCTTTAATTTGGATTTTGAATGAATCTCAAACTAAAAATTTATTTTGAATTGGGTTTTGATTTTTAATCGGATTTAATTTGGATTGGAATTTAACTTGAGTTTCAATTTAGTCAGGATTTTAATTAAGTGTATATTTGAAATTAGAGTGTTATTTTGGTTTGAAATTGAGAATTTTAAATTTAGATTTGGATTTAATAAATGGATCTCACGTATTATAATTGGATTTGGATTTGATTCAAATTTTTATATAAAACTATAATTAAATTTAATGCCAATTCAAAAATTGAATTATATAATAAATTTGAGTCTTTATTGAAATTAAATTTAGAATTTGAATATGAATTTTAATGTAATAATTATGATATCTTGGTAATTAATAAATAATTTAAAATAAATCTTTATATTTAATTTAAGTAAAATGTGGGATTTTAATTAATGATAAATTGAGATTTAATTTATGTATTAAAAAGATTCAAAATTTAATCTCAAGTGAATTTGAATTTAATTGAAGTTAATTTTGAAGTTTGGATTTAATTTAGATTTAATTTCACACAAATTTGAATTCAGATTTAATTAAACATAAATTTGAATTTAGATTTATTGAGAAGTAAATTTGGATCTTATTTGGATATGGATGTAATAGGGTTTTACTAAATTAGAATTGGACCTTGGTTGGGGTTGAAATCCAAAATCGAAAATGATTTAGAATTTAGAATTTGAAAATTAATGTGGAATAAAACTTAGGTGTTAATTAGAATATATAGAATAGTAGGAGTCCAATGGGCTAGGCATCCCCCTATGTGGGCCTGACCTAATGGGTATCCTACATTTCCAATAACAAGATATGCCATTTTAGGCTACTTACCTACCGTAGTGTGTGCGAAGATTTCTTGTGGGACCCATGGTCATACCTATTATCGGTATTAGTGTCTACTTTGGTTCTATGTCTGGCAAAGATCTGATCCAAGCAAGTCACATTGGAGACTCACCCTCCCTAATGTCGGATTCCTACCTATTCATATCCACCTACCTAATATGGGACCCTTTCCTTATCCCAAGGTGGACTTTCAGCATTATGGTGAGACTCTTGCCTTATCTCAAGGTGAACACCCAACACTATGAAAATCTTCCCTGCAAGGAAACCAAGAAGATAAGCAAGAGAAGAAAGAGAAAATAAGAAATCTTATCAAAATGTAATTCAATGGATATATAAAAGAATATAAGTTGTAAAGGCTTAGGCCCGTGCGAACAATAAGGACGTGCTCTTGACCCCGTGGGTGTAGGCACTAAGTGGTTGAACCACATATATCGTCAAAGGCATAGCTAGGGGGGGTAGGACTGGGCTGTAGCCCAGTCCTGCCTCCCGAAACTGTTAAAATTTTTTATTTATTTTTTTAAAAGCCCAGTCCTGATTCCATATGAAATAGATTTTTATCCATTTTTGTAGCCTAGCCCAGCCCTGACTGCAGCAAATAGTTTGATTTGTCCATATGAAATAGATTTTTATTAATAATTGTAGCCATTTTTTATTTTATCTCAAAAAAAAAAAATTTGGGGGGCGATGCCCCCCGAACCCCCAACTATCACACAATTTTTTTTTTCTACACCCCTGTTTGCCCCCCCCCCCTCACATGAATCCTAGCTACGCCACTGTATATCGTTCTCTCTCTCATCTCTCCTTCTTCCCTAATTTGTTGAAGGCCTCCATTGGAGGTGGAGGAGGACTAATCATCCGATCAGTTCAGCATGTTAGTGTTACGTAAGGGTTTTATCTGATACTCATAGATCAAGGTTCGTATGATGCGAACCCGAGTGAAAACCCAACTATCGAGGTAGGAGAGTCTAGTTGAGGAGCATGACAGAGGCTCACAATAAAGTCAAGATGAGTGTAGAGAAGAACAACCGCCTTACGGGCAGCGTGGGCATGCTAGAGGTGCAGGTAGTTGGCACACAAGCACAACACATTTGTGACACTAGTTAGTAGTGAAGACGGGTGAAGCAGTGCTAGTCAGTGGAATAAGATCGTCAACCATGGGATTTGAAGCTTGGGCTGCCCAAGCCATGGCACCAATGCTTAAGTCAATAGAATAAATAGGTCAAGTTTGTAAAATTTGATGATTATGTAAGATTTGAAATTTGAGAAATAAAATTTGATTGTACTTTTTGGCTCTACATGGATAAATGACTCAATTTGAGGATCGACTTTCACTGTGAACTAATTGAGAGAATTCACTTCAATTCATTCTCTTCCTCCTCCATTTCTTCTACACTTTTTGAAATTATTAGCTTGTGGATTCGGTGAGCCACGAGGAGACTTTCGATAATCAGATTTCAATTCTACTCAGTCGAACATTTTACACTGTTGGATCATCTTGTTGCAGTAGATCATAGTCTTATAGACGTATCTATGCAGCGTACAGACAGACGTATCTATGCAGCGTACAGACAGATGTATCTATGAGCACACTTGCTCATGATCGTCTTTCATACTCCTCTAGCTGAGTCCAATAACTCAGTCCTTACTTTTTGTATCTATAGTATAGTGTCTTCAATATATACTACTGCACATACAAGAACGATCAGAATACCTTGCAACCTCAATCTATACTTACCGGGCGCCAGCACAGATATGACGATGTCTCTTCCATCTCAAGATCACATAATCAACTTCCATATGCATCCTGAGATTGAGTGCTTGCTCATTGCATTGATTCCTTGGCTTGAGCTAAGTGCATTGGCAAAAGTGTCCTCGATTATTGCATTTCTGATTTGCCTTGGATATTAGCGCTAATCTCCTGTGATAGTCACTGAGGCGATGAGATCATTTCCTGTACCGAAGCTTAGCAGAACTAGTAGCTGTTCGTGAGAGCAACTACTTCATCTGCGTGTGTGCATATCATTATGCGGGAGCTGGCGCCTATGTGGGCAGTCATCTGCAATGCCTGCGAACATTGATTATCAATTAAGTGCCTACGTGCACAAGGTATTGATGGTGTGCTTGTGCGTGCAATGCAGAGAGCGCCTGTGTGCGCAACGTAGAGAGCGCTAGTCACAACTGACGGCTTGGTGCACAAGTTCTTATCAGTGGCTGCGTGTGCTTTACCTAAATAGTGCGTGTGTGCGCTATCTCAATGATGCCTATGTGCATGAGAGTTCTGCTCCTACAAGCCCTAAGTGAAAGAGAGCGCCTGTGTGCGCAACGTAGAGAGCGCTAGTCACAACTGACGGCTTGGTGCACAAGTTCTTATCAGTGGCTGCGTGTGCTTTACCTAAATAGTGCGTGTGTGCGCTATCTCAATGATGCCTATGTGCATGAGAGTTCTGCTCCTACAAGCCCTAAGTGAAAGAGAGCACCTGTGAGCATCGAAAGAACAGAAAAACTCATTTAATACGTCTCAATTTTGCACCTACCCATCTCTCTCTCTCTCTCTCTATATATATATATATATATATATATATAGTTAACATTATTCTCTACAATACCTACAAATGAGTTTCCTTTTTCATTTTTTTTTTGTTTTTCATTAAACTAGCCTTAAAGATGTGATCTACATGTCTCGGTTAGTGGAATTTCTCTTAGGTTGTCTGATTACAATGTGAAGGCACTGTGAGCCTTGAAAAATTGATGGCATACATTGTGCGATATTTTCTTGGATCATAAAAGCCTATTTTTTCTTTGAAAATACATGATCCAAAAGCCTGTTCCTAGCATTTGGACCATGCAGAATCCATACATGATGTCGGATTGGGTTAATATCACCCACATATATGATTTACAGCTCATGCTAAAGGTCAGGTCGACATTAGCAAATGTTAACACTATGTATATATATATAATGTTTCCAGTGGTTAACACTTGAATTTGCATAATCTAAGATCCTAAAGCAAAATTTAACCTTTGTATCATGATTATCATGTTCTATTTACTATTTTAATGCATTAAAATTGACTTAAACGCGATGCTTTATGCCATTTGTAAACCACTCTTATTTTCATAAATCGTGAACCATTGATTTCTCAAGAATCTTGTAATGAATTGGACATGATACAACCTTCTAACGTAATAAAGAAACTATGGTAAACACATTTATGGTTAAACCTATCATTTGGTTGCAAGATTCCTTTAAACAAGAGTGTGTACGGAAAATGAGAGAGAGAGAGAGGGAGAGAGAGATGCCTAACCACGCACGGACATCATAATAAACAAACTAGCAATGGGCACACTGAAATTATTGAATCCACAGTTTTAAAAATTACACCACCTACGAGGAATTGAAATATACCACAATAAGGTGACTCTACTGAATCAGCAAACAGCAATTTTTTTTTTCTGAGGGCATCTCAGTTTACAACCCTACAAGATTTCCTGATATCCCCTTGGGAACCAGTTAACACCTCGATCAAGCCCATCCGCACCATCGAATCCGAAAACTTGTGCGCCCACATCGAGCCTCGGTTTACGTTTGTATTGACCATCTTTGACGTGTCCTCCCTTGTCATTAGCGCTTGGTCCGATGAGAGCAGTCCACGGTGGTACTTGATGTTCACGTAGTACTTGTTATCGAGTTTGTTTGGTGTCACCGGGTCCAATGATGCTGTTGGATCCTGGGTCGGGTTCGTAGCCGGACATTTTGTTTTCAGGTAGGACACATACTTGGGGTCCATGGATGGATCCGGGGCGTTTGTGGAGTTGAAGTTATAGAGCCGATCTGAAAATTTTGAACAGTGGGAGTCTCCAATTGTGTGTGCACCAGATAGTGTGACCATGTCATCAAGAGAAAGGCCTTTCCTGGCAAAGTTAGCTTCCAGTTGGTCGACATCGAAGAACGGCATTGGAAGGTTCTGGGCGACTTCGGATTCGCTGGAGACCCGGCCATCGCGTCGCCCCGCGGGTACGGCGTAGTAGAATCCCCCTGCAATATGCACAGAGTCCCGGGCAGCAAAGGCAAGTATGTCAGCACAAGATACTACTTGAGGGCATTGGGATTCCAAGATGGATTTGGATTCGTCTATGATCTCGAATCAACTGAGGCTGGGGTTGTTCACAGGCGAATCTTTCTCTGCCGGATTGCCGGGAGTCGAGTCCAGTAGCAAAGAAGCATCACAACCCTGCCAACACAATATTTTCATTCCTGGTTATAACTGACAACCGCGGTGGTGTGAGGTTCGTAGTTTTGATTACAGATTTACGTGAGGAAGAAAACAAAGGAGGTACTCACCCTAACAAAGCAGTCGTGGAAGTGCAACCTGATTAACGCAGCAGGTACACCAGGATCGCGTGCAACGGCCTTAGCGACCGTCCTGCGCACAACTTCCTCAGCCGAAGGGCAGTTGTGGCCGTAGTAGCCGACGCGCAGTGCATCACCATGAGCTACCCCGACCCAGCCCACCACAACCAGCAGACAGAGAAGCGTCAAACTACGAAGCAAGGAGGGATGACCATAATGACTAGAGTACTTAGCCATACTCTTCTGTGTTATGTTGATATGACAAAGCTAAGGTGATTTGGTGCAAAGTGTATTGTGCATCAGTGGGCGTGTGGTCCGAGTATTTATAGGGATGGAAGATGATGGATATCGTGAAACTGACAGCCTGGCTCGTTGAATGATAGGATGTGAAAGCTACGAGAGACGACAAACGAAGCTGTTCATCTTTTAGGAAGTCGCGTGTAAGATAGGTGCAAGTGCAATTGGTGTTATATTTTATTGCATAAAATATACCTTCTATCCTTTTATGTGCTAAGCTTTCACCAAAGAAAACACTCTTTTTCCTTTTCCTCTCAAGATTACTAAATTGGTACTGGCTGGGACATCTTTGAGCTGGTTTGGTGGTTGTGTTTGGAATCATATAAAATGTGGGCGCTTATGTTTGAATAACTGTTACCAAAAAAAAAAAAAGTTTGAAAAACTTTTGGCCAGTGATCGCGATGGACGACGCGGTGTTCTACTTTATGTGACTACCTGTGGGCACCTAACATATAACAGATTTGCAATTTAGCTGCATCAATTTTCTAATATTTATGACAAAAGTTTGCCTTTCTAAGGAATTGCTAAAAATGAGCACACTCGAGTTATTTTTGGATCACAGGTAGCTCTCTAAAATGATATTTTTGACATGAAAAATTCAACTATGTGAACTAAAAATACCTAAACCTTTATGTAGATGGAGAATTTTGTATGTTTTGTACAAATCCAATCTTGCATACCTATATGTTTAGCATGGTCCATTTGTTAGATAGCGATACTGATATGGTACTTTTTCAATGAAAGAAATGAAATTTTGAGGTTTCAATATTTACGAAAATTTTGTACTGTTGATTTCAAACTTTTAAGCTCCAAAAAATCTGTTGATATGCTTTAAATAGACGATGTAAGAGCCAATTCCTACAAAACCAAGCGATAAAATCTCAACGCTGCTGCAGCCTTGATCCTAAGATCTTCAAGTGTCACATTTTGAATACCCAAGTAGTCTTCTAGTTGTAACAAAAAAGTTTTCAATGGCCTTGCTGTCTCGAGAACCATTAAACTTTGCAGGTCTTGGCACATCAATCCTTGATGACCTCTCACTATTTCTGCCATTTAAGGTCACTGATTGCTGCAATGTGCGATTTTTCAACTGAAGTTTCTCTACTTTAGTCTGCAAGTCAGACATTGTTCTCGTCAACGTAGTGATCTGCCTGATCTGTAAGTTCACCTACTCTTGCAGACTCACCACCATATCATTTAGTCCACTGAATGATTCAACTGTGCGTGAAATCGCTTCTTCGTGAGAAGTCACATCTTCCACCAGCTTGTTGAAAGTTGCAGTCATCTCTTCTTGGCCCCAAGGTGAACTCATCTCCTCAGCTTCGGCAACTGCCTTGCCTTTGGTGATTCACAGATTTTGATAAGGTGCCACGATGTCTTGCTCACAAATCGCAATCTCTCGATGTGTCTGCCGATACCGACTCTGAAGTCCCTTATCCAACACAAGAACGAGCTCTGGTACCACTTGTCACGAGCCTATTTCCTTCAATGGGCCAGCGCAGCACGACGGTCCTTCCTTACCACCGCAATCCTATTTTGTTAGCTCACTTGCCAGTCACGAAAGCTTGTAATCAGAGTGCAAGAGAGCAAGGGAGAATAGAGAGAGAAGAATTGCAATCACAACGAGGATGAACAAAAGAAAGCTCAACACATTTAATTCATTCACAATTTTTCTCTAAGGCGATTATAGTTCAAGCATACGGGCTGCCCCTTCGCGGTATTGATTCACTTGAACCGGGCATCTTACATCAGACTCAACAAAAGCAAAATAGACTTTAAGCACAACTTTACAATGTAAGTCGTAAAGGAACATGGTTAATGTTTTGTGCTATTGAAGGAGTGGATTTTTTTTTTTAGCTGAAAATCAGAAGTTCAAGTTTTATCAACTCAATCTGATCGCATAGATGTGTTCAGCATTGCTAAGGATCAAACCTTTGATATATCTTACAAATCTCTTCCCAAGAAAGGGACTGATATTCTAAGAAAAAGAAATATGGAGGGGGACCGAAGTGCAGGATCCCTAGGACCCCCCCCCCCCCCCCCCCCAAGTCATCTCTTATGAAGATGTTGACTTGAAGCATCGGAGTTTGATGGGCCCGCCATCTATTTGGATTCACAATCAAGAACCAAACAAGTCGGTTTATAGCAGCAGATTGTCACTCTAATGGCAGTCTTGGAAACAATGAGTGGGTGGTGTGGCTGGTCAAAGCGACTTAACTTGGTTGGTCCTGGTTCGAATGAAGATTTGGAAACAGGCAGAACTGGTCTAGCAGCTAGATTGGAAAAAAACTTGAATGGCGTGAATCAAGACAATCTCATCCCTTGTCAAGTGAGGAATTTTTTTGGTACAGTTGTAATAGTACAATTGTACAAAAACATCAAGTGAATACTTATCATGTAGCAAGAAAACTAGTGAAATTGGCTAAGGGGGAAATCCAAAAATTTTGGAACGACAAACCACCGGATTGGTTCCCTGACAAGGGAGATACACAAATTATGTATTAACGTTCTTTTTAAATTAAATGATACCTGGTAGCGGTCTGCCTAACCCCAGCTTGCCTTTCAAAGAAAAAAACCTTGGGTATATCTTGTTATTTTGAAATATATTATTGTTTTTGAAGTCCTAAAATGTTAGTGCATTTTGGGCTATTGATTTTTGAAGCTCTTAAACAATATGCTTACATGTCACAATCATGTGATCAAAACCCATTTCCCACTAAACAAATCTTCTATATGTATACCACAATCATGAGATTCAATTAAAAAACAACTAAAAGATATGAAAAAGAGGTGACTTATACCCAATAGTTTTGTACCTTCAACAGCATCTAAGGTTAATCCTATATAAAGTATATAAAGCAGGGATGGAAGGGGCTTTCCTTAAAACTTTTTAAAATAACATTTTTATGTGTTTCTCTTAGTATGCGATTTCAGATTACTTAAAATTTTAGACTTGTTTTAAGTGAATGTATTGCACGGTTTTTTAAATTATTTATAAAATGAAGGGTTACCTGTTTTAAATATGCACTGGTTCAAATAACAGTGCGTTTCTCTCTCTCCTCTTGTTGGGCGCAGTTTTTAGAGGTAACATTTTAAATCACAAAAAAAAAAAATATTAACCACAACAAATATCTTATCAAGGAAAGAATGGGACACTTTGAAAACAGACAATTTTGAATATCTCCCATCTGTCCTTGGTCAGTTTCTGAAACGATTATAGTAAAATCTCAATATTTTCAAAA
Organism: Nuphar pumila; assembly: GCF_984573655.1. Lineage (NCBI taxonomy): Eukaryota > Viridiplantae > Streptophyta > Magnoliopsida > Nymphaeales > Nymphaeaceae > Nuphar > Nuphar pumila. The sequence goes on from NC_143257.1 coordinate 14,624,647, forward strand.
ATAGTGCCAATATTTTGTTTACGTTGGTTCTTGGTCAAAGGGAACAGGTAAGTGGTTCATGGCAAATACTGTAGTGGGTTGTTGAGGGCTAATTAATGCTCATGCTTTGACTCTTGGTAAGCAACAACGGGAAGAGTTTGGTTCGGACCAAGGTGGAATCAAACCTGGCCCAGCTGCTTTTAGGGTATGATATCGGGTTCAGACCTAGGTCTAATTGGACCCACCATAAGAGAAACTATATAAGAACTACACGAACCACACCTGGGCCATACCGATTAAAACCATATTTTTTATCATTTTTACATTGAAAATTTGTGGGTCTTAATTGGAAATTCAGGTCGGACCCGGGTCTGGTATAAAATTTTACAAACTATACCCGGGTCTATGTATTAATCGGACCTTTGGTTCTGGACTCGGGTTTTAATCAAGTCTTCTTATTTATCACCATACTCGGATCCCATAGGGTTTTGTTCCAGTCGAATCTGGGTAAACCTGACCCTGTTGACACCCCTAATGTGGATAGACTGTATGAACAAGATTGAAGTCAGTATATATATATATATATATATATATATATATATAGTGAGTGAAACTTGCTAAATAGGTTTTTCTGGTTTTTTATTTTATTATTAAATTCTGATTGTTCAGATGTGTTCTATATACTCGGTTTCAACCTATGTGTGAGTTTTTATTAGGTTAAAAAATCAAGGGTTCAAAATCTTTGTAAATTTTTTAAGCTTCAAATATTGTTTTTTTATGAAAAACACATGGTCCGGCCATCAATTCCTAGTAAAACTCATTTTACACGTTTCATTTAGCATCTCTCTCTCTGTATATATATATATATATATATATATATATATATATATATATATATATATATATATATATATATATATATATATATATATATGAGTAGGGGACCATCTAAACCACTTTCAAAAATCATATTTAAATACACTTTTTGGCAAATCCTACACGAATGTGATCTTCAAGGATACAAACTCTTTTTTGTGCATAGATTAGATTTTTATGATATAAAAGACTTCAAAATTTTCAAAAGGATGAGTTTTAGCACATTATAAAAACCTAATTGCACATTGAAAAAATTTGCTACTAGAGACGGTTCTTATATTTTTTAAACATGGTGATCGCATTTGTATGGTCATATTTGCCTAAAAACACTTAAAATCGATTTTCAAATGTGGCTTCAATGGTTGGTATTTCTTTTGATTGGACAGCGTATGAGCGGATAGGAGGAGCCAACAAATGTAAGGATTTGATAAAGTATTGCAGGAACTCTCCCTCTTTTACCATTGATCATGTGAAAGTTGACAAACTTCTTGATGAATTGATTTTGCTCACCCTCCAAGCCACCTTTATGTTTTTATTTGTCTCACCATTCACCATTTAGTGATTGATTCTACCATCTTTTTCATCAAACTCTCCTTATTCCTTCCAACATGCATGTGGTTCTAAAGAAATGAAACCTTGTAAGGAATCTCAACTAATAGTTCTAATATGGTTAAAGTTTCCTCCATGTTCTCATATGTATAATTACCAAAATATCACAATTATTACATTAAAATTAAAATTCAATTTTTAAATTTAATTTCAACGAAGACATAAATTTATTGTATAATTCAAATTTTGAATTGGCATTTAATTTAATTATAATTTTAGATGAAAATTTGAATCAAATCCAAATCCAATTATAATACTCAAGATCCATTTATTAAATCCAAATCTGAATTTAAAATTCCCAATTTAAAATCCAAATAACACACTAATTTTAAATGTACACCTAATTAAAATCCTGACTAAATTAAAATTCAAATTAAATTTCAATCCAAATAAAATTCGATTAAAAATCAAAACCCAATTCAAAATAAATTTTCAGTTTGAGATTCATTCCAAATCCAAATTAAAGCTCGAATTATAATTAAATCTCATCTTAAGTTTAAATAATATTTTAACATTAAATTCACTTTTATAACTCATAAAAATAATAAAAATTTATGAGTTTTACCATAGTGACCCAATCCGATATCATGGATGGATTCATCATGGTCCAAATGCTAGGAATTATGTGTTTTCAACCAAAATACATGATTGGTTTCAATGAAAAAAAAATATTACACAATGTATGCCATTAATGTTTCAAGGCTCATAAAATTGTTCTTACACATCGTAATCAGACGATCTAAGAGCCAACCTCTACTAACTTAAACATGTAGATCACATCTATAAGGTTAGTGATGCAATAACATGATGTGGACTCGATACACACCGATCCATGACCCAAGATCCAATCGAATCTTGACACGTGCAGAAGCTTATTCGATAATGAGTTCGAACATGACTCTGGAAAAATGAAATTTAGGAACTTGAAAACTCTATTTCGACAGATGTAGTCCAAATAAAAGTTGTGCGTGACTCGCACAACTTTCTAACAAATCCAAAATCACTGGATTCGGATCAGCGGTGTTTGTTCTATGAACTCGAAACTGGGACTGACGAACAAGGTTATGACAGACTTCCAGATTCTGCAGACAGACTGTTTGATAGGGTTTTTGACCCTGCAAATAGTAGAGTTTGCGAAAACTTTCAACTGTGAAACCAAAGGTCAGATCCAAACCTTTCCAACGAATTAAAAATCGGAATTTTCTGAGTTTTCTACAATGCTCTACAAATTTTTGAATTCTAAAAAAATGGTATGAGTTGTTGATAAAAGAACTAAATTTTCTATTATTCAACAATAGAAAAGATTAATACTTTTGAGGCACTTAAACAAAAAATCAATTAAAACTCAAAACATGAACATTGTAGATCTAGGTTCTAGCTTTCCACAGAATAACAAAAAATGAATTTTAATGCAGAGAATCTGCATATAACAAAAAATAGCGAACACCACTAGGAGTGTTCTGAACCAAACAAAAGACAATAGTTTTTTTATCAGTCTGAGACTTTGACAACACTTTTTAGGGACTCAGACGGTCAATTCATGAAATGGTATCAACTAGAAAGTTGTAGGAAAATGTTTTAGCTTTTCGAAAAGCTAATAAACGCAAGAATCTAACCAGTATCGAGGCCAATACAGGCAATTCTTCAGAGTCATTCTAAACAACTCAGGATTTAGGAATTCGGGTTTTGACAGAAAAATCTGAGTTATGTATTAACCAATAAAACTGAATATTTGTGAACAATAGAATCACTCCATAGAATAAAAGACTTGTATTCATTTACTAAAAAAATAATACATAACCTATTGCAACTCACAAGCAATATACTTTGATAGAAACAACAAAAAAAGAAATACCAATGATAAAACAACGAAGATGTAAGAACAAGAGAACCAGGGAATATGATATCCGGATGACGAAGACAATGAATGCCGCTGAGAATCAGACGACACCAAGAAGAATCCTCTCGAACCGCAGCTCAAACCAACAGCCAACACGAACCACAAATGTCAACATGCCAAGGTCGATCTTGACAAGATCACCTTTACACCAAAAAAATGACTTTCAGTTCCACCTTCACCAAAGGAGTTTTTTTCTCAAAACCAGCCACCAAAATAGAATTTTTCCTCTCTTTTGAACCAACCACACACCAAAAATAAAAATGAATAAGCTCTCTCTCTCCCTTGATTGACCTCCTCATCATAAAGGCTCTGAAGCATGGGGAAGAGCCACATTAAAGAGCCAAATGGCCTTCCCAAGCCATGCTCTAAAAAAAGATATTGACTTGGCTATTTTTGGCCATGGGCATTAACAGGATCAACAACCATATTTGACTTGGACTAGGCAAGGCTGAGATTTGAATGAGGTCTAAGATGGTCCACTCCAAAATGGCGCCAACTAGGACCCCCTTTGGAAACAGATTTTGATTCAGATCCAAAACAGGCAGTGAACTGGATCCTGCACAAAACGCATTAGAAAATGCAAATGCGAAAAAAATAAAAAGTACATGCATTCCCCATACACCCTCTAGTGCCACAAAATAATCCTACAGAGCACCGAAACTATCTGGATCCGTAGTATTTGGCTCCTGGAAAAAAATTACAAATAAAAACATATTTAACGTGATTCCTTATATGCCCAAAATGGAATCGAATAATAAAAATACAATCTCTGAGAAAGATGCAAAATATCTCAGATATTGTAGCACGATAATCAAAATGGGTCTGAGTTGATAGAGATCCAATTAGACCCTGATAGTCCTGCATGATTGGATCTGCCCTGGATCTCATCCTGGAATGGATCTTGGGAATTGGATTCAGATCCAAATCGTCTTCAAAGCTCGGATCTTCAGGATGCTCTGCATCAGTTAGTTTAATGAAAAAATACAAAAACTAGAAAAAATGAAAAAGAAAACTCATTTGTAGGAAATGTCATTAATGTTAACTCCTATATATATAAGAGAGAGAGAGAGAGTAATGGGTATGTGCTAAATGAGTTTTTCAAGGTTTTTTCATTTTATTCTTAAATTCTGACCATACAGATGTGATATATGTACTTGATTTTATAGATATCAACTCTTAAAGTGTTCAATTCCAACACATGCGGATTTTTATCAGGTAAAAAATCAGTAGTCCAAAATCTTTATAATTTTTCAAGGCTCTAAATATCAATTTTTTATTGAAAACACATTATCCATGTGTGGATTCCTTGTAAATCGACCATGACCAACACATTTATGGGGTCAAAACTGATAAAAAAATATTGGAAGGGCAGAAAAACCCATTTAACACATCAATTTCTCACCTACCCATCTCTCTCTCTCTCTCTCTCTCTATATATATATATATATATATATATATATATATATATATATCACTACAAGGATGTAGGTCAATAGCAGTGATGTATCTCGTTGCTATTGCCCTATTTTTAGTTGTTGTAGGCCTATAATGGTGAGAATTCTCACTGATAAGTTGCTGAATAAAATTGGCCTTTGTTGAGTAATAACAACGATATTTATAGCTCACCGCTAAAGGGTGAACCAACACCAGCGAAAAATCTCACCAAAACTGAGAATACCAACAACGATGTGACAATATTTAACAACAAGGTTGTTTTAACAGTGAGATAGTATACAATAGTAAGATTCCTGGTTCTTGCCGTTATAGGCTATAATGAGGAGAATTAACTCATCATTATAGGCTATAATGGCGAGATATGGATCTCACCTATAATGGCAAGACAAGGATCTCGCACTATAAACCTGCAAACAAAAAACAAAAAATTAGTTTTCAATTTTTTTTTACATTCAACAAAAACTTGCAACAAACATACACTTCAAATATGCTTTAAAAAATACTACCTCCCACATCATCTTCAAGCCTACAACAAACATACTTTAAATACAAACCTCCTACACCCCCTACATCATCTCCAACCCTGCAACATATACACTTCTAATATTCATATAAATCAAAATTTAATTCGTGTTATGAATGTACTCATTTTCAAAGTTATGCAACATCTTTCTTACTTAGATGCTATGTAACCTTGAAAATGTATACACCCATCACAGGAGAATAAAAATGATTAGATCATAAATAAGTAAACAAACAATTTAGAAATTATAGCAAGGTAAAAAATTATAGTTAAACAAAGCGAGTTTAGAAATTTTGGATCTAGGATTGGGGGTTTTGTCTGTGCACATCTTCTCTCTCTAGATTTCATCAAATTAGTAAGCACCATAGCAAACAAACCATGTTGACTCAATCATTCTATCTTGGGTTCTTCTCATGGTTATTAAGGCGGTTCCAATCTTTCAAAGTCTGAAATTTGCCTAAGTGCCAAGTAGAACAAATTCTACTTAGTACTTATGTAGACTACACCAATTCTTCAGTGAAAGTGGATCATCTCTTCATCAAATGAGGTTCCTAAGCATGTTCAGACAGACTAGACATCTTCTCAACTTTAGAACACCTCCCCCAAACCGTGCCTTAAAACCCATTTCCTAAACCCCTCTCTAAGCCTAAACCTCTCTTAAACCCAAATCTGAATACAACATCCTGTTGTAGTGATATCCAAAAAATATCTTAACTTCCTCTTAATGTTTCTCCCAAAACCCACCTATTCCAGACCTGCAAAATTAACTTCATACAACCCTATGTGTCCTTAACCAACCTGTCAAATCTCGAATCCTAATTCATAGTAGAATTACATTTAACACCAAAACCAGTTCTTTCCAAAACCCAGTCCAGAAATAGACTTGATCCAAACCCATGTCTTGTCTTTGCTTATTATTAAGTTTCAAACCAGACCGACCCAAACTATTAAATGTTACCCCGACCTTATAGCTTGTTTCTAGCCTAACCCTATTTTTTATGAATTTTATGATTTTTATTCAGAGAGAAATTATTCACTCTCTCAAGTTCTGTTAGAAATGGAACAAAATTCAGTCTCCAAACAAACCCATAACGTCTTAGATTTTTATCTCTACAATCCTAAATCTCCTGACTCTCAAATTTTAACCCAAGCTTTCCTAGCATGTCCTTACTCTTATCTTATTTTTTAGCATTTATTGTATTGTATTTTAGGATAACTCAATTTTTTTAACCCTATCAGACCTTACTTGAATCTCTTTACTAACCTTGACCTTTGACTTGACCAAACCTAACTCAAGCCTACCTAAATTCTAAAACCCAAACCTAGGCCCACCTAAACGCATCACACACATACATGTGTGTGAGGTTTGTTCTTCATCCACAAGCCCTTCCAACTCCTATAAATGGATTAAGATGATGAAGAAGTGCACCAGTGAAAAATAAACATTTGAAAAATATTGTTTCATTCGTTCGCAGACTCTCTCTCTCACTCTCTCCTTTTCTTTTTCTCTCCTCTCATCTCCTTTCTAAGACCAGCTCACAAGCAAAGCCTAAACTTGGCATGAAAGATCCTTCTCTATACAAATTCCCATGTGAGGTTTTTTGAACAAAGCTTCAATAGGCGAGAGGCATGAAAAATCCTTATCTTACAAGTTCCCATGTGAGTTTTTTTTAACAAAGGTTCAATAGGCGAGAGGTGTTGTGAGATGATCTACTTTTTGGATAGGTATTACTGCATTGTTCACTTATCACTCACTCTTTGAGAAAGAACATGCTTGTGTTGACATCTTTCCACAATTCATTAGATGTGTTTTCCCTCTCTCTTAGAGGGGACAAAGCACCCACGCCTTTCCTTTTAACCTTAAATGGTGCAATCTTGAATAGCTTTCTTTGGTTTTCACTTTTTACTATGGTCGTCATCATGGACGGTTTGCTATTCACCTTGTTTTAGCTTACCTAGTGTTTGGCAATGTTCTTAATAATGTCGTCAATTGAAACAACTTTCTCGATCCATCAACTTTTGGAATGATTGCACTTTTAATGATATTTTTTTATTTTCAATTGTGCATAGATTAGATTTTTATGATATAAAAGACTTCAAAATTTTCAAACGGATGATTTTTAGCACATTATAAAAACCTAACTACACATTGAAAAAAATTGCCACTAGAGATGGTTCTTATATTTTTAAACATGGTGATCGCATTTGTACGGTCATATTTGTCTAAAAACACTTGAAATCAATTTTTAAAAGTGGCTTCAATGGTTGGTACTTCTTTTGATTGGACGATGTATGAGCAGATAGGAGGAGCCAACAAATGTAAGGATTTGATAAAGTATAACAGGAACCCTCCCTCTTTTACCATTGATCATGTGAAAGTTGACAAACTTCTTGACGAATTGATTTTGCTCACCATCCAAGCCACCTTTATGTTTTTATTTGTCTCACCATTCACCATTTAGTGATTGTTTCTACCATCTTTTTCATCCAACTCTCCATATTCCTTCCAACATGCATGTGGTTCTAAAGAAATGGAACCTTGTAAGGAATCTCAACTAATAGTTCTAATATGGTTAAAGTTTCTTCCCTGCTCTTCCTCAACCCCACCCCATAAAAATAAAAAAAATATCAAACATAATTAAAGGTGCAATCATTCCAAAAGTTGATCGATCAAGAAAGTTGCTTCAATTGACGACATTATTAAGAACATTGCCAAACACTAGGTAAGCTAAAACAAGGTGAATAGCAAGCCGTCCATGATGACAACCACAATAGAAAGTGAAAAGCAAATAAATCTATTTAAGATTACACCATTTAAGGTTAAAAGGAAAGGCGAGGGTGATTTGTCCCCTCCAAGAGAGAGGAAAAACACATCTAATGAATTGTGGAAAGATGTCAACACAAGCATGTTCTTTCTCAAAGAGTGAGTGATAAGTGAACAATGCAGTCTCATGGACAAATGCAGTAATACCTATCCAAAAAGTAGATCATCTCACAGCATCTCTCGCCTATTGAACCTTTGTTAAAAAAACCTCACATGGGAACTTGTATAGAGAAGGATTTTTCATGCCTCTCCCCTATTGAAGCTTTGTTCAAAAAAACTCACATGGGAATTTGTATAGAGAAGGATTTTTCATGGCACAGTTTAGGCTCTGCTTGTGGGTTGGTGTTGGAAAGGAGATGAGAGGAGAGAAGAAGAAAACGAGAGAGAGAGAGAGAGAGAGAGAGAGAGAGAGAGAGAGAGAGAGAGAGAGAGAGAGAGAGAGAGAGAGAATGAAACAGTATTTTTCAAATGTTTCTTTTTTATTGGTGCACTTCTTTATTGCGCCAGAAAAAATTTATTATATTGACACACTTTTTACATGTGACAAAGAAATTTTACTATATTGTCGCAGTATATCTAGCACCGGTATAACTCACATTTTCACTAGCGCTAAGTAAAATAACGTAAGTGAAAATGATCTTTTATTGGCATGTCCCCCCTGACTGCACAAACATTCTCCTTCAAATGCAAGTTTCACATCTTGAAAAGAAATTTTTAAATGATCATTTTAGTTCAATAGCATAGGCATTTTCAAGAAAAGATTGTCTTTCACATCATCTCATTCTAAAACAATTTTATATCTCAAAATTTGTCTATCATCTTTTTCTGTGCAATCTTATGCTTACAGACATTTGTCTCATCTTGTAAATCCGATCTTGTTCGACAAGGCCTCCAATCAATAGGTGAAGAGCCTAGGAGACCCTCTTTTGGGACAAGATGCTGGCTTCACAAGACCTCTATTCAATATGTAAAGAGCCTAGGAGATCCTTGTATATAGCCATGCAAACACCTAATGCTATGGAATTAACTCAATCCCAAAATTGTATTGAACATCATTGTGAGGATGTAGTTGAAAATAGCTCATCTCCACCCAACACCATTTTGTTCTCCCAAAACCGATTCTCAGGTACATATGGGGGTACATGCCAATTATTAAATCCTCATTAATTGCCATCACCTCATTCATCTCTGGCTCCCAAACAAAGTCTTAGTTCAATAAAAAGAGGATATTTATCTTCATTATCTTAATCTTTTTATAGGAGTTGGAAGGGTTGTGGATGAAGAACAAACCTCACACACATATGTGTGTGTGTGTGTGTGATGCATTTCTGTGGGCTTAGGTTTGGGTTTTAGAATTTAGGTAGGCTTGAGTTAGGTTTGGTCAAGTCAAAGGTCAAGGTTAGTAAATAAATTCAGGTAAGATTTGATAGGGTTAAAAAAAATCGGGTTCTCCTAAAATACAATACACTAAATGCTAAAAAATAGGACAAGACTAAGGACATGCTAGAAAAGCTTGGGTTAAAATTTGAGGGTCAAGAGATATAGGGTTGCAGAGATAAAACTCTAGGACGTTATGGGTTTGTTTGGAGACTAAATTATGTTCAATTTTTGACAGGCTCTAAGAGAGTGAATAATTTCTCTCAGAATAAAAATCATAAAATTCACAAAAAATAGGGTTAGGCTACAAACAAGTTATAAGGTCTGGGTAAAATTTAATAGTTTAGGTCGGTCTGGTTTGAAAATTAATAATAAGCGAAGTCAGGACACAGGTTTGGATCAGGTTTATTTTTGGACTGGGTTTTGGGAAGAACTGGTTTTGGTGTCAAATTTAATTCTACTAGGAATTAGGATTCGAGATTTGGCAGGTTGGTTAAGGGCAAGTAGGGTCGTATGAAGTTAATTTTGCAGGTCTGGAATAGGTAAGAAATAAGAGTTAAGGATGAGGAAGTGGATAAGAATAGTTCTTTAAGAGAAACCAACAGGATGTTGGGAGAAACATTAAGAGAAAGTTAAGATATTTTTTGGATATCACTACAACAAGATGTTGTATTCAGATTTGGGTTTAAGAGAGGTTTAGGCTTAAAAAAGGGTTTAGGAAATGGGTTTTAAGGCACGGTTTGGGGGAGGTGTTCTAAGGTTGAGAAGAGGTTTGGTCTATCTGAACATGCTCAAAAATCTCATTTGATGAAAAGATGATCCGCATTCATTAAAGAATTGATACAGTTTATACAAGTACTAAGTAGAATTGGTTTTACTTGGCACTTAGGCAAATTTTAGATCATTAAAAGATTGGAACCACCTTAATAACCATGAGAAAAACCCAAGATAGTATGATTGAGTCAACATGGTTTGTTTGCTATGGTGCTTACTAATTTGATGAAATCTAGAAAGAGAAGCATCTAGGAAGTTCATAGAGGAGATGTAGGCCTTCATGGATGCGCAGAGACAAAACCCCCAATCCTAGATCCAAAATTTCTAAACTCACTTTGTTTAACTATAATTTTTTACCTTGCTATAATTTCTAAATTGTTTGTTTACTTATTTATGATCTAATCGTTTTTATTCTCCTACGATGATTGTATACATTTTCAAGGTTATGTAGCATCTAAGTAAGAAAGATGTTGCATAACTTTGAAAATGAATACATTAATAACACAAATTAAATTTTGATTTATATGAATATTGGAAGTGTATATGTATGTTGCAGGGCTGGAGAAGATGTAGGGGGTGTAGGAGGTTTGTATTTAAACTATGTTTGTTGTAGGCTTGAAGATGATATTGGAGGTAATATTTTTTAAAACATATTTGAAGTGTATGTTTGTTGCAAGTTCTTGTTGAATGTCAAAAAAAATTGAAAACTAATTTTTTGTTTTTTGTTTGCAGGTTTATAGCCTACAACGGCTAAATCCTTGTCTCACCATTATAAGTGAGATCCATATCTCACCATTATAGCCTATAACGATGAGTTAATTCTCCTCATTATAGCTTATAATGGCAAGAATAGTATCTCATTATTATTGTAACACCCTAATTTTTATAACCCCAAAAATAATGATTTTTTTTTAAAATACTTTAACAAATAACAGCAAAAAACTCAACGGGTCTAAAACTTGGCGTGCTACTTCACATAATCATTTGCAATCATATAATTGTGGAATTAAAATAGATTTCAAATTAAATACGGCAATCAAATTTAAATAGCCACACATGTCCAAAATTAATTACATTCAGCCTTAACTCAAAATTTAGAATTTATCAGAGTCCAAAACATCCATAAGACAAAGGAAAGGTAGGCTCAGTCCCCATCGCAACCTCCCGCCTTTGCTCATAAGTACCTACTTCTTGAAAAATATTAAACCATATAGGGTCAGATATAACATGTCTCAGTAGGATAGATTATACTAAACTTGTAAAACAGAAATACGAAACAGAAACTTCATCTAATTTTTCATAATAAATTAAATCTAAGTGACTAATCATGCATTTTAATTTAAGCAACAAGTACATGAACTAGCAAATTTAAACAAATATGCATTGTTTATTTTTAACTCAAATCAAATACAATGCATGAACAAATAAAATGTATGAACTTACCATATGCAGAAACCATTAAATGCATGCTTAATTTTTTATCTTTAATTACATGGTCTTTCTTAAATGATGCATCTAATGCCTAACTAATACACATACATATTATGTTTCACTTCTTAGCCCTGTGGGTACAACACAGGCAAAAACCTGGTGCAGGGTCATGGCTCAGGCAGTGTTTTACATACAAGGGTAGCTTTAGCCTGACCAAGCACCTTTCATCAGTCCCGGGTGCAGGACGACAAGTGAGAGAGAGACTCCAAGCACTACCATCCCGATGTATTAGAATTCTGCTCATGAGTTTCTTACCCTCTACGTTGCAGTCTATTGCAGAGATTTTCCCTATCTTCGTGGGTGGAGAGGAGCAACCTTCTGTGCTCAAACAAAGTTCCACGAAGTCAAATGTACCGCTTGCCCTCTCTTTGCAAGCTCTTACTTTAATGTCGTATATTTTAACTTGATTACTTTAATGGCTTAGATACAACATTATGAATGAATCTGTTATAAGAATTCAGTCACTTCTTGGGCAATGGATGCATTTGTAAAGCATGATATTTGAAAAAGATTTCATTCATTCATGCTTCTTAACAGGAACATGTGCATATGCATAAAATATAAAATTCCATTCAGCAACGAATTTTGTTTTTAACATACCAAAGAATACACTTGACTACCAACCAGTGAGTCACCATGGGATGAAGCATAAATTGACACACCTTGTTGACGACAAAAGCAATATCGGGCCTAGTGATGGTGAGATACTGAAGGCCGTCAACTATACTCCGATATAGTATTGGATCATGAAACGCGAAGGCATCGTCTTTAAGTAGCCGAGTAGTAGAGCTCAGGGGAGTGGAGATGGGCTTTGCATCCACCATAGAAGCACGATGAAGGAGATTCAAGGCATAAGTACGCTGGCACAAATGAAGACCTGAGGAAGCGTAAAGCACTTCAATGACCAAGAAATAGTTTAGACGTCCAAGGTCTTTGACGAAGAATGCACGTCTAAGATGTTGAATTAATGTGGTGATGGCATTGTGTGAACTTCCTGTAATTATGATATCATCAACGTAGACGGAAACATACCTAATCAAAGTACGACCCCAAAAGATAAACAAAGAAGCGTCTGAGAAAGAAATCTGGAATCCGCATGACTGAAGATAAGAGCTGAGGCGGTGATACCAGGCACGCGGAGCTTGTTTGAGACCATACAAAGCACGGTCCAGCTTACAAACATAATGAGGATGAGAACTGTCTTTAAAATCGGTAGGTTGTGCCATATAAACATCTTCTGAGAGAAGATCGTTGAGGAATACATTGTTAAAATCCAATTGATGAAGAGGCCATGCAGACAAGACCGAAAGGGAAATAACCACACGAATGGTGGTAGGTTTTACCATGGGGCTAAAAGTCTAGAAAAAAGCAATACCTTCTTCTTGATGAAATCCCTTGACAACAAGTCGAGCTTTGTATCAAGCAACGAAGAAATCGACGTGACGTTTAATCCTGAAGACCCATTTGGAGCCAACAACATTATATTGAGGAAGAGGAGGAACAAGGTGCCATGTGTGATTGAACTGTAAAGCATTAAATTCTTATTGTATGGCTGAGCGCTACTTAGGATCAAGTGTAACGCCCCAAAAATCCAGGACTTGTAACTTTTAGAATAGTTTAGAAAGCTTTGAAATCATACGATGATCAGAGTTTAAATAGTACTTCAGCGGAAAATGATATTTTTAAAACAACAAGTCAATGGACCTTGAGCGTATTACAGCGTAAACTTTCCTTTGTTGAATTTCACACAACTATTGAAATCAAATGGTTTCAAAATGCAGTTTTAATAATTGAGAATTTGTTCATGGGATTTTATAACCCATTATATTTATTGAAACCAAAAAGAAGTTTACAAATACAGTTTTAGTAACTCAAGGTTTAATCAAAAGAGAATTTTTGAAATACACTTTATACCAAATTTACCAACATGTCCTCAGAAGCGAAACATCAGGGAAAAAACTCTATCTTGATCTCATCGTGCCATCGCAGACTGTATCACCTATACATCACTTGCCCATAAAATGGGTCAGTTTCACGAAAAACTGGTAGGTGCACATACAGGACGATATAGAACATAATTAAGTAGAATAATTTAATATGTCCAGTAGATAGGCGATTAAATAGCACTTTAATTTTAACAAAGTCATGGAGAAAACTATCATGAGCATAATGCTAAAATTATTACAAGCATTTCACTGGCACAAGTAGGCTAACTATTACAAACAAAGAACTGCATAAGTAATTTAACTAGCAAAATACCATGCTACATCAACCACACGCACAATTCCATAAGTATTGAAACTAGTTGCATGCTATAACCTTCATACGTGCATAACTCAACAGATTGTGTGATCAGATTTAAATTATATTTCGATATTAACTGGCCAAGTGGGTACGCACAAGGCACGACTCTAGAAACAACCTAGACTGATCCGGAGGTTTATTATACTATGTATTTTATGATAATCCGAATAGCTGACTGAGTCCGCACCTAAGGGGACGGTCGATGACCAAGAGAGAAATCCCCAAAGCAGCATAAACAATGGATGCATCCTGAACATGGAGGGCTACCACCTAGGATAATTATGGTAGTCCTCTTCTCCTAACTTCGATGACTGGAGAAGCCGAGTCTTTTGCTCGTAACTTCCATTAATGGCTTGTCCATCGAAATTTTTGTATCGTCCCTTCCCCTCTCCTAACAGGAGTCAGCGATTCGAATGAGTATATTAGGATTAAATAATTGAAGACTCATTCTACATACTCTGGTCTTTTGACTCAACTCGAGCATTTTGTCGGTGAAGGCAGAATCATCACTTATTTAGGTGATCACAACATTTTGTTATTTGCACTCATCAAGGTTGCCACAACCTACTCATCCAATCATCGCAATGTAAGAAGACGTACTTGTCAAAAAGTATGGTTGGACTTGTCAAGAGTATGACTACGATGAAAGGGAAATGGTTTCACAAAAGAAACCCCAACAGATATTATCTGCAAAAGAATTAATACAACACAGTTTGGCAAGATAAGTCTTGAATTCATTTCAACAATATTTTGCATATTTCATGATGCATGGTCGTCTCGGATCTCTCGTCCGATCAACAAAGTACTTAACATGTTGTGCATGTCTAAAAGTACATTACACCGAAAAAGAAAGGGGTGCATAGGCTTCTCAATAGGAAACCCCAATACACAACTTCATAACGATCCAAAGAATATAGGAGTACTTATTTGGCACGATTCATCCTTAAAAGCCACAATGCCTGTAATAACCCAGAAAAAAAATCGTGTCCTACACGTGTCAGACACGTGCCCTGCACATGTCGGACATGTATCAGGGGTTTGGTCCGCTGTGTCAGGCCCGAATCCGGGTTTGAACCAGACCCGAGCCTGACCCGGACCCAGGTTCTCGAAGCCTTGAGAACCTGCATCTTTTAAAAGATGTAGGCGCCTCGGGCGAGGGGTAAAAACCCTTGCCCCTTCTCTCTCCTCTGCTCCATCTCTCTCTCGCGCTGTCGTCGGCAATTGGAGACGTCGACGACCAACTCCGTCCGACCACCTCCTCTCTGAGTCAGGCATACCCCTCGACGACCTTCCCGTTGCCAGCAATCGCAGCCGTCGGCCACCGCCTTTGCCCCGGATGCTGCAGACGTCGACGATCGTATCCGTCAGTGACCTTCGACTGCCGACGACCGTCGCCACCACCTTCTCTCCCTTCTCTTGCCATTGTTGACGGCCTCAAAGTTTCGGCAACCCCCACTGCTTCCTCCCCTCTCTTTATAACCACCGACGATCATGCTGACGATCGCCTGACACCAGCGGCCATCGATTGTCGGTGACCTTCTGTCAGCGACCTCTGCTCTGCCTCCCGTCATCAGCCATCTCTCCCTCCAAGCTGGCGTCGGTGACCCGCCATCGGCCACCTTCTTCTCCCTCTTTTTGCTGTGAGCGGTGACCACCGACGACCGCCTGACGACGACAACAAATTTTATATGTGAAAAATTAGTGGAATTCGTTATCCAACCCAACCCAACCCTCAAAACACAAGCCAACTCAACCCTCAAAACACAAGAAACCAAAACCACCACCTCGATAGGTAGTGTGCAAAGTCCGTGAACACTTGAACAATGTAGGATCAATCGGCCTTCTTAGAACCTAAAAATTATTCCAGTAAAGAGATCAAACAACCCGAGTCCGAATAGGCAATAGCATACTCGCATAATGTACAATATCAAAACACATTCAAACACAAGCTCATATATTAATCGTGTAACACACATCTTAGCAGTCCATAATATAAGAATCATGCTAACAATTTAAAATAACAAGTCAGTTATATGCACATCCATTCATGCTAAGTTTTTCATCAATTCAATAAATTATGCATATGCTTGAACATATACAATATACATGAACTTATCATTCCAGTGTTGTGAGTCCTTCATGCATGAATAACTTCTTATCTTCACTTATTGTTTTCTTATTTAAATGATATATGCCATATTCTATTTATATGTAATTCAGAATCTTGTTTCATTTATCAATATCTGTCTGTGGGTACAACACATACTCTCTCAGATAGAGGTACGACCCAGGTTTATATTTTCAAGCAATTGTGTCTTATTAACCTGCGTGACACTCCAACTGTGACTACTCTGAAGAGGGAATATAATTTTATAGAGAGATCCCAACTCCTACAACCCGATATATCAAATTTTCTTCATGAGTTTTACCTACCACACCATGGATAAATCGTGGTAGTTTCCTCAGTTACGGGTCCTGTGGATAGGAGACAAAAGCAACCTTTCATGCTAAGCCAATATTCCATATAACAGTTTACCAAGCTTACTATCTAAATAAGCCACAAGAGAATTAATTTTATTTTTGATTTCTTAATTAACTCTCTTGTTAATAGTGTAATAAAACAAGGTACAATAAAATAATAGTGAAACAAACACAATGCCAACAAAGAGCTTTAATAAACTCACTTAAGGTTGGTCACTAATGGACCAAATACAATCTCAAAAGAGATAAAAATATCAAACAACACAAGAGGCATATAAGCTTATAAGATGCGAAAAAAACTCTAGAGAAAATCCTCAATGCTTCTAAGAGCATTGAGGAATAACAAGGGAGTGAGGCTCTATAAAGCCTCACTCCAGTACATGGGAGGTAGTCCAGCTCTTTGGACTGCCGTCCAACAGTCATATTTTGATTGTTGTGCCCAACAGTCCTAATATGGTTGTTGGGCAGGTTATTTATTACAATACTAAATTACATTTCAGTCCCTAGTAGACTGTACTATATGATAAAAGACAAAATTACCCTTATCAGGTATTCGAATACAATTTTATTTTTAACACTCCTCAAACTTATGGGAAAATCACCAAAAGTTTGCTAAGAAGATACAAAAATTAAGGCAGTGGAAGTGCTTTGGTGAAGAAGTCTGCAATATGAAATTCGGACTGGACATATGGCAATGTAATAGTCCCCTTTAAATATTCTTCACGAACATAGTGACAATCCATCTCAATGTGTTTTGTTCGCTCGTGAAATGTGTGATTGCTGGCTATATAGATGACACTTTTATTATCACAACATAGCTTTGAAGGTTTTGAGACATCAACACCCATATCGAAAAGTAGTGCTCTCGTCCACACAACTTCATTAGTTGTAGTAGTCATTGCCCTGTACTTAGCTTCCGTAGAGCATAAAGACACTTTTTGTTGTTTTTTGCATCGCCAAGAAATGAGAGAATCACCTAAAAACACACAAAAGCCAGAAATGAGAGAGAGTGAGTGGGGTGGGGCTATTTGTAGGCCCATGAGGAGGTGGTGCCCCCTATGGAGCCCACACTCCCCCCTATGTGTTAAAATTTTGAGAGAGGAGGAGTGATGACTCACCCTCTCCCTTGCCATGTGTCTGCAAGAGAGAGAGGGAGAGTGTCGCCCTCTCTCTAATATGGTGACACCTAGAGAACATAGTTTTGGAAAGCCATGTTCTCCCATGATTTTTTGAAAACCATGGGCTATCCATTAAAATATATTAAAATAATAATAAAATATGAAATTATATTTTAATATCCAAATTTTATACCTAAATTGCCCTTATTCAGATCCCATGTAACCAAAATGCCACTTGGGTATAAAAATTATTATTTTACCCTTTAGTGGTTTAGAAATTTACCTGAACTTTCCACTAGAGTGGAAAATTATTGTTTTACCCTTGATAATTTTGTTAATTCTCTTAATGGATCTTGCATGAGTTTGAATCTTGGTTTTTCTGTCCTCATTTTTTATTCCAACCTATTTCAGAAATAAATCACTATTTCTATGAAACCAAAGTCAATAAATTAAAATAAAAATATTGAAGTATTTTGCATATCTGGAGCTTAAATTTAGAATCTTGTTTCATTCTGTTTGAATCAGTCTTGAGGCTGAAATATCCATTACAATAGAGCATAGGTTTTTTGTCTTTTCTATAAGATTGTTCTGACCAACAATTTTGATAGTTCTAAATACCCAACCAAAACTTATCAAAATAAATTGAGAAAAATCTGGGTGAAATCTAACCTATATAAGATGATCGTGTAAAAAATGTTTTATCAAACGATTATCAAAATAATTTGAGAAAATTTTGGGTGAAATCTAACCTATATAAGATAATCATGTAAAAAAGGAATTGTCAAAAGATGTTTCTATAGGTCTGGAGAAATTTCCAAAACTGGGATGCATATCTGCAGTTGACAGGATCTGTCATATAGTTTTTCTAAACAGGTTTTAGTTCCAAAATTGTCTTGATTTTATTATAATGAATTTTTCAATTATGTTTCTTAGACTATGATCCTAAGATATGTGGGTAGTTTCAGTAAAATTGAGAGAGTGAAATTCGGTCTCTGTGATTTTTGCTAAATTTTTCAAGACTAGGTTAACAAGGATTCGAATTTGTATATTATGACATATATGGATGCCTAATTGTATTTTACATTATGCAACATGGTTATAGATGTTTATCTTAAAATTTAAGCTTATATGCATGCAAATTGAATGTATTACATGTTATTCTTGATTTATAACCATTCATATGACATACATGTTAATGAACATTATATATCATAAGGCATGATTGGTGTAAAGTAAATTGTTACACATATTATCTGCTTGTTTGAGCATGATTATGAATTGTATATGGTTGTAGCCTTTATGTTTGCATGTGGGCATATGACATGGTAATAATGATATGTGATATGAGCATGTGTGTGGCTCGGGTGTGA
Organism: Nuphar pumila; assembly: GCF_984573655.1. Taxonomy (NCBI): domain Eukaryota; kingdom Viridiplantae; phylum Streptophyta; class Magnoliopsida; order Nymphaeales; family Nymphaeaceae; genus Nuphar; species Nuphar pumila. Next base: position 14,643,728 of record NC_143257.1, read on the forward strand.
CTCTGGGTTCAGTGGAACCTATGGGTGCCTGTGATGGACCAAAGACAGAAAAGATATTCATGCACATAATCACATAATTACCTCGTGGAGGTCGGGCTTATAGTGTGAACTATTGGTGTTTAAATAGGTCAAAATAGACTTGCTTATGGAATCAACATTAAGAAGATTGGGCTTATGAGCTTGGGTGTGTGTGTTGTGAGCACATGCAATTTAATTTATGAGCCTAATAATTCAATAACATACATAACCCATTCAGACCAGGTCCTTTGGACTGGGCCCACTTTGGAGAGAGTGGGGGCACACACAAGCGGTTGACTGTTGTTTGGTTTTTGGAGGGAAATGGCATGTCCTTGTTCCTCTGTCTCTGATCGTAGGGGGGGGCAGACTACCAAGTGTCCTAGGTGGTATGTCTAAAATCTCTGCAAAGTAAGAATTGATTTCGTGTTGGACCACTGAGAGTTTCTCTCGGTCACGGACCACTCTAGTGGAACCTCGGTGTGAGGTTGCAGATTCTTCAATTTAATGAGGTTAATAAAATACATGGCATAATATACCCCTCATTGGATTGGTTGAATCAAAGTTAAGAACCTAGAAGTATACCTTCGAGAGAGAGGAAAAGTAAAACATAAGAATTCATAATGGAATCATTGTAATACTTCAGTTTGTGTATAAATTATTATTTCATTGTCATGATGCATTGTAGCATGCTTATTTTGTAATGTGAATGCAAGCATGATTAGTTGTATAAATGTGAATTATGCTTAATTTTGATATGTTATATTGCATGCTTATTTCTGTGATTGAAATATTTCAAGTAATGAGTAGGATGAAGGATGATGACAGTATGCTTGGGGTGGTGCCAAGAGGGTCACAGTTCTTTAAGGCTTTGAGAGGACTTGATATTTTATTATTTGGTTATTTATTTTAATTAAGTCATATAAACTCTCATAATGTTTGAGACTAGTATTTGATTTATTTTAATATAAATTATAGTTTCATTGAGTTATTGTAGTCTTATACGTGTGTGTTGTATTTGTAACCTGCCAAAGGCTTGAACCGTATTTAAAAGAGTTTTCACTATTTTTCTTGAAAATCGTGTAAAGGGCTTTAAAAAAATCCCTAGAATTTGGTTTAAAAAATTGAGCGTTATAGCTTGAGTCTACCTACCCTAGACCGAGCCCACTTGGGTCAAACCACTTGACCTACCAAGTTAGCTTTTCTCTCTCTTCTTTTGTTTTTAGTCTTAGCTTGGATTAAGCTTATTTGACCTAGACCGAGTCCACTTGAGGTGAGCCTGGACCCACCTGACCTAAACTGAACCTAGTTGGGTTAAGACTTTTTGTCCCTGATAGCTTGACCTTCTCTATGTTTTTCTTGACTAGGTCTAACCCATCTGATCTAGTCTAGCCCACATGAGGTAGGTTCAAACCTAGCTGGACCTAAACTAGCTCCAATCCATTTTTAGCATATACCTCATCGTTTTACCGAGATGACAAGTTCTGCATGAGATGCTCTTGGTTATGACCGAACCAGACCTAAAGACGTGCCAACCACGACCTAGTAATGCCTCAAACGCTGCACTGAGCTAAACTATCGCTGCCTGATTTTGGTAGATTTGCATACAATTCTCTCTCTTTCAAGTTATTTGGTGGAATAACTATCATGTACAGTGTCATTTTTCTTACCGTACACCTTTCTAAAATAATATGTGGTCATAGTCCTTGGTTTATGCCCTCTAAGGCACTGTAGGCTTGCCTCAATGTTTACACATATACCCCTATGACTATCGCTTAATATTTATGGTGAATTAAGTGTCATAGTGTCATAGTCATTGGTTTATGCTCTCTAGAGCACCGCAAGCTAGCTTCGGTGTGCACACGCATATCCTTGAGACTATTCTATTTACTATATATATACATATACTTTGCTTTACGCAATTTACTTAGCTCAATTTGTGGTTTCATTCACCAGGCCCTATTTTATACAATTTACTTTTTTGTCGCGTTGTTATGTGCACAGGCTCCTACTTTATGCAACTTACTTAGCCCGATGCATGGTTTTATTCACCAGCCCTTGATTACATAATTTACTTTGACCGATGCGTGATTTCATTCATCAAGTCTTGCTTTATGCACTTTACTTTGTCATTGTGTTGTTATGTGCACAGGCTCCTGCTTTTACTAAATATAGCTACTATAATAAGCATACAAATGGTGATTGATCCCTATCGCCAAAGCGATCCCAATTGCCTTACCTCGTTCAAAATATTGTTTGACGAAGAAACCCTATTGGAAAGGTTTCGGATTTACATAAAACTATATTTATGTAAACATCTAAGTTACCAGCGTATAGACTAACTAAGGCCTAGGTTTTCAATAAACCATGAAAGATGCAAAGTACTCACAATGGTGCATATCTATCAAAAAATGAACATAGCAATTTTCTTGTTAAACAGTGAAGATGCTGCTGAAATTTCTTATAATATGCTCTCCAAGCTAAAAAGAACATAGTGATTTTCCTATTAAACAAGGAAGCCACTTCCAAAAAAATTTGACAAGATGCTCTCCAAGCAAAAAAAGCATCACACTTTTCCTGTTAAACATGGGAGATACTCCCAAAATTTTTGACAAAATACCCACCTGAGCTAGTATGAATGGCATGATGATGCCCTTGTTGTTAGAACCATTCCTGGATGGCTCGTTCCATTTCTGCCTTCAAGGGCATTGTACTCATAAGGGCGGATGTGCTAGAGTAGCTGTTGTGCCTTGTTAGGACAGTGCTTAATGTGGCTAAATACGTCGAGCAGTCGATCCAAAGTGATCCTTGTTTATGCATGTCTCTATGAAACACTCTACTAAAAGAAAGATTTTGTCGTTGAACCCCTCCAGGACTTAATGCTCATCGAGGCAGACAATAATGGTACAACCTTGAGTGACATGAATGTTATTATGAACCAAAGAGTTCAGACGGTCTCTCAATCACTCGAAGGTTAGCAGGTCGGGTTATCCTTAAGATCTAGGTATTGAACCCCACTACTGCATTTGAAGGATGCATTTGAACCGACGTAGTGGGGTTTATCCTAGCATGAAACTTGTTGCCCCACTATAGATAGGGTCATCAGACCTCTGAGGTATACAAAAATATATAATAAAATCTCAGATGACTTTGTCGATACCGAAGTCAAGCTTCTTCCGTGTACTAGGGGGTGAACAATTAATATTCAAATAATGCATTAGCTATAGGTACAACAATGAATGAATGAATAAATGTGTGTTTGTGTTGCTCATACATCACCTTGTGTAAGATATTGATCTCGATACACTGTTGAACCGATCGGGCAAAGGACCCAAATTGTATCCGCATAGCTAAGCTCGAGGAGCTCTTGTTTTAATTCATGGGATACTGATACACTAAGTCATGAAGACTTGAGCAACGTTGTTTCCAACTGCAACCTTAAAGTGGTTTCTCATGTTTTCAAGTATTATACATGTTAGAATTTGAATTCTTTTCAACCATACCAAAAATGGTTTTAACCCTATTTTATAGGGGATATAGGTACTTAACCTACGTTGTGATATGCAGAGCAAGGCAGCATCAAGATCTAGGGTTTCTCCATACTGTGTTGGATATTTTATTTACAAACCCAATTTTAACTAGTATTGCTTTACCAAGCAGTATTGTTTGTAATAAATTACTCATTTTGGTTTACTTAATTGAAATATTTTGGTAGACAATGAGTGCTTGGTCATATACTTGTGACTTGCTTGGCATCTTCTAAAACTGATGAAATTCTGCTGCAATGAAAAAAAAAGAATCCATGAATTTTTGACAAAGTTTTGTTTTGGAAATTCAGGACGTTATATCTTAGGTGACACAAAAGAAATGGAAGACCCCCTGACCATCTTTGATGACACAGAAGAAGACAGTCAACAATCAGAGAAGTAGTGTAGCCAGCCGGCCAGAGAAAGACAACCGACATCACCACCAGAGGCTAGAAGCAGAAGATCTGCCCCACCCTGCACAAGATCTCACTAGATGTAACACCACAAAATTATATCGAAATTTTTAGAAAAAATTTCTTTTTAAACACCAATAACATAGTGGAATAAAATCTTTTGAAATTTAATGCAACTTTGGATGGGTTACAATAACTCAACTCCACATACACTAAAAATAAGCATTAAATTTCAAATTAATATCATTTCATGCTTAAATAATTTAGAGTTTACATTTCAATAATAAAAAGACAAAGCAATCTAAATTTGGCGTTGATTCCTCAGAAAAGAAGAATGTGATCATCCGCCTGAAGCCTCCGAGCAATCCTTCATCACCCCAGTCTAAGTGCTACCTATAAAATGTTAAAGTAGGGCGTCAAACCACAACCTGAGTAGGTTGAACCAACCACATAAACACAAATATCTCTCAAAGCAAAAAATAGGCATTGACATAATTATAGATAATCAAATAAATCATGCAACATGACATATAAAGACAAGCATAAATACATTATCACAATCAATCATGCTTATAGTCAATTTTAGAACAATTATGTTAGAATACATAAATCCAAAGTAAACCAATAATTGCATACACACTGTATCAAAACCAGTGATTCTATACTTAATGATTTGTTTTACTTTTTTAGCCCTGAAGGTACACTCTGAGGTTCCTAACTCTGATTCAACCAATCCAATGAGATGTCTGTTATGCTATGTATTTTATTAGCCTCATCGATTAGAAGAATTTGTGAACTCCCTTTGAAGTTTTCACTAGAGCGGTCTGTGACCAAAAGAATCTCTCAGTGGTCCATACAGAATCGATTCCTACTCTGCAGATATTTGGGACATACCACCTAGGCCACACAGTAGTCCGACCCCCTATGACCAGAGATTGGGGACCAACGGAAACACCTAGCTCTCCAAAGCAACAACGGTCAACCGATCATGTGTACCACCACTCTCTTCAAAGTGGTTCTAAGTTTGAATGGGTCATGGGTGTTATCTAATTATTTAGGATCATGAAATAATTTAAAGTTCTCTCAACACATGGACTCGCTAGCCTAATCTCTACTTGAGGAGATTATATAATTGTGATCGTTGCAAAAAAAAAAATCTTTTCCTTTCTTTCCTTCTTTTCCTTTTGGCCTTTTTTCCTTTTTGATGGGGAAAAAGAAAGAAGGAAGGAAATTCTTTTGCAAGGTCTCACTTGACCTTTATTTGAAAAAAAATTTGAAAATTTACTCACCTCTATTTTTGAAATTTTTGCAGAAAAATAGAGAGACGGGATTTGCTCGTCGATACGAGGTTCAACCGTTCCTGGCGCCTTTACCAGGGGTAATTGAACCAAGGATTGAATAAATGCCTTTTGCTTTTCCTAAATTTGTCTAAGTGATTATTCTAAAATCCTGAATGCATATTGAATCATGCTTTTGCAATGAACTTTGAAAATGATGATTTGAGATATGATGCATGATTTTGAAAATATTTCAAAATTTTGGATATTTCCAAGTGATTTTAAAACAAGTTTGAAAATATCCTTGAAGAAATGATTCAGAAATTGAACTTGATTTGGAAAATTGAAATTCTAAATCAGAATTTGGATTTGAAATGAATTTGAGATTTGAAAAGGAAATTTGAAAGTTGAAAGTTGAAATAGTAATTGAAGTCAAAGATTGAAATAGATTAAAATTTGAATTAAAGAAGGAAGATTTGGAAAAATGAAATTTGGAATTTAAAGTGAAATCTTGAAAATGGAAATTGAAAATAAGAGTTGAATTTGGAATTGATACTGAAATTGAGATTTGAACTTTGAAATGGAATTGGAAATTAGAAGTTTGAATTAATTTTAGAATTGAAGTTTAACTTTGAAATCGGAAATGAATTTGGAAATTTGAATTTGAAGTTGAAATTGGAACTTAAAAATGAATTTAGAAATTGAAAATTTGGAATCTTGAAAATAAACTTTGAAATTGGATTTCGAAATTGAAGTTAGGATTTGAATTTGGACTTGACACTTGAAATCAGAATTGAATTTGAAAATTGATTTAGAAATTCAAAGTAAATCTCAAAATTTGATTTGGAATCTCAAAGTGAATTTGGAAACTTTGATTTAGAGTTGAATTAAAACTCAGGATTTGAAATGGAATTCAAAAAATTTGAAATAGAAATAAAGAATTTGAATGAAATTTGGAATTTAAAATGTGAAATTCAGAAATGAGAATTAAAAATTAGAATTTTGAAATAAGACTAAAAACTGAATGGAATTGAAAATAAAAGATGAATTTGAATTTGAAAATGAAAGTTATAAATGATTTTGAATTTAGAAATGAGAACTATATTTGAAAATTTATCTCAAAAAACACTTGGAATTTGGAAGATGTTTTGAAATAATTTGAAAAAGAATGCAATTCTATCCTAAATGATGAAATGCTTTGAAATTTATTTAAAGATTGGAATTTAAAAGAAAATTTCATTTTTAATAGAATTGAAATAAGATTAAGTCATAATATATTCATGACTATGGTCACAAATATATTATAATATAATTTTTATTTGAATTCTAATAAAGAATAAAATAGATTTTTGTGCCTCTATAGGATTTAATATAAAATTAACTTTTAATATATCCATGATTATGATCACAAATATATCTTAAGTTGATTTGTATCTTAAATTCTGATAGAGAAAAAAAAGAATATTTAGTAAAATATGATGAAAAATCAAATGTTATTCCATAAAAGATAAAAATCTTAAGTATTGTTCGCATTTTGATTATGGCTATAAATGTGAATCATTTACTTAGGATTATTTACCTCTTATTAGAAAGGTGCATGTTCCATTCATGTTTTACCATTGTGAATTTTAAAAAATAAAGGAAAATGAAATGCTACAAGCAATTATGAGAACTATATGCTCATACATTCTATTCTAAACTGAAAAAGTAGAAATTCTCATTAATATCAAATTATTACAATCTTAAATTGAAATTGAAATATCAAAATTCCTAATCCAAGAAAGGAAATCAACATTTTCCACATTTTTCCTGCAAAAATTGAGTTAGTACAAAGTAAAAGAGATACAAGATATAGAGAGAAATTGAAAATATTACATTGAAACTTAAGAGGCATATGATCAGGCTTATACTAATGAAAAAAATGTGTATGCAATGCCCAAATGCTATGCTTGTGCTAAATAAAGAATGCATGTGCATATGCCTATGTACTATGCTTATGTTAAAAGAATGCACATGCATATGCCTAATAGAAAATGCATAGACTAATGAAGAGATGTACATGCATATGTCTAGGCTTAACTGGATATGAATGCCTATGATAAAATGCCATGAATGTGCGAGATGTTACAGCAGCCACAAGCTGCTATGAATGCCTATGGCAAAGTGCCATGAAGGCAAGGTGTTACAACAGTGTAGTGGAGTGATAGTGAATGTACAGATGCAGGTAAGGATGATTCAGTGGATGTGCAAGGGAAAGTGTTGGGCAAGTGGTGAAGAAGGTGAAAGTGCAAGGGGTAAGTACTGTTGGATGCGAGTTGCAGGAAGTGAAGTGTGTTGAATGTGAGTGGCAAAGGATACAAATACTGTGTGGTGGAAATGTGCAGCAGTACGTGGTTGTGTTGTGTGTGTATGCACAGAAAATCACAACAGTTGAGTGTAATAGTATGTGTTGGGGTGTTGTGAAAATGTTGTGGAGCAGTATAGATACAGCAAGGTTATAAGAAACAAAATGGTATAGAGTGAAGTGCCTAAGGGTGTGAGGTGCGCAGGAAATGAGTGACATACCCATACTCATGGGCGACACAGGGTAAGATGAAGTGTAGGGATTATGATAAGATGAGGTGCAGTGGAAATTACAATAGGTGGTGGTATGCTATGAAAGCATAGGAAACCACAACAGCCTTAGGGCTATTGTGTCATGGAAGCACAGGAAGCCACAGCAGTCCACAGGGCTGTTGTGCTATGTGTTATGAAGACACTGAGAAAATCCCAGCGAGGTGCTGTGATGTTTTGTATGTGCAGGTGGTGTACACTGGTTGATGTGCAAAATGCCACAGATGTGCTATGTGACCTGTAGGGGAATAGAGGACATGTGAATGCATCAAGTGTTGTGGAGCACCAAATGCAGGATGCACAGGTGCTGATATGCAGTAAAGTACAGGTGAGGCTGATAGATAGGTGGAATGGGTGTTGAGGTAGCAATATGCAACATATAAGTGTAGTGTTGTGCACAGGGGGACAAATGCAGGTGAAGAAGAAGGTGGAAGTGCAAAGATGACAGGTGCAGTGAGTGTAATGTGCAGGGGACAGTAGGTGAAGGTGTAGGTGCAAAGGGCACGAGAGTTGTGTGTGAAAGTGCAACAATGGAATGAACATTAATGAACATGCATACAATGGTATGAGATTCAGGTAACCTGGTAGTGATGGAAAAAGGTGAAGGATGGATTGGAACAATCTGCAATGACCCAAAATTCATGGGCAAAGTATCATAGGAGAGGGTCTTGAATCAATCATATAAACATGTTGGAATGGTCATGAAGCATAAGCAACAAATAGTAAACCAACATAAAGATTCACGAAAATAATGTATCATATGGTGATCAAGGCTCAAGCAAGCTGAATTTTCCACCTTTAGTAGAAAGGGAGTGGGCAACTTTTTCACAAGCCCAACAGTTGGATATTTCATTATGCTCTTTGTCAACTCAATCGAGCTTTCTTATGAACTACCTAGCTAACTAGTGTCTAAATTGAATATGGCCGAGGAAAAGATATGCCATACAATAAAGTAAAAAACCAAAATATAATCAATATTGGGTAATGCAAGTTTCAAGTAATAAGGAAACCATAAAAAATGTTGTATTAAAAGAAGCAACATAGCTATAAATTCAAATGAGAGTGTCAAAGGACTATTTTGATCTATAACTAACCAATACAAAACCAACTTAGAGCTATAAGATAGTACATTACATGCTAGCACAAGCAAAAAGCATCAAAAGATTTGCTTGAGCAGTAAAACAGAAGACCTTAAGAAGTTCTAAAGGGCAAAATCCACCAATTCAAAGAAAGAAGCGCTCAAGAGTGGTTCTCCACATGCCTGACATTAGATGAAAGACATCACACTTTGCAGCTGATGCTTTCATACAGAAAAGATCATCATAGTGTGCTAGACCACTTTCTACAAGCATCCGAAGCTCTAGGTCAGTCACATGTGCTTGCAAAGCAGCTAAGGTTTTTCAGTCTACTGATGATATTATCAGTCGACTAACTTTTCTTTAGCCGACTAAGTTTCAAACTTCAGATTTTAAAATGGCTATGTTAAACTCAGTAGTTGACTGACGATAACTGTCAGTCTGCTAATATTTGATTTCAGTTGACTAACTATTGTTCCAGTAGACTAATATTATCATTTTTCTGTAACTTTTAAAATGTGTATCTTTTCATTTTTCAAACGAACTGACTATTCAAAAGTGATTGTTTTAACACCCTTTCATACCCTCAATGTATGAAATCTTTCAACTATAAATATGAGTGCATTCCACACTCAAAAGCATCGAATCCAATCGAATTACATTGAATTACAAAGATCGAATTCTTTGCTTTTCTATGGCATAGATTCAATAGGTTTTGGGTATTGGGATTTTGGTCTTGGGTATTGGTTATAATATAGGAACGCTCTTTGTGATTTGGATCTGAGTAATTTAGGTTCATGTCCAAATTGGATTCATCTATATATGGGCCAACATATTCTAGATTGACTTTTGAGGAATCAAATAAAATATATTTAGATATATCATGAGATCTTACATCTAGGTCTTGATGAAGGTCTTGGGTATGTTGTAGTGGATATTTATCTGGATTTGATTCTAAATCGGTTTCACCTACTTGGGTTTAAGGAGTAGTTTTAGGAAAGAGTAAACTCTCTTCGACGTATTGTTTTTGAAATTCCACTAGAGGGGGGGTGAATAGTGAAATATGATTATGATCGATAAAATAAAATAATTAAGCAATAAGGCACAACACATAAAACACAGAAGTTATACTGGTTCGGTCAATATCCAGACCTACATCCAGTCCCCAAGCAAACCACTTGAGATTCCACTATAACATCCGAGTTACCGGATAAATAGTACAACACCCTCTTCCCAAGAGGTCTTCTTCTCTCAACAGAGAAGGGCAACACCCTCTTCCCAAGAGGTCTTCTTCTCTCAACAGAGAAGGGCAACACCCTCTTTCACAGAGGTCTACTTCTTTAAACAAAGAAGGAGTACAGTGAATAAACAGAGTTACAATACTTCCTATAGAACCTTCAGAATGATATGAATGCACGAATGAAGGATTCTAAGAATGTTCTGTTTGTCACTCAGAGGATACTCTTTGTCAAAGAGCTGGACTTGACTTTTTCTCTTTTCTTTCTTTTTCTTTTTCTCTTTCTTTTTCAAGGCTCTCTTTTCAAATCACGAATAGAATATTTTTCTCTTTGTAAGCTCACACGTCTATTTCATTCCTCTTGTTTGAATAGTTTATGTGTGTGTGTTTATATAGCTTATAAAAAGTAGTCGTTACATTTTGGAATTGTAACTTTTTGAAATATGAAATGTTATGTCTTTTCAAAAATATCTTTTAGAGAAGATCGAGAATGCCTTTTTCCAGAAGAGTAAGATAGAGGGTACACTAGTCGTTTGTAGTGTTTTAGGTAATACATATTTTATGTAAAAAGTCTATTTCTTACAATAGTACATTTGAACGTTGGGTTGTAGTTTTGTCTTTATTCTAATTAATGATTTGAGGTACATTAGTACTTCTTTACTTTAAATGAGTGTAAGTACTATGAGTGCTTTGAGATATTTATTTGTACATAGTCATGTCAAGTGTATTCTTTATGTAGTGTATTTCAAAGTCTCCAGAGAGAATGAGGACCAAAAAGAAGGTCGACATTCTTTGGGAAGGATATTTAGAAAGGATTTGTTACAGAAGGCATTTAATGCTTTGTAGAGAGAATGATGACTTCAAGTAAGTCGACATTCTATGGTTATGAGAAAAAGTAACTATAGTTCTTTTAAAACCATATTTTATTTGTTTTTCTTATGTGGTCGATTTTATGTTTTTGTCTTCTTCTTATATAAAAAATATTTCATTAAAGAAGATAACTAAAGTCTTTTCAAAAACATATTTTATTTGTTTTCTCCATGTAGTCGATGTTATGTTTTTGTCTTTTTCCTACATTCTTTTTTTTTCATGTTGTCTTGTATATAGTGTAAGGTACAATGATTATATGACAAAAAGTCTTTTTCATAAAAGGTTGTAAGAAGGTACAATTATTATATGACAAAATATCTTTTTCATAAAAGGTTGTAAGAAGGTACACTTATTGGTTTTCAAAAAAAAAGAAGCTTTTTGAAACTATCGTATACTTTTATGATATAGTATGTATGAATGAGTATGTAATATGCAAAATGCAAGTTCCTGAAGGTTCTGTTACATATGACTTTAAAGAGAAAAAAAATCTTCATCTTGAGGTAGCCGATTTCTTCATTTGAGCTTTAGGAAAGCATGGCTCATCAAGCTTTTTCTTCAAGGAGTATGATTGCACCATAGTTGTACTTGAACAGGAAGTATTCATCCTTATTGGGTGAGATATCCTTGCATCAAATACTCGTTAGATTTAAGGCAAAACATATTCAGTCATAAGATAACATTATTTCAAGAGAACATATTATCATATCATACAAAATCAAATAAGACAGTGTATCATATTATGTGACATCAAAACCGAATTTCTCAACATTCTCCCCCTTTTTGATGATGACAAAATATGCTCCTTCTGTCAAAAAGACATTATGCATAGAAATAATAATATGATAAAAATGTGAGAATGTTTAAAGAGAGAATGTTTCTCCAATAATGGAGACAGGTTTTCTCCCCCTTTGTCATGGACAAAAAGGAGGGATCAGAGTAAAAAAGTTATTACAGACCAAAAAATACGTCTATCTCGAAGGTGGAGAAGGTGAAGGCGTCCGGGTGGCACGATTCCGCTTGCGAGTCTGCTGCAACAGGGCTTGATTACGAAGGATTCGATCTTGAGTTTGCTCGATATCCATCATAGCAGAAAAGTAATTGAAGGAGGATATTGGATCTGCTTCATCAGAGCCGGGCATGTGCAGGGACCTTAGATTGAAGGTGGTAGCATCGAGGACGTGAGAGGGTTGGAGGATGACTTCGTTGTGAAGTGGTACTTGGAAGTAGTTGAAAATGGGAGTTATGAAACACCCAAAAAGAAGAGGCTCAAATTTCTGATAACGAATAAAGAGGTTGAAAATAATGGATGACCAATTTATCGGAAGAGAAGAAAGGATGGCGTAGATAAGAAGAGAGATTTTTCGAGGAACTAATCCTTGGCGGGGATGCTTGGGATAGAGGTTGTGGAAAAGAATCTGGGCAAGTAGCTGAGCTTGAGGTTGGAGATTCCTCATGTGCCACGGAAGTTGGTAGCAGTTGGTGCAGAGAAGTATTTTTCGAAGTACCGATCGGTCGATTGGTACTATGGCGTTAAGGTCGGTACCGGTGGAAGGTAGATTTAGAATTCTACCTAGGTCGGAAGCATTGAAAATCATCAGCTGTCCTCGGACTTTGCTGGTGATTGAGGTTTGTTCATGATCAGAAGAGAAGTTGGTATAAAACAGTCGAACTAGTTCAGGATAATAGGCGGCTGGGGATGAAGATCCTATGAGAGGTTTGAGTTCGGGGAGATAGGTGTCTAAGTCGAAGAACATGAAGTCGTCAAAGTTGATCAATTTTCCTTCATGAATGGGGCGAGAGCAGATTGAGGTGTAGGTGTGAAACAAATCAGGATACCTTAGATCGGCGGAGGTGATCACATTGGTAGAAGAGGAAGCCATTTTCGAGTGTCTTGAAAATAAAGCACTAGGAGAGAAAGGAGCTAGAACCGAGAGAAAATTTGTATAAGGATAGAAAAGATCGAATGGAATGGTAAGAGATGAACCAATTGATTAAATAGAAGGAAGAAAATAATTGTTGATATGAAATGAGGAAATGCGTGAGTTGTAAAATAAGAGACTTGTGAATGACAAATCAAATCAATTTTGGAAGAAAGTGTATTATATTAGCATAGATATTAAGAAGGACATAGTTTCGAAATAATTTTTCTATATATGTAACAAATTTACTATGGGCAATCTTGTTGGATAGTGAGAAGAGTCATGAATTGAGTATGGAGTGTCATATTAAACGTAAGAGAAAGAATGATTCAAGTGTTTTTAAAGTTTTTCGTGAAGATCATGAAGAATAGAGAGTGAATAATGGCCTAATAAGAACAAACAACTTTTTCAAGAATTTACTTTATGTGAAAGCATTCCAAAATCGTGAAGAGGGAGTTTGGAATAGGACAAACATGAGAGTATGAGGAAATGCAATAATTTCTTATTTAAGAAGTGTATATTTTGATATACGTGAAAGGAGTGTGAATAGATATAAAGGAGGGTGATACGGATATGTAAAAGAAATGAGAGTGGTCATAAAGGACACCAATCACTTGAAGTTGGATAGAAATTGTATGACATAAAGTGGAGTGAAGGACAAGGTTTTAATGAATCTCGATTGGAGAGAGATATAAAATATATGAGAGAGTCATGGTCACGGATGAAAAGGAACTTCGTATAATGTAGAGAGAGAGATAAAATGGTGATACAAAACGTACTAATGAGTGGAGTACAAGTTTTTGAAAAGAGAATTTTACAGTACTTTTTCGTAAAAGATGTAAACCATGAAGAGATGATAATAGATTGTTCTTAGGCTATGATATAATAGATGATATAGTAAAAATTTATACGTAAAAACATAGCAACTAGATCTTTAGAAGAAGAAGGTAAAAAGAACCAAAAAAAACATCATTCGATTTTGACTAAAATTTGAAAAGTAAGATTTCTCATAAAATAATATGTTATCATGTTGAAGGTGAATCAACTTATCGTAAGAGAAGTTTTCACAAAAGGACAATAAATAATAAAGGAGATATGAGATGAGTGATGTGAACAATGTCATGATAGCTTTTAATATAATTAGTTCTTATGGATATGAGTGAAAGGAGATAGGACAAGGAGTCATTTTGGATGTGTACTTGAAAGATGACAGGTTGAAAGACATAAAGAATGTGTCTTATAAGAGTTTAGAGTATACGTGAATATGGAAACCTAGTTTGACTAACAAAAATCGATAAGAAGAAAAAGACTTTTAAAATAAGATTTTAACAAAACTTATAAGAAGTATTATATTAAGTGTGATTAATTTATAAGTCACTTAGTTTACATATTCCTAGTTCTCTTCTAATTCGTGTGAAGTCTTCATGTCTTAATGGTTTAGTGAATATGTCTGCTAACTGTTGATTAGTGGGTATGAATTCTAGTTTAATTATGTTGTTTAAGACTTGTTCTCTTAAGAAGTGGTGTCTTATTTGAATGTGCTTAGTTCGTGAGTGTAAAATAAGATTCTTAGATAGGTTTATAGCACTTGTATTATCACAAAAAAATAGTTGTATTTTCAAAATTTAAACCAAAATCTTTTAATGTTTGTTTCATCCAGATAACTTGAGTACAAGCTAGGCTAGCAGCAATGTATTCGGCTTCAGTAGTTGATAATGATACACAATTCTGTTTCTTACTGAACCATGATACCAGTGAGTGCCCTAGCATGTGACATGTTCCACTTGTGCTTTTTCTGTCAGATTTACTTCCAGCAAAGTCAGCATCACTGTATGAGATTAGATCAAATGTAGAGGATTTTGAATAGAATAATCCAAAATCAACTGTGTCTTTTAAATATCTCATTATTCTTTTTACAGCTTTAAGATGTGATTCTTTTGGGTTTGACTGGAATCTAGCACACAAGCAAACACTAAACATTATATCTGGACGGCTAGCAGTTAAATAAAGAAGTGATCCTATCATACCTCGGTATACCTTTGTATCAACAGTCTTACCATCTTCATCTTTGTCCAACACAGTAGTAGTGCTCATAGGAGAACTAAACCAAGGATGGAGTTTTCATCAACCAATCTAAGTATGCTCATGAACTTCTGAAGAGGTTCAACATGAACTCAACTGAAAGTAGGTGAGTTCTCCCATCATACTCATTTCGAATTCCTTCTGCATGGACTTAGAAAAATCTTCACAGAGAGTGCTGTTAGAAGATCCAAAGATGATGTCGTCGACATAGATTTGAACAATTAGGGTATGATTATCCACTACTTTGACAAATAGTGTAGAATCTGCTTTGCCAACAGAAAAACCAGTTTTTAATAAAAAGGTTTTAAGTCTTTCGTACCAAGCACGAGGTGCTTGTTTTAAACCATACAAAGCACGTTTGAGTTTAAAAACATGATCTGGGTACTGTTCATTTTCAAATCCTGGAGGTTGTTTTACATAGACTTCTTCATTTATAAAACCATTTAAGAAAGCACTTTTAACATCCATTTGAAATAATTTGAAATCCATATAGCTTGCATATGCTAAGAGCATTCTAATAGATTCAAGTCTAGCAACAGGAGCAAATGTTTCATCAAAGTCAATACCTTCCTCCTGGTTGTATCCTTGAGCTACTAGTCTGGCTTTGTTTCTTATAACATTACCTGTTTCGTCTAGCTTGTTTCTGAAGATCCATCTTGTCCCAATGATTGGATGATCCTTTGGTCTCGGCACAAGATCCCAAATGTCATTTCTTTGGAATTGATTCAGTTCTTCAGTCATGGCTAGCATCCAGAACTCATCAATGATGGCTTCATCAATCTTCTTTGGTTCAAGTTGAGAAATGAATGTCATGTTTGCAATCCGTTCTAGCTGAGCTCTAGTTTGAACCCCCTTTGTTAGTTCTCCCAAAATCTGCTTTTGAGGATGATCTTTGATATCGACAAAGGTTCTTTGGTGATCATCTTCATTAGACTTAGCTGTGTTATCTAAAAATAAATCTGTACTTTCAACATCATCATTAGTTTGTATATGAACAGATTGATCAATAGATTCACAAAAACTAACATGCATAGATTCTTCAATAGTATTATGACACTTATTGAAAACTCTGTATGCTTTACTATGACTTGAATATCCTAAGAATATGCCTTCAACAGATTTAGCATCAAACTTATCTAGGCTATCTTTTGTGTTTAGGATAAAGCATTTACATCCAAAGACTTTGAAGTAGTCTATTCTTGGAGTTCTGTCATAGAATAGTTCATAGGGAGTTTTATTTAATAAGGGTCTAATGAGAACTCTATTTGTTATGTAGCATGCAGTATTAACAGCTTCTGCCCAAAAAGATTTTACAAGATTATTGTGTTGGAGCATAGTCCTGGCAGATTCCTGAAGGGTTCTATTCTTTCTTTCTACTACACCATTTTGAGGTGCAGCTCTAGGGAAGGCAAAGTTATGAGAAATACCATGCAAGTTACAAAAATTTTCAAAGAGTTCATTTTCAAATTCTCCTCCATGGTCACTACGGATTTTAACAATAGAACATGATTTTTCGTTTTGTAATTTTTTACATAAGATTTCAAACTGACAAAACGTGTCACTTTTGTTTTTCAAAAATATTACCCAAGTAAATCTTGAGTAATCATCTACAATGACAAAAACATATCTATTATGATTAAGGCTAGCTACCCTAGAAGGACCAAAAAGGTCCAGGTGGAGAAGCTCTAAAGGTCTTTTACTTGAGATGACATTTTTTGATTTGAAAGGAGATTTTGACAATTTTCCTAATTGACATGCATCACAAAAATAATCCTTTTTAAAAGATATGTTGGGTAACCCACGTACTAATTTATTTTTAGCTAGTTTGGACATGTATTTTGAATTGACATGGCCCATTCTCATGTGCCATAGATGTTGAGTGTCATTATTAGCTATAAGACAATGTTCTGTGATGTTTTCTAGGTATAGTTCGTATATATTATTCTTTCTTATACCTTTTAAGATGATGTTTTCATGTGTGTCAGCTATGAGGCATGCATCATGATTAAAGCTAACATTATAACCTGTGTCACACATTTGACTGATACTTAGTAGGTTATGTTTTAATCCTTTAACAAGGAGAACGTCTTTGATAAGAGGTTTGTCTATGTTACCAATATTTCCAATACCAATTATCAAACCTTTGTTGTTATCTCCAAAGGTGATGGTTCCTCCTTCTTTATGATGAAGAACAGCAAAAAGGTCTGGATGTCCTGTCATGTGCTTTGAACATCCACTATCTAGTATCCATCTGTTCTTCTTTGGAGCCTGCAAAACATTAAGTAAATCTTCTTTTTGGTACCCAATCGGGTCCTTTTTTGTTAGACTTTGGAACCCATATCCATTTGGATTTGGGTTTGTCTATCTCTTTAGAGGAGTTAAAAAGATTATTAATATAATACTCCTTATTTGGTTCAGATGAACTTTTCACAAATGTGGTCTTTTGATTTATACAAGAAGGTTTTTTGAAATGAGAATAGCCAATCCCATTCTTGTAAAAGGAGACCTTCTGAAAGGATAAGAGTTTATCCAAGTTCTCTTTACCTTTAGTAAACTTGAAAACCGTTTTCATAAGGTTCTCAGTTTTACTTTTTAGCTCTGAAATTTCTACTTGCATATCTTTAGTTTTGGAGCTAGTAGAAGAAATTTCAGATATAAGCAAAAGATTTTTCTTTTTCAATTCAGAATTTTCACTGCTGAGTTTTTCATTCTCTTGAGAAAGCTCTAAATTTTCAGATTTTAAAGCTTTATTTTTGAAACTCAATTTTCTAGATTCTTCAAATAGTTCTTGAAAAGCATCTAGAAGTTCTTCAAAGGAAAAATCAGAGATTTCACTTACCAAACTTTCGTTTGCCATGAAGCACATATTTGCAGTTTCGGCTTCATCATCACTTGACTCTTCACTAGTGGATGGTTCGGAATCATCCCATTGAGCATGCAGAGCCTTTTTCTTGAAGAACCTCTTCTTTGGTTCCTCAGTCTTGGACTTTCTTTTGAGAAGGGGACAGTCACGTTTTAAGTGCCCTGGCTTATTACACTGAAAGCACATGGGATCTTCTTTAAGATCTTTTCTTTCCTTGTGCCTGTTTGGAAGCCGGTTCCTTCTCATGAAGCGCTGGAATTTTCTGGTAAGTAGCGCAATTTCTGATTCTTTATCTGAGTCTTCATTCTCAAATAGGGCTGAGAAAGCTAGAGTTTTCTTTACTGGTTGCTCTTCTTCCCTTCTTTCTTTCATGTGGACTTCATAGGCCATAAGATTTCCTATTAAGTCGTCCAATGTAAGCTTAGATAAATCTTGAGCTTCTTCAATAGCAGTGGTCTTTCTCTCCCAATCAGTTGTGAGAGATCTCAAGATTTTCTTCACCTTTTCAGTCTGGGAATATGTTACACCCAGAGATTTCAGATCGTTGGTGATGTTGGTGAATCTGGTAAACATCTCTGTGATGGGTTCATCTTTGTTCATTTTGAACAACTCATATTTTCTAACAAGAGATGATATTTTGGCTTCTTTAACTTTGTTGGTTCCTTCATGAATCACCTCCAAAGAATGCCAAATGTCATATGCAGATTCACATATAGATATTCTGTTGAATTCATTTTGATCAATGGCACAATATAAGGCATTCATAGCCTTTGCATTTAAGTTTGCCATTTTCTTTTCTTCATCAGACCATAAGTTATAGTCTGCGGATGGAGATGTGTATGGATGCTCAACAATTTTCCATACAGCAAAGTCTATGGATTTGAGAAAGATAGCCATTCTGCACTTCCAATATCCATAGTTGGAGCCATTGAAGAAGGGGGGACGAGATGCGTGTTGACCTTCAATATCACGAGCATAAGAGGTAGATGCCATTTGTGCTGGAAGACTTGTTACGTCGAAACCAGCAAACCTGCTCTGATACCAAATGAAATTCCACTAGAGGGGGGGTGAATAGTGAAATATGATTATGATCGATAAAATAAAATAATTAAGCAATAAGGCACAACACATAAAACACAGAAGTTATACTGGTTCGGTCAATATCCAGACCTACATCCAGTCCCCAAGCAAACCACTTGAGATTCCACTATAACATCCGAGTTACCGGATAAATAGTACAACACCCTCTTCCCAAGAGGTCTTCTTCTCTCAACAGAGAAGGGCAACACCCTCTTCCCAAGAGGTCTTCTTCTCTCAACAGAGAAGGGCAACACCCTCTTTCACAGAGGTCTACTTCTTTAAACAAAGAAGGAGTACAGTGAATAAACAGAGTTACAATACTTCCTATAGAACCTTCAGAATGATATGAATGCACGAATGAAGGATTCTAAGAATGTTCTGTTTGTCACTCAGAGGATACTCTTTGTCAAAGAGCTGGACTTGACTTTTTCTCTTTTCTTTCTTTTTCTTTTTCTCTTTCTTTTTCAAGGCTCTCTTTTCAAATCATGAATAGAATATTTTTCTCTTTGTAAGCTCACACGTCTATTTCATTCCTCTTGTTTGAATAGTTTATGTGTGTGTGTTTATATAGCTTATAAAAAGTAGTCGTTACATTTTGGAATTGTAACTTTTTGAAATATGAAATGTTATGTCTTTTCAAAAATATCTTTTAGAGAAGATCGAGAATGCCTTTTTCCAGAAGAGTAAGATAGAGGGTACACTAGTCGTTTGTAGTGTTTTAGGTAATACATATTTTATGTAAAAAGTCTATTTCTTACAATAGTACATTTGAACGTTGGGTTGTAGTTTTGTCTTTATTCTAATTAATGATTTGAGGTACATTAGTACTTCTTTACTTTAAATGAGTGTAAGTACTATGAGTGCTTTGAGATATTTATTTGTACATAGTCATGTCAAGTGTATTCTTTATGTAGTGTATTTCAAAGTCTCCAGAGAGAATGAGGACCAAAAAGAAGGTCGACATTCTTTGGGAAGGATATTTAGAAAGGATTTGTTACAGAAGGCATTTAATGCTTTGTAGAGAGAATGATGACTTCAAGTAAGTCGACATTCTATGGTTATGAGAAAAAGTAACTATAGTTCTTTTAAAACCATATTTTATTTGTTTTTCTTATGTGGTCGATTTTATGTTTTTGTCTTCTTCTTATATAAAAAATATTTCATTAAAGAAGATAACTAAAGTCTTTTCAAAAACATATTTTATTTGTTTTCTCCATGTAGTCGATGTTATGTTTTTGTCTTTTTCCTACATTCTTTTTTTTTCATGTTGTCTTGTATATAGTGTAAGGTACAATGATTATATGACAAAAAGTCTTTTTCATAAAAGGTTGTAAGAAGGTACAATTATTATATGACAAAATATCTTTTTCATAAAAGGTTGTAAGAAGGTACACTTATTGGTTTTCAAAAAAAAAGAAGTTTTTTGAAACTATCGTATACTTTTATGATATAGTATGTATGAATGAGTATGTAATATGCAAAATGCAAGTTCCTGAAGGTTCTGTTACATATGACTTTAAAGAGAAAAAAAATCTTCATCTTGAGGTAGCCGATTTCTTCATTTGAGCTTTAGGAAAGCATGGCTCATCAAGCTTTTTCTTCAAGGAGTATGATTGCACCATAGTTGTACTTGAACAGGAAGTCTTCATCCTTATTGGGTGAGATATCCTTGCATCAAATACTCGTTAGATTTAAGGCAAAACATATTCAGTCATAAGATAACATTATTTCAAGAGAACATATTATCATATCATACAAAATCAAATAAGACAGTGTATCATATTATGTGACATCAAAACCGAATTTCTCAACAGTTTTAAGGCTTTTGTAGCATGATTTAAAGGAACGCACCCAGTGCATCAAACATTGTGTTTCTGCCCATGTATGAACTTGTACTAAACCTTTGCTCTCTCGATCATTTTGCAACTCATTCCACCACACTTGTGCTAGTCCTCACAGTTGTGTCGCTACCAACGAGACTCTGTGATGCTGATCCAAATTGAATTCCAATTAGGTTCCGGATCTTGATTGAATTATACAATATTTGGATTCCAGTAGGATCCAAATTGAATTTCAATTGGGTTTTAGATCTTGATTGGGTTATACGATATTTGGATTCCAGTAGGATCTAAATTGAATTCCAATTGGGTTTTAGATCTTGATTGGGTTATACGATATTTGGATTCCAATAGGATCCAAATTGAATTCCAATTGAGTTTTGGATCTTGATTGAATTATATGATATTTGGATTCGAGTAGGATCCAACTTAAATTCCAATTGGGTTTTAGATCCATCTGAGATCTGAATTCATTTGCTATATCTGAATCCAAATACTGGATCTATATGATCTTGTTCGGTTCTAAGATCCATTTGGACCAAATCCATTCAAATAACATCACATTATCATATTTATTTTGGATAAATTTCTCCTTTATTTATTTCGATAATTCCCAAAAAAAATTGGATTTTATATATGTGATAGGTGACCTACCTCTTTCGGGTTTTCGAATCGGCGAAATTGTACACTCTTCGGCTTCAAAATCGGGTAGGGCTCTCGTTTTCTTCACGTATCCCTTTTTTGTGAAGGTATCGGCTGGTCTAATCCTACACAATGTTGAAGAAGATGGAGATGAAGAGGCGAGGCTGGACGGTTTCCTTGTTCTCTCTCTCACAATCCCTCTCTTTTTCACAATCTCTCTCTCAATCTTTCTCTTTCTCCCAATCTCTATCTCTCACACACACAATGGCTGAGCAAGGGTTTCTAAAACCCTTTCTTAGATCTGGAAATTAAGGAGGAAGGAGGGTGGGTCATGCCCCCCTTCTTTCCTTAATTTTTCCAAAACACAAGGCAAGCAATACTTGCCTTTTTCTTTTCTTTTTTCTTTATTTTACTTTCCTTATTTCTTCCTTAGCTTGGGCCAGGGTTAGAGACGCCCCATGTGGTCCCTTTTCAGCCCTTAGCTTGGTTGGCTAGAGTCCATTGACTCTTAGCTCAAGCCAAGTCAAGTCTTACCACTTTTTTTGGTAAGTTTTGACTTAGCTATTTTTTTTTATTTCTTTTAAAATTTTCTTTTCTTATTTTGACTTGGATTTTGCTTTATGGAAAGCAAGTCCAGCAAGGGTGTGGGCCCACCTAGGGGATGTTCCACCCCTTAACTTCCTAATTAATTAATTTAATTAATTATTAATTATTAATTAATTTTCAATAACCTTAAATCGTCCCTATGGGATTTTGAAATTTCAAATTAAGTCCAAATGCGAATCAAACACAAATTTGAAATTCAAAATTGTTTGGAATTCAAATCCATATCAAATTCATCTACATTTCATTCAAATTTTATTTTGTCTTAATTTACATGAAATTATCCCTAAATTAAATTTGAATTTCATTTTAACTTTTAGTTAAAATTCCAATTCACTTGAGATTTATTTTTAAGTTAGCAAACGTAAGAAATTCTAATCTAAATGCACATTTGGGTATCTAGAAATTTGTAATTGACATGAAACTTCATTCTTTATTTATTAAAATAACTACCAAAAAAATTGGGTATTACATCAAAGACAAGCCCAATCGAAGGCGAAGACCCATGGTCCACTAATGGACCAGAGGAAGAGAGTAATCTGTCCATCCTTGCAACGGTCACCCAAAAAAGAAGAAAAAATCTCACACACTCTTTGTTCTCAATCGATAAACCACATAAACCCCTCTTAGATTTTTTTGTTTCAGTTATAATCCCCTCTCTCTCTCTCTCTCTCTCTCTCTCTCTCTCTCTCTCTCTCTCTCTCTTTCTATGTGTGTGTGTGTGTGGGTTTAATAAAGATGAAAGGGGAAAAAGAGGAGAAATGCCAAACATGCACTATCACACCTATGAATTTTCAGAGTATTTTTAACATATAAAATAATATTAATAAGGATATTTATGTAAAAAAATATAAAAATATAATTTAGTCTAAGTTGAACTTTTAAAGATATTTTATGAAGAGTTAGAGTTGATTTTAGTGAAATTCACATTCAAAATAGAACTTATGAAAAAAATAGAATTTTAATGGAATAATTGGCAAATTTCATCAAAATAAAGTCGAATATGATTTCAGATGAATTTAGGTTTTATTTAATATATATGTAATATAATTACATTAAATTAGAATTGGATTTGTTTGGATTTGAAATCCATATTCTAAAATAATATAAATATCAAATAGAGATTTTATGGAATAAAAAACTTAAATTAATTAAGTTCTGTAAGATGGTAGAGGTCTATAGGGTGGGGCATCCCCCTATGTGGGCCCATCCTATGTGGCATTTCATACTAGAATTTAATTTGAAAATTGGTAAGTTAAAACCCTAGAAAATGATGCTTCTAAAGTTTCCTAAAAAGAAAACAAGCAAAGAAGAAAATAAAGAAACTAAATTTAAAACTTACCAAAAATCAATACAAGGAAACTTGTGTGGATTTTTAGGCTTAGAAAGGACATTGTCTAGGGTGGGACGTCCCATCCTAGAAGACCCTCTTGGCGGGACTATTAGGCAATAAAAAAATAGAAAGGAAAAATAATAATAGAAGTCAAAACATACCAAATAAGTTATTATATTAGTACCTAGGCTAAATGGTTTTGGAATTGGAAAGTTTGAAAACACAAGGGGACACATCTCATGCTTGTGGATCCCCATGTGCTTACTTGAACTGTATGATATATATTATATAGCTACCTAATGTGACTATATAATATTTAATATATAATTATGTAATATATAATATGTAAGTTTCACTGATTCATCAAACCAGTTATGTGTGACGGTCATTATCCTGATTTCATGCTGATGGAAAGTGAATTTAAAACGTGTAAGGATGTACAAAATGAACCACGGATTCAGATCATGTGTAAAACCCAGATTAAAAAAAAAAGATCGGACCCGAGTCGGGTCCAGACCCGACCCGGATCCAACTTGTGCCCAGCCTCTCAAAAAGGGCTTTCGAAGGGGCTGGCAGACCACGGAGGGGGGGATCACCGGCGACACAGGGGGCGGGCCCTGTGTGCGCCCCTCCTTTTAAAAGGGCGAGAGGGGAGGGCTTACGAGCCTCTACCCCCGACACTCTCTCATCTCTTGTCTCTTCCCTCCTCTGTCCCTGTCTCTCATCTCTCCGAATCCACCTCTCTCTCTCTCTCATTGCCGACGCCGACCAGCCCCTCTTCACCGCAACCACTCATCGTCGAGCCCCCCTTCACAGCGATCACCTCCCCGGCGACCCCTCACTCCCTCCGGCAGCCCAGGTAACCCTCCTTCTCCTCTCGCTCCCCCCCCCCCCCCCCCTCTTTTCTTCCTATGGTTCGCCGGAAGGCCGGCAGCCCCTGCCGAGCCTTCCTTTTTCTGTCAGGCAAGGGGCTCTGCCTCCCTTGCCTTCATTTTTTTTAGCAGGCAGGGGGGCTCTGCCCCCTGCCCTTTTTACTGTTCCGGCAGAAGCCATGGCCTCTGCCCTTTTCTTTCGTGTAGGGACCGATGGCCCCTGCCCTTCCCTTAAGAAAGGAAGCAAGAGCCTTCGGCTCCTGCCTCATTTTTGGAAACCCAGCAGGGGCTGATGGCCCCTGCCCCTCTCTTGACCGACAGGGGCCTCTGGCCCTTGTCTCTTTTTTTTTCTATCGAGCAAAGGCTCGACAGGGGCCATTGGCCTCTGCCTCCTCTCTTGATGAGCCGCAGGGGGGTCTTTGGCCCCTGCGCTCTTTCTCTCTACTTGTTTCCTTGGCAAGGGCCATCGGCCCCTGCCCCTTTCTTTTCAAAGTCTGGTAGGAGCCGAAGGCTCCTGCCCCTCTTTTCTTTAAAACCCAGCATGGGCCTCCTAAGGCCCTTGCCTCTCTTTTTGAAGACCCAGCAGGGGCCGAAGTCCCCTGCCCCTCTTACTTTTATCACGGCAGGGGCTGATGGCCCCTGCCCTTCTTTAAATATCCGGCAGGAGCCGATGCCCTCTGCGCTTGTCTTCTTTTGGCGGCATGGGTCATTGGACCCTACCCCGTTCTTTTTCATAACTGTAGGGGGGCGATGACCTCTGCATTGAGTTGCAGAGAAATCAAGTCTTCTCCCTATCCTTATTCATCTTATGCATGCTAAACAACGTACTTTTGCAGTGTTACGCAATGGAGCCCGTTCGTGTCCCGCGAACTAAACCGACGATCACCTACGCTCATAGGCGACTTATTTCTCGCAATACCCTAAGGTAGGAAAAGTTGCACAAGGACTTAAATAATTAAATCGAGCTTAAATAATTAAAGATTGAAAGGACTTAATTATATATTTATATACATATACGCATATAAGTACGCTTTTAATTCAAGGACGCGGTTTTACGATCCTTGTTCTTTGCTTTCGCATTTCCTGTTTTTGTTTGTCATCACGCTTTGCGCCCAGACTTTTGTTTTCGTATTTACTACTTACTGTCTTTTAATTCAAGGACGCGGTTTCATGATCCTTGTTCTTTGCTTTCGCATTTTCTGTTTCTGTTTGTCGTCGTGCTTTGCGCCCACGCTTTTGCTTTCATATTTACTACTTACTGTCTTTTGATTCAAGGACGCGATTTCACGATCCTTGTCCTTTGCTTTCTCATTTCCTGTTTCTGTTTGCTGTCGCACTTCGCGCCGAGACTCTTGCTTTTTGCATTATTGTCTTTCATTTTTTTTTTGGCCTTGCCACCGACTCAACGTATTCGAGAGGGATACCTTTTCCACTAATTTACCCGATATGTTGGGGAAATCCTTGATTTGGGACAAGATCAAGTTGTTGGGCGATGGGTTCTTTTGCAAAGCCCATTTACCAAGACCAGTGTCGAGACTTGCGTAGCACCCAGACACTGCGTCATCGGATGCGAGATTCGAGAAAATCACATGCCATATGTAGGCAAGTTGTTGATCATTTCGAAGGATTTAGAATGTTAGAATAAAACATTATATCTTTGCGAAACACACTCTTGAGGCTCCTCTTGAGGACCTATACCCTTTTCCTCGTAGTGTACTCTTGAACATGCGAGGCATGTTAGTACTACGACGATTGGATGAGATGGTCTTATGACCTCGATTTAGTGCTTTGTGCATGTTGTTGAAAACACATTTAAAAAAAAAATGGGATCGCCTTCATAGGTAAGATGCGCGTTTTGGTCTAATGGACCAGAGCATGAAGAATGAGGCAACGGCTAAGAAACCTTGTCGCGCTCGATTCAACCTGGCTTCGTCAAGAGAGAGGACGAAGGGTACCAACTCCGATGAACAGACCATTTATGGCTTTTTACGGGCAAAAGACCTGTCTTCCCTAGTCATCAGAGGTTAGGGGGGATAGGGGCTACATAAGTTAGCCTAACACTTCTGCAGAAGTTGGATGCATCCCTATCAGGCCTTGGGGACTTACTCTCTTGACCATCGGTCGTCTCTATAGGAATAGGATTCCGTCAGACAACTGAGGTATCTTAAAATACTTAACATAATGAACACTCGGCTTGGTCTCGGCTGTTTCGACTCACATGCCATGTATGTACCCGCATGGCCGGTTAACAAGTAATAACTAAATTGAGCATGCTCACCTCTCAGATTGTTGCACTTAGCTTGTTTCTCCAGTTTATTTGCTTAGTTTACTCGTTACTACCTGCTGCATAAATTATTCATGCCTAATTTAGTTCTTTTTGTTTTTGTGCTCACCTACTAGTTTTTCGCAAAACTAACCCATTTCATGGGTACAGGTGACGAATAGGTGCATCACAAGCGATGACGCAACTGCAAGATGACTTCAGAATCCACCGTTTCTGCTCGTAGTTCTTGTCCTGGACATTTTGGTTTTTGTTACAGTTTCTCTCGAGAAAATCCAAATTTTGTACAAACTTGACACTCTCTTTTAATAGAAGAAATGGTTTTTTCTAAGTATTATTGCAGATCGTCCATGGTAAATCCTTGTTCTCTCGCTAACGTGCCCAAAGATGTCAAACTTGTCCTTTTTCTTTTAAAGAAATCATTTCCGCTGATTTTAAAAATAAACTCTGTAAAGAAAAGGAATTTTTCAACTATTTCAAGGGAATTATAAAGTTCGAAATTTTGGGGCGTTACATCATGACTATGATATTTCAAAAATAATTTTTTTAGAAACTGTTTTTTAGATAACCCATGTATCATGTGAACTTTAATCCTTATGCATATCTGATTTATGCTAGTTATATATTGACATTGTAGAACTGATATAATTATGAGTACACATGCATTCAGTCTGTCATGACTGATAATGCAAACGAGTATGTTATTCTTGTCTATGTGTGTAAGATTTGACCTTGGTCCGGTAAATCGATCATATATCCCTCGTTCGAAGGAGTTTTTATGAATGGTTTGCAATGTTGGAAAGTTGTTGCAATTTTGGTCTATAAAAGTTTGAGCTTTGTTCATAGTTTCTGCATAGAATAGTGATTGTCGAGTCTCAAACCGGCTATGGATAGATTAAGTAATACATGGAATAAATGTATGATCTGAACCTATGTTTTAAATGTTAAATGAGCATATAAGTGTAACATATGATGGTGTGCATATGCTGATCCTAAGTGCCTAATGGGCATGACATCAAAAGGATTATTACCGCATGATTATGATTGAATGCACACTACTATTGAAGTTTCATATATTGTGTATTGCGATGTTTTATGTGATTATGTATGGATGCATATGGTTAATCATGATTAATGCTTAGGAATGAATGCATAAATGAATGTGATGTGTTACAAATTTCATATGTGTCATGATATCATCTTTGGCATTGACTCCTACATCCATGTGCCCGAACTGGAGGCTCAAACCTTAGATTAGATTTGTTTTGTATGTGCATGGATAAATAATAGAATGGTTTATGAATGATATTTTTGTGATGCACTATGATGTTATGCATACTTGAATGGATAATTTCATGAATAATTGTGTGAATTTATTTGAATATGATTATATATATTGATTCTGATTTACTTATGTTGAATAATATCTCCTACTGGGGACTTGATGAGTTTGACCCCATTATACATATTACAGGTGTGATGGCTGGACTTGAGCCAAGTATTTCCTTTTCCTATAGAGTTTTGGATTGTGGACACTCATGTGTCATTTGGACATTTATAACTCTGATATTAATTTTAAACTATGAAATTGAATTCAATTAATTATGTGATTGTTAAATTCAATTAGATACGGTGAATGATTTGATAGATTTCTAACCCATCCAATCTCTTTATCCATTCATAAATATTTTTTGTTGAAATTTTTATATTAAAAAAAATCTCATGATTTTCAGGATCAAATTTTGGAGCATTACAACTTCGATATCAAAGCAAGGATATGATTCTCTGGAGATACCAAACTGTCTTTGGGAAAAGATAGTTTTGGTATTAGAGTAGGAGGAAAATTTTGGCTCAAAACTTGTCCAACTGACCGGCATCACTTGATGAGTGTATTGCTTTTATGTTTAATGTCATTGTAATAAAATAGTTCATTAAAATTTAGCTCTTATGACTCATGCAAATATCAGAACTTAGATGTCAAATAGGGACATCATTTGTAGTTTTTGTCAATAAAGCATAAAAATTTATATAGACCTTTGGGTTTTATTGTAGATGGTCAGACGTCCTCAAGGTTGGGTAGCTCAGAGGGACTTCCTTCTGAAAGCTCTCGCCACATTGGCGACCATGTGCCAAAACCTCATCAATAACACGATAATGGTAATGATAATGATAACGATAACAATGGTAATGTCAACAATGGAGGGAATAGTGTTGGAAACCATGGAGTGACTTACAAACAATGCATTGAGTTGAACCCCCCATCCTTCTCAAATCATAACAAATGCTCTCAATCTATGCAGTTCGATAAGCCAAGAGGCAATAAAAACAAGTCCCAGAGATCTACTGCAAAAACAAGCAAGGTGTTGCCTGCTAAGAAGCCCAGAGTGCAGTAGGGTGTGGCTAATCATCCACAGTAGACTACCGGAGCTTGTTCGAAGTGCAAAGGGTATCATAAGGGTGTATACTACAGAGATATAGGAGTGTGCCTACATTGTCGTGAGATGAGACATTTCGTCAAGGAGTGTCCCAAGAGGTTGGCATCAGACGAAGCAAATGCGACATTGTGAGGAGAGTAGTAATGACCACATCAGCCCTAGCAGCAGCAACAACAATAATCCCAGGAACAAGGACAGAAGAGAACCACGTGCCATGTATACGTGACTATCGCAGAGGAGTTACAGGAAGATGCAAATGTTATCAAAGGTACTATTCATGTTGTCAAATATGATGTTAGAGTACTATTCGATACGGGTGCTACACATTCTTTCATGTCCACATATTTTGCTAGTATGATTGAATTGATACTTTTCACAATGGGATATATTTTGGAGGTAGTCACACCTTTGAGCTGTAAGATAATCGCTCACATATACTTGCCAAATATGTAAGTCATTATTTTTGGGCAGAACCTCTTTGTCAACCTAACAGTGTTAGATATGATTGAATATGATATTATTCTGGGTATGGATTGGTTGTACAAGCACTATGCTTGTATGGATTGCCACGTGAGACAAATACGGTTTATCCAGCTCGATCATCCTGATTTGAGTACAAGATTGGTAAGTCAACCAAGAAAGGCAAGATGATTTCAACGCTCAAAGTCCAATGGTTTATTGAGAAAGGGTGTGAGGCCTTTCTTGTCAGTGTTTCCCTAGTGGATCCTTGAGGTCTTTATTGCCAGTGTTTGCTTAGTGGATCTTTCTATAACTTCTATGGGAGAATTAGCAGTTGTCAGAGATTTCGTTGATGTGTTTCTCGATAATTTGCCAGAACTACCGTCTACAAGAAAGATTGACTTTGCTATAGAGGTGTTGCCTGATATGACCCCAATCTCTAAGGCTCCTTATCGTATGGCCCTTGCAGAGCTAAAAGAATTCAAGGAGTAGCTCCAAGAATTGATTGATAACAGATTTATTAGACTCAGCGTATCACTGTGGAGTGCACCAATTTTATTCATTAAGAAGAAGGATGGATCACTGCGCTTGTGTATTGATTATCATTTATTAAACCAAGTGACAATCATGAATAAATATCTCCTTCCACGTATTGATGATTTATTTGATCAACTCCAAGATGTAAAGTCATTACAAGTTTTTGGTGATGCCTTTTAGGCTAACCAATGCTCTAGTAACATTTATGGACCTGATGAACATAATTTTTCCATCATATCTAGATTTGTTTGTGATTGTATTCATCGATGACATATTGATTTATTGAGAAAGTAAGGAGGATCATAGAGAGCATCTAAGGATTGTTCTAGAAACATTTAGAAGGCATCAGTTATATGCAAAAATTTCTAAGTGTGAATTTCAATGAAGCAGGTTATGTTTTTGGGACATGTGATCTCAAAAGACAGAGTGTTAGTGGATCCTGCTAAGGTAACTTCATACCTATAAACTACGCTTTGAGAAAAAAAACTCTTTGAGATTTTTATTCAACTTGTTTAGGATTTATGTTTTATATGAAAAGTTTATTAGGTGGAAGCAGTCTTGGATTGGAAGCAACCGAAGAGTGTTTCATATCTTCATAGTTTCCTTGGTCTTGCGGAATATCATCAAAGATTTATTCATGACTTCTCCACGATAGCAACCCTGATGACCAAACTTCTTCGCAAAGGGTTTAAGTTTGTATAGACTCAACAGTGTAAAGAAAGTTTTCAGGAGCTGAAGAAGAGGATTACTTCAACCTCAATGCACACCTTACCATTAGGCCATGGAGGATTTGTAGTCTATAGTGACGCTTCAGGGATAGGACTTGGTTGCATTTTGATGCAACACGACAAGGTTATAGCTTATGCTTCTCACCAGCTGAAAGCGTACGAGCAAAAGTACCATGTGCATGATTTGGAGTTAGCGACCATAGTTTTTTCTTTCAAAGTGTGGCGACACTACCTATCTGGAGAGCAGTTCGAGGTTTTCTCTGATCACAACAGTCTCAGTATATTTTTTCACAAAAAGATTTGAACATGAGACAAATACAATGGTTAAAATTTCTGAAAGATTATGACTTTTCTATATCCTACCACTCAGGAAAAACAAATGTGGTGGCAGATGCCTTGAGCAGAAGGGCATAAAGTTTAGCAAGCATAATAAGCAACAAGTGGAGATTACTGGAGAATTTGATCGCTTGGAGACCTTTTGGTTCAAACTCAGGTAGAATTGAGATCTCAAGTCTTGCAGTTCGAATAGATCTTATGGATCAGATCATAGCTCCACAGAAGGATGATCCAAATTTTTTGAAGATAGTTGCATTTTGCCAACAGGACGAGTTAGTTTTACACTTAGAAGAGGATGGCAGTATATAGTATAATCAGAGATTATGGGTACCAGAAGACCCGCAATTGTGAAGGAAATTATTGGATGAAGCACATAGGTCCAAGTATATGACATATTTGGGGAGTATCAAGATGTATAAGGATATCCAACAAAATTACTGGTGGCACAGAATGAAAAGAGAAATAACAAAATATATTTTGAGATGCCTAGTTTGTTAGCATGTGAAAATAGAACATCAGAGACTTGGAAGGACACTGCAGACGATAGAGATACCTCAGTGGAAATGAGAGGACATTACCATAGATTTTGTGGTAGGTCTGCTCAAGACGAAACACCAATATGATACCATTTGGGTGATTGTGGATTGCCTTACGAAGTCAGCACACTTCCTACCAACCAGTGTGAATCATACTTTAAAAAGTCTAACAGACTTGTACGTAGATGAGATTATTAGATTACATGGAGTACCAATCTCATTTATGTCAGATAGAGATTTGTGATTCGCGTCCAAGTTTTGGGTATAGTTATAGAAGGCTTTGAGGACAAAACTTAAGTTTACTATAACTTTTCACCCTCAGACAGACGAACAACACTAGAAGACATGTTGCATGTTTATGCACTAGATTAGAAGGGTGATTGGAGTAAGCATTTGAAGTTAGCATAGTTCACCTATAATAATAGTTACCACTTGAGCATCAGTATGGCTCTATATAGGCGACCCTTTAGATCTCCTGTGTGTTGAAGTGAGGTTGGTGATCAATCTATCAAGTCACCTATAGACCTATAACATTACACTGATCAAGTGCAATTGATTAAGAAGAGGCTTTTGACCGCAAAAATCATCAAAAAAGCTATACAGATCCAAAGCATCACGATCTTGCTTTTGAAGTTGGGTATCATGTACTCGTCAAGGTTTCGCCAACCAAGAGTGTGTTTCGGTTAAGCAAGAAAAGTAAGCTTAGTCTAAGGTATGTAGGATCCTTTCTCATTCAAGAGAAAATCAAAGGAGCAACGTACAAATTGACACTTCCTCTTCAGCTTTTGAATGTCCACGATGTGTTTCACATGTCTATGCTAAGAAAATATGTGTCAAACTTGACACATATCATTCACTACAAGGAGGTTGAGATGCAAAAGGATTTCGTGATCGAGGAACATCCGATAGATATTTTGAACCGACAAGAACAAGTGTTGTGAAACAAGACCATTCTTTTAATAAAAGTCTAATGGCAACACCATGGGATCAAGGAATGCACTTGAGGGCCAGAAGCAGAGATAAAATTGAAATATTTATATCTATTTGATAAGTAACCCTAGTTAAATTTCAATGATAATTTTTTTTAGGGGGGGTGGATGTAACAACTGTGAATTTTTAGAATATTTTTAATATATAAAATAATATTAATAAGGTTTTTTATGTGAAAGAAATATAAAAATATAATTTAATCTAAGTTGAACTTTTAAAGATATTTTATGAAGAATTAGAGTTGATTTTAGTGAAATTTGCATTCAAATTTGAACTTATGAAAAAAATAGAATTTTAATAAAATAATTGGCAAATTTTGTCAAAATAAAGTTGAATATGATTTTAGATGAATTTAGGTTTTATTTGATATATATGTAATATAATTATATTAAATTAGAATTGGGTTTGCATGGATTTGAAATCCATATTCTAAAATAATAGAAATATCAAATAGAGATTTTATGGAATGAAAAACTTAAATTAATTAAGTTTTGTAAGATGGTAGAGGTCTATAGGGTGGGGCATCCCCCTATGTGGGCCCATTCTATGTGGCATTTCATACTAGAATTTAATTTGAAAATTGGTAAGTTAAAACCCTAGAAAATGATGCTTATAAAGTTTCCTAAAAAGAAAACAAGGAAAGAAGAAAATGAAGAAACTAAATTTAAACAACAACAACAACAACAACAACTACGCCTTCATCCCAAAACAATTGGGGTCAGCGATATGAACCAAAAAAGAAATTCATTTTGGGTCTTCCACATGAATCATTTTCCTCCAATCATTTCTATCCAACGCCATGTCCTCAGTGAGGTTCAAAGCATTCATATCCTTTCCTATCATCTCCATCCAAGTCTTCCTAGGCCTACCCCGACCTCTTTTAACTAATATATTTTCCCATTTCTCCAACCTTCTAACTGGAGCATCATTAGGCCTTCGCCGAATATGTCCAAACCACCGTAAACGATTCTCTCGCATCTTATTTTCAATGGGTGCAACACCTACCTTCTTACGTATCTCTTCGTTCCGAATCTTATCTTTTATTGTATTTCCACACATCCATCTAAGCATCCGCATCTCAGCTACACTCATTTTTTGAATATGATGTCTCTTGGCAGCCCAACATTCCGTACCATATAGTAAAGCGGGTCTAATAGTCGTCCGATAAAACTTTCCCTTCAACCGCAATGGCATTCTACGATCGCACAGCACTCCAGTAGCACTTTTCCATTTCATCCACCCAACCTTTATCCTATGATTTACATCTCCATCAATTTCTCCAAACTTTTGAATGATGGATCCCAAATATTTGAAATAATCATTCACCGGTATATCTTGCTCACCAAGCTTCACTACACTCCCATCACTACTTCGTTGCTTACTAAACCGACATTCCATATATTCAGTCTTACTCTTACTCAACTTAAAACCTCTAGCTTCCAATGTCTGTCTCCATAATTCTAACTTAGCATTAACCCCAGCTCTAGACTCATCAATCAAAACAATATCATCAGCAAACAACATACACCACGGTACATTTTCTTGAATTGATCTCGTAAGCTCATCCATCACTATCGCAAATAGGAAAGGGCTTAAAGCAGATCCTTGATGTAACCCAACCGTTATCGGAAAATTGGTTGTCACCCCTCCACAAGTGCGGACATTGGTTACTACTCCTTCATACATATCTTTAATTATACTAATGTACTTGAGAGAAACACCTTTCTTCATCATTGTCCACCAGAGAACGTCCCTAGGTACTCTATCGTATGCCTTCTCTAAATCAATAAAAACCATATGCAAATCTTTGTTCCTCTCTCTATATCTTTCAATAAGTTGTCTAAGAAGATGTATAGCTTCCATAGTTGATCTTCCAGGCATAAAACCAAATTGATTCTCCGATATCATGACAACCTTCCTCAACCTAGACTCAATCACCCTCTCCCAAAGTTTCATAGTATGACTCATGAGTTTTATACCACGATAGTTTGTGCAATCTTGTATATCACCCTTATTCTTATATAAAGGCACCAAAGTACTCTTCCTCCACTCATTAGGCATCTTATTTGTTCGCCAAATCAAGTTAAAAAGATTTGTCAACCATTCTAAACCTTTCTCTCCCAAGCATTTCCAAGCCTCGATAGGTATACCATCTGGGCCAACTGCCCTTCTTGATTTCATTTTCTTCAAAGCCTCTGCAATTTCTTTCTTTTGAATCTTGCGCATGAAGTCACGATTTATCTCATGAAAAGGAATGGAGAAGTCTCCAAGATCTTGAGCATGACTATCATTAAATAGCTTATCAAAATAATCTTTCCATCTCTCCTTAATCTCCTCATCTTTGACTAAAACCCTTTGCGTTTCATCTTTGATACATCTAACCATACCCAAATCCTTCGATTTCCTATCTCTCATCTTTGCAAGCCTATAAATATCCTTCTCGCCTTCTTTGGTATCCAACTTGTCATAAACCTCCTTATATACCTTAGCCCTCGCGTTTCGAACAACTTTTTTAGCTTCCTTCTTTGCTATCATATACTTCTCCAAATTCTCATTATCACGACTCTTACTTAGATTTCTATAACACTCTCTTTTAACCTTAATAGCTAATTTGACATCCTCGTTCCACCATGATGTATCCTTACCTAGTGGTGCACCGCCTTTAGACTCACCCAATACCTCCTTAGCTACTTTTCTCATACCACCCGCTATCTTATTCCACATTGATTCTGAATCCTCCTCGAGACACCAATCAACTTCCTTAACTACCTGCTCTACTAACATTCCTTGTTTAGCTCCTTTCAGTGCCCACCACTTAATTCTAGGATCTATCCTATGTCTATCCCTTTTGCGGCATTGTCTAATTCTAAGATCTAAAATTAAGACTCTATGTTGTGTAGCTACACTTTCTCCTGGTATAACCTTACAATCGATGCAACAACCCCTATCTCTCTTTCTAAGTAGGAAAAAATCTATCTGACTCGTATTAACCCCACTTTTAAATGTTACTAGGTGAGACTCCTCTTCCTAAACCAAGTGTTGGCTAAGATCATATCATAGGACAAACCAAAATCTAAAATCCTTTCTCCACTTTCGTTTCTTTCTCTTATACCGTAACCTCCATGGATACTCTCAAATCCATCCCTACTAATGCCTACATGTCCATTAAGGTCACCGCCGATGAAAATCTTATCTCCATAAGATATCTCTTGTGCTACTCCGTCTAAATCTTCCCAAAATTGATGTTTAACGGAATCATCTAAACCTACTTGAGGTGCATAAACACTAATAATATTAATAATATCCATACCTAATACTAATTTAATAAGTAAAATTCTATCACCCTTCCTACGGACCTCAACTACATTATCTATAAACTGACGACTCATAACAATCCCTACTCCATTCCTATTCCTATTTATTCCTGTATACCAAATCTTATATCCCCAAGGTTCTATCACTTTAGCTTTCTCACCTACCCATTTGGTCTCTTGAAGACATAAAATATCAATCTTTCTCCTACACATAACATCTACTAACTCTACCAACTTACCAGTTAAAGACCCTATGTTCCAAGTGGCTAACCTAATTTTATGGTCTTGGACTAACTTCTTTACCCCCACCCGTCCAACAAAGTGAGGGAACCCTTGCCTATTTGACACCACACCCGGGCGCCGGTGTGACGCGTCGCTTCTGGGCGACGACCTAGCAACCCTTGCACATTTATCACTGCCTCCGGGCCTAGAGAGTACAGCGCGTCGCTCAGTAGGGAACGCCCCAACGAAATTCTCATATTGGTTCATTTTCATAGGATATGACAAAGTTTTTATGCTGGCTGTCACAGGCCTACCGCAACCCTCCTCCTTTATCCGGGCTTGGGACCGGCAGTGTATAACTACACAGGCGGAGTTAAGAAACTAAATTTAAAACTTACCAAAAACCAATACAAGGAAACTTGTGTGGATTTTTGGGCTTAGAAAGGACATCCTCTAGGGTGGGATGTCCCATCCTAGATGACCCTTTTGGCTGGACTATTAGGCAATAAAAAAATAATAAAAAGAAAAAAATAATAGAAGTCAAAACTTACCAAATAAGTTATTGTATTAGTACCTAGGCTAAATGGTTTTGTAATTGGCAAGTTTGAAAGCACAAGGGGGGATGTCCCATGCTTGTTGACCCCCATGTGCTTACTTGGACTTTATGATATACATTATATAGCTACCTAATGTGATTATATAATATTTAATATATAGTAAGTAGAATTAAGAAAAATAAAAGAGAGATAAGTTAGAAAACTTGTAAAATAAATTTTAGAAAGCTGGGGTTGGAAAGTTTTGAGGGATTTAGAAGGTTTTAAAAAGAGGAGAAAAAAACATAAAGGACCAAGGAGGGGTTCACACCCCACTATTGGATCTTTTAGATTTTTTTTTTAGCTCTCTCTCTTCTTCTCTCTTTCATTCTCTTTATTTTCCTTCTTTTCCCTCTTGTTTTTTTCCTTCTTCCATTGTGTTTAGGAGGACTGAAACTTCATTAGAGGAGTGATTGATTAAGGAGTTGTAGCTACACATTGAAGGAGTTATGTGGATCGAGCCATCAAACCAGTCGTTATGACTTTTACACCTACTTATTTCGACAAAACAAGGTAAGGGGTTTTATTTGATACTCCTGCATTGGGGCTTGTATGCACGAACATATTTCTAGGCTAAATAGGGTTGAACCATACATCGATCATTACACATGAGAAGTCAATATTGTTTCCAACCTATTGAGCATCATATCAGTCTTAAAAACCGATTATCGATTTCATGTACCGATTCAAGTATGGATCGGTCATGAACATGGTTCAATGTGAAACTAAATATATATGTTGTACATACATATGTACTGATATATATGTATGTATATATGTGTATATGATCGTGGAGTTGTCACAAATAAAATACGATTTTGATGATGCACTACGAAGTTTAATTGAGAATTTCAGGCATGGTCGATTGGTCAAAATCGGTCATGCGAGGGATCACAAACTGATCCACTCATGGACCAGTTCTGATCAACTTAGGAACAATATGACCAGACCTTAGTAGGTTGGGTTAGTTCAGTTCCTAACAAAAAATAAGGTAAGGTTACATGTAGCATGGGAAACTCCAAAAAAAAACATTTATGAGAAAAATGGTTTTGTTGTTGAAGATTCACTGATTCATTAAAATAGTTGTGTGACAGTCATTATCCTGATTTCATGTTGATGGAAAGTGAATTTAAAATGTGTAAAGATGTATGAAATGATTCATGGATTGAGACTATGACTATGACATGAGATTAGAGAGAAAAGTATTTCAAAAATGATTTTTTTAGAAACTGTTTTTGAGATAACCCATGTATCTTGTGAACTTTAATTCTTATGCATATCTGATTTATCCTTGTTATATATTGACGTTGTGGAACTGATATAATTATGAGTACACATGCATTCAGTCTATCATGACTGATAAAACTGAGAAAGAACACATATAGGTAAACCGGCTGGGGGTTTTCCCCACTACCCAGCCGACTTGCTCCTTTGTGTTGTGGACCACACAGGTCCTGACCGACACAATGTGGATGCGTTGTTCAAAAAATGGTCTCAGCTCTATCTGATAAAGTGTAGCAGCCTATGGTCAGTGGGACCCCAGCCTGTCGACTAATTCGAGTGACCATCA
The DNA here is from genome assembly GCF_984573655.1 of Nuphar pumila. NCBI lineage: Eukaryota > Viridiplantae > Streptophyta > Magnoliopsida > Nymphaeales > Nymphaeaceae > Nuphar > Nuphar pumila. The sequence goes on from NC_143257.1 coordinate 14,681,989, forward strand.
AGGTGCGGTCTTGCCAGTTCACCCTAGTCGGATTGTAACAAGTGAAGGTTTGTCCTATACTTGCCATAGTTCAGTAGTGGTCTGACCATAATATATATATATATATATATATATATATATATATATATATAATACAAAGTTCACATATCACTACTAATTTAGATCATGAATGATTATGAGGTTTGAAAAAAAAATGAAAATAATGTACATGTGTTAGTAGCTTCACACAAGTATGTTATTCTTATCTATATGTGTAAGATCCAACCTTGGTCTGGTAAATTGATCGTATCTCCTTCATTCGAAGGAGTTTTTATGAACAGTTTGCAGTACTGGAAAGCTGATAAAATTTCTTATATTTTGAAGAAGTTGGAGCTCTGTTAGTGACTATCATAACAATAGAGCAGATATGGGCCTAAACGATTCTCGAATCGGCTATGGTTCGGTTAAGCAATGCATGGAATAAATGTATGATCTGAACCTATGTTTTAAATGTTAAATAAGCATGTAGGTGTAACATATGATATTGTGTATACGCTGATCCTAAGTGCCTAATGGGCATGACACTGAAAGGCTTATTATTGCATGTTTATGATTGAATGCACACTACTATTGAAGTTTCATATGTTGTGTATTGCGATTTTATATGTGATTATGTATGGATGCATATGGTTAATCATGTTTAATGCCTAAGAATGAACGCATAAATGAATGTGATGTGTTACAAATTGCATATGTGCATAATAACATTTTTGGCATTGACTCCTGCATCCATGTGCTCGAACTGGAAGCTTGAATCTTATATTAGATTCATATTGTATGTGCATAGATAAATAATAGAATTAATGGATCAAAGGACTAATCATGTGAACATTAATTATGTTGAGCTTGCACTAAGAGGGTAAGCAGTACTTCAGGCTTCATGGAATAAGTTTTTGAGCATGTAAGGTTGCTCTTACTCAACCATGAAGATAGGAGAAGGCTTCCACATTAGCCAGGGGGTAGTAGGTCACAAAACTTATGAGTGAAAGTCTGATGCATCACGATGGGGGTGTTGGGAGCTCTCTCTTGACTAAGCCATCCTTTCTTGGTACTAGTGAAAGGTGTCCAACCAAAGTTGTTTGAATATACTCCTCCTGAGTCATGGTCCTGATCTAGGTTAAGTCTGTGCAGTATCCACAAAGTTAAGGTTAAGAAGTAAAAACCATAATTTGTTTGTTCATTTAATTAAGCATGGCATGCATCATGTAAAAAGAAAAGTAAATAAAAGTAAGTATAAGTCACTCATGCATGGATAGGCTATCTGATCAACATTAGTAAGAAAACACATCATTTACCTACTCATACATAAGATTATAATAGTTTATAAATGATATTCTTGTGATGCATTATGATGTTATGCATACTTGAATGGATAATTCCATGAATAGTTGTGTGAATTTATCGAAATATGATTATGTATAGTGGTTCTGATTTACTTGTATTGAATCCTATTGAGTACTTGATGAGTCTGACCCTAATATATATTACAGGTACTGAGTAGAGGACCATTGTGATGGCGGGACTTAAGCTAAGTCTTTTCTTTTCCTACAAAATTTTGGATTGTGGACACTCATGTGTCATTTGGACATTTATAAATCTGATATTAATTTCAAACTGTGAAATCGAATTCAATTAATTATATGATTGTTAAATTCAATTTGATACGGTGAATGGTTTGATAGATTTGTAACATGCTCAATCTCTTTATCTATTCGTAAATGATTTTCGTTGTGATTTTCAAACTATTAAAAAAAATCTAGTGATTTTTGGGATAAAATTTTGGGGAGTTGCATGCACAACATGCATGAACCCAAAAATTGAAAAATATTTTTTTATTTTTTAATATGTATGTTTTTTTTAAATCATAAATCCTATTTTATTATTATTGTTATTGTTATTAATCAAGTTGTATATTTATGCAAAGGCTGCATGTTCTGACTCTTAAAATCCATGTACATCTTATTCATACATGCATCCAGGAAAAGCAAAAAACTTATTTTTATAAGATTGTGCACTCTATGCATGTGTTTGTGTATATATGCATCTAAACATGTCAATGATGCATGTATTTGATTTCCCATACAATCATGATATCATGTTGATTACATGTAACATGCTTGTGTGCCTGAACCATGTGTGTGCATTATGTGTCATGCATGTTTCACATGACATGCATCATGTATGTGGATTTGAACATATGCTTGATGAGTTTGTTGTTAGGTATGCATGCATACATTTAGTTTATAAAATATAAAAACAAGTTTCATGTGTAGAAAAAGGGATATGCACATAGTTAAAACATAGGAGATGTGTGCAGGGACTCCACACTAAGTGTTTGATAAAATGCCTTAAAGAGGTTGCAAATACAAACAACTAAAAAACATACCTAGATCTGGTGATTTGGGTGTTCAAGACATTCAGACAATGTAGCTCTGTTACCACTGATGACCCTGATGGTATAGGTGTAGCATATTGTAGAGCACAGAGAGAAAGAGAGAGGAGGTTGATTGCTTCCTTCAGGAGAGTTCAAGAGTTTTTCTCTAACCATGTATATATTTTTTTAGTAGAACCCTGGGCATATATATTAAATATTATACCTCCTAGTAGTGCCATCAGCTCAGCTAACCAACTCCACTTAGAAACTGCCCCCTCTAATGTAGGGCCTATCCATAAAAATATAATTGGGTTTTAGAAAACAATTTTAAAAAGTTAAACCAAAAGGAAAACATTTGGGTTGGGTAGACAAGCACCATGGTCATTTACGTGGGAGAACATGAGATGCCCATCACTTGGATGGGCTCCACACTTTTTTTCGATATCATTTGTATCTCAAATGGATGGCATTGGAATGGTTTAAAATGAATGTCTTACAATGAGCCTATTCATTGTTTTGATGGTTGTCCATTTTTAAGATGAACGACATCCAAGGTGCCTCTAACGCGATCCTTACTCGATGCTGCAATGGACGTGATGATGTTAATGTTTGACAAATAAATAAGGATAATATCTGGTGTTTACATAAATATAATCAATTTTTTTAATCCCAAGGAAAACCACTTCACTCACTTTTGAGCTAATTAGTGTAAAAACCTTGGTCTCCTATACCCACCAAACATTATACCTAACTTGGACCATGTGACAAGAGAGGTGCCCATTTTGGGTTTGAACTCATGAGCTCCTTCAACTTGGTGGCTCATATATATATATATATATATATATATATATATGTATGTATACATGTACGTGCAAACACATATTTGTGCCCACCTTAATATGAATTTTTGGCTCTGCCTCTGGTTTGTCCCATCTTAAACCTTGTTTAAATATGGTCTTGCTTGGTTTAATCTTAATTTAGGTATCAATTAAGCTCTACCCAATGCAGGGTTTTTTTTGAACTAAGTGAAAACCCCCTATCATCAACTGCATATTGGCCAGCCTTCGGTTAGTAAAACCCTATATATATATATATATATATATATATATATATATATATATATATATATATATATATATATATATATATATATATATATATATATATATATATATATATACATGCGCGTGCAAACACATATTTGCGCCCACCTTAATATGAATTTTTGGCTCTGCCTCTGGTTTGTCCCATCTTAAACCTTGTTTAAATATGGTCTAGCTTGGTTTAATCTTAATTTAGGTATCAATTAAGCTCTACCCAATGCAGGGTTTTTTTTGAATTAAGTGAAAATCCCCTATCATCAACTGCATATTGGCCAGCCTTCGGTTAGTAAAACCCTTGTGGTCCCCTTGGCCACTGCGAAGAACACCCAGCTTCGACCTTGATGCCACCTGTTGGTTTTTAACTAAGCCCAATCTTAATTTGGCACAATAGCCTAAAAACCTAATTGAAACTTACCCAATCAAATTGGTATGAAAAGGTCTAACCTGAATAATATGCATTATTGTCTATTTCCTTATCCTATGGGCTTGGTTCTCCGCTGGTTACTGAGTGGTGCATTTGACTAAACCCAACATTGAACTCACATGAATTGACCTTAGGCCATTTGGGCTAATGAACTATAGTGATAAATCTCCCTAGATTTATGAAAATCTCACAAAAATATCAAGAGAAATTACTCAAAAGTTATAAATGGTAATTTCTCATGAGCTTTTTGTCAAAAACATAAATATCACATTTTAAACATGATACTTAAAAATTTTGTTTTCTATTCCTTGCATCTGCTAGGGTTTGCCCTATACCTTTCTCCTCTCCTTGCATTCCTTTATAGGAGGCTGAAATTAGGAGGATGTCAAAATTACCTAGAGGTTGTTAAAGTTTTCTATTTGGCTCACGACATCTCCCACCTATTTTTTGCAGATGATGTAATGCTTTTCTGTAATCCTTCAGAGGACCAAGTGTAGAAGGTTCAGAGCATTTTTTTGGAATTTGCATGTGGCAAGCATAAAAATAAATAATAAAAAATCAGTCATTGTGCCTTTAAATGTGAGTTCGGAAGTGGCTTCCCAGATTTCTCAAATAGCTAGGTGGCAACTGAGTTGTTTACCATTGAAATACTTGGGTTTACCTTTGTGCATAGGCAAAATGAACTCTTCTTTTAGCCAACCTCTTATTGCAAAAATTCAACATCAATTGGAAGCATGGAAAATCATGTTATTATCATATGCATGGAGGCTACTTCGGATTCAAAATACTCTTACTGCAATTCTTGTGTTTTGGATCTTGTCTTTTAAGGTACCTAAGAAGATGATGGCTTAATTCGAAACCATGTTCATAAACTTCCTATGGTTAGACTCGGATTTCAGGAGAAGGCCAAATTTGGTGCCGTGGGAAGTGCTTTGCAAACCAAAAAATGAAGGTGGTATTGGGATACGTAAGATTGACGAACTGAATATTGCTTACCTGGCTAAGCTTGCGATTGATGTTTTCTTTGGAGACTTTATCTGGGTAGAGTTTATGTGATCCAAGTGTCTATATAACAAAAGCTTATAGGGAACCAATTCGGATGGAAATTCTGGAGTTTAGAAGGGGATCCTATGAGGATGAAAGAAGATTGAACCTATGATGTCTTGTCAGGTTATGGATGGGACTATTACTCAATTTTGGATATACCCTTAGCTGGGTCCCCACTACTATCTCTCATCCCTGAGGGAGAAAGACACATGATTGTTAATATGAAAAAAACTTGTGTTAAGGATTAGTTTGCGCTATGTGAGAATCGACTTGCTCCTTTTCTAGGCCTTCAAAGTCTATGGCCTAAATTAATTGGTTTTCAGCTCTCCCAAGGCCTTGATAGACTGTGGTGGAGAGGCTATGAGTGTGCTGCGAAATCAGTAGAAAGGATATCTGGAATTTCATTCAGAAAGACACTCCATCTCATGAGTGGTATGATTATGTGTGGCAAAAAAGAGTTTCACCTACTGCATGGGTTGCTTATTTGGCTGACCTTAAATTCTTTGAGAAAAAGAGGGCACCACATTTTGACCTTTTTTGAGAACTAAAATGGTGGATGACATCGTGTTTCCATCCTTCGTGGCTTAAGCCTTGTTGAGACATTACACTGAACAATTTGTTGTAATAGAGAGGCCAGTTACTCAGAATAAATTTATATCAGTGTTTGTAAAAACATGATTGATAGTTGATAACTATTAGTCACCTGAACCTAGTATTCATGTGATCAGATGTGCATCATGTACCTATAGAGGGTGGGATCTTCTCTCCTTTGCCATCTACAATAGAGATAAATTTATTTGCTTAGGAGGGATGAAGAGAGCTTCAACCTCAAATTTTATTGAAGGAGATTGTCTGCATTTTGTTATCGTCACTTCAACAAGAAACACGTGTGCATGATTTCCATCAACCAAAGGTGGTGCAGTAACGCGAGGGGAGCTATCAAGGGACACCGATCGTCAATCTGAGTGGTTGCTTGAAACAATTCTTTTTTCTCCAAGGATGTTTTATGTAAAGGCCCTCTAATGACAATGAACTCTATTCTTTTCATGATTCGATCTTGTAATAATTTGATTTGGAAAGACAAGCCACTGGATTGGCTATTCCCTGGTTGAGATAATTTATAAATGCATTATTTTTTAATATAAAATTAGGGTAACCCCCCAAAGTTCTTGTTTAAAAAATAATATGATATTTATGTTTCTATAAGCTATTTATCATGAAAAATCATGTGGTTTTTATTTTTAAATATTTTAATTATATTTTCTACTAATTTTCTTTTATACAACAACAAACAACAACTACGCCTTCATCCCAAAACAATTGGGGTCAGCGATATGAACCAAAAAAGAAATTCATTTTGGGTCTTCAACATGAATCCTTTTCCTCCAATCATTTCTATCCAACGCCATGTCCTCGGTGAGGTTCAAAGCATTCATATCCTTTCCTATCATCTCCATCCAAGTCTTCCTAGGCCTACCCCTACCTCTTTTAACTAATATATTTTCCCATTTCTCCAACCTTCTAACTGGAGCATCATTAGGCCTTCGCCGAATATGTCCAAACCACCGTAAACGATTCTCTCGCATCTTATTCTCAATGGGTGCAACACCTACCTTCTTACGTATCTCTTCGTTCCGAATCTTATCTTTTATTGTATTTCCACACATCCATCTAAGCATCCGCATCTCAGCTACACTCATTTTTTGAATATGATGTCTCTTGGCAGCCCAACATTCCGTACCATATAGTAAAGCGGGTCTAATAGTCGTCCTATAAAACTTTCCCTTCAACCGCAATGGCATTCTACGATCGCACAACACTCCAGTAGCACTTTTCCATTTCATCCACCCAACCTTTATCCTATGATTTACATCTCCATCAATTTCTCCATACTTTTGAATGATAGATCCCAAATATTTGAAATAATCATTCACCGGTATATCTTGCTCACCAAGCTTCACTACACTCCCATCACTACTTCGTTGCTTACTAAACCGACATTCCATATATTCAGTCTTACTCTTACTCAACTTAAAACCTCTAGCTTCCAATGTCTGTCTCCATAATTCTAACTTAGCATTAACCCCAGCTCTAGACTCATCAATCAAAACAATATCATCAGCAAACAACATACACCACGGTACATTTTCTTGAATTGATCTCGTAAGCTCATCCATCACTATCGCAAATAGGAAAGGGCTTAAAGCAGATCCTTGATGTAACCCAACCGTTATCGGAAAATTGGTTGTCACCCCTCCACAAGTGCGGACATTGGTTACTACTCCTTCATACATATCTTCAATTATACTAATGTACTTGAGAGAAACACCTTTCTTCATCATTGTCCACCAGAGAACGTCCCTAGGTACTCTATCGTATGCCTTCTCTAAATCAATAAAAACCATATGCAAATCTTTGTTCCTCTCTCTATATCTTTCAATAAGTTGTCTAAGAAGATGTATAGCTTCCATAGTTGATCTTCCAGGCATAAAACCAAATTGATTCTCCGATATCATGACAACCTTCCTCAACCTAGACTCAATCACCCTCTCCCAAAGTTTCATAGTATGACTCATGAGTTTTATACCACGATAGTTTGTGCAATCTTGTATATCACCCTTATTCTTATATAAAGGCACCAAAGTACTCTTCCTCCACTCATTAGGCATCTTATTTGTTCGCCAAATCAAGTTAAAAAGATTTGTCAACCATTCTAAACCTTTCTCTCCCAAGCATTTCCAAGCCTCGATAGGTATACCATCTGGGCCAACTGCCCTTCTTGACTTCATTTTCTTCAAAGCCTCTGCAATTTCTTTCTTTTGAATCTTGCGCATGAAGTCACGATTTATCTCATGAAAAGGAATGGAGAAGTCTCCAAGATCTTGAGCATGACTATCATTAAATAGCTTATCAAAATAATCTTTCCATCTCTCCTTAATCTCCTCATCTTTGACTAAAACCCTTTGCGTTTAATCTTTGATACATCTAACCATACCCAAATCCTTCGATTTCCTATCTCTCATCTTTGCAAGCCTATAAATATCCTTCTCGCCTTCTTTGGTATCCAACTTGTCATAAACCTCCTTATATACCTTAGCCATCGCGTTTCGAACAACTTTTTTAGCTTCCTTCTTTGCTATCATATACTTCTCCAAATTCTCATTATCACGACTCTTACTTAGATTTCTATAACACTCTCTTTTAACCTTAATAGCTAATTTGACATCCTCGTTCCACCATGATGTATCCTTACCTAGTGGTGCACCGCCTTTAGACTCACCCAATACCTCCTTAGCTACTTTTCTCATACCACCCGCTATCTTATTCCACATTGATTCTGAATCCTCCTCGAGACACCAATCAACTTCCTTAACTACCTGCTCTACTAACATTCCTTGTTTAGCTCCTTTCAGTGCCCACCACTTAATTCTAGGATCTATCCTATGTCTATCCCTTTTGCGGCATTGTCTAATTCTAAGATCTAAAATTAAGACTCTATGTTGTGTAGCTACACTTTCTCCTGGTATAACCTTACAATCGATGCAACAACTCCTATCTCTCTTTCTAAGTAGGAAAAAATCTATCTGACTCGTATTAACCCCACTTTTAAATGTTACTAGGTGAGACTCCCTCTTCCTAAACCAAGTGTTGGCTAAGATCATATCATAGGACAAACCAAAATCTAAAATCCTTTCTCCACTTTCGTTTCTTTCTCTTATACCGTAACCTCCATGGATACTCTCAAATCCATCCCTACTAATGCCTACATGTCCATTAAGGTCACCGCCGATGAAAATCTTATCTCCATAAGATATCTTTTGTGCTACTCCGTCTAAATCTTCCCAAAATTGATGTTTAACGGAATCATCTAAACCTACTTGAGGTGCATAAACACTAATAATATTAATAATATCCATACCTAATACTAATTTAATAAGTAAAATTCTATCACCCTTCCTACGGACCTCAACTACATTATCTATAAACTGACGACTCATAACAATCCCTACTCCATTCCTATTCCTATTTATTCCTGTATACCAAATCTTATATCCCCAAGGTTCTATCACTTTAGCTTTCTCACCTACCCATTTGGTCTCTTGAAGACATAAAATATCAATATTTCTCCTACACATAACATCTACTAACTCTACCAACTTACCAGTTAAAGACCCTATATTCCAAGTGGCTAACCATAATTTTATGGTCTTGGACTAACTTCTTTACCCCCACCCGTCCAACAAAGTGAGGGAACCCTTGCCTATTTGACACCACACCCGGGCGCCGGTGTGACGCGTCGCTTCTGGGCGACGACCTAGCAACCCTTGCACATTTATCACTGCCTCCGGGCCTAGAGAGTACAGCGCGTCGCTCAGTAGGGAACGCCCCAACGAAATTCTCATATTGGTTCATTTTCATAGGATATGACAAAGTTTTTATGCTGGCTGTCACAGGCCTACCGCAACCCTCCTCCTTTATCCGGGCTTGGGACCGGCAGTGTATAACTACACAGGCGGAGTTCTACTAATTTTCTTTTATATTTTAATTTTTTTATTATAGAGATTTTGCTTAAAAATATGAGATTCTAAAAAAAAAATTTATTTTTTCCCAAGTTTTTGGCTGCCCATATTCTGTCGTTTATAACTTTTGTCACCATGTAATGGGCTAACCCTGTTCAACTCAGGCCTTAAGCAAATGAATTAGGTCTACATCTAAATCCTTTAATAAATAAAATAAAAGTATTGGATAACTAAAAGTGATGAATACATATATTCATAAAAGGTTAATTGTGGCCACGAGTTTTAAACTCATGAGTGAACATCCTGTGCAACACTGGCCTAGGTCTCCTGAGTGGCAGCAAGCTTAGGGAAAAGGTGTTGGCCCCTTCATTTCAGGTTCGACTGCCACTTAGTGGGCTACATGAGGGCTTGGGGGTGTCAGTGACCTCACCTTGCAGGTGTGAGCCCATTATGTAATTGGGGTTCTCGGTGAGAGTTGTCACTAAAAAAAATTTTTGCCATGAGGTCACAATTGGGTTGAGGTTGTCTTGATGGCAAGGGACCTAGGATTTTATGCTAACAATCTTGGTGGTTAAAGTTGTTATTTTCCTTGTTATCATGTTTGGAAGCAAACAAAAGTCTCAAGAAAACAAAATTGCCTATGAGATGTTTTGACATGATTACTTTTTTAACTTCACTTGTTTGTATAGCATGAGAGATAGATAGATAGATAGAGAGAGATGAAATAGGGGTGGGTGAGTGGAATATGAAGCTGTTGAATGAGATGCATTGTGGGTGAATGGTAGACCTAATGAAAAAAGCAAATATCAAACTTTTTTAAAAAAACTTTCTTTTCCATTTTTTTTTACCATTTAGAATGAAAGAAAAAGATACAATTTTTTCTTTTCTATATACTTTTTTTACTATTTTTTCACTTCCAAACGTACCATAAAGGTTGAGAGAGAGACAGATTTCAACCAAATGTATATATGAAATAACCATATTCAATGCTCCACTTAGTTATCCATAAAGAGATTAATATTTCAACCAAGTATTTAATAACTATGATTAAATACTTAATGCTCTTTCAAGTTCTAACAGGATATGTCCTTCAAAATAACAAAGTTCTACCGTGATATGATACTGCAATAAGAGACAACTATTGGCAAATGGACAGTGATTACGTAAACGATCCAACCAATAAGAATAGAACAGACAAAAATCAAGATGGCATCCCTCTCTGCAAGGGAAGGTTTTCTTTTTTCTGTTTTCTTTTTTGATGTTTGACCAAATTTTATGAAGGACTGATTATTTTTTGATGTTTGATCGAACCAACGAAGTGATCGCGTTCCGCATGAGGTATAAATTTTCATATTCCTGTTTGGTGTGCATTGTCAATCTTCCTCCTTTTTTTTGATGGAAGTCTCTCTGTGGAATTAATGCCCTAAATCTAATACGGTTTTGCCTCTCAGCTTCCTCTTTCCTTTTCGTTTTTTCTGTATTTTATTTTTTTGCGGGAAATAAGAGGAGGAGGGGGGTTGAGGGATTCGTCTTCCTCGTTGGTGCGGAGATTTGCGTTCTGATGAGGGATTTCGCGGGGTTTGCTGTTCCATCGAAGCCCTAGAGAGAGAGAGAGAGAGAGAGAGAGAGAGAGAGAGAGAGAGAGAGAGAGAGAGAGAGAGAGAGAGAGAGATGCTACTCCCCAGATCTTTCGTATCGTGGATCGGAAGGTTGTTTTCATGTATGGGGTACGTTCTCCCCTTGCCTCTTCTTTTTATCATTAATTTTTTGGGTGCTTATTAGTTTGTGATTGATTGTGTCTGAGAGTGGAAGTAGGGTTTGATTTGAGTTTCAAGTTTGTGTGAAACATTTAGCCTTCAATTACTCTTTTATTCTTCTTCCTCTCTCTCTCTCTCTCTCTCTCTCTCTCTCCCCCTGTATGTGCCCCTGAATTAGTTTCAACTAATAGAAGATCTTGTTCTTTGCTGTAAACTGATTATGTTTTTCGCCTCAATGCTTTAGTAACACTGGGGGTTCAGTTTTTTGGGCCGAAAGGAAAGTTTTTTTTTTTTGTTTTTTGGCCTGAAAAGATTCGGTGGGTGTAGGGAAGAAATTTGGTGGTGTTTTAGGGGAGTAACATACGGGGATGAGAAGAAATAAATTTTCCTGCCGAAATTTTTTCCTTTTTGGGAGATGACATCCGTGTGTGGATGTTGCTGAAACCCCGGATCTAATTCAGAAATGTTAGTGCTTTTCTCTTTCATTACTTTTTTCTGTTTTATTTTGTATTGTCGGTTTAAATGCATTTGAAAATATGTGAATTAGTGTTTTTTCTTCTACTCTAATTGGTTGGTGAATTTTGTTAAAATATGTGAATTGGTGCTTTGTGTTCTTGTCTAGTTGTTTGGTGTTCTTTGTTTTTTTTTGCTGATAATTCATGAGAGAAACAGCAGGGCAGTACATCCTTTTGTTGCACACTTAATTTCCAAAGACTCTTTGTTGTTTTTTCATGTTCTATTTGGTCTTAACTTGCTCAACTGATTGGGCTGGGAAGATTTCGAAACTTCAATTGGTGTTGAGTTTGTAAAGTTCTATGTTAGCTTCTGCTCTGGTTTACTCTCTATGGAGTATGGGTGTGGGTCTGGCTTTGTTGAGCGGACAATGGACACTTCATTATTTCAAACCAAGCTATACAATTTATTCAATTGTGTATTTGTTAGTGCTAGTTATGATTTTTATTTTTTGGTAACTTGGTTTGTTTTCTACAATGGGTCATCGTTGACTGGCACCATAGTATATGACCTATGAGATGCGCTCCTGATAATTGGGCATTAAAATTTTAACTATCATTATGACATGATATTACCAAAGTTAAGTAATTTTGTCAGTACCATCTAGGCGGATCATATGATATACAATCTAGCCTTAATTAATTAGTTAATGCAGTAGTTTATTTAGATGCTATAGCTGAAGGCTGGCACAAGCTCGTAGGATCTAAGCACATGATATCTCATTCTTGCTTCCATGCATGTCTTGAAGAACACTGGATGCATGTCGTTGGTATAACTTTTAAATTGGGAACATATTCGAATACACTGACATATCATTCATGGTCTAGCTGTTCCTTTTGTTATATTCATGGTTTAGGTGTTAATGTTTCATTGGGTACACCTTGGAACTCAAGAGGATTTTGATCCAATCTCCAATAAACTATGGGTAACAAGGCATTTATGTTTTATTAAATATCTCCCTTACATTTTGTTGAAGTCTATAGGGAGGCTGATAACTATTATTTCTCATTTTTTATGTCTTTTCCCATCAATGAGAAGGCACATAAGTTAGATCAGCTGAAAATCCACAATTAATGTGTTCTAGAGCTTGAATAACATCACTCTGTGAAAAGCATGCTCAACAGATGGATGATTCTTCTAGACCAGTTCCAATTCCTCTTGTAATTATAAATAAACATCACATTCATGTCATGGTAACAAAACAAAACATTTCTTATAAAAAATCTCGAAGAGTTACAATTTAGTGGTTGATTGTACAAATTTTAGTATAAAGAATTTTCAACAAGTGCACTATAAGGCATACAATTAATCAATAATATAGCGATGCTTACAGTTTCATTTAGAATATTTTTGGAGCATGACTGGTAAAGAGAAGTGCTCTAGTAGTTTCAACGATATGCCTATTTTTACATTCAGCAACTCTTCTCTGTTCAGGGTTGTAGGGATGTGATTTCTGATGAGTAATTCCTTTTTCTAACTAAGTTTTGAAATTGGTGGCTAACATACTTGAATCAGGTTGTAGGAGTTTTCTTTTGAGAACTGAGTTTCAATCATAACACAAAATATTCTGAAAGTAATTATGTCACTTATATTTTTCGTAACATACATCCGTATCTGTCTCATACAAGCATATATAAATGTAACAAAATAGGTGGGTTCCCCTTTTGAAACAATTATTCAAGAATTCAGTTCAACAACATTAAGTGGTGATCTCCCTAGGAGTCTAGGACCAAATGACAATCCATGACTCTGTCAATTTGTGACTCTTGTAATGCTTCATTGATCTTTTTGAGTTCCTAACAACATTCAAAGCATGTTATAGTCTAGAGCTAGAAATTTGGCCAAGTTCACAGTCATGAATCTTGAACTGTCGCACAAATCCAGAATCTAAAGAACTTTGACAACCCAAGTCCAATAAGTCAAAGTAGTGTAGATGTGCTCTCATATGATTAGTTTCAATCCTCCTTGATAGCTGATAGTACATAGCAACTACTAGGAGAAAACACATCATAGTTATAATGAGTAATTTGTCCAACACATATCAAAATCATTGTGAGAAGACACATGGTATACTTTATTAGTAGGCTAGAGGAAGTAGTGGAACCAACTTTCAGCACAGATATATGATTGCTCAATTTGCATTGAAAAACACCACAAAATGGTCTATAGTTGGTAACAATAACGAGGGGTCCATATTATTATTCTCAAGAACTTTCTTACTAGACTTGGCATTTTTTATAGATACTGACATGAGTGATGCTCCAAATCTCTTCTTTTTCAAGCTTGGCCATGTGAACTTTATGTCTAAGTTTTTTGCAATAATTACACCTCACTCCTTTCATGTTACCTTGAGTAGTGCTACTCTATGTGAACTTAGAAGTATTTCATTTAGTAGGATGTCTAGCAACAACTACAAGTGTGTTCTCAGTAGACCTGACACCAAGTGATTTAATCTTAGTTTCCTCTTTATTTTTTTTTCATGACGAGGAATCCTCATTGAGAACTAGGTCACTTAATGGGCCCACCCTCCTGTGAAATAAACCCCGGGTGGGGTCACCGACACCCAAGCCCTTATGGAACCTATGAGTTAAAGGCACCTACACACCCTGTGGGAGTCAAACCTGGAACAAAGGGGTCAGCATGCGAACCAGGCGGGTGTTAGTCTCCTCCTTTGTGAGATTGGCCAGTGTGTGTGGTAAGGAGGGAATTGTGTGTCTATGGAGCATTGCACTTCTTGATTTATTGAATTCTATATGAAGTGCCATGAGAAACTGTGAAGATTATCCTTTAATTTACTTTCTTCCATACAAGCCTTATACTCTCTTGCATCTGCACTTTGCATGCTTGGATGTAGTTTCCATAAGTGCAAGAGCATCCAGTAACTGCTGCATCTTTGTAAAATCTCTTAATAGACTTATTCTATTGTTTAAGGGTTGTAAGTTCTTTCACCATCTAATACTTTTTCACCTAGTTTGCTTGTTGATATACTTGTTCATGGAAACATCAAGCATCTTTTGTGTATTGAGACTTTGCTAAATTAATTGTCATACATTGTTTGATTGCACCAATACATCAAGATTTCATTTTTGTTTTATTTTATCTTGCACTGTCTAATCTGATTATGATAATCTACATCTATCTTAGGCTTGACCTTTGTTCTGTCTAGATAGCCTCCAACACTTCACCATCTATCTCCATTCTCATGAATTCAGCCCAAAAGCGGGGTTTGTTCTATCCAGTTTGACTGGAATCAACCGTATTGAAACTCCTTTATCAATATTGGCCAAGCAAGGAAATCTAAAAAGGAAGCAAGAAGAAGAAAAGAGAAACTAGAGAAGAAGAGAACACCAGAAGTATTCAATGCATTACCAAAAAGAATGGGATTACCAGACTTATGGGAGTTGACCTCCCTAGACTCACAAAAAGACAAATCTTTGACTGAGAACCTAAAGTTATTTTACAAAAATACACCAATAATAATAATATATACACTTAGGGAGGGGTAACACTATTAAGTATTATCAAATAAAACACATTATACAAAGCATTCTTTAACACTTCCCCTCAAGCTTCAGTTGATGTAAAAAAAATCATATCAAGCTTGTGAAGGGATGTCTGAAAAGCCTTAAAAGGCAAACACTGCAAGTTGGTGCGCCATTCCAACATATATAAGTACAATAACTACTTGATATGCTCTACGAGTAAAGTGACAATTAATTTCAATATGTTTGATCCTTTCATGAAACTCAGGATTCTTTGCTATTTGAATTGCACTTTGATTGCCACAATTGAACATCGTCCTCTCACTCACTTTAACCCCCATATCTTCAAATAGCCATCTTAACTATACCATCTCAGCGGTAACTTGGGCCTGAAGTGAAATGAGGATCTTCCAAGCACGAACTTAGATCCGCACGAGAAGGTGTCTAAAAAGACACTAAAGCATAACCCTTAAAAAAGGGTATAATGGGAAACAAAAGAAATAAAATATTCTTTTATTGATATGAAAAACATCAAATGCTTAAGAAGCATTGGAACTATTTTACAAGAGGGGCTGCACCCCTATATATACAAGTTTGAAAAAGAGAAGAAGAGGAGAGCTCTTAAGGAGCTCTCCTTGTAGTCGTTGGAATGGTCCAACGGTTAGAAATGTAACCGTTGGACCATTCCAATGGTTACCTTTCTAGTTAAGTTCTAAGTGGAACTTAACTAGATAAGGTTAGTCTAGTTCTATTAGAACTAGACACTAAAAAATACAAAAAAAAAAAAATACAGAAAAATATATATATAATAATAATATAAATATTATATATATATATATATATATATATATATATATATATGTTTTACATTTTAACACTCCCCCTCAAACTTACGGTATAATGAGCGAAAGTTTGTCTAAGAAGAAGTGAAAACGAGGAGCAGCGAGAGGCTTTGTAAAGAAATCTGCTAACTGATATTTTGAAGTAACATATGACAGATCAATTGTCCTATGTAGATATTCCTCTCTGACGTAGTGACAATCTATTTCAATGTGTTTGGTGCGTTCGTGGAATGTTTTGTTACTTGCAATGTAGATCACACTTTTGTTGTCACAACACATTTGTGAAGTTTTTGTTGTTTTAGCTCCCATGTCAGCAAACAGACGCCAGAGCCAAACTACTTCCATGGTCGTGGTTGTCATGACTCTGTATTCAGCTTCGGTGGATGATAGAGTGACCTTCTGCTGCTTTTTGTACCTCCACGAGATTAATGATTCACCTAAGAAGACACAAAAACCAGTAGTTGAGTGTCTGTTATGGGGATCACCTCCCCAATCAACATCAGTATATGCAAATAAATCAAGGGAGGAGGACGAAGACAAGAAAAGTCCCCGTGACAGAGAGGACTGGATGTATCTGATAATACACATGACTGCTCCCATATAAACACAGGTGGGAGCGTGTTGAAACTGACTTGCTGTGTGAACAACATGTGCTAGATAGGAAAGTGCCCCAACAAGTTGTCTGTAAGGGGTAAGATCTGCAAGAAGTTCTCCATCATCAATCTTCATTTTAACATTTACAACTTCTGGAGTGTCTACTCTCTTGTCATTAGTAATACCAGACCTAGAAACAATGTCAAAAGCGAATTTAGTTTGAGACAATAAATATCCTCTAGGTGAATAGGCAACTTCAATGTCTAAAAAATATCTCAATCAACCTAAATCAGTCATTTCAAAGTGAGATTTAAGAAGTGTTTTGATCGTTTCAATTTCCTGTTTATCGCTTTCGGTGATGATCATATCATCCACATAGAGAAGAATCCCAATGATTCCTGCATCAGAATTCTTAATAAACAAAACAATGTCAGTTAAACAAAATTAAAAACCAATATCAATCATAACCCGACTAAACCTATCATACCAAGCTTTTGATGCTTGTTTAAGTCCATAAAGGGCTTTATCCAAGCGAAGGACTTTACCCTTAGGAATACTGAGATCTGGAGGGGGTTCAATGTATACTTCTTCAACTAGCTTTCTATTTAGAAATGCATTTTTGACATCCATTTGAAAGATAGACCATTTGATGGAGGTTAAGACAATTAAGGTTCTGACTGTTGTCATACGAGCCACAGGGGCAAAGGTGTCTTCATAATCAATGTCATATTCTTGGGCATACCCTTTGGCTACTAATTGAGCTTTATATCTTTCAAGGGTGCCATCACTCTTGGTTTTAATTTTATAAACCCATTGACATCCTATAGTTTTCTTGCCTGAGAGAAGATCTTGAATAGTCCATGTAGAAGCCTTTTCAAGTGCATCTAATTCAACTTTCATGGCTTCTATCCATTTGACATTATTTTTTGCTTGAAGATATGTAGATGGTTCTTCGTATGAGTGAATTAATGCAATGACAACCCTATACGTAGGTGAGAAGGACTCGTATGACACAAACTTTCCTGGAGGCCTCGAGACTCGGGATGACCATCTAGTTAGAATGTCAGAATATCTGTCAAGTGCACATGGAAGATTAGGCTCTCGTCGCCTGGAATACTGTATACTAGTGTCTCTATGTGTAAAACCCTCGTTTTCCAAAAAAAAAAAATTGGAGCCGGGTCGGACTCGGACCCGCTAGGGTTATCAGGGGTGAGGGTTTCTTTTAAACTCTCTTCTACCCCTGTGCGCCGCACTTCCCCTCTGCCTCTGCGTTTCCCTCTCCACGCAGCGAAACAGGAAACCCTTCGGGGTTTCCCTGTTGGGCTCCTCCCCGATCCCCATTAAAGGCACGTCGAGGGGAGGGAGGGCTTCCATTGCCTGCGCCTCCCTCCTCCTCTCTTGCTCCCGGCGTGCGACCGAACCCCAACGCCGAAGACCTCACATCCTCCACCTCTCGAGGGAGCCAATGTCGCCTCCTCCCTCTTGTTCAGACCATCGCCGTCAGCGACGACGACGACAACCTCGAAGGTATGCACCTTCCTCCCTTCTCTCTGTGTGTGTCGGGAGGCCGACAGGAGGCCAATGACCTCCTGCTGCGCCTCCCCTCTCGCTCTGCATGTGTCAGAAGGATGATAGGAGGCCGACGACCCCTTGTCGCGCCTCCCCCCTCTCTCTGCATTCGCTAGGAGGTTGGCAGGAGGCCGACGGCCCCCTGCCTCCCCTCCCCTCCCCATCTCTCTCTCTCTCCTTTTCTGTTGCTGGCAGGTAGGGGCTCGCCCCCTGCCGCCTCGTGGAGTTTCGGTAGGTAGTGGACGCCCCTACTGCCTCTAGGATCCCAGCAGGCAGGGGTGATGGCTCTGCCACCCTTCTGTTTTCGATAAGCAGGGGCTCGCCCCCTGCCGCCTCTCGATTTTCAGTAGGCAGGGGCTCGTCCCCTGTCACCTCTGATTCCGGCAGTCAGGGGTGACGCCCCTGCTGCCTCTCAGTTCTCGGCAGGCAGGGGCTCGCCCCCTGTCGCTTCTGTAATTTCAGCAGGTAGGGGCACGCCCCTGCCGCCTCCCTTTTCTGGCCGACAGGCAGGGGCGATGATCCCCCTTTTCGATAAGACCAATGGAGGCTCCGCTTGTTTGGTACGAGTTGTTAGTGCACGTCACCATGTGTTAGGACTTTGCAAGTTCAAAACTCAAAGGGGTTTTGCATAGTGTGATGAAGTTTAGGCTGCTAGGCAATCTGTCTATGTTCAAATCTCAATGGCGTCGTCTCTTGTGCAAGCTAAAGCGTGGTGACTCCCTAAGAGGGAGGGTAAGCCCATTGAAGAGACTGCCCCTGTTTGCGATAACAGAAGGTCGACAGGGGACTTAGCCCCTGCTGCCTTCTGTCTTCTCTGCAGATCGGCAAGGGCTGGGTCCTCCGTTGTTCTCCGCCACCCTCTGTAGCTTCTGCAGGGGCAAAACCCCTACCTCTGCCTCCCTTAATAAATGCCAGGTTGGGTCAGGCTCGTAGATGAGTCAGCCCGTCCCTCTAATTTTCTTTCAAATGGTTAATTGATTACCTTTTTCGCAGCTGGCACAACAGAGCACGCTCGCCCCCGTGTCGATTATGAGGTACGAGTCTTCTGTTTTGAATATGAGTGAGAAATCAAATGTCGGTTCGATTCTATGCAAGATTTAGACGTAAAATCCATGGAAAAATGAGTAGATCCATATGTCTACTCTATAATACATGAGAGAGGATCTATGGATCCTCTTATGTATGTTTCTTTTATGTCAAAACATAATTTATTTCATGATAAAATAGCTTGTGATTGTGGCTGTGTTATGGTATTACCGATTTGCATAGATGTGCCTTCGACTCCTTTCATTCTTACGAAAATAAAATTCTATACATGCTTAGTGTTATGCAAAAACAAAGTTTATGTTATGATAAAGATAACTGGTTGTGTTGGCATCATGATAAAATTGATCCCCATGGATCGATTCTTGATTCTCTTTATCTTTTCAAATATAAATCTGTATATGTAGACATGCATATATTCGTCCAGATGTAATATGCATATGTTGAATGCATGAATTCATCTAAGTATAATATGCAAACATGCAAGTGGAATGCATATGTTACCTATAAATCTTGTTGGAGTTGTGTGTATAGCCGTACATGCATATTAGTGTTAATCATGCCTAATGCATACACTTGAAGTCACGATTGCACCCAAGTAAATACAGGGGTCCTTAAATTTGGATATGCATGCGTACTACAAGTTTGATAGCATGAATTTGTTTACTTTATGAAAAAAAAAATTATTTTTCTTCCTTATGGATCCTATGCTGATATATATATATATATATATATATATATGACAAGTTGGATACCAAAGAGGGATAAGGTATATAAGGAGGTTTATGACAAGTTGGATACCAAAGAGGGCGAGAAGGATATTTATAGGCTTGCAAAGATGAGAGATAGGAAATTGAGGGATCTGGGTATGGTTAGATGTATCAAAGATGAAACACAAAGGGTTTTAGTCAAAGATGAGGAGATTAAGGAGATGGAAAAATTATTTTGATAAGCTATTTAATGGAAGTCTTGCTCAGGATCTTGAAGACTTTTCCATTTCTTTTCATGAGATGAATCGTGACTTCATGCGCAAGATTCAAAAGAAAGAAATTGCAGAGGCTTTGAAGAAAATAAAATCAAGAAGGGCAATTGGCCTAGATGGTATACCTATCGAGGCTTGGAAATGCTTGGGTGAGAAAGGTTTAGAATGATTGACAAATCTTTTTAACAAGATTTGGCGGACAAATAAGATGCCTAATGAGTGGAGGAAGAGTACTTTGGTGCCTCTATATAAGAATAAGGGTGATATACAAGATTGCACAAACTATCATGGTATAAAACTCATGAGTCATACTATGAAACTTTGGGAGAGGGTGATTGAGTATAGGTTGAGGAAGGTTGTCATGATATCGGAGAATCAATTTGGTTTTATGCTTGGAAGATCAACTATGGAAGCTATACATCTTCTTAGACAACTTATTGAGAGATATAGAGAGAGGAACAAAGATTTGCATATGGTTTTTATTGATTTGGAGAAGGCATACGATAGAGTACTTAGGGATGTTCTCTAGTGGACAATGATGAAGAAAGGTGTTTCTCTCAAGTACATTAGTATAATTAAAGATATGTATGAAGGAGTAGTAACCAATGTTCGCACGTGTGGAGAGGTGACAACCAATTTTCTTATAACAGTTGGGTTACATCAAGGATCTGTATTAAGTCTTTTCCTATTTGCTATAGTGATAGATGAGCTTACGAGATCAATTCAAGAAAATGTGCCGTGGTGTATGGTGTTTGCTGATGATATTGTTTTGATTGATGAGTCTAGAGCGTTAGAATTATGGAGACAGACATTGAAAGCAAGAGGTTTTAAGTTGAGTAAGAGTAAGACAAAATATATGGAATGTCGGTTTAGTAAGCAACGAAGTAGTGATGGGAGTGTAGTGAAGCTTGGTGAGCAAGAAATACCGGTGGATGATTGTTTCAAATATTTGGGATCTATCATTCAAAAGTATGGAGAAATTGATGGAGATGTAAATCATAGGATAAAGGTTGGGTGAATAAAATGAAAAAGTGCAACTGGAGTGTTGTGTGATCATAGAATGCCATTGCGGTTGAAGGGAAAGTTTTATAGGACGACAATTAGGCTCGCTTTACTATATGGTACGGAATGTGTAGGCATTGCATCCATTGAAAATAAGATGAGAGAGAATCGTTTACGGTGGTTTGGACATATTCGGCGAAGGCCTAATGATGATCCAGTTAGAAGGATGGAGAAATGGGAAAATATATTAGTTAAAAGAGGTCAGGGTAGGCCTAAGAAGACTTGGATGGAGATGATAGGAAAGGATATGAATGCTTTGAACCTCACCGAGGACATGACATTGGATAGAAATGATTGGAGGAGAAGGATTCATGTGGAAAACCCATAATGATTTTCTTTTTTGGTTCATATCGCTGACCCCAATTGTTTTGGGATGAAGGCGTAGTTGTTGTTGTATATTGGATTGTGCTGCAGGGCCCAACCGAGTGAGCTCGGCTGGGGAGTCTGCTAGAGTCTTGGGTTGCGGGTGTGGCCTGGTTTGGCCATACTTTGATAGGCCACGCTGGCCTGGCCTGTTAAGCCCTTGGGGCCCAACCGAGTGGCTTTGCTGGGCAGCCTTGTGGGTCTGTTTTGAAACCTGAGCCGACTAGGTCGGCTGTGTGCAAATTAAAAAGTATATATATATATATATATATATATATATCATTTGGATTGTGTGCTGTCCGTTGTAGATTCCAGATTTTTACCTGCTTATGATTAACACGTTTTGCGTGATCAATATTCTAAAGCAATGTTACTATATGGGTATTTTGTGAATATGTACCAATCTGAATTGTTGGGTCATGCTGTATATATATAGTTACACAAGTAGTCACATGTGTAAAAAGACTTATGAATGAAGGCTTGCATGTGATGTGAGTATGTGGATTAAAAACATGCATTCGATATGAGTGAATGCATTAAATGAAAACATGCACTTGATATAGTTGCACATGAATTAAGTAAATACATGCTAATAAATATTTTTGTTTCATACGCATGATAAAGGTTTGTATATATGGATGTGCATTTAGAAAGCATGTGGTTTATTTTCTATATGATATGTTGGATATGAATGCATGCCTGTTAACATGTTATGGCAAAGTTTGTTTTGGTACAGGTGCATACATGATATGAATGTGTGCTGCCCTGAAGTTCAATTTCTAGACCCGGGTTATGTTCAATGGTGTGGATGTTAACATATGTTATGAATGAACAATTTCATGTGCCTACATTTATGGAACATGTTTAATTATCGTGCATTTATGAATTGGTTTCAAGTGCATGCGTATACATGAAATCGATGTGTGTTTGGCATGTACAATCCTGCATAAAGGTTCTCATGTACTTATGAATCATGAATGAATGCATGTGTGTTAAGTGATTTCATGAAAGTAATTTTACATGGAAGGTGAACACATGCATATGACTATGGTAGCTCATGCACATTGTTAAATTGGTACAAATGAATGTACATTTTGAATCATGTTGGTATCGTTACATAAATTGCTTATTGTTATGATTTTTGCATACGGTACATCGATGATCAAAATGAATCATCATAGGCCTGGAGAGCCTTGGGCTTTAGTTTGTTCTTTATTTACTTTTAATTGCATCACAAAAATCACATTCATTTTGATCTCACTATATATTGCATTGTTCTATGTGTTTCTACGGGCGTGAGTCACGTGATGGTTCTCGCAGGGGTAGATGCGAGCTCTTGCTTTTGCTTTTGCATGCTGAATTGCAAAACTCAATAATTGGCTTTTAATAAAAAGATAATGAATAAGAACAATGTAATATACGTTCTGGGATCTCCCATCGGAAGAATGAGAATCTTAGAGATTCGGTTTTTGGGGGCCACAAGGATACAAAAACTCCATTTGCTTTACTTGGACCCCTGAACCCGATATTGAGTTTCTTTTTCCTGGTCACGGTTTTAGGGAGAGTCCGTCATTTTACCTGGGGGTGGTTTGTTCGACACAACTGTTGTTTTGGTATACCAAGGAAGTGACACTTATGGGCGTGAAGTGTTCCTAGTGTCCCTGACATTAGATGCGAATGTCTAATGTTCCGAAGGTGATTCGGTTTAGGGCTAAGTTTAGAACCCAGTAATAAAATACAACTTGTGTGTTATGTTACCTTGGGAACCTAACTTGACCTCGGGTATTTTACCCGTTTGGTGTATCCGCGGGCAACAATAAATTAAAAGAGGAACTGAAATTGTATGCATTTTATAGAGAATGCATATGGAAAGGAAAACTTCAATGATAGATAATAAAATGTTCATGCATTGTACATAAATCATGCATAATCCTGCTATGCATTAGGACATGCATATTTTATCTGTTGTCTTAATTGTTACATGTTGGTGGATGCATGATGCTTAATTTTTAATGCATGTGAAACGTCCTGCTTAGTTAAATTGTAATTCCTGTTGTTGATTTATGTTCTTTCATGCTTAATGAATGTTCCATGTTGCATGAATGCTAAACTGAATTATATAATTGTCATAGTTGCATTCCTCTAAATTATTGCATTAAATTGTATATGTATTTTTTATGCTCATTTATTTCATTAGAGGGATCTGTACGCAGAACTCTTCGGATTTTTGACCCCCTCTATTTATGGTTTTTTCTCAGCCGTAGGTGATCAGTGAAGCGACTGACTTCTGGGGGAGGTTACGGGTGTCACACGCTTGCTAGACAGATCACAGATGTACATCGTGGCTCAATTTTATTTTATTTCCTTTTCGTTTCATTTAGTTAATATTGCACTCTGCACATTTTCTTTATGCACTTGTCTCAAGACTTATTACTCACTATTTCAATAAATGAATAATGGTTTGGTTTGGTATGGATGATAAGTGTAAGCTCTATTGTGGTGTGTTTGGTTATCCAATTGGGAGTGAAACTGTAAAGGCTCGGGTCTTTGGAAAGATTTCCGCAATGGTTTTCAAAAAAAAAAATGACATTTTCAAGGGGTATGAGTTGGGGTTGTTACACTATGAACTTCTTCATTGTCAACCTTATGATCAAGATCAGTAATTCCCTGATCATTATCAAAGTTATAGTCAAGATCATATTCATCAGATTTTGATGTGAGATCTAACAAAAAAGTGTACTTAGTGATTTCCTTTGGTTTTTCAAAATCAAAGAAGCTCTCCTTTTCGAGAAAGAAAACATTTCTAGACACATATAATCTATTATTTTTGAAGTCAAAACACCTATAACCTTTTTTATTTTTAGCATATCCTAAAAAGATACAAGGAATCGCACGAGGAGAAAATTTATCATTTTTGTCGGTAAAAATGAAACACTTGTATCCAAATATTCTCAGTCTAGAGTAATCTGGAAAAACATTCATAAGTTTTTTAATGGGAGTTATATTTTACAAAAAAGAGGATAGCATCCTATTAATCAGATAGGTGACAGTTAAGGCAATTTCTGTCCAAAAATCTTTTGAGACTTGATTTGCTATTAATAAAGTCCTAGTGGTTTCCATAATATGATGATGTTTGCGTTCTGCCAACCCATTTTGTTGAGGTGTGTATAGACAAGACCTTTGATATGTGATGCCATGCAAATTGAGATAATTTTTAAAATCTGTGGATGAAAATTCTCTCCCTGAATCTGTGCAAAAAATAGTAATATCATTTTGAAACTTGTTTTTAACCGTATTATAAAGTGTTTGAAAGTATGAAAATACTTTAGACTTATGTTTAAGAAAGTAAATTCACGTATGTCGGAAAAAATCATCGACAAAAATAACGTAATAAGCAAGTCCTCCTTTAGAAATTACTGGTGCAGGACCCCAAACATCCGAGTGTACTAATTCAAGTGGTCTTAAAGAGATAAAAGTTCTGTTCTGAAATGATAATCTTTTCATTTTGCCAAGAATATAATCTTTACAATCAAATGATTCAGAGTTACAAAATTTCCTTAAATTTGGAAAATGTTGGATTTTGGCTATATGTGGATGACCAAGTCTTTTGTGCCACAGTTCCAACTCAATTTTTTGAATGTTATAGCAAAAGACATTCTTCGGCATTTCCAAAAAATCCATGTAATAAAGTCCTCCTTCTCTATGGCCTTCCCCAATCAGCTTTCATGACTGACGATCTTGAACCCAACAACTATGAGAAAAAAAATAAATATTACACCTATAATCAGATATTTGAGATACAGATAAAAGATTTAAATTTAATTTGGGAATATGTCTAACTTCTGGGATAGAAAAATTCTTAGTTTTATGATTTTTTTTCAAAATTTCCTATTCCTTCTATTTCAAGAGAAATTTCATTAGCTGTAAAAACTTTTGACACATTTGTTTTATTTTTAACACATTCGGATAAACTTTGATTATTTGGAGTCATATGGAAAGAAGCACCAGAGTCAAGGAGCCAAGAAAAGTTACCTGGATCGGAAAAAGATGAGTCAGCTGCGCCAGTTAAAGCTTCAGATGAAGAGGAGGCTCCTTTGATGAGAGGTTGGAGAATCTCCATTAGTTGAGCCATGGAAACTGGTGCATCCTGATCTTTGGGCTCCGATCCAACAACCTTTGATGAGAGGTTGGAGAATCTCCATTGTTCCCGTATGAACAGTGGTGGGAACTTGCTGAAACTGGCTCAATGTGTGAATTGCATGTTCAATGTCTAGTCTCGTAATTGAAACATATGACAGTGCACTGACAAGTTGTCAGTATGGTGTTGGATTTTCGAGTGGTTCCCCATCAATTTTCATTTTGACATTTACAACTTTGAGAGTGTCAACCTTCTTATTATCTGAGATACCAAATCTGGCAACAATATTCAATGCAAATTTAGATTGAGTCAGCAAATAACTTCTAAAAAAGTAAGCAACTTCTATACCAAAAAAATATTTTAAAAACCCTAAATTAGTCATTTTGAAATGTGTTTTGAGAAGTCTTTTAATGTGTTAAACTCCTTGTTTGTCACTTCTTGTGATGATCATATCGTCCACGTAAAGGAGAAGAATAATAATACCTGCATCAGAAATCTTAACAAATGGAGCTGTGTTAGTTAAACAAGATTGAAATCCAACATTAAATATAACTTGACTAAACCTGTCATGCCAAACCTTTGAAGCTTGTTTAAGGCCATGCAGAACTTTATTTAAACGAAGAGTCTTTCTTTTAGGAATAGTTATGTCAGGTGATGCCTCTATGTAGACTTCTTCAACCAATTTTCTATTTAGAAATGTGTTCTTATCATCCGTTTGGTATATAGGTCATTTCTTCATAGAGGCATGGGCTACTACGGTTCTAACTGTGGTTATCCTAGCAACAGGGGCAAGGGTTTCCTCATAATCTATTACATACTCTTGGGATTATCCCTTAACAACTAACCTAGCTTTGTACCTTTCAAGAGTTTCATTACTCTTGGTTTTTATCTTATATACCAATTGTTTTGGGATGAAGGCGTAGTTGTTGTTGTTGTTGTTGTTGTATACCCATCGATAACCTATGGGTTTCTTTCTTAGAGGAATATCTTGGACAGTCCAAGTATTCACCTTTCTAAAATATCTAATTCTACCCTCATGTCTTCTACCCATTCAGGAAGTCTCTCTGCTTCAACATAATTTGAGGTATCTATATAGGAATGTATCAATGTAATATAAGCTTAATAATTGGGTGAAAAGGACTCATAGGACAAAATTTTTAGGGGGTTTCGATACTCTAGATAACCTAGTTTGTATTTTATTATATTTCTTAAAGGCACATGGATGCTCAGAACTACTACGCCTGGAGTATTGAATACAATTTTGATCTCAAGGTTGTTCTGCACTTATCTCATTATCATGAGATTCTTCTTCATTCACCATATCATTTCTGATATCCTGATCCTCATTAAGATCAACATCATAGTCATCAAACTTTGGAATGAGATCCAACAAGAAATAGTACTCAAGTATTTCCTTAGGATTTTCAAATTCAAAAAATTTCTCTTTTTCTAAGAAAGACACATTTATTGAAACATATAATTTCTTACTTTTAAAATCAAGTATCTATAGCCTTTTTGGTTATTTGCATATCCTAAAAAAATACAAAGAATAGCATGAGGAGAAAGCTTATCATTTTTTAACACTTGCACCCAAAAACTCTTAATCGAGAATAATCAGGAGTAAGTTTAATTTTTTTTCCAACAGGTGATATATTTTTTAAAATGACAGATGGCATTCTGTTAATAAGTTAAACTGCAGTTAATGTGGCTTCGGCCCAAAATTCTTTAGGTACTTGATTTGAAATAAGCAAACTTCTTGTGGTTTCTATGTTGTGCCTATATTTTTTTTTCAACCAAGCCATTTTGTTGTGGTGTGCAGGGACAAAATTTTTGATGTGTAATACTATTTGCTTTTAGGTAATCTTTAAAATCTTTTAATAAAAATTCTCCCCGTGAATCAGTGTGAAAGATAGAGACAACCTTTTGATATTTATTTTTTACCAAATTGTGAAATATTTGAAAGTATGAAAAAACTTCAGATTTACATTTAAGAAAATAAATCCATGTGTGTCTAGTAAAATCATCAACGAAGATTACATAATATGCAAACTCAATAGGTGTTGGACTACAAACATCTGAATGTATTAACTCAAGCGATCGTGTAGAGACAAAAGTTCTTTTTCTTGGAATGACAACCTTTTCATTTTGCGCACATGTAAAATTTTTAAGATTACAAAATTTTTTTATATATGAAAAGTATTTGGATTTTGGATACATTAGGATGGCCAAGTCTTTTATGCCATAAATTTAAATTCAGTTTCTGAACATTACAACAAAAAGTATTCTTAGGTATTTCCAATAATACATGTAGTATAAACCTCCTTCTTTATGGCCTTTCCCAATCAGCTTTCTTGACTAGCGGTCCTGCACTCGACAACCAATAGAAGAGAATGAAACATTATACCAATGGTCAGATAATTGAGAGACAGATAAAAGATTTAGGTTTAGTTTGAGAATATACCTACTTTTTGGAATAGAAAAACTTTTTTAAATGTTTTCGAAATTTTCTATTCCCTTTGTCTCAAGAGATGTCCCATCAACAGTAAAAACATTTGACCTGCTTGCAGTCAGAGATGCCAACAGAAGATACCACGACTCTGACTGATGAGGCTCCTTTGAGTAGAAGTTGAAGAGCTTCTACAAGTTGAGTCAAAGACATGCTTCTAATGTTTTATTCTTGAGTAGCTTTGAGCTCACTTGATTCTTGTGTAATTGAGGTTGCCTTCTTCTTATAGGGTCTCTTTAATTTAAGACAATATGTCTTGACATATCCCGACTCTTGGCAATAATAGCAAATGATTTTTTTCTTCTTAAACTCATTGCCTTTTTCATAGTGATCGTTGTTTGGTCTCCCATAATGTGGTGGTTTGTAAGCATGAACATGGTTTTCCAGCCTAGATACGGCTAGGACGGAGTGATCATCATCTTTAGATATCTTTTTTAGTCAATTTTCTTTTGTACTGTGATCTTCAATGGTATCTTCAATAGAGGGGGCTTTTCCTCTATGAAGAAGAGCCAATTTAGTAGACTCAAACTCTGGTATTATATCATTAATAAATTGATAGAAATGCTCTGTTTCAATTTGTCTTTGGCAAAGTTGTATATCTTTGGGACAATGCTATCTAGGCTCAAGAAGGGCCAACTGGATCCAAAGATCGGATAACTTACTAAAGTATTCTCTAATATTTTTTTCTCCTTAGTCATAATACATATTTTGTCTTCTAGATTGCATATATGTGCAATGTCTTTAAGAGAATACATTCTCTTAAGATAGTTCCATGCTTTGTTTACATGTTCAAATTTCGCTAGACTCAAGCATTTTTTGATGTCAACACTACTAATGAGCCAATACATACTCTTGGCATGCCTTATTCTCCACTCTTTTTATTTTTTTCATAAGTGGTCATAGCATTGGTTTTCTCTACCTCCGTAAGCGGTACTTCTTCCTTCTATCTTAGTAAAAATTAGCTTAGGTTTCGAATTGGACCCACCCACTAATCTCTACAACCCTTTTCCTCATATTAGATGCTTCGTGATCGAATCCCTTGTTATATAGTTTGTTTCATTGAGCTTGATGGGGTTTTATGGTGGCATGATCATTGTCATCCATGTTTACAAGGGCTAAAGGGGGAAAAAAAGTACAGAAGGAGAAAAAGAAAAGAAAATAAGAAAAGATCACAAGCACTCAACTACCAAGAGAGCACCTATAATGAAGAGCACGAACCCACGAGCACTCCACTAAGAGAGCACCTCCAATGAAGAGTACAAACACTCCTCCACAAAGTGAGTACCATAGTCTCACAAGTACTTAAATGGGTCCTGCAAAAAGTCTCTCTTTCAAATCTCGAATAGCACACTTCTTAATGCACCAAAAATTCACCTTGATCTTCCAAGCTCTGATACCATAAAAAAAAACAAGGTCCTCCGAAGATGTTCACCAAATCAACAAAGTGGGCACTCAAAGAGTTCCATCAAAGCACCAAAAGAGCATACACAAGCTGAAAAATGGGCTCACATAAACACCCACTAAAAAGGCAAGAATAAGGAATAAAAAATAATATTTTATTCATCAACATACATGCAAGAAGCATATATTATAAGGGGAGTCATCTCCTATTTATATACACAAGAGGGAGTCTCTAAGAGACGTTGGGGCAAGTCCAACGGCTCCATTTGGAGCCGTTGGGCCAGTCCCAACGTCTCTTTTGACTGGCCAACTTTGTGTTGACTAGTAAAAAAGAAACTAGAAAAAAAAAGAAAAACAAAAATCTAATTTTAACCTAGTTACATTGTAATATATATATGTGTGTGTGTGTGTGTGTGTGTGTGTGTATATATGTAATGCCCCAAAATCTTGGACTTGAAACCTTTTATGAAAAAGGTTGAAAGCTTTAAAATCGATAATTTATCAGAGTTTGAAACAGGAGTTCAGCGGAAAATCATGTTTGAAATAGCAAGTCCCTAGACTTTGGGCGCATTACAACGCAAATTTCTATTTACAAACCGATTTGCAACTCAACTATATTTATTGAAATAAACAGAGCTTTGGTAACACAGTTTTGATAATTCAGAGTTTAATTTAAAAGAAAGGCTTTCAAAGGAGCTTTATACCATATTTACCAAAATGTCCTCAGGAGCGTAACGTCAGGAAAATGGTCTCACCTTGAACTCATCACGTCATCTTGCCATCGCAAGTTGTCTCAACCTGTCCACCACCTGCCCATGAAATGGGTCAGTTTCGCGAAAAACTAGTAGGGGTGCAAAAGACAAGGAGGAACAAAGACTGCAATAAGCAAGATAATACCTCAACTAAATAGGAAAAATAAAACAGAGCTAACCATACATGCTATCGAGTATGGCAAGTAAAACTCCAGTAAAGCAAAGTAGTATCAGATAAAAGTGCTAAACAAGCAAAGTAAGCAACTGTAGCAGTCTGACTAACTCTACAGGTAAGGAGTAACTAACTCCACCAAGTAGTTCAAGCACAGTAAGTCGAGTAATAGAATAACCATTGACAATCATAATCAAGCTTACCATGCATGCAATAACCATTGAATTCTTTAGTCTACTGACAAGTAACTACATTAATCATAAAGTGCAAGTCATTGCACAACAAGCAGTTTATAAGCTACATCTGATAAGCAATCATACGGTAACAGTTATATAGAAATCACAAGGTGTAGGCAACTTGTAAGACAAACAACTACATTAGTTTTAGTTGTACACAGTTCATAGATTACGAGTTGTGAGCAGTCATATTCGTCATAAGAGACGCAAGCCAACAAGTGCTAGATTACAACAAGCATGAACAATTCCACCCGATAGTAAAGAAAGTCACATGCAAATACATTGCAACTAGCGTAATGCTATTATCATAAGCATTTAACCAGTACAAGCAGCTAAACGGTTAGTTATTACTAGCAAGGAACTGCGTAAGCAGCTCAACCAACTGGAGCAGCGCCACAACAGGCGTGCATAGTTCAACGAGTGGTATATGCTGAACTACGAGGTAAACAAGCAAGTCATGTCACAGTACGCATCTCATAATAAGATGAGCAGGTTATATTTATATTCTCATTATTAGCGGGCTACTATGGGTACACACAGGCAAAACGTAGAAACAGTCGAGATCGATCCGGGGGTGTATTATGCTATGTATTTTATGATACCCCGAATGACTGACTGAGTCCGCTCTTAAGGGGATTGCCAGTGACTAAGAGAGTAAATCTCTAGAGGCATTCATGGCCTATGGATGCATCCAAACTTCTGCAGAAATGACCTGAAGGCTATCTTTATAGCATTTTCCCTAACTCTGATGACTGGGGAAGCCAAGTCATTTGCCCGTAATAGCCATTAATGGCTTGTCCATCAGAGTTTTGTACCATCCATTATCTCTTTTGATGAACCATGTCGAACGAGCACGACGGGGGTTTCTTAACCGTCGCCCCATTCTACATGCTCGGGACCATTATGCTCGCTCGAGCATCTTGTCTGTGAAGGCGCATAGTCACCATTATGTGAATTACATGCGCCATTGCGCGTTTCAGGTAACCAGATACCTCTCATCCTACTCACCGCAGTACGCAACGTACCTGTTCAAAAGTACAACTACGATAAGAAGGGTCAACTCATTGTGAGGGTGAAAACATCACCATATTGTGATCTCAAACACGTGCTATTGCACGTTCGAGTTAAACACAGACCTCTCCTCCTGCTCCTCGTAGTCCGATATATCATAGATGACTAAGGGTACGACTACGAGGAGAGGGGCATGGATTTCTCAGAAGAAATCCACACAACAATGCTTTGTTGATAAGATATGGTGTAACCATTCAAGTTCAAACTTGTCATGCTCAGGTCCTTTAGACCGTCACGAGCCTCTTGTCTATTAGGTGAACATCGATATTACATGCTTAACAGAAAGCATCAAAACACGCCTTGAGGTTATTACAAACCTTTCATCCTGCTCTTCATAGTTCAAATGTATCGTACATAACTAAGAGTACTACTACAAGGAGAGGGGCATGGATTTCTTAGGAGAAATCCATCAACAATAATCTCGCGAAAGAAGGTAAAGCACCAACTATCTTAGCTTGGCTAGAAAACCCAATAACTAGGTTTCACCTCAAAGGTGACATAGCACCGGTCTAGTAATAGCGCAGGTTTCTCAGTAGAACCTTCACATGCACATGCTCTTAAACAAGGTTATCCGAGTTGTATCGGATACGCAAATTGAAGTTGTAAACACTTCCCTCAAATACATCGATTTGGGAGATCCAACTGCTATCTCATAAAAGACTTTTGAAATATGCTTTTCAAAACTATACGTTTCGAAAATAGGTTGGTGCTTAAAAGTCATCATTTGGAGAACCAAGTGCATAAGTGAGCATCATGTCTTTTAAGACAAATGAACAAGTTGGAATACGCTCGAAACTGCACTCAGTGAGTGCAAGCCAACAATGAGCAAGCCCATGCACGTTACAGTGCGACGATAGAGTATGATCAATCCGCAAAGTGCGAAACTGTGTGTCAAGCGCAAAACCTCGTAAGCAGTGCACAAAGTGTAAAACCGTAACTCAGCTAATCAATCAAGCAGATACGTGAACACTCAAAGGAATGCACGAGATACGAAACCGTACTTTGGCCAAATCAAACATGCAAGCAAATGAGTACACAAGACAATGCACGAAGTACGAAACCGTACCTCGGTTAACCAGACATGCAAGCAAGCAATATGCAAGGTAGAAGAGCATACTGAAAGGAAAGCCTTGGCACATAAAGCGCGGGGCAACAAAAAAAAAAGTACATAAAGTAAATGCACAACAAAAGCTTGGGCACATAAAGCGCGGGGCAACAGTAAAATAAAGTGCAAAAAGGTAAAGAGAACAAGGATTGTGAAACCACGTCCTTGAATTAAAAGACATGAAATGTAAAGACATGAATTAAAAGCTTAGGCACATATAGCGCGGTGGCAACAGAAAAGGAAAGTACAAAGAAAGTAAAGAGGACAATGATCGCGAAACTGCGTCCTTGAGTTAAAAGCCTTATGTATATATTTTATACGTATACATATATCATCGTCCTCTTTCATTTTTAGTTATCTTTCTTTATTTTAGCATTTATCCGTTCATTGTTCTTTTACGCAAGAATCCCCTACCTTGAGGGGTTGCGGTCCAACATACGCTTGCGAGCGTAGGTAAGCACAGGCTCAAGCTGCGAAGAGTGAGCCAGCTCCGCCGTTCAACCTGCGATGCTTAGAAAGTTAGTGATATGTCGTTAAAAGAAGAAACACAATAAGCACATGCCGAGCCCTAACCCATTATCACAAGATCACAAGGAGGGGCTTGGTTCCTCGCTTACAGGCAACAGAGGCTGAGAATTTGCACCCTGCCTGCAAGGGTGTCAGAGGCAGGGGCCTCACTCCTGCCTGGCAAAAAGTAGCAGGCAAGGAGCAGGGGCTCCCTGCTTGCTAGGACAGAGAAGGCAGGGGAGGGAGCAGAGGTTCCCTGTCAAACCTATCATAACAGGACAGGGGGTGACACCCCCTGTCGGAACACAAATCAAGACAGGGGGGCGTAGCCCCCTGCTGGAAACGAGACAGGCAGGAAAAACCAGAGGCGGCAGGGGAGGCAAAGCTCCCAACCAAAAATCGAGAGACAGGGGGCGGAGCCTCTCACC
The DNA here is from genome assembly GCF_984573655.1 of Nuphar pumila. Taxonomy (NCBI): domain Eukaryota; kingdom Viridiplantae; phylum Streptophyta; class Magnoliopsida; order Nymphaeales; family Nymphaeaceae; genus Nuphar; species Nuphar pumila. The sequence continues at coordinate 14,716,020 of NC_143257.1, forward strand.
GGGAAGAGCACACAGAGGCAGGGACTTCCCATGCCAGACGAGTAGTGACAGGGAGTGGCAAGGGGGTTCCGCTCCTGTCGACTTACCGAGAATGGCAAAAGGCGGCAGGGGCTCGACCCTTGCCGGCTTGCCAGCAAGAAGAACATGCGGCAAGGAGCTTGGCCCTTGCCGACCCGTCGGAACCAAATGGAGGAGGAGGGCTTTGCCCCCCTACCTGCCTGACAGGGAGAACACAGAGGCAGCGGCTCCGCCCCCTGCCTGCGGGAAAGGAGCAGAGACAGGGGTCAGGCCCCTGTCTGCCCGATAAAAGCAGAAAGATAGAAGAGAGGAATAGGGAGGGCTCGACCACTCCCCGCCAACCAGAACACAGGGAGGTGGCAGGGGCTCGACCCCTGCCCACCCAATCGAGAAAAAGAGAAGGAGACGACGACAGGGCTCGACCCCTGTCGTCGTTCCCAGACTCAGGGAGGTGGCAGGGCTTGACCCTTGCCAACCTACCGAGAACAAGAAGAAGAGAGGTGGCAGGGGCTCGACCCCTGCCGACTTACCTGAACAAGAGGCAGGCAGGGGGCCCTTGCCACCCTGTCGTCCAAGGCACGAGCAACCCCTCCCCCGGAAGCCCTATGCCCAAGAGAAGAGGCGACGCAGGCGGCAACCCTGCCGCCTGCCAAAAAGGAGAGGGGGAAAGAATGAGGGGAGGTGCTCAACACCTCCCTCCCTGGCAGACCCAGAGCCACCACGATGGTGGCTCTGGTCCACTGACCCTTGAACAGGAGGGTCGAGGGAGACAAAGAAGAGAGAAGGAGACAACGAGGAGGGGTGCTCGGCACCACCCTCCTAGTAGACCCAGAGCCACCCACGATGGTGGCTCTGGTCCACCGACAACAAACAGGGAAAAAGGGGGAAAAGGGATGGGGTTTACCTGGGAAGACCGCAACGAAGGGAGAGTCCACGAATGGCACATGTGAAGGCGATGGCGTTGGGGACGTTGGCCGAGCTGCTGGAGCAAGGGCGATGACAGTCGGTGGTCGGATGAGAGGGAGAGACAAAGAGAAGAGGAAGGGGGACGACGACATTGTCGCCGACGTCTTCCTGTCGTCGGACACGGGTGGCGAAAGGGAGGAGAATAGCGGCATTGGCGGCTGGACGGGAGAAGAGGCGGCGAAGTTGGATGGTCGTCGACGGCTCCGGTCGTCGGTGGCCGCAGAGGAAGGGGGATGTGAGACGGGGATGGGAGGCAGAGAGGAGAGAGAGAGAAGGGGCGAGGGTTTTGCCCCAAGCCTCACCGCCTGTGTCTTTAAAAGATGCAGTCTCTCGATCCTTCGAGAAGCCGGGTCGCGGGTCCGGGTCGGGCTCGGGTCGAACTCGGATCCGGGCCCGACAAGGCAGACCAACCTCGACACGTGTCTGACACGTGCCTTGCACGTGACACGTGTCCGACATGTTTTTTTTTAAACGGGCTTTACCGTGTGTGTGTGAAGAATACATACATATATGTATATATAATTTTTTAAGAGTGATATCCGACCTAGAGATAGTTAGATAGATCATGCTCCCAACTAAACTGACAATCAATTTCAATATGCTTGGTCCTTTCATGAAACTTGGGATTCTTTGATATTTGAATTGCAGTTTGATTGTCACAATGTAACGGAGTCCTCTCATTCACTTTGACCCCCGTGTCTTCAAGCAACCATCTTAACCATACTAGTAGTGTCTCGTTACCCGTATTGGTCAATCCCAAAGTAGCAACTCTCAATACCCAACAGACTGAGTCATCAAACTAGCTAACAAACTGATAATCATCCAAACATCACCTCAAACATGCAACCAACATGTTCTGAGCATAAAACTTGACAAACACAAATACCCCATTCAAGCAATATACTCAAAACATTCACAAAACTGTTTATCGCCTCTGCAACTCATCGATGCCAAAGAATACTTCAGATTTCACAAAAATACAGCCTCAGACAAATACCCAACTCAAAGACGATGCCAACACAAATAATAGGAGCCTCAAACAGATGAAAAACATATCATATACCACAGATTTTTGAAATCTGGTCAGAAAACTACCCATTGCAGAAAAAATGTTGAAAAATTCATATAAAAGCCAAATCTTTTCCAAATTGGATGAGGTTTGATTCAACAAACTTCTAAAATCAAACCCTACTGAGACCCCAATTCTGTTCTTCTCTTGATGATGTCAGCTGAGGCTAAGGCTGAGACTATAGCAACTCCTATGCTGCTCATATGCTTCTTATCTTCCTCAAATGTGGATCTGATACCATATTTGATATTGGCCAAGCAAGGAAATGTAAAGAGGAAGCAAGAAGAAGAGAACAAGTATTCAATGCATTACCAAAAAGAATGGGATTACAACACTTATGGGAGTTGACTTCCCTAGACTCGCAAAAAGACAAAAACTTTGACTAACACCTAAAGCTATTTTATAGAACTACCACCAATAATAATATATACACTTAGGGAGAGGTAACACTATTAACAAATAAAACACATATTATACAAAGCATTCTTTAACATATCCATTACTACTTTCTATCACCCAAGCTGTTCCCCCACTTAATATCCAATATAACCTACCACAATGTGGTAGTATCCATCTCACAACTTATATTAAATAATAATACTTCTAATACACCTGTTCTAAACTTCTAATTAGCTTCCCCAGTCAGTTTACTGCTTTTAGAGCTGTAAACAGGCTGCCTCCAGCTAGTGACCACCCTAAAACTCTTCAAATCACAAGCAACACAACTCAAACGGCCAAGCAACTTTATTTTCAAGCATTCTTTAGTAAAATTGATCTTAAAGGAACAAGTCCAAGCAAACAAACATCGGAATCTGTCTAATAATCTCTAGATTTGAAAACAGCTCAAAGAAGTTCATACAAAACCTTCCAAAAATCATGAAATTTGCACATAAAATCATATAAGTTAATAATCTAGTTGATGTAAAATATCCCAAACCCAAAAAACATCACCTCTATCTTGGTTGTTGAGCTTCTAAGGATGCCCTTCAAGTCCTATCACTAACCACTAGATCTCATCAACCACCTTTGCACACCTCATTTTCTTCCTTTTTTCTCTTGAAGATTTTAAAAACAATCTTCTTCCCCTTATTTCTTTTGTCTTTGATACCGTATTCATGTTGCAAAAAAGGAGAAATATGATGAGAAATATGTTACTTATTAGAGTTTCATCTTACTTCTTAGGTATATATACCATTTACAAAGTTTGACCCTTTTGTGTCTCACTGTACTTGCTGATGAATGAAAATATTCTTATAAAAGAGTCGTAAGTGTAGAAAGGGGTACAAGGTGAAAAGATGAAAAATGCCATTGTAAAAAAATGGTAAAACTGCCCTTATCCAATATATACATAGCATAAACAGCATATGATATAATATACACAATATTTCTTATTACATTGCCAACTTGCTCAACATTTATGATTTTAGAGGAAAATTGCTCGAGCCCATACCTCTTAATTTGGCTTTAAATGCATCTGGTTTTGCTTTCTATGGATTTCTTACCTAATGCTGGTGTTGCTGTTTTAAACATGTGGTCTCTTAGGATTTGCATTCAAACATCATGTGTTTATGGCTGCTTTCCTATGTTAATGTTGTATAACTTTGCACTACTTTGGATGCCAATACTAATCATTTAATTGGTTTACACCTGGCTTGCAACAGAGCAGAGGCTGTCTTGGATCCTGTGCAAAGCCCACTCCAATTATTGCTGTTGATGAACCTTCAAAGGGGCTCAAAATACAGGGTCGTAGAGTAAAGAAGTCTGGTCTATCTGAGGATTTTTTGAGCACAAGCACTTATGAGATGGACAAAAGAGTTCAATCACAGAGAAGCATCTCATCTATAAGCACATCGAACCAAACCCTTGATTCCCATTGTGGTCCAAGCAGTACAAATGCTACTGAGTTTGTGAATCATGGCAAGTTGTAACTTCATATCATGATTGCCATATCCAATGTTTTCTAATGTTGCCAATGCTGTTGTTTCTTGTCTTCATTTTTCATTCTCTTTGCAGGTATCCTTCGTTGGATTCAAATTCGGCAGGAGTGGCTTAGAAACAGTAAGCCAGAAAAGCAGCCACCACAAGTGCGAGAGCCAAGGCTAAGGTATTGTGTCTGTTTTTCTCGATCTGCTAGAAGTCCAAAACATAGTGATTAGGTGCTTCCTTCTATGCATGTTTTGTTATTTCTTTCAATTCAAACATTGAATATCTGAATTTGTCTCAATCTTGATGAGATGTAAGTTGTTAGCATTGGATGTCTGATTTGTCTTAATCTTCATCAGATGAAAGTTGCTCATACTTTCATCTATGGAACTTGTTCCAATGAGATTATATATATATATATATATATATATATATATATATATATATAATGTGTTTAGTTGTTTTGAACATGTAAAGTGAAAGTATCATTAACAACACATATTACAGGAATATGTAGTACTTGAGAATTAAAACTTCAATTCTTGTGTATTTACTGGGAAAATGGCCTGCATGTGAACAGCATAAAAAAGTTGACTACCGAAAATGTTAAATTAACAAATAAGAAAGAAGGAAAAATTGAAATACTAAATTTTTTTAGAAAAATTAATGTGGTATTTGGGCCATGCAAGTTCGGTTTATCTTAATGTATGTTATTTAGATCAGGGTGATTATCATTTACATTTAATAAACACAAGCAAAAAAGTAAACAAAAATGCCCTGGTTTTAAAAATAGAGGAGATGCCTTTCTTCTTATGCTTATGTTCTTAGTTTATATTGTACTATCATTACAAATTAAAATTCGTTTTGGTTCAGTAGAAGGTCCGAGAGTAGAAACTGACATGGTTAACATTTGGGTTCAACTCCAAACTATTATGATCCGCGCATTTATTCAAATCCAATTCATAGGTTTGTAGACAACAAAATTTTATGATTCACAATTGCTAATATCTTTTGAAGACAAGTGTTTGCAGGTACCCAACAAGAATTGGACACCCTCACACGGATGCCAGAACGGACCGTCGTCCATCACGGGACAATAGAATGGACCGCCGTGCATTACTGGACGGCATAATGGGACGTCATTCACTACAGGTTGACATAGCAGAGTGTCGTTCGCTATAGGATGACAGAGCAGAGTGCCATTTGCTACGGGATGGTAGAGCAGAACGTTGTTCGCTATTGGATGACATAGTCATTTCGCCATCTGCTATACCGAACACGCGAATAAGCTTCAAGCCTTATCCCTATCTTATCCCAACTGCCCTGCACGTCTTTTAGGGTGGGAGGTCTCTTCTTGGACGAGTTTTCGTACAAGAAGACTCTGGTAGATGAGTAATCCATATCTCATGCCGAACTCTATAAATAGGGGCTCACCCCTATACCTTGAACATCTGAAAATTATTAGAAAATCTAGAAATCCCATACTTAAGTGCTGGCCCTGCGAAACAAGCCTACCCAAGCCCTGCAGACACTTTATCTGGCCGCCAGTGGAGAACACTCATACCTACGTGGAGTTGTTGACAGACCAAAAGCAGTTTGAACGATAAAACAAACCTTCGAGTCTGAAAAGGGTATTTTTCAGATCCCTATTTTGCTTATTTCAATTTCATATGATCTTTTGATTGGGTGCTTGTCCAAGTTTTGTATTTGTTTGCATACCTCAATCCCTATTATACTTTATTTGGGCAACATCTCTCTTATGATGAGCTGCATGTTTTTGGTTGTGTATGTTACGTACATATTGATTCATCACTGCGAAATAAGTTTCAGGATAAGGCCGCTAAGTGCAGATTTGTTGGGTATGCGGATGAATACAAAGGCTATCGATGTTATGACCCTACTACAAAACGTATTAGGACCTCCAGGAATGTTGTTTTTGATGAACAAAATTTTCAGATCAATGACTCCGATGAGTTGCCATCTTGAGAATTAGAGGTATATGATCCATGGATGAGCGCAGATCTTGTTGCTAATACAGGAGAATCATGTCAGGCGAATTGTCCTTCCTTCGGCTTGAGTAGAGAGTTGGATGACTCACAGATGCATGTTGAGCCACCTCCAGTAGAACGTTTTTCTGGACAGATATACACCAGGAGGGAAAAAAATACAGGGCCGAGGAATGTGGAAAGCATCGCCAATGATCCGGCTCAAAGGTTATCACGCATTAGGCATCCTATTCAACGATGGGTGAGTTATGAGACCTTTTCCCTTGACTTTCAGTTGTTTATGTCTCAACTCACAAAACAGGAGGAACCCACCTGTTTTAATCAAGCTCTTCAGTCCCGTCATTGGACTGACGCTATGAATGAAGAAATGGAAGCACTTCATGAGTGCCAGACTTGGGAAATAGTACCTCGACCGGAAGGAAAGAATGTTGTTGGCTCAAAATGGGTTTATAAAACAAAGTATAAACCCGAAGGTAGTATTGACCGATATAAGGCGCGACTTGTTGCTCGAGGGTTCACACAACAATATGGTGAAGATTACGATGAGACCTTTAGTCCGGTAGTCAAAATGGGTACAATTCGTGTCATCATATCCCTAGCAGTCGATCGAGGATGGAGGCTTAGCCAGATGGATGTTAAAAATGCATTCTTGCATGAAACTTTAAAGGAGGAAGTATATATGGAGCAACCACCTGGATATGCCGAGAAGGACCCTACTGCCTGGGTGTGCAAACTAAGGAAATCTCTGTATGGGTTGAAACAGGCGTCTCGTTCTTGGTTTGAAAGTTTCTCTATGCAAATCCAAGGCTATGGTTTAGAAGATGCTCTCTGGATCACTCGCTCTTTATTTATCAAAAGACAGACATCGTTATACTTCTTCTTATATATGTTGATGACATTGTGATCACTGGGAGTTCAAATAACCATGTGCAAGACGTGAAGCGATTTTTAATGAAAACTTTCAAGATGAAAGATTTAGGGGAGTTGAGGTACTTCCTTGGTGTGGAAGTTGACAGACAACAGGACACATTGACACTCATGCAACAAAAATACACTCTTGATCTTCTGAAAAGAGTCAGGATGACGAATTGCAAACCAGTCAGTACTTCCAGTATATTACATCAAAGCCTGAGCTCTGAAAATGGCCATCTTTGTGTCAACACTACAACGTATAGAAGTCTCGTGGGGATGGTGCAGTATTTGACCTTTACCAGACCTGATATAGTTTATGTTGTTAATCAGGTATCCCAGTTTATGCATGCTCCAACGGAAGGTCATATGGAAGCTGTGAAGCGCATTCTACGCTATTTAAAAGGAACTATAGGAGACGGACTTGTTTATCGCAAGAGCAATAACCTACATAAAGGGCATGAACTCATCACTTATACAGACGCAAATTGGGCAGGAGATCCAGATGAGAGACGGTCTGTATCTGGATATTGTGTATATATTGGACACAATTTAGTGTCCTGGAGCAGCAGAAAACAAAAGGCAGTGGCACGATCAAGTACAGAGGCTGAATACAGGTCGATGGCTGCAGACACGGCAGAAGCTACATGGATTAGACACTTATTGAGTGACCTTGGGGAGACACTTATTCGATCATTTCTTCTATGTGATAATCAAAGCGCAATAAACATTGCGTGTAATCCTGTTCAGTATAGCAGAACGAAGCATATTGAGATTGATCAACATTTTATACGGCAGAAAGTCGAGATGAAGGAGATAGAACTACGTCATGTTCGAACAGAAGATCAAGTGGCAGACTTGTTTACCAAAGGGTTAACAGGATGCCAATTTTGGCTATTGAAGAGCAAGTTGTACATGCTTTAAAACCACGTACAACTTGAGGGAGGGTGTTAAATATAGTATGCGTATGGATCTGGATCCAGATCCATATGCACGTTATATCAAAACACGCAGAATAATGTTTCATTAATGGCAATATTGTAATATCATATTACTTATGTTTATATATGAATTAGGGCTTGGAGGTCGTGTATTCTTCTGCCGCCCCAGCCTTTTTTCCTTCTCTCTGTCTTTCTTTCTGTTTCCTGTGCATGTGATGCTTGAAGAAACTTACCTCACTCATATTCTTATAATCTTACCTTAACAATGTGAAGAACAACGAATCAAAATCCAAAATACCGAGGGGTTTCGAAATTTTCAAAGACTGTTGAAGCTAACAAAACATCAAACACTTGGTGCACGGTCAAAAATGCCAAAAGCTAAATTGGGCGCTTAAAAGAAAATTCCATCATGCTACCTGAGAAGCTTTTCTCAATTGAGAAACATCCGTTGAAATATTCATTTTTCCCCCTTTAGAGACTTGCATCCTAGCAAGCCAATCCCAGCAGCTCTCATCTCCTAAAAAATTTCACGCATCTTTCCCATAATCTCCTCTTATTTCATCTCGTAGAGACACATCAACAGTATCGAGAATCTGCAAAAGTCGCTGATGCAAACTCATGCTAGATGGAATAGCCTCGACAGCTTCATTGTAAATTGTTTGGAACATGTCAGATCCATGCTTTCTAAGTACATCTAGTTCATTCTCTGAATCGAGTTCCTGGCCATCAAGAGCAATTTTTTCGAGCCTTTAACTTATGAAGCTAATTTAGCTCCATTCGTAGATATTCAATCCATAGATCTTCTGATTATTGGCAAGCTCGCAATCCGCTTTGCATTAAAGCACGAGCAACAACCACATGTAAGTTGTGGTCAAATTCCCAAGCAGCAGTGTAAATCCAAAGACCAGGAACTTTTGGATGAAAGCGAAGTGCTTCAGCAAGGGCCCGTTTCATACGGCCATGGCGGCGTTCTCTGTAGTACTCCAGGTACCGGAACTAGAAGTTGAGGTTGCCCTTGAAGTGGGTGGCCACCTTCTGATAAATCTCGAGGATTCGAAGGACGCTGGCAACATCGAAAACAGATTTCTTCCACCTCTTCTTGGTGTCCTTGGAGGCACAGATGATGGACCTCTTCCTAAGCTTCCTGAGGGTCTCGTAGTCGATGTAGGCGATGAAATCGTGCTTCAGAGGCAAGAGGCCTAGACTTCTCTCTGATCAAAGGCTTTTCTAGCTGAGGGAGGAAGGTCGAGGGTGGCCGTCTGATAGAGGTGGGTGCTCCTCAAATGGGTGGTCTGGTCGGCTGGGTGATAATGCATGAAAATGCATTCATATTTATTATTAAATTCATGCATTTATGTGTCTATTATTGTTTTGATGCCCGTGTTTTTGGTGTTTTAGGTGTCAAGGAGTCATGGTTCGAATTTCGTCCAAATCAGAGCTAAAATGACAAAGTTATAGCCGTTTTATGGTTTTAGATCAAATGTCAAGGAGAGCCGGTTCCAGATCCGGCCCAAAATGCCATCTTACAGATCTTGGATTTGATCCACACGTGTTTAGTAGTCCACTCAACTCAAATCCATTGTGGTTTGATTAACAAAATTTCTACAATGCCCCTCCTAGGTGCCACTCTTGTTTTTGCAAATTATGATAAATTTAGGTACTCTTTTGAAATAACTTTTAAATTAAGTGTGGTTTTGGTAATTGTTTATTAAAACCTAGAATTCTAATATAAATAATAGCAAGAGAGGGGCGTGAGGAGCAGCTTGACCCTCTCAACAGTCTACCCCCTCTTCTTTTTCCCCTCTTTCCTCCTCACGTGAATCCCAAACCCCTCTTCTCTTCTTCTTTCCAATGTCATATCCTTCTTTTTCTTTCTTCTTTTCTTTTCTTTTTCTCCTTCTTCTTCTTCTTCTCTATTTTATTCTCTATTTTCTGCAAGATCAACGTGAAAAACACCTCCGGAGGTTGGCTGCATGCTTTATGAAGCCAAAGCTCACTCTCTCTTCAACCCAATCCATCGGGAGACGCTGGATCGGATGGTTCATTATCTTCTTCCTCTTCTCCTCTATCGTTAGATCTAGTTTTTAATTTCGGTTATTTTTCTGATTTTCTTTTATTGATCAGATTAGGTTTAATTAATTCTTATGCTTCCAACATATATTTTGAATTTTTTCTTTGTAATTTTTTTTGTAGAATAGAAAATAAAAAAAAAGAAACTGACGGCTAGAGTTGGCCATCGCCTAACCTAAGCCACCGGATAGATCTAGTTAGTCTTCTTTTATTTTCTGTATTTTATTTTTAATTTTTATTTTCTCTGTTATTTAGGAGATTAATTCATTTTCTTTTCCTTTAGTTCTATTATTTAGAATATATTTTTTTTCCAGAAAATAAATAATGAGAGCATTTGTCGAGTTTGTGCAAGATTGTTAGTTTTGAATTTCTGGTTTTATTTATTTTTTATATTGTTTTGCATATATCTGGAGATTTCGGATGTATATATTTCTGCAAATTTTCGTCTGAATTCGAATCCATTTGGTTGTCTGTCACGTTGTTTTCCCGAAATCTGTTCAGAAATATTCTGTTTATCGGTTTTGTGTTATTCAGTTTGTCGTTGTCATTTTATGTAACTTTTTATGGATTTTTTTTTATTTCGTAAATTGTGTTGGATTCTTGAGCATGTCAGGAACGTTTTTGCAAAATTTCATTAGAATCTGGCACCGTTTACTTGCCTGTCTTTATGTTTTACGAGAATCTGTCCAGAATGGCCGATTCTCCAATCGCGTAGGGAAAAATTATAATTTTTGCACTTTCTAAGTTTTGTTTTGTGATTTTTTCAGTTGGTGTCGTGTCCTAGAACAGAGGACACTTTATTTTAGATAAAAAACCAACATGGTTATGTTGGGATCTGTGTTTAGATTCTTTTAGTTCTTTTATTTTATGTTTAATGCTCTCATTTCTTCGTTTTTCACTAGCATAGTCGTGTGTAGTTCGTTGTTTTGGTTATGTGTCTTTGTTTGTGCAGGTGGCTGCCGTGAGCTAGAAGCGAGGCTAGGTGGTGGGCATTGAGGTGGACGCACCAAGATTCTCAACACCCACATATAAGGATCGTGGTTCGCGAGCAAAGGCGTTTTCATTTACTCTTTTTCTCTTTATTATTTTAGTTAAGTAGGGCCTTAGGCCAATTTTAATCAGGTAGTATTAATTTTTATTTCTGCTCGAACATCTTGTAATAGGTTTTCGCGCTTGTTTGCTATATTTTATTTTTTTGTTTTTAAGGCAATAAAGATATGATTTTGTGTGGAATACTTAGATTTTGTTCCCGTTCCTTGAGTTTGACCCGAACTTTACCACTAGTGTGAACCGGTTTTTATTATTTGGTGTTCGGTTTATCCTTTTAAAAACATATTTTATAAAACTTACACTATTGTGTCTCACGAATAGGGAAAACACAGAGTGGGTGAGAGGGAAATGAGAGAAGAGAGAGAAGGAGGAGAATGGGATTAGGGGTTTGTGTAAATAAGATGGGTAGAAGAGGGGAAGAAAGGGTCGGGTGCGCTAGTGGGCCCTAGCCATGGAACCTTCCTTGCTTCTAATGAAACCAGGTCCAATTTGGATCCGATTTGGGTCCAAATTGACCAAGACTTAAAAAAAAACGATAAACAATAGAAAATTACATATATATTTGTCACAATTAAGTATACACAAATGGTCTAATTTATCCAAAATATTGTCTAAAGCTAAATCTTATAATTAATTAAACTTTTATTTATTATTGAAAACCTTTAAAACTCTATGTTTGGATCTAACCTGTATATAGAGTTCGGGTCCATTTTAAAATCCCCCAACTTTTTCAGATTAGTTTCTTACATTTTATTTGTATTAATTACTCATCTAAATTTAAATGGTCCAAGGATTTTGGTATTTTCAAAAATAGCAACTTATTTCTTAGAGTGTTTCTCATAAATTATTTTATGACTAAAATGCCCTTTTGATAGAGTTTCTTCTTAAACTACTGAAATACATCTAGTTAGATTCAAAACACTTCGATAACACCTTGATGAATCATAACTCACTAAAATAAGTTGTTTGAATGATAGTTTAAATATTTTAAGTAGTACTTTTGATTATAATGACCAAAATACCCTTTATTCGAATTTGTTTCAAAAACCACTAAATTGTGTCTAATTAAGTTCAAAAGACATTGAAAACACCTAGGTGAGGTTGCGACTCTCTCAAACAATTACTTTTCATGATCATTTGAATATTTTAACCATATTTTATCGAAAGATATTTTTAAAATGACCATTTTAGCCTTATTAGTCAGAAAGATATAATTAAGCCTATAAAATACTCAAAATTGACATTTAAAATAAAGAAGCATATTTTTTTTACTCGAAGATAAGGCTAATTCTTTATTTATTTAATATCTAAAAAATTTACAGGTTTTACAGTCACCTTTTTAGAGGAAAGTTTTTTTGATAAAAATGTGCCTAAGAGAGAAGATTAATATATATATTCTTAGAGTTGAATTCTAAGAATAATAGTGATTTAATATCAGAAGAGAATCAAATTGATAATAATGAACTTCAAATGCATACTCAATGTGGTGGACATCATTGGACATCATGATCACTCTCAAATTATTTAATATAAAAGAAGACAAGAGAATTACCATCCTAATGCCTGAGAAAAATATTCCAACCTAGAAGCCCAAGAAACAAGAAATATTAGGCACTCTTAAAGAAAACATAAATAACCTGATAGATTCGTAACATATGAGTCCTTTGCCCCTCAATACAAAGCTTGTCTAGCAAAAATTTTCTCTTACTTCAAACCAATCTCATATAATAAAACTAAAAGCTATCCAGAATGACAAATGCCATGAGTGAAGAAATAAGAGCATTAGAAAAATCTGAAACTTGAGAATTGACCAACTTACTACCTGGGAAGAAATCAATAGAATGTAGATAGGTCTTTAAGGTTAAAACTAAGAGTGATAAAACATTGGAAAGATATAAAGACAAATTAGTAGTCAAATGGTACTTACAGGAATATGGGATAAGATTATAATGAGACTTTTGTCCTTGCCGCTAGAATGACCATTGTTAGAACACTTATAGTTGTGGTTGCTATTAGAAAATAACCTATCTACCAAATGGATGCCAAAAATGACTTATTTATTGGCGAATTAAAAAAAGTTTATATGGATCCACCACCTAGGTATGATATTCCGAATGGAAAGGTTTTTCATCTTAACATGGCCTTGTATTGTCTCAAACAAGCACCGAGGCCTGGTATGATCGCTTTAGTTCTGTTATGACTAGTCTTTGATATTTTTCATGTTATACTGACATTGCTTTATTTGTTAAGGAATCTGCTTTAAGTATTGCAATTTTGCTCTTTTATGTTGATGATATGATCATAATAGGAGACGATAAACAGAGAGTAAATCATATTAAGTATGTATTCAAACAAAAATTTGAAATGATTGATTTAGGCTTTTTCAGATTTTTCTTGGGGATTGAAGTAGCTTATTCTCCTCGAGGATATTTGTTAACTGAATCTAAATTTGCTACTGAGATTATTGATAGGTCTGAACTAACTAATGAGAATAGAGTGGATACACCCGAAGTTATCAATGCAAAGATGAAGATTGATGACGGAACCCCATTGGACGATCCCATACTGTATCGACAGATGATCGGTGCCTTCACATACTTGACTATTACCTGACCAGACATATCCCATAAGTACACACTACTAGTCAATTTTAGCACTCTCCTACCTCAGTTGATATGAGTGTTGTGTGTATATTGTTAGATATTTAATAAATTCCTTTTAAAATAGGACTATTATTATCTTCCTCATCTCTTCTTGAATTAGTTGCATATTCTGACTCAGACTGGGGAGGAGATCCCAATGATAGACATTCAACCATTGGTTTCTGTGTTTTGGTAGAAGATTCACTGGTGTCCTGAAAATGCAAAAAGCAACAGAAGGTGTTTCTTTCATCCGCAGAAGCCGAGTATCGTACTATGAGCACCACAACATCAGAGATTGTTTGGTTGAGGAGTTTACTAGAAAACATGGGAGTACCATCAACAACACCATCCAAATTATGTTGTGATAACAAAAGTGCCATATACATTTCTGAGAATCATACTTTTCATGAGTGCACTAAGCACATCGAGATGGACTGCCATTGTGTCAGAGAGTAATTTCTGAATAATATTTCGCTGTTGCATGTCATGTTTGAATATCATCTTGCAAACCTCTTCACTAAAGCCCTTTCTTCTCCTAAGTTTCATTTCTTGTTAGGCAAACTTTCGTTGATCACATCGTAAGTTTGAGGGGAAGTGTCAATGTATGTACATATAGGGGGTATTTTAGTCTGTCTTTTTATATTTTTTTGGGTATTGTGGTCATTGTATATATTCTCTTTTGTTTTATTTTCTTTTTTATTTTGTTATTGTACATCTTAAAATAGGATAGGGATTTTTTTGGTCTTTTGACCATAGAGCCATTGGGATCTCCCCAACAACTACATTTCTAGCCATTGGGGAGGTCCCTAGGGCTACACATGTTCTCCTTTTTGTATATAAAGGGGTTGAAATCCCTCTTCATGTATGTTTTTGCTTAGAGAATTTTCTCAATACAAATCTATGTTTTTATGTGTGTTGTGTGCCCTTAAGTAGCTGATTTGTGTGGATTTGTGTTCATATAATTGACCCTAAGTGGTCATTGTAATCATATATGTCCATAAGTGACATTTGAATCATTCTTGTACTTCATTACACAAAATGCCTTTGATTTCCTTGTTACTATGGTTCAATATTGTTTCAGTTGTGACCCTTGTGATCCAATCCTCATTCATTTTCCTATTTTGTATATCTCATGCATATTCGCTTCCATTCTATATTCATTTTGTCTTTTTGTGCTTCTGATACATTTGGTTGGAACACCACTGGAGCAGTTGGAATGCAACGTATGAAAGTTTACTAGGGACAAACAAACCCTTCCCCCAGCCAATCGCTCTTTCAGTAAGTTTCTTCCTTTTCGTTCTTGATGATTCACTTTTAATTTGCTGACTTGCAAATGTATGGAGTATGGTTTTCTCAAAAGTGGTTCTAAAAAGATTTTCTATTCCACTAAATAATAGCAATAATAAGTTGACATTGTCAGTCAATTAAGAAAATTATGGATTTCAAACACAATGTAGGTCCTCCCATTAGCCGTAGCGGAGTGTTCGGGAAGAAGACATACTAGTTTTATTAACAGATATGCTCGAAATAATCTTTATGTTTATAATATAGCAATCTTTTAAAATAATTCTACAGTATGAAATTCAGAACAATTTGCTGCATTCAAGTGAGGAAATACAATTTTATCATATTGAATTGTCATATTTATAGTGTTTCTAGAATCTGAATTGCTTGCATTGGATAGTTAATATGAAAATTTCAAGCCATTTTCAACTTCTGAAGAAGCTCATAATGGACTAATCTTTACTGGTGTCCACGACTCCGTGTGGTGCTTTACATAATCATGTTAGATGCAAAAAGTCCATTTTAGTTTCAAAAGCATCCCTTTTCCTGGTTTTCTCTTTTTTATATAAAACATTGTTATGATAATATACTTAAGCCTTTCCTTGTTTCCTTTCAATCATGAACAATAATTTTTACATTTGAACAAGGTCAAGCATGTTGTTCTTAATGAAACCCCCTTGAATGTAAAAAAGAATATGTTCGTTCATGTTTTGGCATTTTTTGAATAGGAACTTTTAGGAATATGTTACCTGCATGTACAAAAAGCAGCTAGTTCTTATGGCTGTGTCATGATTCCTTTTTCTACAGGAAATGGTTGATTTCCTTGTTGATGTGTGGGAGGTTGAAGGTATGTATGATTGATTGCATGAAGTCAGAACGGTATGTATGATTGATTGCATGAAGTCAGAACGGAGCAGCCAAGCAAATACCAGTTGCTGTTCTCTTTCAACGCTTTAGTTCCCATGCAGTCCAGAATGCTTTTGGCATCTACAAATTCAGGGCTCTTACCACACCAGTGACTGTTTTGTGGTAACTTCCCATTGTTATTCTACGGCCTTGACAATTTGACGTGTGTGCTTATTATATGAAAAGGCTGCTTGGGTTGGTTCGATTAATCATTCATCATGTTCTGTCGGAGTTTGTTGTATGTTAATCAGCGTTCTTTAGTTTGTATATGGAAATTGCAAAAGCAAGGACCAGGACTGGCAACGTCCTAGCACCAGTGATTTCTAGGCCATCAAGCACTCTGTTCTCTTGTTTTGGTAATAGCCTCGCCGAGGTGCGGTAGTTTTTAACTTTGTAAAAGACTAAGTTTCAAAAATTAGAAAAATCACCCTTGACTATCATTTTGGATAATCAGAAATTGTGAAGTTTGGTTTCACCAATGGTGGAACTGCAGGTTCCACCAGAAAAGCAGCCCATGGGGATTGTCTGCCTGCCTGCCAAATGCAACCGCATACATTGACAATGATGTCAACACCTAAAAACAAAGGCAGGCGGTCAATCCCCATTGGCTGCTCTTCTGAAATTTCGCTATTGGTGAGCCCAAACTTGATAATTTCTTATTATTCAAAATGAGGCTCTGTTTCGGAGCCTTGCATGAGATGAAAACACCATTTCCATGTGTTGCCAAAATGTGGTACTGAGGGATAGAGTTGCCAAAAACATCCTCTTGTGGATAGTGTTGAAATGTAGTGTTAGGGCTGCCAGCTCCATTCTCAATGCAGTGTTTTGACAACACTACTTCAAACAGAAGATATCATGACAGTACTGGGGAACTACAATGTAACTCCAACAAAAGGCTCCCAAACAGAGCCTGAAGGTCAAGGTTCCCTGTTTTAATTGAAATATCGAGGGTTCTCACCAGCCATCATGCAGTGCCCTCATCTGTGCAATAATGCTTTTCTATTCCGAAGGGTTCGTTCACGTTAGTTTTCAATGTCATCTCCAGATATCTACACAGCAGTTTACTCACATGCTTTGAAACTCCTCTCTCCTCTCTTAACGAAAATGGGGCCGACATCCATTCGTGGATGTTAACCATGACTTGCACTAGTCTTACCCTGCATGGGAGGATGTTAAGATAGGTGCTCACTCTCACAAACACGTGAGACATGTATTATCAAGTCGTAAGTCCTGCTCAACTTTGAAAATTCTGATGACATGTTTGGATTATGGAATTCCATTTCCATGGAATCCTCTCTCTCTCTCTCTCTCTCTCTCTCTCTCTCTCTCTCTCTCTCTCTCTCTCAGCCCCATCTTTGCTGTTTTACTCTTTGCCTCTATTTCTAGCATGCTGTCTCCAGGCCAGAGGGAAACGGTTTCATTCCAAACATTGATAATCAAGTGGTGGTCCTCTGATCTGTGCTCAAATCTGATATGAGAGAGACGCCGCTAAGCAGGCAGAGCTGAAAGCTTTGCATGGGTGCTCTGCTAGGTGCAAGTTTATGACTCCGTTTGGCACTATAATCTGTTTAGGACGACAACATACACCATGAGAATGGAGGAAGTTTATACACAGAAAGGTGGTTTTGCTACCTTCCTCTCGGTGGTTCTGTTTTCTTAGCTTTTCTTGGTCGTTTTTTTCTGCTTTGTTGTTGGGGTAACTACTCAAGTCACCCTGCCAACTGTTATATGTACTTTATTCCTTCATTTGGAATGTTTTTTTTTTTTTGTAACAAAAAAAAAAACACTGCACATACATTTAGGCACTAACTTCAATCTTTGAGTCTCATTTTTAAAAGTATTTTGTAATTTGAATGATGATTATCATGGTTGGATGAAATAATGGCCTCCTTGGTTCCCACGACTCAGTAATTCATATTTGACTGACTACAATTGCTTGTAGTTTGTGGGTGAGCGGTCAGTCGAACCACAAAACAGTTGGTCAAAACCTTTCTTACTCAAACTTTTCTTTTTTTTCGACAGAGAAAGCTGTGGTTAGTCCGACCCCTACCAGTTATACAATCATGCCATTTGGGGTCAAAACCTTTCTTACTCAAACTTGTGCAAAAAGTTCGAACATACAAAAGCCAATTCTCTCGGTGAATAATGTAGAGGTTGGAGCTAGTCGCTTGATCAAGAACTACATAAATTCCTTGGTATAACTCATGTGACAAACAAGTTATAACCCTCTTATGCAAAGTATTCAAGAGAAGCATCATGGTAGGAATTTGGAAATGCTAGAAACTGAAAGAACTTGTGGGTTTGGCTATTGGCCTAGCCTAAGGGAAAGTGAGGAAATCTTGAGAAAAAACACCATATACAGATTGTTGTCACGGTGTTGCAGGGCAAGTTGACCACACTTGGATAAAGTATTCAGCGAATCTCCATTCTTCATAGAAATTCACTTCTATTCATGTCTCTTCTTTTGTTGTTTTATTTAATTCCTTCCCTTTCTTGTATTAATCTTAAGTTAACAAATTGGTTTTCATCTAACATAATCTGATTAATTTTCTAAGCTGAAGAGTTGGAGATTGAATTAGCTGACATTAACAATTCATGTGGGCAATCTATTGCATGAAGCGAATGAAGGAACAGAAGGGTAACATCTAACACCGTGCAGTTGACAATGCCCACACGGCAAAAGACTGCTTGCATAAGCAAGATCTGGAACATCATATGGGATTTGATTGACCGAGAGAAATTTCTTTCATGTACTAGTGCTTTCCTCCATTCTTCCACCAGAAAAGATTGGAATTAGGTAGGGTTTGCCATGGTTGTTGGTGCAATATAAAGTTATCCTTGATGGTTCATCATTCTTAAACCATAATCAAAATCAATTTTGTGCCAAAAATATCTAGAGAAAAAGTGATGCATTTAGTGTTGAGCCATTGTGTATGGCTCAATTTGTGGCCACAAGACTAAGGAAACGCATATGAGTTGCCCATCATTATGGTGGGTCTCATCAGGCATGAACTTAACGCAGTGTCTTCCCCTCGCTATATGTTTTCACAATCTTGTAAAAGTAGGAAAATATAGTAAGCCATATTTTATCTAAAGAGATTTTTAAAATGACCATTTTACTCATATTGGTCAGAAAGATATAATTAAGCCTATAAAATACTCAAAATTGACATTTAAAAGAAAGAAGCATATTTTTTTTTACTCAAAGATAAGGCTAATTCTTTATTTATTTAATATCTTTACAGTCACCTTTAGAGAAAAGTTTTTTTTTAATAAAAATATGCCTAAGAGAGAAGATTAATATATATTCTTAGAGTTGAATTCTAAGAATAATAGTGATTTGATATCAGAAAATCAAATTGATAATAATGAACTTCAAATGCAAATTGATAATAATGATCAATGCGGTGAACATCATGATCATTCTCAAAATATTTAATATAAAAGAAGACGAGAATTACCATCCAAATGCAACCTAGAAGCCCAAGAAACAAAAAAATATTAGGCACTTTGAAAGACAACATAAATAACCTAATAGATTCGTAACATATGAGTCCTTTGCCCCTCAATACAGAGCCTGTCTAGCAAAAAAATTTCTCCTACTTCGAACCAATCTCATATAATAAAACTAAAAGCTATCCCGATTGACAAATGCCATGAGTGAAGAAATAAGAGCATTAGAAAATTTTAAAACTTGAGAATTAACCAACTTACCACCTGAAAAGAAAATCAATAGAACGTAGATAGGTCTTTAAGGTTAAAACTAAGAGTGATAGAACATTGAAAAGATATAAAGATAGATTAGTAGCCAAATGGTACTCACAGGAATATATGATAGATTCTAATGTGACTTTTGTCCTTGCCGCTTGAATGACTACTGTTAGAACACTTATAGTTGTGGTTGCTATTAGAAAATAACTTATCTACCAAATTAATGTTCCTGTCTTTACTGCTTTCTGTCTTTACTCCTGAGATTCGGTTAACAGATACACCAGAGTATGGTTTAAGAAATCTCATACCAAACCCAAGTCTGACCCAGGTTATGCTTAAGACTCTTTTTTTTTTTTATGAAATGCATAAGAAATGTTATTTTCGGAGGCTTGGTTTACATGGATCTGGGTATGGTTTTCTCCTATGAAAGACCTGGTCAGACCTGAAACCAACACCACTTATTTAAATTTGGGTCGACAAACCCATTCCTAGGATAGGTCAGGCCCATTGACACCCTTAATGTAGTTGATGAACATTCATGCAATAACTAATATGATCCATTTTAAAATAACTATCATTAGCCATAAGCTGCCATTCAAGGTTTAGATCACTAATCTATCATGATTCACACATACGGGATATTTTTTATAATTTTTACATTGAAAATTTGTGGGTCTTAATTGGAACTCGGGTTGGGTTCGGATCTGATATACAATTTTACAAACTATACCCGGATTCATGTATTAATCAGACCTTAGGGTCTAGACCCGAGTATTAATCAGGTCTTCTTATTTATCACCATACCCGAACCCTATAGGGTTTGGTTCGGGTCAATTCTGAGTAAACCCGGCCCGTTGACACCCTTATTCACACCCTATGAGATTTGGAGATCATGCACTTTTTTGGATAAAAGGGATGATAAATCTGGATTTATCCACTTTAGAGAGAGAGAGAGAGAGAGAGAGCTTTATAAATTAAATCAGAAAATATAAACATAAAAAGATACTTGTGCAAAAAAAGGAAAAATAAGAAAATATAAATATAAAAAATGTTAAGAGTACATTCTGTCCTACGATAGGGTCGGCTGTCCCTAATAAAGAGGTGGGCCCATGCCTTCCCCACAGTTAAAAGGGTGCCACATGGTGGCTGTCCCTAATAAAGAGGTGGGCCCCATGCCTGCCCTACCGTTAAAAAGGTGCCACGTAGCGGCTACCCCTATATATAGTTTAGTGGTAAGCATGTTTGGTCGTACACCCACCTCGGTAGCCCAAGTGGCAGCGAGCTTGGGAAGAAGGCGTTGATCCGTTCGTCTCATCAGTGTACGAGTGCCTTTAACTAGTGGGCTTGGTTGTCAGTGACCCCACCTGGGGTTAACCTCACAGGGTACCAAGCGGCAAGGGTTTCACATCATCATTATAAAAAGAATGTAACGTCACAGTTAGGGGTTTTAATGGGTTGGGTTTGGTTTGTATCAAGATGGAACTAGACCTAGACATTAGTTAAGATGATAGTTTCGGGTCTGGATCTGGGTTTAATCAAATTCACTATAAGAGAAACCATACCCGAATCCTATAAAGATTACATGAACCAGACTCAGACCATTCCCAGCAAATAAATATATATTTTTGTCAATTTTACATTGAAAAAATTATGGATCATAGTCAGAACTCGAGTTGGGCTCGGGTTTGATATAAAATTTCACAAACCATACCTAACTCCATATATTAATCTGGTCCTTTGGGTCTGACCCAGATTCTAATCAAACTTTCTTATTTATAACCAAACCCTAACTCTATAGGGTTTCCACTACAAGAAAATACGTTGTTAGCGATGGACGTTAGCGACGGAAAGATTCCGTCGCTAACTAGCGACGGATTAGCGAGCGACAAATATTCGTCGCTATAATTAATGAATCTTATGAAAATAGCGACGGAAGATAGTCTGTCGCCTAGTCCGTCGCTAATTAGCGACGGACTGTTTTGTCGTTACGATCGCATCATTTACCAACGACGTTAGCGACAGAATCTAGTCCGTCGCTATTTAGCGACGGATGTGGCGACAAAATATAATCCACCGCTATTTTCATAAATTTGATTTTACGTTGGCTTAGCGACGGAATTAATCCGTCGCTAAGCCGTCGCTCACTTTCGAATAACCCTAATCCCAGGTAGCTTTTCCTTTTCTTCTTTCGTTGCTCCTGCCGTTCGCCGCTCCCGCCGTTCGCCGGTCCCGCTCCTGCCGTTCGCCGATCCCACCATCCGTCGGTCCCACCGTCCGCCGGTCCCAACGTTCGCTGCTCGGAGAAAGGTAAAGGACGCCCGACGCCCCCATGCCGTTTCCGGCAGGGGGTTAACGCCCTCCTGGTTCTGGCAGGGGGTTAACCCCCATTTTCATGCAGGGGGTTAACCCCCTGCCGTTTTCGACAGGGGGTTAACCCCCATTTTCACGTAGGGGGTTAACCCCCTCCCGATTCACACAGGGGGTTAACCCCTTGCCGTTTCCGGCAGGGGGTTAACCCCCGTTTTCACGTAGGGGGTTAACCCCCTGCCGTTTCCGGCAGGGGGTTAACCCCCTCCCATTTCCGGCAGGGGGTTAACCCCCTCCCATTTCCGGCAGGGGGTTAACCCCCTCCTGTTTCCGGCAGGGGGTTAACCCCCTGACGGAAAACGCAAGGGATTAACCCCTTGCGTCCACTGTCGTTTCCAGCAGGGGGTTAACCCCCTCCCGTTTTCGGCAGGGGGTTAACCCCCTTCCGGAAAACGGAGGGGGTTAACCCCCGCGTTTTCCGGCAGGGGGTTAACCCCCTGCGTTTATTGCAGAGGGCTAACCCCCTGCGTTTTTCGGCAGGGGACCCTTGCCCCCTGCCTTTCCGGCAGGGGGTCGACCCGGGCAGGGGGTCGACCCGGGCAGGGGGTCGACCACCTGCCGTAACAGGCTGGGGGTCGACCCGCTGCCCGAACAGGGGGTCAGTTAACTCCCTACGTTCCGTAAGGGGGTTAACCCCCTATGTTTCGTAAGGGAGTCGACCCCTTGCCAGAACAGTTTTTTTTTCGTGGTGACTTCATTTTAAAACAATATTTTTTTGTGCAGATTTTTCAACGGAACTCTCTTGTGCCCCGCCACCCGTGGTAAGTAAGTGACAAAAACAATGCAAATCGGGTAAATACCCGTGGTGAGTAAGTGATGCAAGCGTATCACATGTTATTTAATTTATTAGATGTAACACTTTATTGTTCACACACTCACTTAGTTGTTGATATTTAGGGTTACTTTGTTGGAGTTCGGAGATCATGCTGAGCATGATTTTAATGTATGAATATGGAAGTGTTCTTATTTTTGGAGTACGGAGTCCATGCTAAGCATGGTAGTAGTTAGTGAGATATTGAAGTGTGTTTGCTGCAGGTACATGTTTGTCATTTGTTTGATATGAATGATTACGATGTATTGCAATGTTTGATGTAATTGTATTCATGCTTGCATGTAGTTACTTTCAATTTGATTTTGACTTCCATGTGAAATTTTATAATAAAAGCATGCTTCAAATGATTGTATCGTGTCATTAATAGTTTGCACATGAAAATATTAAGTTATCAATGCATGCATCAAAATTCTTGTTATTGTTTGACATAATATATTGCGTGATAAATTTGATATTTTCTTCATTGTAGCATTCTGATTGTTTTCTTTTAATTCATTAGGATACTATTTGTAACATCATACGACAGAATGACTGCGAACGGTAAATGGATGTACCGTAGGATAGTGGACAATGAGTTATCGCATGAATATATGGATGGTGTTGACAGTTTTATTGAATTTGCAATGGCAAGTGTCAGTACAGTGGATCCCACAGGTCAGATTAGGTGTCCCTGCAAGATTTGTAAGAATAATCGATTTGTAGAACCTCATAGCGTTAGACATCACCTATACAGGAAGGGTTTTGTGAGTGATTATCAGAACTGGATGTTTCATGGAGAAGAATTTAGAAACGATTTTGATGCACGGGTGAATGTGGTGCACGATAATCCATATACGGATTTGATATTTGATGTCGCAGAAACAGAACTAGGTTCTGCTATGAGTTCTAGTGATGTAAGAACTGCCGTAGATAAAGAATCACCAAACGATGCAGCTAGTAGATTTTATGATTTACTTAGAGATGCCGATGAGCCACTTTGGAACGGTTGTGAGAGTCACACTATCTTGTCTGCAGTTCTTCAACTAATGAATTTGAAGTCCGAGTATAATTTGAGTCAATCATATTTTGACCGTTTGTGCATGATTGTGAAGAGTATGTTGCCCAAAGATGAGAAATTGCCACAAAATTTCTATCGTGCGAAAGTTATGGTCAACGCTCTAGGTATGGGTTACAAAAAGATTGATGCTTGTCCAAATCACTGCATGTTGTATTTCAAGGATCAGGAAAACGACATATCATGCCCGTCATGTGGGCATCCTCGGTTCAAGCCAAAGACAAGAGGCAATGGCAGCACGAGATCAAAGGAAGTTTCATACAAATCGTTCCGCTACTTTCCTATCACTCTTAGATTGCAGCGATTGTATATGTCTTCAAGGACAGCTAAACACATGAGATGGCATGCAAATAAAGTTTGACACGATGAAAACAAGATCACACATGCTGTTGATGCTGAAGCTTGGAAGCACTTTGATCGTACTCATCAGAACTTCGCAATGGAAGTGCGAAATGTTAGACTCGGTCTATGTACAGATGGATTTAATCCATTTGGGGGTAGATCAACTCCATACTCATGTTGGCCAGTATTTGTAACTCCATACAACCTTCCACCAAGCTTGTGTATGAAACATCCAAATCTTTTCTTGTCTCTGTTGATCCCTGGTCCGACCTCACCTGGCCAAAATCTTGATGTATATCTAAGGCCATTGATTGATGAACTAAAAGTACTGTGGGATGACGGTGTTACCACGTATGATGCCCACAAAAAACAAAATTTCAACATGAAGGCCACTGTTCTATGGACAATCAGTGACTTCCCTGCATATGGTATGTTATCTGGTTGGAGCACACATGGGAGGTTGGCTTGTCCGTACTGCATGGAGGATTCCAAAGCTTTTAGATTGAGGCATGAAAGGAAGCCTTGCTAGTTTGAGTGCCATCGTCGATTTCTACCCAACGATCATCCGTTCCGACGTCAAAAGAATGCATTTAAAGCAGGCACAACTGAAACGGAAGGTCCATCCTCAAGATTGTCCGACATAGAGATTCTAAGAAGATTGCGATACTTTCCAGATGTATTAACAGATGCCCGCAATCCTACACCCTTCCGTGGATTTGGGAAGGATCACAATTGGACGAAAAAATCTATTTTTTGGGAACTACCGTATTGGCCGACCCTATTGATACGACATAATTTGGATGTGATGCATGTAGAGAAAAATGTGTTTGATAATGTGTTCAATATAGTAATGAATATTAAAGGAAAAATGAAGGATAATCCGAAGGCCCGTATGGATTTAAAATTAATATGTAAAAGACCAGAATTGGAACTCAAAGAGTATAATGACAAAGTACTGAAACCAAAGGCGAAGTACGTGCTCGAACCTGATCAAATAAAACATGTATGTCAATGGTTGAGACAACTGAGATTTCCAGATGGATATGTCTCTAACATTGCTCGGGCTGTGAAGATTGACAATGGACAGTTATATGGGTTGAAGAGCCATGATTGTCATATCTTTATGCAACGATTAATACCCCTAGCATTCCATGATATGTTAGACAAACCTATATGGGGGGTATTGTCTGAGTTGAGCGGATTTTTCAGAACATTGTGCGCATCGGAGGTCGTTGTATCAGATGTAAAAAATCTCGAGGACTCTGTCATCACCACTGTTTGTCTGCTAGAAAAGATATTTCCGCCAGCATTTTTCGATGTTATGGAACATTTGATCATACATCTGCCATATGAACTAAGGGTTGGTGGCCCTGTGCAATATCGATGGATATACCCATTTGAAAGGTATATGTTTTTTTATATTTGTCTCTTTAATGACAGATATTTAAAATTTGAAATGTATATTATTGTCAGATGCATGTTCGACCTAAAAAAAAAGGTTCGTAATAAAGCCAGAGTAGAAGGCTCTATTTGTGAGGCGTACACTTTAGAAGAGATTTCAAATTTCTCATCTATGTACTTCGAACCTCATATTCCAACACGTTACACATGCCCGCCCCGTAACGATGATGGAGAACAAGTAATTGTAGTTGACAAGCTGTCGATATTTCAACTACTTGGGCATGCATTTGGTAGTTGCCGATCAAAGCTATTGACAGATCGAGAGCAAGATGCAGCACACATCTATATTCTTTTTAATTGCTCAGCGATCGACCCATACATCGAGTAAGTATATGTATATGCAACTCAATTATAAATCCTTTTATGTTCTATATGTGGATACATGGCTCGGTAATATAAGTATTTGTGGTTTGCAGACGATTTGATCTGGAGTTGCAAAGTGAAGTTTCACATCTCACTGATGCAGAAGTACAAAAAGAACGTGAAACTAAGTTTGTGGAGTGGTTGAAACAGTTGGTAAAGAAGCTAACATAAATTTTGTACTTATAAACAACACTAAGTTACTTAATTGATCGTGATCACAATCATTGTTTATGTCTGTGCGTAGGTTCGCCATGGTGATGTTAAAGATCAAGGAATATGTGATTTAGAAAATGGTTCGACCAAAGTTGTGCAATGCTACAACGGGTATATCGTAAATGGTTATCGATTCCATACAAAAGACTACGGTATAAACAAATCAACGATAAATAGTGGCATGTGTGTCAAGGGTAGCAGCTACGGTGAAAATGAACATGATTACTACGGTGTTATAGAGGAAATAATAGAGTTGACTTACTTAGGCATGAATAACAGGGTTACGATATTCAAGTGTCATTGGTTTGATCCAACTACAACAAGACTCGACAAAGCTTCAGACATTGTGGAGGTGAATCATAAATCCAGGTTTGGAACATATGAACCATTCATATTAGCCTCGCAAGCTCAACAAGTTTATTATACTTCATATCCGAGTATAAAAAAGTTAGATAGAAATGAATGGTGGGCAGTTTGCAAGGTGAAATCCAAACTATACCCCGAGTATGATCAGTTACAGGAAGATGAGTTAGCTGAAGACAGTGATTATTATCAATCAGATGATGTCTATGACTTCGCTTATGGTCACGATGTTGCGCATGATATGCATGTCATATCTTCATTGGCCGATGAAACATTCATAGAGGAATGTGATCCAAATGATGTACCAAGTGGATGGGCAAACAATAAAGAAGAAGAAGAAGAAGAAAGTCAAACTAGTGACGAGGAAGAATTCTCAAGCTAGTGAGCAAAATCTTATACTACAAACCTCTATTTAAATGCATTGTAATACTTGATGTGAGTTGTATTGCAATACTTGGTGTGAATGATTAAAAATTTTATTTGAATATATTGTAATACTTGATACAAATGATTCGAATGCATTGTAATACTTGATGTGAATGATTTCAATTATCTGAATGTATTATAATTTATGCAACGAATGATTTGAATTAGTGAAATACTTGATGTGAATGATTTGAATTATTTGAATGCATTGCAATGCTTGATGTGAATGACTTGAATGCATTGTAATACTTGATGTGAGTTGTATTGCAATACTTGGTGTGAATGATTAAAAATTTTATTTGAATGTATTGTAATACTTGATACGAATGATTCGAATGCATTGTAATACTTGATGTGAATGATTTCAATTATTTGAATGTATTATAATTTATGCAATGAATGATTTGAATTAGTGCAATACTTGATGTGAATGATTTGAATTATTTGAATGCATTGCAATGCTTGATGTGAATGACTTGAATGCATTATAATACTTGATGTGAATTATTTGAATGTATTGTATGACATATGTTATTTGTTAGAATATGGTTCGTGGAGGTTATAGTGGTCGCTCATCCAGTAGTAGTCAGGCTCAGCCTTCATCTTCACGGGCTCCTGTGATAGGTATATCATATAACTAATTGGATGCTTGATTAGTTCAAATGCGCATTCTGAGAGTTTCTAATGTATTTTTTTACAGATGATGTTGCGCCTGTACACGACCCACCTACATCAGTTGATCACACAAGTCAACAGCCAACACAGGAAACAAGGTCTTCTCAGACTGGCACAAGAAGACTCATTCGAATAGTGTATATCGATAATCGACCGTAAGTATTTTGTTTTCAATTATTGCATATCTTTTAAATATTTTATATTGATATTTACTATGTAACAATTAATCTGCAGCACAAGGTTTGAGTCACAAGAAGTAGTACGGGAGATTAGGAATTCACTTCTTTAACATCTACCAGGACCAGTTGCTCAATGGAAAGAGTACCCAAAGGAGGTGTTAGACAGATTGTGGTCCTTATTCATAGTATACAGTTGTTCCTCATAGTTAATGTGTTTCATATTTAATTTATTTAAGCAATGTCTACTAACTTTCTGAAAATATTTGTAGGCTTCGAATCGCTTCGCAACTACGGTGGAAAAAAATGATGCAAGGAAGGTGTGGCAGAAGGTGGCTGCCAATCGATTTGTAGACATGCTGCACACTATGAAGACTGCAGCAAAAAAAGCATCTGGCGTAGTAGATGATCCATTACTGTGGAAGGGCCATGGTCCTATTACTATCAGGAGAGATTACTGGGATGAAATGTGCGATAAGTGGGCGGGAGATGCATTTAGAAATCGCTCTGCGAAGGCTGCACAAAATCGATCGAAGATGCCCGAAGCCCATCTACACATAGGTGGATCTAAGACATTTGGGAACCACCTAAAGAAAATGGTAACTCATCAATATATAATATTAATTTTATAAGTATTGTTGCAAACTTGTGTACTAAATCTTCTGTCATTTAACTTCGCAGGAAGCAAAAAAAGGAGGCAGTGTACCATATAAGGATGTGTTTGTAGAAACACATAAACGGAAGACCACGAGAGTCTTCGTATCAGAGAAGGCGAGAACGACAACGGTATGTATTAATTCTATTAATAATCATTGCGATATATATGCAAGTTATCATAATGTTATCATTAATTATTAATGAATACTTTAAACATTATTTTGTAGGAGGCATATGAGCAATAGATGGTAGAGCGATATGGCGATGACGCTACTCAGCATCCATCATTTGATCCTACAGCATGGGTGACTGCAGCAGGTGAACCCAAAAAAGGTCGCGTGTTCGGGTTTGGGAGTAATATGAACACTTCACCAGTTATTGATTCTTCCAGTTACGGCTCACCGACTTCTTGCGCCGACATAAGCTCCAAGCAGCCGACTATTCTTTTCGGTGATGATGTACGCCAGATCGTTAATGAATCACTGAATAACTACTTCCAATACATCGTCGCCCCCTTTCTCCGAAATGAGATCAAGGTCGCTGTTCAGGATAGGGGATCTTCGATTCCAGGTCCCTCTCAGGTATAATCACATATTCAGTTTTTTGTCTGCCTTAAAACACATATGAGCATAATCGAATCACATATATAACTTTTTGCCTGCCTAAGAACACATATGAGCATGTTATAATCACATATTCAGTTTTTTGACTGCCTTAAAGCACATATGAGCATGCTATAATAACATATAGAGTTTTCTTATTGCCTTAGAGCACATATGAGCATGCTATAATCACATATAAAGTTTTTTTGCCTGCCTAAAAACACATATGAGCATGATAGAATCACATATAAAGTTTTTTTGACTGCATTAGAACACATATGAGCATGCTATAATCACATATTCAGTTTTTTGACTGCCTAAGAACACATATGAGCATATTATAATCACATATTCAGTTTTTTGACTGCCTTAGCACACATATGAGCATACTATAATAACATATAGAGTTTTTTTACTACCTTAGAACACATATGAACATGCTATATATCATTTATGATAGAATCACATATAATTTTTTTTGCTTTGCCTGCCTTAGAGCACATATGAGCATGCTATAATCACATATTCAATTTTTTGACTGCCTTAGCACACATACGAGCATGATCGAATCACATATACAGTTTTTTGTCTGCCTTAAAGCACATATGAGCATGGTAGAATCACATATAGAGTTTTTCTAGATGCCTTAGAACACATATGAACATGCTATAATCACATATTCAATTTTTTGACTGCCTTAGCACACATATGAGCATGATAGAATCACATATAGAGTTTTTTTATTGCCTTAGATCACACATGAGCACATGATAGAATCACATATAGTGTGTAATTTATTTCAGTATATTTTGTTTATCAATACTGACTGTTCTTTTCTTGTGTAGGCTGTTAGCGATAATCAACGTAGTGGAGCTAAAGGGACAGATAAAGACAATGAACAAGAAGACGCACAAAATCTTGGCGATGATTAGAGGACTGTGTTGAAGAAGTTCTATTTTTTTATGTTTCCTAATTGTAATTGTTGAATTGTAAATAATTAAACTTCTTAATTTTAAGGTGGAACGATTAATTGTTGTAGATTCTTGTTATATGAAATTTTTTGTGTGGTTTGTTTTTTATTTACAGGAAATATAAATTGTACAGTTCTCGGTATTTAATTTTCAAATAATTTTTTTTAAATTTTTTTTCGTGTTTGCGATGGAACCATCCGTCGCTATTCATATTAATCTAGCGACGGCATAGCGACGGAAGTAAATCCGTCGTCAAACCGTGGTCGCCGTTTAGTATCGACGGATTGGCAACGGAATATAGCGCTCATTATTCCGTCGCAATTAGCGACGGACCTGGCGACAGAATAATTCCGTCGCCAGTTAGCGTCGAAATATTCGCGACGTAAGCATACTGTCGCCTCGTTGTCGCTAATCCATCGCTACCCATGTTAGCGACGGATTAGCGACGGAATGTAGTCGTCGCTAATCTACTGCTTTGTTGTAGTGTTCCTACTGGTTGGGTTCGGGTCAAACCCAACACATTGACACCCCAAGGTTTTCTTGAGAGAAGGGATAAAAAAGAAAAAAGCTTAGAAACCTGGAACCCCATTTTGGGAGATAAAACTGGTGTTGGGAATGGAGATTATTTTCAACTACATCTTCATGAGGATGTTGGCAATTCCACCCTCATCTCTCATTTTCATCTCCTCTGCAACACTGGCTCCCATACAAAGCATTAATGATGGGTTTAGGGATGCAAATACTTGGGATTTTGAACAGCTAAATACATGATTATTTAGATCCAAATAGGATCCTAAACAATCAAAAATTTCAAAACATTCATCCGACCCATTTTGCATCCCTAAATGTCTCTCTCTCTGATGCATAAAATCTTGGTAGATGTTTATGCGATCTTGCGTATGCATCTTAGTGATCTTCCAACCCCTTCTGCTGATGCTACATATCCTTTGTTGGGTATGAGCCCATGAGCCCATTTTATCTGATGTTCTTTTCTCTTGTGTTTTCTTTATTTGTTTTGGCTTTTGCTCTTGTTCAGTTTATGGGTTCAACATTTTGTTGATCTTCATGAGTGTTTTGTTGATCTTCATGAGTGGTAATGTTGAATTACTTTCAGCTCTCTCTCTCTCTCTCATTACTATTAGTACCAAATTGTGATGCAAACTGCATCTATTGTATCATTAATCAAGTTCAAGCAGATGCAGGATGGTAGAAATTCCTAGTTCCTTGTTGTAATTATTGAGAAATACCTTGGTTTAGTTCAATTTCCCACGTCCATTTTAAGGTATGGAGGGTTTTTGCATCCCAAGACATGACTAGTCCATCATTTTACCACTGAGTAAATTAAAAAAGCCTTAGTTGGAGGTAAAAAACTTTCACCTTTTCCTCGTTCTCCTTCCAATGTAAAAGGAGAATATTGTGATCGGGAAGGCAGGCATCAAAGCAGAGAGCATCGTACTATTTTGATTCCACCACAAGGACAATAATAACAACAACCAGCAAAACAGCATGGCCATCTGCAGGTTGGCATACTATTTGTTGGCCCTCCCTTCTCCATATTGATAAACAACAGAAAATGCCACCTTTCTGGCCTCATTTACAACTATGTAATCTGGACCGTTGATCCTGATGAAGATGTTGGTCTATATGTCAGTGTGGTCCATACACACCAACCCAGCAACATGTTCACTGATGGTGATGTCTCATCTTACCATATATGCACAAGGCTTGCCTCATGCTGACATTGTTCAATGAATACTGATATTCTCAATCAATAATGAAGGTCCTCACATCCAGACAAATTGGGGGATGATCAAGAAGAGCAGGTGTCATCACTTCTTCAAATTCTAAATAGTTAAAAAGTACCTAAATTAAGATAAAAAAGGAAATCAGTATTCATCCACAGCAGCAACTTTGGATCTCTTAGATCTTTCCAGTGTCATATTAATGACCAACAAGGAAAACTTTATTAAAAGCCCTCCTTTTTCTTTTTGTACTATTAAGCTATGCCGTCATCATCCCACACACAATAATTAAAGAGTAATTAATAATGGCACCTATAAAAAATATCTAATAATGAATTTCACCACTGTTATAAAAAATGTGCCTTGATGAGCAAAAGGCTGCCTGGTCTTAAGGCGCAAAAGACACGATCTTGCCTTGAGGCGCGGCCCTTTGTGCCTCAAAGTGCAGGCCTGACAAGCAATTCTTTTTTTTTTACAACAAGACTTTTGAGAAAGAATCAAAAAGATTTTTGTAGGTTAATCTCATATATTTTTCAGTTATTTGAGTTATGTAATCAGTTTTTTAGTATATTATTATATTTTAACTTTTTTTTGTTAATCTCATATATTTTTTCAGTTATTTCAGTCATCTAATTAGTTTCTTAATATATTTTAACTTTTGTTGGTTAATCTCATATATTTTTCAGTTATGTAATCACTTTTTTAATTACTTTTACATGTTAATCTCAGATTTTTTAGCACTTATTTGAGATTTTTTATTTCTTATTGGTTGTTATTTCATCAATAAAGCATTTCTTTATTTATTTGTATTTTTAGATATTTTTTATAATTTTTTTAAAGTTTTCAAAAAAAAAAATGTGAAGCTTATGCCTCGCCTCTATTTTTTGTGGAGCACCTCGCTACATCTCAACGCTTTTCACAACACTGATCAATTCCACAGTTCTTGTGCCAAAAGTCTTCCATCTTATGAATTGAGGGACCATGTGCAGCTATCTCCTACACATGAACTTTGGGTGTCGATTAACCTAATGCTGTCTAAACTAAAATATAGACCTGTGTGGCTTTTAATTGTTTTCCCTTCTATTGTGATGGGAGCACCCACAAGTACGAATAGGAGTGGGCAGCCAGTATAGGATAAGAAGTGAGATAAAACTGTTTGTGGTTCCCTTCATGTTTTGGCTCATAAAGAGCTCGTTCGAACTCATAAAATAGGCTTGGCAAGCCGAACACAAAGAATTGATCGGTATTAAACTTGACTTGGTTTATATAAGCTTGTTAACTAGTAATTAATACATATGTTCTACAAATATTTTGTATCATGAAGTGCAGTTAGTTGAAGTGTTTCACAAATAAGCCACTCTGAGTTTGACTCCGTAGGTTTAGATTATTATTTTTATATCTTTAAAAAAGTTTAAACTTGGCTTGCTACAAGAATGAGCCGAGCTTGAACACCCTCTGTTAGGTTTGTTTCTCTCGTTTGTCATCTTTAAATCCGGGTTTCATGCTCATTGGAGCTTTGTAAAATATAAATTTTCACGTGGGGAGTGAAATAGGGATGACTAGTAGGAGCGTTTGAAGGTTTGTCAAGCTTGGCCCACACAAGCTTAACTTCAATGAGAGGTGCTTCATGTGCAACCTGTGAAGGTCACTGAAGGTGGGTGCCGTGTCCCTTGCACAACCATAACTTTGACGGCATGAGGTATCAATTCCATCAAATCTCCTTTTAGCTGAAAACAGAGCGTTGTCGTGTGTGAAAGAATCAATGAACCTAGCTCCCCCCACCCCCACCCTTGGCTTTTACCTCTAGGGGAAGATCAAAAGGGTGAAAAATTCATTCCTTTTTTCTTTTTTGTCTGTTATGCTAAAAGAAGATCATGTGCATGATGCAGTAGAGATCCGGAATAATGCAACTGAAGACTTGTGCTTTGACTCCCATCAAAGAATTGTAAAAGAAGGTGATGAGCAGGGTGGTGTTTATGCATGGTTTATATATATATATATATATATATAGAGAGAGAGAGAGAGAGAGAGAGAGAGAGAGGGGTGGGGGGAGAACAGATCAAGTGAAGTGATTTGGCACCACAATGTACACAAGGATCATGAGGTTTCATGGTCCTTGTGAGATGAAGCAATGGACGGTGAAGATGTCAAAATCACTTAAAGTGATTTGACAGATCACCTGATCTGTTCGGGGGAGTGGGTACGTTCATTGGGGATATGAACCCCATCGTCACCCTTGTAGACGAATAGTCAATGTATATGGTGGGATGTGCACTTCTTGCGCAAAACATGGGCCGTCTCACAGCCAACAAAATGCTCATAAGTGTAGAGTGAGATTTTCAAGTAAAGGTTTTCCTTGAAATTGTGGACTGAGCTACTATTACTTCCCGTTATATATATATAGTCACTAGAATATGAAAACTAATGTGGGAACCAGGATATGATTTTTTTGCTCTTTTCTCTTGAATCTGACCATACGGATGTGATCAGCTAAGTTTTATAAGAACCCACTCTTTAATAATCGGATTTTGATGCATAAACTAGATTTTTTAAGGCTTAAAATCAATGTCTAGTAATCTTCATAAATATTTAATCATTCAAAAATCATATTTTTCATCACATGATTGATTCCTAACAAATTCACCATCACATCCACGGATTTGCAAAAACAGTATCAATAATGCTCATATTTCTAGTTCTCATATTCTAGTGATTATATATATATATATATATATATATATATATATATATATATATATATATATGAGAACTAATGTGTGAACTGTAATTTTCATGGATTTTTTTATCTTTTTCTCTTGAATCTAACCGTATGAACGTGATCTGTAAGAACTCGTTCTTGAATCATTTGATTTTGATGTATAAACAAGATTTTTTTAAGGCTTTAAAATCAATGGCTTATAATCTTCATAAATTTTCAAGCATTAAAAAATCATAATTTTCATTGAAAATACATGATCCAACGGATGATTCCTACCAAATTCACCATGCCAAACTCATTCACGTGGCTGGATTTGCGAAAAAAAGTGTTGAAAATGCCCATGTTTCTAGGTCTCATATTCTAGTTAACATATTCATATTCTAGTGACTATATATATATATATATATATATATATATATATATT
Organism: Nuphar pumila; assembly: GCF_984573655.1. Taxonomy (NCBI): domain Eukaryota; kingdom Viridiplantae; phylum Streptophyta; class Magnoliopsida; order Nymphaeales; family Nymphaeaceae; genus Nuphar; species Nuphar pumila. Next base: position 14,750,902 of record NC_143257.1, read on the forward strand.
AAACATTACAAGTTTTTAAGTTTTTTTTTTTAATATTTACACAAAGAAACCACCCACACAAAACACAAAACTAGAGACCTAGTCACACCGACTTTGCCTGCTGTCATTAAGTAAAGTTTCTGTCCTAGCAACGTAAAAACTCTGCGAGCTTGCACCTTGTATCTATAGAGTCATCATGCTTCAACTTGCGCAAAGGGTGACACTCATGAAATTTGAAACTAGACCACTTGCCTAGGTCCTAGGTCCCATCCCACTGCCCCCAAACCCCTTTGGGGCAACACGTTTGAATAGGGGTGGCAAAACCTGACACGACCCACCAACCCGCCTCTTAGGCGGGTTCGGGTTGGGCTTAAACTAACCCGTTTAATAAACGGGTCGACCCGCCTAACCCGTTTATTAAACGGGTCGGGTTCGTGTTAGGGGTATGCCAACCCGGCTGACCCGTTTAATAAACGGGTTAGGTGGGTGGGTCAACCCGCCAACCCGACCAGTCAACCTGCCCGCTAACCCGTCAACCCGTTTACCCGACCCAACCAGTTTATTAAACGGGTTGGCGGGTCGTGTCGGGTTACCCGTTTAATAAACGGGTCGGGTTTGGGTTGAGGTATGCTGACCCGTCAACCCGTTTGAAAAAGCAAAATGTAAAGCAACTTTGATTTTTGCAAGGTCTTAGTGGAGATGTTTTAAATTAACACAAGTGGGTACAAGGTTCTCAAACCCACGAGAGAGAGAGAGAGAGAGAGAGAGAGAGAGAGAGAGAGAGACCAACTGGGTTGACAATTGGAAGAGTGGGGGAGTGTTTACTGTAACACCAAGTGGGTTGAAAACTGAAATAGTGGGGACGGGAGCGTTTACAATAGCACAAGTGGGTACGAGGATAGACCGTAACCCTAAAAAAAGTACTTCAAAGTAGATGTTTTTTTTTTTTAAAGAATTAAAGTAGATGGTTTTACAGCTGTACATGTATGCACCCGAAGAAAGAGAAACGGAGCAGGAGAGATTAATGGGGACTGGCTTCCGTAATAATCCAAAAAACAGCCCTTGAGAAAAGAGCAAATATATACACATTCCGTAATTCAAGTTCTGTAGATAACAACGCCAAGAGACATAGAGTACAATACTTGTATTACTATAATCCGAGTTGGCCCTTGGGGCGGATGAAAGTTTAAGCATCATAGATTAATACATTGAGAATTCAACGTGGTGCAAGAGATTCAATTCTGCTTAAAAAAATAAAAAAATTTGGCCGTATCACTAAGATATGAGAAGATTAATCGATTCAATGAATCGGGCGAGAAGGATTCTCGTTTTGAATCCATCAGCCAAGTTTTAGGTAGAAAGAATCGTGTCAAAAATATTAAAACAATATTATAATATTAAAAATAATTTTGACCATTTTTTTAGATTTCTTTGAAAAATTATATGATTTTTTCATCGACACGATACGATGTGATACGATATGTCATGATACGATACGATATGTCACGATACGATACGAATTGGCCAATTTGCAACGATACTGACAGCATCAGGGGATATTGTATTTTTGATTAAAAATGGGACTTACAGTAAATCAATGTTATCAGTATCGGTGTGTATCGACCTGTATCGGCTGATACACATGGTACCGGTAGAAAATCCCTACGCTGCAAACCCTAATTGGCTATTTTTTAATTAATAAATGTAAAAAATACTAAAACATAAAATTTTAATATTATTTTAAATTTATTTTAATGAGTTTAACATGTGTATGATTGACAATAAAGTTTTTTATTATTTTTGGGCCGATACACAGTAGTAATTAAACCAACTTTTTTTTTAGAGTATATCAAACTAAGTGGGGGTGTGAGGCATGACATTCATGTGCTTTCTTTCATGAGGTTAACCCTAAGGTATCCAATTCACACTAAGGATAACCCATTAGAATATGTTAAGTGGGTGAACCTCAGGCTCCTTCCTTCCCCTTTTCTTGCTCCTTGTGATGGCACAGGAGCTATGCATGCACCTGTGAAATATTCGTACTCTTGATGGAGCCCTCCATGATCACAGCCCTTTGGCCTTCTCTCTCAGGGGGACCCACTTGCTTGGTCATGACCCCCCCCCCCCCCCCCCCAAAAAAAAAAACAAGGGGTCTTCCCAAAACCTCTTTCCTTGTTGATGTTGTGGGGTTATCTCAATCCCTGATTGTGACACCAAAAGTAAATTTTTTAAAAGATCTTTAGGGATTATTATATAGGGGGACCCTCTAAGTTAAAGCCACAAAATACCCTTGATTATCCTTGGGCCTAGTTAGGTTTGGTAAGCGAGAATAATGAACCCAAATTGAGGGAGCAAATTATTTGTTTTGCTTTTTCTAAGAAAGGAAGGAAAAACAGATACAAAGTCTAAAAGAGATCCACTTGAAACACATGAAAAAGATCAGAATTAGATTTGGTAATAGGAAAAAGCCACGAAAGGTTATTAATTAGAGCCCCATTTAGCTGCGGCCATGCCAAACACATATTGAGGTGTTCAAACTTGCTTGGTTTTTTTGCGGCGAATTAAACAGAGCTTAAACAGGCGGTGCTCTTGGGGGCTAGGATGGTCAATCTGGTGGCGCCAATTCTACTGGCGATCATAGTGTTTCTGGCTCTTGGGCCTAGGTAATAGGTTGTTGATAGTATTTGCCTACTCAAAACCTTTTTAGACCTTTAATGATTGATGATAAACAAACTATTCTTCCTTTTCAATCATTTCATTTTGTGTTGAGAGACAAAAAATCTTTCGGCTAATGTCTGGTTTTCAAGTGGGACATCAAGGCAATGAAATTAAGGTTTTATATTCGGCAGCTTTGTAAGCGATAAAAGCTTTCTATTAATCCAATATTTTATGTGCTTTCGTTTAGCGAGTTCTTGGTGTGTTTTTCATCGCAATAACATTTGATGTCGATTCTGAGAAGAAGACCGTGGATGGTTGCTAGTTGTAACTTGCTTATGAAAACTTGGGATATATGTGACATGCCTAAATTTCAAGGTTTAAGGTCTATTATATGGTATGTATTAGAGTGCATGGTTTTCCACCTGCTTATTGGGTGCAATGATGTCTTCTGTCTTCTGTTTAATAGCGAATGCTTTTAAGGGAGAGCTGGTTGCTGCCGATGAAAGGACTCTTGATCAAGTTCGCTTGCACTTTGCAAGGAATTTCGTAGAAGTATAATCTAATTCAGAGATATCTGATTCAATCCCCATTGTCTTGGGCGGGTTCTGTAAGGAAGACCTTCATATTGAAGTTGAATCTTACATGCATATCTGTGACGTGTGTAAGGCAAGATCGCATGCTACTGTATATTGTTCGCACAAAAAATCTAATGTGCCTGGTCTTAGCAAAAGATGGCAGCAGTAAAAGCGTAAAGCAAAAAATGTATGGGTTTCAAAAGTCTCATCTGAAAATCATAATTTTTTTAAGACTCTTGAGAAGAATTAGTTAAAGGAAGAGGTTGTTGCTCCCCCACAACTAATTTCTGCTATTTAGATTGATGGTTGTCATGATCCGAAGAAAGAAGTATATGTTTATTTTCTTACTCAAGATATTGATAGCCTAACTTTTCTTTCCTCTACGCTTGTACATCACACCACATAAGATATCATTGAAGAAACCTTTTTTGACAACCTTTTTTATTTTAACACACCACATAAGATATCATTGAAGAAACCTTTTTTGACAACCTTTTTTATTTTAACCTTTTGTTATATTAAGAAGTAAGAGGTTGAGATAGTGGTTAAGAGATCATTTACATGATCTTGATCCATTACCTTCAAACATAGTCTCTAATTCATTGATTAAGAGGACTCACTGAATCTTTGCAGAGATGCCTTTGTGATGCCCAAACTAGTCTTCAAGTTAGTGCTCGAGAGTGCTCAAAAGGTGCGCAGGCCATAAAGAACTGAAATTGAGATGTTAAATGTGAATTTCAAGTAATATGCCTGAGGTGTTTAAGGAAAAGGATTTCGAGATGTCTTTAGTCCATCTTGTTGGCCCTTTACCAATGGGATGAGTGAGCACCATCTAATGTAATCACCATCTCATCGTGACTGATATCTTGGATGTAATTCTTTTCATTTTGAGAGTTAATACATAATTATGTTTTTCTTTAAAAAAAAATAGAGCTTGACCTCAAAACGCCGAGCACGAAAAAAACATATTGGATAAAAGCTGAAATAATAAGATTTTTTTTTGAAGGCAGGAAGTAGGGATGCAAAAGGTTCCAATCGGGAACAGCTAAATATATGGGGATTCAAATCAAATTAAATCGGATTTGGAACAGCCAAAAATTGCCAAAAATTGCAAAACCTTCATCCTAGACACGGCCTATGGGCATCCTTAGCAGGAAGTAATAAGATTTTCACTCTAGGCTTAGTGTACCAAGGATAAATTATTTCTTTTACAAAAAGATACATTGTCTCAAAAGCTGAAAGCAATAATCCTTGAAGTCTAAAGATTTTGCCTGCAAGTCAAACAATTTGACCCAGTTATTATATACATATCATTATGTGGTATAAAATATATTAACGAGCCTGACAAATGAAGCGGGCTGAACACGTTCATAGCTTGCTTGTCAAGCCTATTTTACGAGTTAGCATGGGCTCTTCAAAAACTGAGCACAACCACCTAGATTAGCTCATCTCATTTCCCAACCCTACTTTTCCCCCTCCTCCCTCAACTATCAAAAAAGGACATAATGGCAAACCTAAAAATAAACCTTTCTTAGTATAAATTTAACAAAAACAATAAAAACCTGTTTGGAATCTGTTTGTTAGGATGGGCGTTTATGCATTTGGTTTTCTCAAGGTAAAATCTTGGTCAAACTATCTTGGTGGTCCCGTTTGGAATCTGGTAGCTGGGATGGGCGTTTATGAATTTGGGATGGGAAGTGAGGCGCTCTCGCATTGATTTGAATTAACACTAAAGGCCTGTTTGGGATCCATAAGAGTTTTATGGAGTTTATGCATTTGAAGGTGGTAGCTGCCAAATCCATCATTTAGTGTAAATACAAAGGATAAAGAACCTCACTTCCCATCCCAAATGCCTTAACACCCATCCTAGTGCCGAGAATCTAAACGGCGTGTTTGACCAAGATTTTGCCTCGGGAACACCAAATGCATAAACACCCACATTGTGTTTGTTGATAACATGAAAGGACTTGGCAAACATGGTAATATTGACGCACACACACACACACACACACATTGTGTTATCTTTGATGATACTGCTAGCCTAACTAATCTTTGACTGGTTGGCATTGAAACTCAATAATTGCATTCCTATGAGGGGGAATCTTGTATTTGTGGCTCGACAATGCACTTCCTTGGGCCATATTCATAAACTTGGGTTCTGAATTAAGGTTAAGATCATATTAGATAGTAAGCGACATTAGCTAATATGTATCTAAAATTCAAGCGAAATCCTTAGGCCATCTTCATAAACTTGGGTTCTGAATTAAGGTTATGATCATATTAAATAGTACGCGACATTAGCTAATATGGATCTAAAATTCAAGCCCAAACGGGTCCGGCTGTGGTTCAGCTTCATGCTGCACCCTCGATTGGGGTTGGGGGTTCTATCTCGGGCCAGGTTTAAACTTGGGTATATCTAGCAAGAGGAGGGTGACCTATTATTTAATGAATTCAATTGAGACTTTGGCTTTTTCCTAGTTTCTACTACAAGTTTGAATTAGTATTGTTGATTTTATGGTATATAAAATGTTACACTTATCTTCAACTTTAAATTCATTTGAATTTCTGATTGTTTAGTACTGTATGCTTCTATAAGAAATGCATGTCCCACACGGTTCTAGTCTTCTAGATTGGCCGCCAAGTTCAATGGTTGGTAGTCAGTTCATTCAAGGTACATGAACATTGAGCTAATAATTTAATGAACATGGATCCAGAGTATCTTGATGAAACGATAACATAAGACATGGCCATGGCTGTTACGGGTCTTATTCTGAGTCATATGAGCACGATGGCTCCAGTGACTCATCAAAGATTGTGGGGCCTTTTTATCATGTCGCTAAATGCCTACCATATCTAAATCTGATTTTAAGTGTCAGCACGCTTAATTTCGAAAATTGGCCAAAAATAAACTTGTACAAAACTTCAGTAAATTTTAAAAAATCAATTTATATCTATGCATGTTGAAATGGATATATAAGGATTGATGAGTAGAGAAGCAGGTGCTACCTACTGCAAAACCAACAAACAGGACAATATGGAGGTTATGAACTGGCTTTTTTGTGTTATGGGCACGCTTGCATTAGTTATAGATGAACTGCTTTAGACCAATACAAGAGGGGCCCTGTGGTTTGCAAATGATACTGCATAATGTGTTAGAACATGGGGTTAAAGGTTCTTTGGAGTAATAAACAAACACATGAAAGTTCAAAGCGTCGAATGAGTTATATGATAAAAAAAAAATCAGAGTCCATGTGACTTTGCTGTACAAAAGACGTTAGTTTTGTGAAATAGATGCGGCTTGATGCATTCAGTTGGGATGATAATAAGAGTTGATTATTGAAGAGAATGTAAACAATATCTGTATATGATGATTGAAAGTGGTTAACTACTAGCTGTTTACTATATGATAGCAGTAAGCAAATGACCTCCATATCAGAGCATCTTTCCTCAAGAAAAGCCAAGAAAAGGCTCCATGTTAGAGCAGCCAATTCTATAAGATTGAAGGAAAAAGGATGGCACTATTCCAAGACACAAGCAGTAAATTGGTAATAATATAAGGTGAGAGTGCATGTGGCTGTTCCTGGGCAAGAAGGGATTAAGCATTTAGGCAGTTAGATTAGTAGCTTTGAACTGGATTCCTTTTTCCCACCGAATCAAAGTTTGGCGAATTTGGGGTCAAAATTTTCCAGAAAAAAAGAAAAGGTGAGAAATAAACACGGCATCCTGTGGGACCTAGAAGCTTGTAGAATGATCTCTCGAGTAAATTTGTTTCCTAGATAGGGATAGAGGTGTAAATCGAGCAAAAAGGAGAGGAATAAGAGTGTTTATTAGGTTCGGAAAAGGTGGGTTATTATGGGAAAGATGCATTGAACGGGCCGGGATTTGTAGTGTGGGGTTTCATAATGAGAGAGAGAGAGAGAGAGAGAGAATCTAGATGATCATAAGAAATTAGATTTATCACAATATTTTTGGGGTGGGGACAGGGGAAGGATCTCACAAGGGTACTGACCCAAAATTTGTTTTTTCTCTAACCTTCTTCCCTCCCTCTCCTTTTTATTCTTTGGGTGGTGTTGGATTAAGGGTGTGTGGCAAAGTCCCATGAGCCTCAAACCAATCTTCTCAGTCCTCCTCTGTCCCTCTTTCTAGGAGGAAGAAGAAGAAGAAGAAGCTTCTGATGCATTCGGTGTTTGGAGGGTACTTGTTGGAAGAGGTTTTTGTGATCCTGTTGCTGCTTGTTTCTGTTGTTGGCGGTCGTGGGAAGTCTGTGTTGGTGGTGTTAAGGAAATTGACGACGCCGTTATGCCTACACTCGTCAAGTATAACGGTAAGTGATCTCTTCCTTGCTTTCCCTTCTTGTCTCTTCTCTTCTTATTCTCTTTTTTTTGTTGGTTAAAAAATTGTTTTTCTTTCTTTCATTTTTTTTTATTAAGATCTTGTTATTTGAATTTGGTTTTTTGGGTGTTCTTGTTTCCAATAAATGGTTGGGATTTTTTATTTGGTTAAATCTTCTTGACTTGGTTCTTCTTTTTCGATTTCCCTGAAACCAGATGTTCCATTTCATGCCTTCCTCTTTACTTCAAATTGGTGACTTCGATATTTGCTCCTTTCCTTTTCCTTTTTTTTTGTCTCCCCCTCTTCCTGTCTTGTATCAAGCTTTAGTTTGATTTTTTCTTTTGGGAGTTTTAAGGCGCGTGCAATTTTAACATTGTTTTGGTTTTAACAATTCACAGAGCAAACTATCATTCTTATAGTAGAGGATGGTTGTCAGCATGTTGTGGGTTCAGTATTTTATATGGTGAATCCTATGGTCATCTTTCTCTTGGAGGAGGAATGGGTTCCCTTAAAGCGTGGATTCATTAGGGTTATGATTTATTGTAGTTTTGGTAGAGTTCGTGTTTACATTCTTTGGGGTCTTCTGTTTCTGCGACGTCTTTGGGATTTTAGGACAAACTGCTTAACCAGTTCCATATTTGGTTTTTGTTTGGCTACAGGTGATGAGGGTTTCTGCCCAACAGGGCCCTTTGGCTCGAACCTCGTGGATTCGAGCCTCATCCTTTCTCTATCGTCTCGCGTTGATGTCTACTGCCCGCAGCGGAAGCGGGCTCGGATCAGCGCCCCTTTCGTCCTCAGAGAAGAAGAGCGACCAGCACGGAAGATCGTCCCCTCGATCGACATGCTCCCGGATGGATGCCTCTTTGAGATCTTCACGAGGGTGGCTAGCGTCCGCGACCGAAGCGCCTGCGCCTGCGTTTCCAAGCGATGGCTCATGCTGCAGAGCAGCATCCTCAGGTCTGAGATCGTTCAGCAACCCATCAATTGCAATTCTGTAAATGCCACAAAGGAGGGTTCTGCAACCAACAAGGATGCAGACCTCCCGAACATCCATCCGGAGGTGATGGATGTCGAAGGTGGTGATGCAGAGGAGGAAATTGAAAGCAATGATGGATATCTTACACGGTCCTTGGAAGGTAAGAAGGCCACTGATGTTAGACTTGCAGCCATTGCCATTGGCACTGCCAAGCTCGGTGGTCTGGGTAAGCTTCTGATACGGGGTAGCAACGCAACTCGTAGTGTCACGGATGTTGGTCTCACCGCCATCGCTCGGGGGTGCCCCTCGCTCAAGGCTCTCTCCATCTGGAATATCTCCACCATCAGTGACAAAGCGCTCTGTGAAATCGCCGAGGGGTGTCATCAGTTGGAGAAGCTTGATCTATCTCGTTGCCCGATGATCACGGACAAGGGATTGCTTGCGATCGCGGAGAAGTGCCCGAATCTGTCGTCGCTAACCTTGGAGTCTTGCCCGCGCATCGGTAACAAGGCTATGCAGGCTCTCGGCCAGTCATGCGTGAACCTTCAGTCCATCAGCATCAAGGATTGCCCGCTCGTTGGTGATCAAGGTGTGGCTGGTCTGGTTGTCTTTGCTGCGAACCTTACAAAGATCAAGCTTCAGGGAGTGAATATTTCCGATGCTTCTTTTGCAGTGATCGGTCACTACGGTAAATCGGTGACTGAATTGTCCTTCGGGGGCCTTCAAAACATAGGCGAGCGCGGGTTCTGGGCCCTCGGCACTGCCCATGGTCTGAAGAAGCTGAAGACCCTCATTGTATCGTCCTGCAAGGGGATCACAGACATGGGTCTTGAAGCCATCGGAGTTGGCTGCCCTGTTTTGAAACATCTTTGCTTGCAAAGGTGCTACTTCGTGTCTGATAACGGGTTGACAGCGTTTGCCAGAGCGGCGGTGATGCTGGAGAATTTGCAGTTGGAAGAATGCAACCGGATCACTCAGGCTGGTATCTTGGCCTCTTTCTGCAACTGCAAGGCGAAGCTGAAGACACTTAGTCTGGTCAAATGCATGGGCTTCAAGGATCAAAATGTGGGCTTCTTTCCCCTGCCTTCTTGCATTTCGCTGCGATCACTCACCATCCAGGATTGCCCTGGTTTTGGTAGCCAGGGCCTAGCTGTTGTATGCAAGGTTTGCCCTCGGTTGCAACAGGTGGATTTCAGCGGACTCAACGACATTGCCGACTCTGGTGTTTTGTCTCTGATAGAGAGCTGCCAAGTTGGTCTTGCGAAGGTGAATCTCAATGGGTGTGCAAACCTGACTGATAATGCCGTTACTCGTCTGGCTATGCTTCATGGCAGGAGCCTGCAGCTCTTGAACCTTGGTGGTTGCAGGAGGTTGTCGGATGAGAGCTTGAAGGCCATCCTAGTCAACTGCCCTTTGCTGCAGGACCTGGACATGTCGGGGTGCTCGATCACCGATCATGGTATTGTTTCCCTCCCCTTGTGCGTGAAGGGGCTGCCGGATCTGCAGATCCTCTCGCTTTCCGGCTGCTCGCTGTTGTCGGATAAGAGCTTGCCGGTGTTGGGGAACCTGAGTGGTTCTCTGGTGGGCTTGAACCTTCAGCACTGCAACTCGATCAGCAATACAGCAGTTGGTTGGCTTGGGGAGCGGATGTGGAGGTGTGACATCCTCTCGTGATCTGGAGGAAATGGATGGAGAAAGAGGGTGGCTGGAGAAAACATATATCCGGTTGAAGTAACTCTTGAGACAGATTGTCTACGTCTCCTTCTCCACCTTGGGTAGCTTTTAGTTCTGTGTTCTCTTTTTGGGTTCATTTGTTTCGTGTCTTCTCTAATGGGCCTTGTTCAGTAGAGTAGTAGAAGAAAGAAGAAGAGGAAGAAGGTAGTGGGAGATAAAAGGAAAACTTGGTTGTTTTCCGAGGGCTCTCTGTTCCATCTGTTTTTGCGGGTTATTCATTAGCCCGTTCGCCATTAGGCAACCATGTAGATTGGTTGCTGCTTTGGACAGAGTTTCTCTCGTGAAGAATCACCATGTTTTCTCTTTGAATGGTTAAGAGTTTTTTTCCTTCTAGTTCTTGTGGGTTTTGCACTCAGTTGGCACAGTCATTGTGCTGCTGGTGTTTGGGCCATGCCTCTTAATCTGGTCTATCATGTCAAGTCTTTGGAGTGTCTGTGTTGTGTTCATGGGGGTGTTTGGTTGTTCTCATGGTGGCTATGTCTCCATGGTGGGTCAAGTTTAGGTTGGTACTTCTCGTGTGGTGGGTTTGCAACTCGTGTGGTGGCCTTGGTGATCATTTCCATCTTTTTTCTCTTGTGGGTGGCTTTGGTGATGGCGGCAAATTTGTTTGGGTCTGCCATGACAACCAGTGTGTTGTTTTTCTTCAAGAAGCCAAAACCTTAGTTTTTTTTCTTTTTTTTTTCCAGGCTGCTGTATGTAAGAGCTGCTCACCAACATGATACGTTAATGGAGTTTGTTTCTCTCTCTCTCTCTCTCTCTCTCTCTCTCTCTCTCTCTCTCTTTGTAGGAATAGGGTTGGTAAACGAGCCGAACCAGACTCCGGCTTACGGGGAGCCTAGCTCGAGCTAGCTTGCTTTGAAAAGAAAAGCATCTTTTCAAAATTAAAGATAGTATATTTTTTACTATTAACCTTATGACCTAAGCTCCGATTGCATCATTTACAAAATAAATAGGTTATTTCAAAGATTTTAACGGCAAGGCTTGAAATTCTAAAACTTATCGCTTGCAACCCTTCAGTTCAACTATTCGTAGTTTATGATGTAAAATATATTGATTACCAGTTAACGGAGGCTTATATGAGCTGGGTTTGGCGGAGCACTTATCATTCCTGTTTGGCTTGCCAAATTTATTTATTTATTTTTTTCATAGGCAAGCTAGGGTTAGGCAGACCCCCACCAGTTATACAACCATGGTATACCGTTGGGATTTGAACTTACAACGTCTCAACACAAGGTGACGTGCACTAATTACTCCTACCAGACAAGTTCATGTTAACTATTTCCTCCAACCAGACAAGTTCAATGAGCTCTTTACAAGTCGAGTTCTCGGCTTTAATTGTGTGGCTACATGATTTGCCTGCGGGAAACCTGTCCCATTCGGTATAGAACTGAACCGGCTCTGATGCTATTAGATCACTAGGGGGGATTGTGGCCCCCTGTTATTGCTTGTCGTTCAAAGCGTCCAACTCCAAGATAATAGCTAGCACTAGCAGGCCATGTGCTGTTTGTATTGCCCTATCCTTGTAGTGGACGCCAGAGACTCGGTGACAGATCACGTTGTGATGCAATGCGTAAGCATCCTCCCCACCAAAATAGTGGAAATTATTGCGATGGCACGCGTACACATCTCAATGAAATTTATTGCTTATCATTAGCGGTGGCAAAACCTGACACGACCCGCCAACCCGCCTCTTAGGCGGGTTCGGATTGGGCTTAAGCCAACCCGTTTAATAAACCGGTCAACCCCCCTAACCTGTTTATTAAACGGGTCGGGTTCGGGTTGGGGGTATGCCAACCCGGCTGACCCGTTTAATAAACGGGTTAGGCGGGCGGGTCAACCCGCCAACCTGCCAACCCGCCCACCAACCCGACCCGCCAACCCGTTTTCCCAACCCAACCCATTTATTAAACTGCCCATTTATTAAACTGGTTGGCGGGTCATGAAGGGTTACCCGTTTATTAAATGGGTCGGTTTAGTGTTTGCCACAGCCGACCCGTTTAATAAACGGGTCGGGTTCGGGTTGAGGTATGCTGACACGCCAACCCGACCCGATTGCCACCCCTACTCATCATATCTTGGGTGAAAACACATTTTTTTTTTAAATTTATCACACAACTATGGTTTGGAGTTTGGGCATCCTATTGAAGGTCTAGAGGTGTCATGTTAATACTGGACTACACCCAACGAGGATAGTTTCTCATTTGCTTAAGTCTTGTGGCGAAAGACGTACACCCCGAGTATCAAACTCTTGACCTGCTTCAAGTTGATGGCCTTTAGCCCGACCTACCTAACCGAGAGGGTGGTGTATGTTCCCCCTCGATGATTCACTGAATCCCACGTCTGTGTTCGGGGGTCTGAATGAGCACCACGTATACAAGCACATGGGGCTCATATTCCCGTGTATGTTGACATCTTTTAGCATTGGAGTCTGGTGTGGTTGCAAAGACTTCAGTACCCTTTCTTGCTTTCGTAAAGCGATGGTTTGAGAAAATGACAAAAATGCCCTTCATTCAAAAAATAAAAAACAAACAGTTCAAAAAAGGACTTTCGGGTCTCCACCGAGCCCCACAATGATTTATAGTGTTATCCGGCTTTTCAACAACGATTTGTAGTTTCTTCCGCAAATCACTATAGCGATTTATAGTGTTTTGGGGTCTCCAACGAGCCCCACAACGATTTATAGTGTTATCCAGCTTTTCAACAACGATTTGTAGTATCTTTCGCAAATCACTATAGCGATTTATAGTGTTGTTGGATCTCACTATAGTGATTTGTAGTATCTTCCGCAAATCACTATAGCAATTTGTAGTGTTATTCAATAAGCAAATCGCTGTAAATCGCTACCCGAATTAGCACAAACTTGTCAGGGCCATATCTTCCTAACCGGAGATCATATTCCAAATTCGTAAAAAGTGGTGTATTCGTTATTGAGTCTAGTTTATTCCTGTAAATTTTCAGCGATTTCTATTGTCATTTCATTCCTCATTTTAACTAAAAATCAGACCCCTATTATTCTATGTTATTTGAGTTGCACAACACCATTCTCGCTTGACATCCACATCTTGATTCTGACATGCTCTTTGTTGTATTTTCCATTGATTTCTTCTAACCTTGCTTGGAACAAACATATGTCTTTCTCACCACGACACCCTGTGCATTTTTTGACCATGACACCCGGGACCCGTGCAGGGGGAGCCCCCGGACCCCCTCCTGTAAGGGCAAAAACTCTAAATAAGGCTCCACAATGAATCAAGTTGAACGATGCTACCCACGCTGAGAGGAGCCCTCAAACGCCCCTCCTGTAAGGAAAAAAACTCTGAATCAGGCTCCACAACGAATCAAGTTTAACGATACTATCCATGCTGGGAGGAGCCCCCAAACCCTCCTCCTATAAGGGCAAAAACTCTAAATCAAGCTCCACAACTCATCAAGTTGAATGATGCTACCCACGCTGGGAGGAGCCCTCAGACCCCTCTTCTGTAAGGGTAAAAACTCTGAATCAGACTGCACAACTCTTCAAGTTGAATGATGCTACCCACGCTGGGAGGAGCCCTCAGACCCCCCTTTCTGTAAGGGTAAAAACTCTGAATCAGACTCCACAACTCTTCAAGTTGAATGATGCTACCTATGTTGGGAGGAGCCCCCAGACCCCTCTCCTGTAAGGGTAAAAACTCTGAATCATGATCTACAACTCATTTAGTTGAATGATGCTACCCACGCTGGGATGAACCCCCAAACCCTCCTCCTGTAAGGGTAAATACTCTAAATCAGGCTCCACAACAGTCAATGTGTAGGTCAGTCGGTGCTTGATGGAGCAATGTAGGATCTTCTGCTGGATGTGCACAAAAGCAGAAAGATAAGGGAGAGTGAGAGTGAGAGGGTTGATGTTCATGGCCTCCTCCAGGAGAGATTTCTTTCTCGGATAATCCTGCAGTGCAGAGACTAAGTCTTAAATAATCATCTTCGGGGCACTTAAGTCTTTACAACCACTCATTTTTAAGAATCACCATTTTTTTGGCACCAATAGAGGAGAGGGTACTTAAGTCTTTGCAATCACATCAAACTCCAACGCTAATTAATGCTGACAAACATGGGGATACGAGACTCACATGCTTACATACATGGTGCTCTTTGGGACCCCCCGAACATGAGATGTATCTAACTCCCCTATTCGGGGGGGGGGGGACATATAACCTGCTTCGTACCTAACCAGGTGCGTGGAACCTTGTGCTCACTGTTAATTACTTGTATTTCTCCTCCTTTTCTTCTTCCTCCCAACGGTCATTTGTCATCCCAAGGCGACATTTCTCCTTGGAAAAGGAGAGTTGCCCAGGCAACTCACCCCCACCCAACCCAACCCAAGATGGCTACTGGAGAAAAAGGCCTAAACCAAGCCGCTTTTGAAGGGGACACGTAATATGGTAAGTAGACCCACCCACCAACCACTAAAGGTGCCCCTTCCTTGGTCGAAGAGCCAACATTGATATGCCGTCCATCTTGTTGAGAACCAACTGTCCCGATTTGTCGTCGTATTATCAATCGACTGACTTCTGTTAGTAGAACTACTGCTGCCCTCTTCTTTTATGGAGTTGAGTTGGTCACCTTGATGGCTTGATCAAGGATTCATGATACTGATATATACCTCAGTAAGCTAAAAAAACACGCGTGAGGTTGTGAAGGGTAGAGCAGCAGCATCGTCTTTCTTTCACTTTTTCGGCATTGGTCAGGGTACTTGTGTACTGTAAAGACAATGGAATTCATGAAGCTGTTGGTCTAAGTTGGCCACAGGTCGAGTACGAGAGCGTGCAAGTCTTGTGACCGTGAAGAGGAGAGGACCATCACCTGCTTCTCTCCTGTAGAATAGGTGATCCTGTTTGTGCTTTAGGTGATTCTTTTATGTTAGCAATGAATGGGATAAGAGGAGCCCTTTTTTGAGGCCAAATTCACATTTTGGTTCGATCATTTGAGATTACACTTTTAGAAAATGAATCTTATTTTGAACAGTTATTCAAAACAGTCATAGAACCTCAAAAACAAGATAAGTTACTTCATAACTCAAAAGTGAGATTTAAAAAAGTAAATTTCATTTGTGTTGGGTGAGATTCACTTTATCATGAAGTCTCATTAGATTTTGAAAGCGAATCTCTTTTGAACTATATTTTCACTTTTCAAAAACACAACAAAAACTTACCTTAAATGAGACCTTTAAACTAATGAGGCTGAATATCCAACAACTACCTATTACTATATGAGTTGCCATAGGAGTGCGCGTTGGGCCGGCCCGTCGCCGGGCTTTAAGTATGGCCGGCTTCTTAGGGAGCTTGGGTTTGAATAGCAGCCCACAACCCGGCCCATTGGCCTAACCGGCGCCCGTCCCAAATCTATTTGTAAATAATAATAATTAACAAATTATCAACTTTTCATGCACCCAATTAATTATCTTTCTAGTTTCTATAAGATTAATGTAACTAATTAGCTAACTAGTAATAATTACTAAGTTACCAGTAAATAGTTAAATTTTTATATTTTTATATTATTAAAAAACTAACAAATAATTCAGGCCCATCGGGCCAGGCCGGCTCACATATATATAACGTTCTGGGTTTCGGCCTGGTACCTAACAAGCCCGAGCCTAAAACATTGGCCCAAACCCCGCCCATGGTGGGCCGGGTCGGCTTGGCCCATCGGGCTGCCCGGCCCCTAGCCACAACACAACAAACTGACGATGCCCTTGAGTAGTCCTTGACCTTGCCAGTTCTAACGGGTCAGATTTGGACTGAACTGATACTGAATCCAACTTTTCATGAGCGGGATTGAGTTCAGATCCGGATTCAACTCAAAGAACACTGGTAGATATTCCAGATTCGAATGTGATGTGACCCTATTTGCTAGTAATCCATCCTGCGTTAGTAAAATGATGTATGAATTTTACTCTCCAACAATTAGAATACAGTCTTGGTCTTATATGCCAATAAGGCTCATGAATTAGGTGGATTTTGATTTGATATCTTAATTTTTTATTGCATTGTTTTTTACTTATCCTTAAATAGATCATCGTCATCCCAATGCCACAACAAATTGCTTCAACTTACAGCAAAGAGAGATAAATTTTTTAAATGTTATATCTGAAATTCAACTAAAAATTTAGTTCCAACACTGCCTTTAGTTTTTCCATTTTATTAACCATATAAAAGTTTAAGTGCATTTTGTTAAATTTCAAAACGAAGGGTGGCATAATTATGCAGAAAAGTTATGTTTCAATTAATAAATTAGCCAAAAAAAAACAAACAACTCTTTTCAGGTGAAAAGTTTATTTTCATTTAAGCCCACAAGGGCTCCCCTCAACTGGTAGGGGCAACTTGTGAATGTTAACAGCACGTCACAAGTTTAAAACCCAAGGGTGGTGTCCCTTGCTGCAAGGTAGAAGCTGGGTGTACTCCTCAGTGGGTAGGGTAGGAGAGATCTCAAGGTTTTAGGACAATGTGTGGTCTGTGATGGAGGGTTTTTTTCCTTTGAATTATTCTAAGTAGTTTGATTTCATATTGTGAAACACATACCTTTTACTTTTGGAATAGAAGTTTCTCATGTAGCTTCAAATGCATGAAAGAAACATGTATGCATTACATTCCAATGTCCATGGCCTGGACGCATTTCCATTAGTCACAGGTGGGATGAGCCATCACACTTGAGGAAGCAGGTCAAGAGGTCAGTCCCTTGGCCAACTTTCTGAAGTTTCAAATACTGTTGCAAATGGATTGGATCTCGGATCCCAAAATACAATGGGAAGTCAGATTTGTTGGGATCTGGGACAGCCAAATTTTGCAAATTTGGCTTCCTCAATCCGACCCGTTTGCAACCCTAGTTTCAAGGGAGCAGCATTCTCAAGTGAAAATCACAATCACAACTCCCACTTTCTCATGTTTATAAAAACAGTATATGCACAGAGGTGGTATCCCATGTGGTAAGCGGAGTCCTGTGTTAAGCTGAAGGCCCAGGATCAAATCCCTCTACCACATGGGGCGGTTGTTGTGTCCTCTTAACCCCAGCTTGTCTTTCAAAAGAAGAAGAAGAAGAAGAAGACACCGTTTTCATGATTTACAATCACAAGATCTTGAGAAAATCCAGCTTTCACAAGGTGTTGCAAAAGTGACCTTAAGTCACCCAATAAATAGGCTGGGTCTTTTGCAACAGCACATAGCCCAAACTAGGTGCATTTTTATCCAGAAAATGATCGTGTTCTTGTAAAATAGTGTATTTTCTGGAATACCTAGCAAATTGACAAAATCTCTTGCATACCCAAAATTTTGATTCTCAATTTTCTTTAGAATATTTTTATCCCTACGTAAATACAGTATGACCTTTGCAACTCTTACTTGCGAATGTCCGTCCCCTAAATGTACAAACTCTGTAAAAAAAAATGACACAGGCAAGAGGACATTCACAAATACAATATGACATTTGCAACTATATTTGAGAATGTCCCCTTGCCTGTGTTTTTTTTACAAGGACTTTCGCAAATGTGTGAGGACATTCACAAATGTGAGAGTATTTAAGTAAAGGAGGTTCACACATGTTGGGAACCTTCGAACTCATGGTTGAGAAGGTCCCTAAAATATGTGAATCTCCTTTAACTAAATACTCTCACATTTGCGAAAAGTGGTAGTTGCTTAATCCATAGCTACCTAAACAAAGCACACAATGCTGAACAATAGACAGCCAGTGCGCAAAAAATACGCAAAATGCAAAAAAAAAAACTTTATCGGCACGACACTTTTGAAGCGTCGCTAAAATCCCTGCAGGGATGCACTCGTTATTTTTCAATTGGTTTTAGCATCATTTTGAAGCATCACTAAAGGTCTCAGCAAAATCGGGACCTTTAGTAGCCCTTCAAAAGCAATGCTAAAAGCTGAATGTCCTGGCATTCACATGTGAATGTTTTCACACATTTGTGAATGTCCTCCATAAAAAAATGGCACAAGCTGGTGATATTGGCAACCATAGAGTTGCGAAGGTCATATTGTATTTGCTAATGTCCTCTCACTTGTGCCATTTTTCTACGAAGGTTTGCACATTTTGGGGACATTTGCAAGTAAGAGTTGCGAAGGTTGTGCTGTATCTGCGGAGGAGTATAAATGACCTAAAAAACCATAAATCAAAATTTTGGATATGGGGTGGGGGAGTTTTATCAAATTGCTAGGTATTTCATAAAACTTGCTATTTTACAAGGACAATACAGTTATTTTTTGCATTTGTATCCCTTATTTCAGCCCTTGACAATCCAACAATGCACTGCAGATCCACTTTGAGTCCCGTTCACTTGGTCCTGCCTACTAGGGGTGTCAACTGGTCGGGATTGGTTTGGACTTAGGTAAGACCAAACCAAAATTTGATTTGAGATTCTGGTCTGGACTTGGGTCCAATTGAAACAACGATAGGAGAGACAATGCCTGGATCCTACATAAATTACATAAACTAGACCCAGACCATACTCTGGTCAAACCCGACCCATTGACACCCCTAATGCCTACATCCCTGTAACAGATCTAACTTGCTTACAAATATGTTGGTCCCACCTGATCTAAGTTGGCACATCTGCGTGGGTCCTACCAAGTCCCACTAGTGACCTAATCAGTTGAAGTGCATGAATAAAACCCTTTACCAGAATCTTGCAGAATGTCGGATGGACCTTTTCCAAACCCAACTAATTGGTGGGCTCAGGCTGCTGGATATCTACCCAAACTCGTAAGATTTCTCATCTTCCACTGTGTCCCTGTTGACAGGTACAAGTGTGGGCCTATCTAGCTTATTGGTTACATTCTGTACAGGACAACCTTGCAAGGTAAGCATTTACTGCAAGCTCTTGGAGTTCATGAACTTGACCAAGGTCCAAACCCTTGGTCCCCTGCTGTGGGTTAGCTGTTTCTCCAAGGACAAGGGTCCAGTACTTTTGTACTAAGAAACATGAACTTGGTCATGTTCCACTAGATTTGAGTTGATTCGGAGTGTTTTGATTTGAACATCACACTGCTGCATCACATGGTGCTTCAGTTGAAACAGCCTAAAACAGTCCTGTAAATCACTTTCTCCATGAGCTCAAGATTTTTTTTCTTTTTTTTCAGCAACACACTGAAGAGTTTTACAGGGTGACTGTGCAATTTAATTGATGGGGTCAATTAAACCAATCTTTGATAACATGGTACAATCTTTTATAAGCACAGCCTAGCTGGGATCTGATGATGCAAGTTGTTTTTACTCAATCTGATGAAAATAGATGTGTTCAGCATGCTCGATTTAGTTGAAATCAACCCTTGGATCATATTTTTTCAATAAAAAGTTTGTTTTCTTGAGTAAAAAAAGTTGATTTTTTCAATCGCTGAAAGAACCTGTTCCACTGTCTGAATCCTGCAAATGTCAATCCACATTAAGAAGCATATAAATCACATCCATTCTCAGATTTACTAAAATAAATAAAAAAAGGATTTGCTAAGTCATTTGTAGATACAAATAATTGTTGCAAATATATATCTTTTAGAGTGAGGCAAAAAATAGTTAAATTGATTTAAGATTAAAGAAGGATCACGAAATCTACAATACGATCTATTTTCTACTATACATTAATCTACATTAAACTAAAATTCTATTGAAAAAAAAAAAGTAGCAAGAAAACAAGAAAAATAAATAAATAAATAATTCAATCCGGCCTCTTTAAAGTCATTTTTTTTTAAAGAAATAAATTCTTTTTTTTTATATAGGAGAAACTTTAAATGAAACATGATTTGGAATATGAATCTAATTAGTATAGATCCAATCTTTGAATACGATCCAAAAGAACATTCATGTATGAACTGAAACAAATCCAAACTCTATTTGAACCCAAATTGATCTAATGTTGCACCAATGTGTCCTTTCTGTTGGCGCAATAAGAATCCTGTAACACAAAACCAACAGAGGGAAAAAGAGAGCGTGTACCTTGAGATGCCATGGACGATCAAACAGCCGTGAAGCTTCAGCGCTCAGTCTTCACTCCAGTAATGGAGTTCGTCGGAAAAGTGGAGGATTCGGGATGAAGCCTCAGTGAACGGTGGAGCTCCTCAGGCAATCGCAGAGAGTCCCTGGCAGCAGCAAGTGGAGTGCGGTGAAGTGATTAAACTCAGCCGAGCAAAAACTTGGCTCACATGGACGCAGGCCACTTTATAGGCCGGTGAGTTAACCCTTCACCTCCCTGGCGTCTCTTCCCCTTCACCTCGAGCTGCCCATGATGCTCTTGGTAGAAGAGAGCATTCTTAATGGGATCTGTTGGATAACCGATCCCTCTTCAATATTGTATCGGTAATGATGTTCCTGTATGGGGAACCCAACAATCTCCCACTCATCATGACGATACAATCTTTATGTAGAGAAAACTTTATGTGAATATGCTTTATGAATAGATTGGCCCTTTATTCTATTCTGTGGGTCTTTAGTTAAATCTCGAATCCTTATGAGATTAATAATATCAAGAAGAAAAAAAAATGAGAATCAAACTGAAACAACTGAAATGTGATCACTTTATTAATGTACAAATGTCAAAAGAAATTTAACAATCCCATCCTCATTACAAGTTCGGAATATAATCCCGGTGCTAGCCCTTTAGTAAGAGGATCAACGATCATTTCTTTGGTACCAATACTGACAATATGTACTAACTGATTCTCTGTCCTTTCTTTAACAACAAAGCACTTCAATTCCATATGCCTGCAAGACGTGGTGCTTCTGTTGCTATTAGAAAAAGACACTGCAGCTTCATTATCACAATAAACTCTAAGTGGCTTCTCAATAGAATCGACCACATTTAATTGTGAAATGAAGTTCTTCAACCATATAGCCTGCGATGTGGTCTCGTATAATGCGATGAACTCTGCCTCCATGGTGTGTGAAGCAACGGTCTTCTGCTTTCCACTCCTCCAAGAGATCGCTCCCCCAGCAAGTAAGAAGACGTACCCGGTAGTAGACTTTCTACTATCGACACATCCTCCCAAGTCTGCATCTGAGTAGCCAATGACCTCCAGGTGGTCAACCTTATGATACGTCATCATATAGTCTTTTGTCCCCTGCAAATAGCGCAAAACTTTCTTTGCAGCTTTCCAATGGAGTAATCCTGGATTAGTCTGAAATCTGCCAAGTACCCCTACTGCAAAAGAAATATCAGGTCTGGAACATGTCTGCGCGTACTGCAAGCTGCCAACAACTGATGCATATGGATAAGCACGCATTTGTGCTCTGTCAAGATCGTTCTGTGGGAATCCTTCAGGCTCAACTTATCCCCTTTAGATATGGGTGACGAAGTAGGAGAGCAATTCTCCATCCCATATCGCTTTAGTACTTTATTGATGTAGGATCTTTGGGAAAGGCCTAGATATCCTTTTGCTCGGTCTCGACGAATCTCAATGCCAAGAACATGAGCGGCCTCACCCATATCTTTCATATCAAAATGTGACGTTAGAAACTCTTTAGTCTCTGAAAGTAACTTTATATCGTTTGTCGCAAGTAAGATGTCGTCCACATACAACATCAATATAATGAACTTACTCCCACTTTCCTTAAGGTATATACATTGATCAACAATGTTTTCTGTAAATCCAAAGGTCACAATGATTTTGGAAAACTTAATATACCATTGTCGGGAGGCCTGTTTAAGTCCATATATTGACTTGTTAAGCTTACATACCAAATGATCATTATCAGAGAAACCTTGAGGTTGTTCCATATAAATCTCTTCATCCAAGTCCCCATTGAGAAAAGTTGTTTTCACGTCCATCTGATGTAGCTCTAAGTCAAAATGAGCTACGAGGGCAAGGATAATCCTCATCGACTCCTTAGTGGAGACTGGAGAAAATGTCTCACAATAGTCGATGCCCTCCATTTGGGTAAATCCTTTAGCAACCAATCGTGCTTTATGTCTCTCTATGTTAGCCTTGGAGTCCTTCTTGGTCTTAAAGACCCATTTACACCCTACGGGTTTTACTCCTTCAGGTAACGTGTCAAGATCCCACACTTGATTTTTAGCCATAGAGTCTAACTCTTCTTTCATGGCATCAATCCAGTGTGAGGATTGTTTGCTTTCAACAGCTTCCATAAAACTCAACGGATCATCATCAATATCAATAAAATCACCAGGCTCTTGTAGGTACACCACATAATCCTGATGTATGGCAGGTCTCCTAATCCTTGTGGATCTCTAAACAGGTCGGACTTCAGGTTCAGGTTGAACCTGATCATCCTGTTCGGGTTCTTCCGTATGTTCCACAACAGGTTCAGCTTGGACTTGTGCTTCTGTAGTCGAATGATCAATCACGACATCATTAGGAATAATGACGTGATATCGTTCGATGTTCTCTGTAGCAGGTAAGAAAACTGGATCCTGCATTTCTTCAAAACTAATGTCTTGAAGTGACATAGTCCAATCGATCCATCTTCTAGGAATTTTGCCTTATCAGTTTCCACTATCTGTGGTGAATGAGATGGACAATAGAATCTGTATCCCTTTGATCTCTCTGGGTAACCAATGAAATATCCACTGGTCGTTCTTGGATCAAAGGCTTTAATGTGGGGGTTATATAACTTAGCCTCTGCAGGACATCCCCATATGTGCATATATGACAGTGACGGTTTCCTACCTGTCCACAACTCGTAAGGAGTTTTAGGAACAACCTTAGTAGGTACCTTGTTCAAAATATGCACTGCAGTCCTAAGGGCTTCACCCCACAACTTTATGGGAAGTGTTGAATAATTCAACATTGCTCTGACCATTTCTTTAAGCGTGTGGTTTCTCCTTTCAGCTACACCATTCTGGTAGGCACTACCAGGCATGGTATATTGAGGCACTATGCCTTTCTCTTTGAGAAAACGCGCTAATGGTCCTTCCCTTTGTCCCATCTCTGTAAACCTACCATAGTACTCGCCACCTCTATCAGATCTGACTATCTTAATAACTTTATCGGTTTGTTTCTCTACTTCCTTCTTAAAATCCTTAAACATCTGAAATACATCAGATTTTTCATTGATTAAGTAGAGATACATGTACCGGGAATAGTCATCTATGAACGTGACAAAGTATCTTTCGCCTGTATAACACGGAGGAAAAGGTCCACATACATCCGTATGGACTGTCTCTAGAATCTCACTACTGCGTTTGACACCTTCTTTATATGTGTTGGTTAGCTTTGCCTTTATGCAATCAACACATGGGTCACTGTCAGTGAAATCTAAGGATTGTAAAATCCCTTCATTCACTAAACGCTTTATTCTCTTTTCAGAGATGTGACCTAACCTTCGATGCCAAAGCATGTAAGATTTATCGTTGATTCGGCTACGTTTATTTCCAACTAAGGCGCATACGGATTTTAGGGATTCCTGAGTTTGGATCATCACATTCAATCGATACAAACCATCACAAATAAATGCTGAACCAATTTCAATTGAATTCTTGTATATAGATAATTTTGAATTTTCAAACTTGAAACAATATCCAAAATTGTCTAACTTTGAAATTGAAATAAGGTTCCTGCTATATGATGCAATATAAAAGACATCATGTAATTCCAAAATTGCACCTGTCTCCAGATAGATCCTGCAGGTTCCAACGGCCTTCACATGCGAACGCATCTTGTTTCCTGAGTAGACGCTCTTCTCATGCATTGTTGGTTCCCTTCTGTTCTGGAACAGCTGTAAACAGTTGGAAATGTGCACAGTGGCACCCGAATCAATCCACCAACTATTTTTAGGAACTTGCAATAAATTACATTCATGAGTTACAAATGACATGTTACCTCTCTTCTCCAACCAGCGCTTGTACTTGATGCAGTCAGCCTTCACATGTCCCTTCTTTTTGCAGAAGAAGCACTTCATGGAAGTGGAGGTGGACTGCTTGTCATGGGACGATTTGTCCCCAGTTGGTTTCTTCTTCCCGTTCCTCTTGAAATTGTTCTTCCTGGGTCCCATCTTGTCTGTATGAGAAGACATATGTGCGCTGTGCACCTTCTCGCCTTTCAGTCTTTCTTCTTCCTCAACACACTTGGACATTAATTCATTGAACGTCCATTCATCGTTATGCGTGTTGTAAGAAATCTTGAAAGGTCCATATTCAAGGGGTAGGGACGACAGGATCAGAAAAATTAGGAACGAGTCTGAGATGGTGACCTTCATGCCATTCAGCTGGGACGCTATGTTCCTCATTTCCAGAATATGTTGGCGAATGTTTCCTCCTCCATAATATTTCATTGATATTAATTTGGACATCAGGGTACTGGCTCTAGCCTTATATGAACTCACAAATTGTGCCTCAACGGCACTCAAGAATTCCTTCACTGTCCTGCAGGGTGGTATTGCGCTACGAATATTCTTGGCTACCTTAGATTGCATGAGCAATAAACTAAGCCTATTCGAGCGCTCCCACTTATCAAAAGCAGCCTTTTGATCAGTAGGGCTCTCATCAGTGACGACAGTGGGTTCATCTTTCCTGAGGGCTAGATCTAGATCCATATACCCTAGGGTGAAGAGTACAGTTTCTTTCCAGTCACTAAAATTAGATCCATCTAAAATGGGGATAGAGTTGGAGCCATCTAGGGTCACAGAACTAGAAGCTGCATGGACAAAAGACTCGTATCAAAAAATCGCATTATTTGAGACTAAAACTTTAATGGAAATAAGCAAAATTGGCCCCTTATATGCTAATTTCCAGGCGAGTGGGGGGGTCATCAGAATCCTACTTTGGTAAGAGTTCTGATACGCGAAAACACTTCGCCTATCGACCAACTTGGTAAAACTAAGGTCCATGTGAATACAGACCATTAACACAAGGTATCTTTGGATACACATGTGCCATGTATCTCAATTCACATTCCCTTATTTTACCCTACTTAAATTCTAAACACGATAAAATAACCTTTGGGCTATTTATCGTTTCATGAAAATAAGTACAATATTATATTGGCTTATAACTGAATGATAATTTGTACTGATAATATATATACGTATATTTAGTCACTTTGGTGACATAAACATACAAATATTATCTATTATCCTTTATGCCAATATGCATGCTTCCATGTATATGCATAAAATCAAACATACGCAGCAAAATAAGCATGCATTTAGATAGAACATACTGTATTTCTGCAGGAACCGGTCTGAGAAACCATAAAACCGGTTCAGAAAACTCCCGAATCGGTTATTTAAAGTTTAAAACCGGTTCAGAGCCTGATGAACCGATATACAGAAACTTTTCTTAAGAAATAACCCAATAACCGAATAATGAAGTACTGTATTTTTATACAAAAATACAAAACAAATATTCTGCAATCAGGAACCGGTAAAAGAATTTCAAAAATCGGTTTAAAACTGTTCCGTATCGGTTTTAGAAGAAATCGAGACAGTAAAACCGAAAATAAAATCAGAAAAACACTGTTCTGCAATTTTCAGAAACATTGAGGCTCTTTTCTGGAAATAAACAGAATATCTTTCGCAAGCCCCTTTTAGCAAAAATTAAAAGAAAACGTTGCGACATTAAATAATTTCAGTCGGAGGTCTTCTTTAATCGTGTTCTAAACACATTCAAGGGTTTTAAACACGAGAAAGCCCTATAAAAATCCGATTAATTTGATCGGAATTTCATTTTCAAAAATTGGGAATTTTTCCGATTTGGGGATTTTCGAAAATTAGGGTTCCATGGTCAAATTGAAAGCTTTAAACGATAGTTCATGGTTTTAAACGCATGATTACAACTATCTAACACCCAAAAAGCATTCAATTTAACATAAACAAGAAATCCCCAAATTTTCCGAATAAGGGTTTTCGAAAAAAATTAGGGCTTTTGCCCAAAATCAAACAATAACATCATAGCAGCATGTTTATAGCATACAGAAAACGAAATCATGAAGAAATTCGTTTTTAAAACATGCATTTAGGGTGGCCGGAAAAATCGACCGCTGCAACTTCCGGTGATCAGAAAAAAAAAAAAAATCGGCGAGCATGAAAACCTTAACAGAATACGTCTAAACATGCTGTCATCATATATTTACTACACATGCTTGCATTCTGTACATAGAATCATGCTTGCATAAACAAATCACAGAAAACAGAGACTTAACAGTCTCGGTTCTGTCACAGGGACAGACACACGCAGGCAGACAAAGGCACGCACTGGGAGCTGGTGGTTACAGGATTCAGAAGCAGTTGCTTCTCCAGACAATGTGGGCCCATAACCCATTGTTGGCGCAATAAGAATCCTGTAACACAAAACCAGCAGAGGGAAAAAGAGAGTGTGTACCTTGAGATGCCATGGACGATCAAACAGCCGTGAAGCTTCAGCGCTCAGTCTTCACTCCAGCAATGGAGTTCGCCGAAAAAGTGGAGGATTCAGGATGAAGCCTCAGTGAACGGTGGAGCTCCTCAGGCAGTCGCAGAGAGTCCCTGGCAGCAGCAAGTGGAGTGCGGTGAAGTGATTAAACTCAGCCGAGCAAAAACTTGGCTCACATGGACGCAGGCCACTTTATAGGCCGGTGAGTTAACCCTTCACCTCCCTGGCGTCTCTTCCCCTTCACCTCGAGCTGCCCATGATGCTCTTGGTAGAAGAGAGCATTCTTAATGGGATCGGTTGGATAACCGATCCCTTTTCAATATTGTATCGGTAATGATGTTCCTGTATGGGGAACCCAACACTTTCTTCCTAATCTTCCTCTTCTTGATGGATCAATTCCTCTCATGATGGACATCCTAGGCCCTGCTCCCATGGATGCTCACTAAATCCAGAATGGATGTTATTCATTTATCCATGACATAGTTTGGATTTAAGTATATAATTGTATTTGCATCTATGTCTAGATCTAGGTTTGAATTTGTTTCTGGAACTGGTTCTAGACCTACATCTATGTCTAGATCACGATGGACATCTCATCCCATTGGTACAGGTTTTCGAACTCATGTTGTCCCTTAATGGTGAGTCCAAGTTGTCCTTAATAACAACGCCAAGGACGTGTCTCCAGCATTTTTGTGAATATACGCGTTAGGACTTTTGTTATGTTTTTTCAGCAAGGCACGGCTTTGACTTGGCACATGGGACAAGGGACCCACTTGGAGTCTCTTTCTTATGGCTCCAAGGAAACCTCGTTGGTGGTTTTACTCTTTGTGTTGGAAACTATCCATATGTGAGTATTTTGGGAACCCACAAAAGTGATGGTAATTGGAAACCTATATGAAAGTGTAATCCCAACGTGAGATTTCTTATGAGAGAAGAAAAACCAAAAAGAAAATCTTGTGTAAAATAGAAATCTTGTTGGGGCTTAACAAGGGAGAAAAAAAGGAAGTGCATCATGGGTATCACTCAAAAGGGTTTCAGTTTGTCGAGTTTAAGGTACGTTTCTTCTTATTCTTAAGAACCTTGTAATCTCTTATACTTGTTGGTATAATAAAATTTCTTTTGTACCCATGGGCATGGGCAATTTCGTTGAATCATATAAATTCGGTGTCTTGTGTGCTTGATTGCTTTCTTGTTCATTACATCATGTGTTTGCATGCTTCTTGTGTCCATATACTAATAACAGAGCAAGATTGGGTCTCAGGGCTTGTTCACGATGACAATGAAATAAACAAGCGTGAATTACAAGGTTGAAAAGTTTAATGGAAAGATGAACTTTGGGTTATGGCAACTTAGAGTGAAAGGTCTCTTGACCGAACAAGGGCTAGTTAAAACCCTCTATGAAAATTATAAGAATCTCAAAGATATGTCTGATGATGATTGGGATGACATATGTGAAAGAGCAGTTAGTACTATTCGATTTAATCTTATAGATGATGTCCTCAATAATGTCATGAATATAGACTCGGCTCCAAAGTTATGGTTGAAATCCAAGAGCTTATACATGACAAAATTGTTGACTAACAAGTTTTATTTAAAAAAGAAAATAAAGGCTCTTTAGATGGTGAAAAAGTTAAATTTGACAGATCACTTGAATGTCTTGAATAAGATCTTGATTTAATTGATAGGATCTTGACTCAGTTATTGAATCTAGAAGTTAAGATTGAAGTAGAAGATCAAGCTTTGTTACTTTTGGCTTCACTTCCTCCATCCTATGATCACCTGGTGACTACTCTCTTATTCGTAAAAAAAACTTTTGAGTTTGATGAGGTTAATGCAACTCTTTTATCAAATGAGATAAGAAAAACCCCCGATACTGATCGACTTTAAGAAGAAGGGATTTTAACAAAAAGTGATTCAAGTTAAAGAAAAAAGGTAGATCGAAGTCACAAGGTCCTGAAAATAAGAACCGATTAAAGTTGAGACAAACAAACACTCTTACTTGCTATTACTGCAACAAGGACGAACACTTGAAAAAGGACTACAGAAAGCGCAAAGAGGGTATCGAGAATAAAGAGAAGAAAAACAAGAGCTTAGAATAAGCAAGTATGGAAGCCAACATAAAAAAAGGTGATAAGAATCTAAGACTTTTAAAAAGATTTATATTTGCACACTTGTCTTCACAGATTCTTCAACGAATTCTTCAATTCTTTTCATCTTTCTTCATTGCCTTAGCTGAAATTCAATTGTTTCAGTTATTCATCATCAAAATCTTGTACTTGAATTATCGTGTACCATTTTCTTGTCTTAATGGGAGATTGGTTCAATACTTATTGGGATTATGATAGTTGTTCTGTTCTTATGGGTAATAATGTTGTGTGTATGTTCACATGAATAAGAAAAATAAAAATCAAGATGTTTGATGGGGTGATAAGAGCCTTGACTGAAGTGAGATATATGACTAAACTTAAGAAAAGTTTAATCTCTTTGGGTGCTTTAGATATAAGTAATTGCATGCTTGTGGTAACAGGTAGAGTTCTTAAGATGACTAAACGAGCTTTGATAATTATAAAAAGCTAGTTGAAACTTATACAGGTTGATTGAGAATAATATTCAGGTGGAGCAACTGTGACCATTAATGAAGAGACCAGTGCGGATCATACCACTATTTGGCATATGTATCTAGGGCATATGAGTGAAAAATGTATGATGAAACTTCACAAAAGAAACTTATTGAATGATGTTAAGTCATACAAACTAGATTTTTGCAAATATTGTGTATTGGGAAAGCAATACATGGACTTTCAAAATTGTAAAGCATATGAGCCATGTCATCTAAGACTATGTGCATACAAATGTATGGGGGACTGCACTAGTTAAATCTAATGGTGGAGCTAAAAATTTTATTACCTTTGTAGATAACTAATCAAGAAAAGTTTGGGTCTACTTTATGACAAACAAAGCAGAAACATTTTTAAAATTCAAGCAATGGATGGCAGAAGTAGAGATATACATAGAAAAAAATGATAAAATACTTGAAGTCAGATAATAAGGGAAGTACAAGTCTAATGAGTTTATGGAGTTTTATAGAAATGAGAAAATTAGTCATCACGTTACCACACCAGAAACATCTCAACAAAATGGTTTGGCAGAAAGTGTAATGCCTAGCATTTTTGATATTTTAGAAATTAGATTTAAATTGATTTAAATGTAATTATTAATGTTAATTAATTAATGGTGTTTAATTAATTAAATAGAGTAGGGTATCATGTTGGATCATAGACCTTTTTGGATAGGATCCATGGTTCAAGTCTGGTTTTATTATCCATTGTAATTAAAAATTTATTTTTTTTAAATAAAAAAACTTAATTAATTAAAAAGATTAAGAATAATAATTATCCAATGTGTAGAGCTTCTAGAAGAGAGAGGATGAGACGTCCCCTTGTGGGAATCCTCTTTTTGTTGGAGTCCTACCCAAAGTGGGAGACTCCAACCAAGAGAAAGGGGGAGAGGGCGGTTTTGGGAGGAGTCCCCCACCAAGGAGAACTCAACCCAAAGAACCCTCTCTCCTCTATAAAAGAAGAGAGAGGGATCTCCTCTCCCCCACACGATTTTGAGAGAGAAATAAAGAGAAAGCTAAGGAAAAGAGAGAGAGAAATAAGAGAAATGAAAGGGAGAGAGAAAAGAGAGAAGGGAAGAAAGAGAAGGAATAAGAGAAGGGGGTCAAGGTAAGCCTTCCTCCATGATATATTTTTTAGTTTATTTTTGTAGTATAAGACTAATACAAGGTCTGTATATTGACCTTGGACAACATTTATGTGAGGTGAAAAAGAGATCTACGACCTCTTTTCGGGTTTCTACGGTGTTTCAGGTGTTTTTCATCGTGGTTTGATAACCGTTCGAGTGTTCATTGTATTATTCATGAGTTTATACGTCAAAGGTATGGGGTTTCTCATTATTCGACATGTTTAGAGTTTACTACATGTTGACCAGACATGAAATTATGTTCTTATAACCTGATTGATTTTTTAAAACTCTAGTTTCAATTCTATATATTTGTTTTTAATCATAAGCTTGATTTAATTTGTTTTTCGATGTAAGAATGATGTAGATTAATGATTAATTCAGGTTTTATGTTAGATTTGATTACTGCAACATGTTAGATATGTCTATGCTTAGATTTAATATGGTTTTAATGTATTAGAAATTTATTTGGAGGTTTTATAAACATAAATTTTTTTAAAGAATTGATTTTGTGAAAAATATATTATCTTATGTAAAATATATTTGATTTATGTTATGAATTAGATCTCTATATTATCAGCATGCTTGGATGTGTACATGCATGTATATGTTGTGATTATATCGAATTAAAATCATGATATGTATGCTTTTAGTGTTTTCTGTATGAAAAACATGAAATTTATTATATGTTTCTTAAAAATGCATGTTATATTGTTATTTTTTGTAACACCCCAATTTTTGAAATCATAAATTTTAATAATTTTTTTTTAAATCCCTTTACACGATTTTTAAGAATACAACGAAAACTCTTTTTAGATTCGATTCAAACCTTAGGCGGGTTACAATTACCAACACACACTTGAAAGACTAGAATAATTAAATCAAATTATTAATTAAATCATAATAATTCAAATACAAATCTTTCAAACATCAGAGTTTACAGAACTAAAGAGAAATAATAAAATAAATAAATTCATTTAGTCCCTCCAACAAGCCTAAAGGAATGCGACCCTCTTGACACCACCCGGAGCCTCCTGTCATTGCCCTTTAGCTTATTCATTACTTAAAATATTAAAATATAAGGGCATTAGCCACAACCTCAGTAGGAAAACACCCTATACATAAGCATGAAAAAAACACAAATTCATAAAACATACATCCTTCTTAGTACAATTAAATCAAAGCATGTCATAGCATATAAACACTATACAATTAAAGATCTCAAAAATAATAATTTAATCATGGAGGATTTCATAATAATTCATTCTTACCATCAAGTGATGTACCTGCATAATATCATTAGTAGTCAAGACCACAATCAACCAGATCCATATATGCTAACATGTACTTGAACTAGAAATTATATATGACATGTATAGAGATTTATGCTAATATTTCATGAAACATTTAACCACTGGCGAACTTGATCTAATGCATTGTTTTTCTTTTCTTTCCTGAAGGGTACACACTTAGGACCTAATCCTGACTCAACAATCAGAGGGGGGTTTATTATGCTATGTATTTTAATTAACCCATCGATTCGAAGAACCAATCTAAACATCCACTGAAGCGGTCTTTAACCGAGAGAGAAACTTAATAGTGGTCAAGGAAATCATTTCCTACTCTGCAGAGCCTTACTGTCTACCTAGGATAAATTGACAGACCCAACCCTACATCGATGACTAGGGGCCCAAGATGTGTCAATGCCCTCAAAATATGTTCGTCGGTGAGTGTACCTCCTATCCTCTCCAAGGTAGTCCATTGGAACAAATGGGCTATTAGGTGTTATTTATATTGGGTCTAATTACAACATTGGGTGCACTCAACACCAAACTTAACCACCCCACGCTCCACTATGGGCATCTCAACAAACCACGACCTTACAAGGCAAGAACCCACACCCCCTACAATCACTAAGGTGTCCTAACATAGCTCATTTGAACCCAACTCAAGGTACATACTCAACTTAAGGAGCACCCATGTAACGACCCAAATGATTTCAAACAAAAAATACTATTTTTTTTTCTAAAATGTAATAATGCAACGATTTCATCAATGGACTCGTTTCAACCATACCAAGTACTAGATGGCCCGCTTGAGTGCAATCGCAAGCGTGTCTTAGCCTCCTATTATCAGATTCAGTATGGAACCATCCATTAACGAATCTGATTAAACCATTACATAACAAAAATCATTAATCCAAGTTTTTTATTATTGGCATTGCCTTAATCGAATCAAGTTTTAGGGAGTTAGCCTACGCATGCACCGACGTTTAATCCATTCAACAAGGTTCGAAGTTAAAGCATCTAAATGATAAAATCTTTATGTTATTATTAGGTGAGTAAACACAGTGAAAAAGTATTGAATTTTGAAATCAATTTCATAAACTGGTTTCTTGATTAAATCTCTAGACACATTACATTATGAGAACTACTACCCTCATATACCTGAATAGAAATTGACTATGCATAAAGTAATTGAAATTTATAATTAAACTAATAATCAAATGTCCAATTAAATAGTCTTTTAGCAATTTAGAAAATATTAAAATTTAAATGAAACAAAAAACCCTTGGGATTATCGAAAACATCAGTGTGCACAACCCCTTCCAGTCTCCTACACTCACTCTAGCATCATATATCTCTTGAAGAATCATTTTATTTTGAAAGAATAAGACTTTGGAAAGTTCCAATAAAATTCACATAGATAATGTAAAATACAACACCTAAAGCTTTCATGATATAAATATCTCAGAATTTGCATCAACTATCAACAAGGCAGATATAAAATTTCTACAAGCTATTAATAAATTCAAAATTCATAAGCAAATATGGAATAACAATCTTAAGCATGCTAACTGGTGTAAGTTTTGGAAAACCCCTATTAAAACAATATTTTTATTCAAAATCAAGTGAAAGCCAGACACCAAAAAATATAAAAACCGACTCGCACGAGTGGTGGTGTCTAGGCCAATCTCAGGAAATGGGAAATACTTTGTATTCAACACACAATCTAAACAATTCTTTATTGCCAAAAAGAAAAATTCAATTAATCGAGTGAATAACATAAGAGTGCAGCCCTCTGCAGAGGACTTTAAACAATAATTAACGGCCATATTACAACCCAATTAATAAAGAAATAAAATCCTAATCTAAAAAGAAAAGCAAAAGTGTCTTCAGTGATTGAGTCTTCTTGTCCCTTTGTGTTCCTTGATTGATTATCTTTTTAGGTTTTCTTATTTCTTTGAGGGCACTTCTGAGGGCTTGAGGAGCCTTTTGAGGGCACGAAAAGGGCTCTACAGCACGCTTCAACGCTTTCCTTCAAGAAAAAAAAACATAATATACAGCAGAAAAAAGAAATCTACGAGGAAATCAAAGGTAACTATGCAGAAAAATCATAAAAACATGAACTAATTATCATGAACTAGATTATGGACATGAACTAACTAATAACCAACTTGAAACAACCTACACTAAAAGACAGAATAGCAAAACTACCTAACTAACAAATCAAAAACTAAATTGCAACAAACCAACTACTTGTAACAAATATGAACTAACTAAACTAATGTGTAACAAGCTACTAACTACTTTGAAACAACTCACGACAAATTAACTATTCAAATTAAGAAACACATGAATCTAAATTAACTAGATTTAAATTACTGAGTTAAATCTAAATAAGATGGACTAAAACAAATTAACAAATCTAATTCAAGAACCATGTGAATTAAGAAAGGAAAAAACTAACTAATTAAAACAATGCACTTTGACTGCTTTACAAAAGCAACTTAACTCTAGATCATGGAAACATAGGAATTCAAAACTACTTAAGATATGCTATCTTAATTTAATGAAACTAGTATCAATGTAAACAAAGAGTCACAACTGCATATACAATCAATAAATAAAAGGACGTCAAACATCCTACTTGCAAACCACTTTAAAACAAGTAAAAGAATCAACTAAACATCAAATAAAATAAACCATGTGACTAACCTATGACATGAAAC
Source organism: Nuphar pumila (assembly GCF_984573655.1). NCBI lineage: Eukaryota > Viridiplantae > Streptophyta > Magnoliopsida > Nymphaeales > Nymphaeaceae > Nuphar > Nuphar pumila. The sequence goes on from NC_143257.1 coordinate 14,785,245, forward strand.
ATGCAAGCAAATTTTGATCTATTCTGATTAACCTAAACACAAACACATAAATCGATTCTACTTAATGCATGCTGGAACATTTGAACGAATTGATAACTAAAAGAACTACAAGTATCTAATTTCTAATGAAGTCACACAATGAATTTAATCCAGCATCAACCACAATGTAAAAAGAAAAAAAGGAAACGCTGGAACTAACTAAAACAAGATGTTGACTGAGTAAAGTAACGGCACACAGATTCAATGTAGACTAAATAAACTAAAAATGATGAGACTAATAAATAAGATAAAACACAGATTCAATACCAACTGAATTGATTAAAACGATAATCCAACAAAAAAAATGATAATAAAAAAAATGATAATGACTATTTCTAATGTAATCAATGAAACTGCAATTTTCTGGAAATACAATAAAACAAAACTAACTATTTACTGACAAAAGAAATTACCTAACTTCAATCTATACTATTCTAACAAAGAACGATAATGCAATAATAAAAAAAAATATCGGCTAGTAAAGAAAAACATTATTCATTTGATCTAAAGAACATTGAAATAAAAAAAACATGAAACACATTATTCTAGGCTAGATCTAACCTAAACCTAATCAAGAAACACAAAAATATACGAAACCCTATTCTAAAACTAATGATCTACCTACAAAACATGATTATTCAACACTTTAATCAAGAAACGGCTAATACTATCAAAACAACATATATTTTTTTTCTTTTTCTTTTTTCCAGATGCAAAACATAAAATACTATCTGACATATGCAGATGTTATGAACAACTAAAACTATATGCTATGCAATGTAAAATCTAAATCTATGGTGAAAAAGAGGGAGAAAGAAACGCCCTGTCATGGATCGCCTCCGATGGAAGGGTTGAAGAGAGAAGATGGTTTATCCCGGCAACATACATGCCTCCCCGACAAAGAAGGTAAGAAAATTCGATGAAGATGGGGTTTAGAGGATCGATGAAGTAAAGAATAAGAAGAGGAAGAAGAAGGAGAAATAGAAGGAGAAAAGAAATCGACCAAGAATGAAGAAGAAGAAGGGGGAAGGGAAGATGGAGGCAAGAGGGATGCTGGAAAAAATGTTTTTCCAACCCTCAAAACTACTATTTATAAGCCTAATTAGGTTAAAAATAAAGTTTTCAAAAGGAGTCCAAAATATTTTTCAATTTCCAAAACATGTCCCCTCTTAAAAACGTGTTTTTCAAAGGGGTATTTTCTAAAATTAATTTAAAGTAATAAAGTAAGTCCTAATCTAACTAAATTATGAATTAGAAAAATTCTATCTAATAACAATACCGAAAACACAGAGCCGATTCGAAAAATATATTTTTTTTTCGAAAATTGGGTTTCAAAGCAATTTCTCAAAAATAATAATAAAGACATGTTTTTAATGCAATTTTACACTGTATCATGCATAGAATAAGATGAATAGACATGTAAAATGTATGCATGATCAAATACCCTCATGCTTATCGTTTGCTAGTCCTCGAGCAAACTGAAGCAAAAAGTAAAATATAATAAACTACTCAAAACAAATGCTAACTCACTTTTGTAGGAATCATGGTTGCATTTAGCGTATGCAACAAGCTCTTTCAACCCCTGGGTTACCCCAATGGACGAGTAAGGTCTCATGAGGGTTTGTAGTGATGCTACCTACAAACATTTTTGTCATGTATGAATAAAGTTCAACTTCAAAAATCATTAGGCAGTCAAGGAGTTTGTTTTTACAAATATTTCGTGTCATTACATTATCAAAACATGATTAGAGTCTTTTACCTGCTACCACAGAATAATAGTTTTTCCTTCACTTTTCTAAATAGCATAATCATTTATGTTTTATTTTCAGAAAATCAAATAAGTGCATGTCATTATTTACTAATCCTCACTTATATGTTTTCTGCACAAGTTTCCTCAATATTTGTTTTCTAGCAGTGAACTTTTTGCTCTTTTCATTTTCTATTTCGTGATTTTCAATTTTCCACACTTTTCTTTCTTTTTTTTATTGAGCACTATATCAAATTTCCATTTTTCGTGACCCGTGTTACGGGCTTTGTGTCAGTGACTCCCAGGCCAGACGACCTTAGGGCACCAGATACAAAGTATCCCTCAGACTTAATTGCTTGAGTCACTGGACCTTCAATTTTTATAGTTTTACGTATAGTCTACTTCTCTATCATGTTCAATGTCAACATCTATTAGGCTCTCTATAAAGTTCATGTAACGGGCTTTCGAGTCAATGGCTCTCAAGCTAGATGACTTTAGGGTACTAGGTGTAAACACCCCTCAGGCTCTACTTGCTTGAACAAAATAGGTCACAGATATTAACTTAGACAAAGAAGTGACTTTCTTCATTATCTTTTTTGACATGGAACTGAAACACTTCAACTTGTGTTTGAGCCCAGCTACTGAGGAATACGAAGATATCAAACAACTAAATGTATGCACTTTTTATATTTGAAATCTTATTTTCATAATTGTGTTCATTTGCTTAGTTTTTCAAAAATAAAATAAAATTATGCATATTTATATCTATGATTCAAAATAAGCTCTAACATGTATCTATCATCATTTCTTTAAAATCCACATAAATAATCACATTTTTTTTAGATCCGTGTCAGAAAAAAAAAATTGTGGGGCTTAAAAATTCTCTAAAAACATTAAATGTTGTAAAGCATTCATATAAGTTCAAACTCATTCCTTAAAAGCATATTTGTTTTTTGAGTTTTCATCAATGTGCAAGTACAAAGACAGAAAAAATTTTGGTGTGCAAACTACACCCTCTCCCATGCTTGAATGACACTGTCCTCAGTGGCACATCCCCATGCTTGAATGAAACTAAGTGAATGCATATGAGAATAAAAATAACTAGGAGAAAAGGGGTAGAAGTCACTTGATCCATGCGATGAAACCTGTCTCACAGTTTGTAACTCATAAAATATTAAATACATATATGATATATCATTCACGCTCATGAAGAAAAACTACCTGAAAACAGAAAAACTACTAAAGCTACTAATAGTACATCACAAATATGGGCTGTCTCCCATAAAGTGCTAAGTTTTACGTTCTTAGTCAGACGGATCTCTGGTGACCCTTCATCATCCATGAGATCAATGGACATAAAGTCATGCTCAATCAGGAGTTCTAAGAAAGATGACGTCATCTATGACACTGCGCACTATGTTTCCTCCAACTCTACCCCTATGCATCCTACGATGACTCTCTAAACTAGAAGGACAAAGTTTAGTCTCCTTGTGGAGACTATTCTCAAATGATGAAGAGCCAAAATTTGATCTACTATCATATAGGTAGCATCAAGCAAGGGAGGGTTGTTGTGAACCTACTTGACTATGTCAGGCATTTCGTGCATGTGTACTCCTTGCTTGCTAAAATCACTCAGTTTTTCTAAGGCCTGCAGAACAAGAGCTTGGGAAATATACAAAGAAGGCACAGGTTGTGGGCCCTGTCCGTTCTCCTTAGGCTTGGTGGAAGAGATCGACTGGTTAGTGGTTATGACAGTGGGCTCGTCAGTCAATTCCTGAGTAGAGTGGAATGTCTTTCCACTTCGAAGGGACATAACAGAGTTGACCTTCTCATGGTGGGACTCTATGGGGTATAGGTCGTGATACATGGGTTCCTTACCCTTCGGGTTGACGATAGACTAACTCGGAAGGCTTCCCTCGCTTTGCCTGCTCAAGGTCTAAGCCAACTGTCCTATTTGTGTCTCTAGCTTCGCTATTGACTGCGTGTGAGAACAAAGGGTGGCTTTAATGTCAGAAAAAGCCTCTAACAACTTCCTCTAAAAAGATGAGCTCGATATGGGCTCCTAAGGGAAAGGCAAGCTAAGCACAGGATGGGTCGGTGGCAATGTGGGACGCAAGTAACCTTGTGGAAGGTTACCCTATTTGTGCTGTCTGAGAGGGCAGATAGGGTGGATCGTGTGGATCTCTCCATACAAAGTTAGGATGATTTCTCCATCTTGGGTTATAGGTGGGTGCATAAAGATCATGCACCGGTCTCACGAAACCTTGGGCAGCATTCACTTGCTCCTGAACGAATTCAGAATAGAGTGGTGTTGTAGGACACTCAGAAACAAGATGTGCAGGGCTAGCGCATAGCTCACACACTTTTTCTACTTGATTTATTGAAGCTAAGTTGGCCAGTAATTGATCTACTTTCCTAGTCAACTGGTCTACTTTGATTTGCAAATCATGCTCAGACCCAACTTCGTAAATGTCTCCCTTCTTAGGACCACTAGGAACATGTGTGGTTCTATCAAGCCGCGAGGACAGGACATGATGCATAGCATTTTTTCTCAATGTTTCAAATAGGTCTCATGCCTCATCCTCGCTCTTGAGTATAAACATGCCCCCACACGAAGAGTCAATCATTTGCCTGTCCTTCTTGGTCAGGCCATCGTAAAAGTACTGCACCAGTTGCCAATGGGCACCTGGTGGTGGGGGCACTTCTGGAGAAGTTCTTTCATCCGCTCCCACGTCTAATGGAACCGTTCTCCCTCAATATGAGAGAAATTGGTAATGGCTTTACGAAACTGATTTGTCTTACCAATTGAAAAATACTTCTTGAGAAACTCACGTTGCATGTGTTCTCAAGTGGTAATCTGAACCATATCGAGGGCCTTCAACCAATGCTTGGTTTTATCCTTAAGGGAGAACGGGAACAACGTCAACCTCAATATGTCATCTCCAAAATTATTGATCTACACAGTGGAGCAGATCTCGAGAAACTCATCGAGATGATAATAGGGGTCTTTGTTGTTCAGGTCATAGAAAGATGGAAGCATATGGATTATGTTGGCCTTAGTCTCAAACTGTGATGCTCCTACAATGGGTCTCGTAATGCAGGAGGTCGACGTGTAAGCATTGGGAATGAAATACTTCCTAAGAGGATGGGTCAACTGTTGATCGTGGGCCATAAGACTGGATCAACGAGCTTACCTAATAAGAGACTCGGGGTCCTCTACTATCTCTGCAAGCTCGAGGTCAAGCGAGTGTCACCTTTGCATGCACCTTAGGGTAGACCGGTGCAACAACCATCCTAAGTAACAGGTTTTCTACCTACCTAACGTGCAGTGCGGCCAAAGCACAACAAACCACAAAGCAGGTAAAGAAGAAGAACTAGAAAATGAGAAATAAACAAGCAGCACACACTTGCACCCACATATATTTTTGCAAAAAGTAAACTATGAGCACAATACTAATCGTGCACAGTCACCTCTAAGGGTATCCTAGTAGGTGGGTCATGCAAGAAAGGTAAGCTGGTATCTAGGGTTTGCAAGCAACGTGGTTCTATACCTAAATACTGAAAAGAAACTAAACAATTCTAGTTAATGAATAGGGAGAAAGAAACTAAACAATCCTAAGTAAAGATAGAAAAGAAACTAGCAACCTATCAAAATGTGAACAAACACTTAGCAATAAAGTGAATACTCGTATTAATCACCGTCCCCCGACAACGATGCTAAAAATTTGGTGTAAGTTTTGGAAAACCCTTTTTAAAATAATATTTTTATTCAAAATCAACTAAAAGCTAGACACCAAAAAATATAAAAACTAGCTTGCACGAGTTGTGGAGTCTGGTTCAATCTCAGGAAACGGGAAATACTTCGTATTCAACACACAATCTAAACTACTCTTTATTGCGAAAAAGAAAAATTCAATTAATCGAGTGAATAAGGGAAGAGTGCATCCCTCTGCGGAGGACTTTAAACAATAATTAATGGCCTCATTACAACCCAATTAATAAAGAAATAAAATCCTAATCTAAAAAGAAAAGCAAAAGTGTCATTCGTAATTGAGTCTTCTTGTCCCCTTGTGTCCCTTGATTGATTGTATTTTTAGGTTTTCTTATTACTTTGGGGGCACTTCTGAGGGCTTGAGGAGACCTCTGAGGACACAAAAAGGGCTCTACAACACGCTCCAATGCTTCCCTGTAAGAAACAAAAAAAACAAAACACAGCAGAAAAAAGAAATCTATGAGGAAATCAAAGGTAACTATGCAGAAAAATCATAAAAACATGAACTAATTATCATGAACTAGATTGTGGACATGAACTAACTAATAACCAACTTGAAACAACCTACACTAAAAGACAGAATAGCAAAACTACCTAACTAACAAATCAAAAACTAAATTGCAACAAACCAACTACTTGTAACAAATATGAACTAACTAAACTAATGTGTAACAAGCTACTAACTACTTTGAAACAACTCATGACAAATTAACTATTCAAATTAAGAAACACATGAATCTAAATTAACTAGATTTAAATTACTGAGTTAAATCTAAATAAGATGGACTAAAACAAATTAACAAATCTAATTCAAGAACCATGTGAACTAAGAAAGGAAAAAACTAACTAATTAAAACAATGCACTTTGACTACTTTACAAAAGCAACTTAACTCTAGATCATGGAAACATAGGAATTTAAAACTACTTAAGATATGCTATCTTAATCTAATGAAACTAGTATCAATGTAAACAAAGAGTCACAACTACATATACAATCAATAAATAAAAGGACGTTAAACATCCTACTTGCAAACCACTTTAAAACGAGTAAAAGAATCAACTAAACATCTAATAAAATAAACCATGTGACTAACCTATGACGTAAAACATGCAAGCAATTTTTGATCTATTCTGATTAACCTAAACACAAACACATAAATCGATTCTACTTAATGCATGCTAGAACATTTGAACGAATTGATAACTAAAAGAATACAAGTATCTAATTTCTAATGAAGTCACACAATGAATTTAATCCAGCATCAACCACAATGTAAAAAGAAAAAAAGGAAACGATGGAACTAACTAAAACAAGATGTTGACTGAGTAAAGTAATGGCACACAAATTCAATGTAGACTAAATAAACCAAAAATGGTGAGACTGATAAATAAGATAAAACACATATTCAATATCGACTGAATTGATAAAAATGATAATCCAATAAAAAAATGATAATAAAAAAAAATGATAATGACTATTTCTAATGTAATCAATGAAACTGCAATTTCTTGGAAATACAATAAAACAAAACTAACTATTTACTGACAAAAGAAATTACCTAACTTCAATTTAAACTATTCTCACAAAGAATGATAATGCAATAATAAAAAAATATATCAGCTAGTAAAGAAAAACATTATTCATTTGATCTAAAGAACATTGAAATAAACAAAACATGAAACATGTTATTCTAGGCTAGATATAACCTAAACCTAATCAAGAAACACAAAAATATATGAAACCCTATTCTAAAACTAATGATCTACCTACAAAACACGATTATTCAACACTTTCAAGAAACAGCTAATACTATCAAAACAACATATATATTTTTTTCTTTTTTTTTTGTAGATGCAAAACATAAAATACTGGATGACATATGCAGATGTTATGAACAACTAAAACTATATACTATGCAATGTAAAATCTAAATCTATGGTAAAAAAAAGGAAGAAAGAAACGACCTGTCATAGATCACCTCCGATGGAGGGGTTGAGGAGAGAAGATGGTTGATCCCAGCTGCATACACGCCTCCCCAACGAAGAATGTAAGAAAAGCCGATGAAGACAGGGTTTAGAGGATCAATGAAATAAAGAATAAGAAGAGGAAGAAGAATGAAAAATAGGAGAAAAGAAATCGACCAAGAATGAAGAAGAAGAAGAGAGAAGGGAAGATGGAGGCAAGAGGCCAGAGAGGCAAGAGGGCTGCTGGAAAAAATATTTTTCCAACCCTCAAAACTACTATTTATAAGCCGAATTAAGTTAAAAACAAAGTCTTCAAAAGAAGTCTAAAATATTTTTCAATTTTCAAAACAAGTCCTCTCTTAAAAACATGTTTTTCAAAGGGGTATTTTCTAAAACTAATTCAAAGTAATAAAGTAAGCCCTAATCTAACTAAATTATGAATTAGAAAAATTCTATATAATAAGAATAGCAAAAAACACAGGGCCGAATCGAAAAATATGATTTTTTTCTAAAAATTGGGTTTTGAAGCAATTTCTCAAAAACAACGATAAAGGCAAGTTTTTATAGCGATTTTACACTGTATTATACATAGAATAAGATGAATAAACATGTAAAATGTATGCATGATCACTAACATCAACTCCAGATAAGAACAAGATATATATCAATGAGCCTAAATTTATCAACTTTCAGGAAACAAGAATAATTTGCAGTAACATAAAGTAAATTAAAGCAAAGTGCAGTAAAATAATGTGAGCAAGTATTTTATGTTTTCTCTTGATTACCTAGTCTACCTAGGTATGACGTAGACCAACTTGAAATAGGCTGATAACTCAGGTGTTTATTATGCTATGTACTTTATTATGCACAAGAAGCCCCTTAAGTCGTAACCCCCAAGGATAGAGCCCACACACTGTGAGAGGAAACGGATCCTCTGAGAGAATTCTAATCGGAAGAGTGACGCTTGCACCACAACAATGATCATGATCATTTACTTCTGTAAAACTACCTGAGAACTGCCCACCTTGGATAAAGTGATAGTCCCGGTCCCTCTAACCTCCCTAGCTAGAAGATCGATGAGGTATTGCCCCTCGCAAGTTCAAACCAACGTGTCCAGGAAGTTTCATACCTTCTACCCTCTCTAAAGTAGATCGCTTTCAAGCAACCAGTTAAGCATACCTCGATGAAACAAGGCACACCCGAAAGGGCTATAGTAGGGTATCTTTAAAATTAGGTCATAGGTAACACATGCAACTACCATTTAGGCCAGTGCACTTCTATCTCATTGTTCCCTCTTATGGAACCATTAATATCTTAATTTCATCAAGGACACCAAGTGCTTATCAAACCCTATGGGATTTCACAGTTCTTGCATGTATTTACAAATACTGCATATCAAAGCATAACATGCATTCACAAAATCAGGAATCATGTTAATCATACTATTTAGCAATTCATTCATGTAGTATCATATTATTTCCAATATTGCAGAATAAACATGCAACAATATTACATATACATTATCCTAGATCCTCATATATGGTCAATATGAAACAACATTAACATGCTCATATTCATTTCTTCATATGCTTTGCATTTACAATCATACTCACAATCAGATTATCATAAAAATCACATAATCGAACTGTCATAATTTAACAAGTCCACAAATCTCAATTAAACATGTATAGGAACAATCAATCTCACTGTTATCTCTATTACAAATATTTATATCAGACCAAATACGATTCAAAATTGAATTTATGAAAAGTTAAAAAAAACATCAAAATATAATCAAAGTCATACACTCGACTTTTCTAATAAGATCTCTCATAAACCCTTATCGATCAAATCAATATGACTCTAATTAATATCTTAACCTTTCAGTTCTCAAATCATATCAAACCTAATTAAAATATCTATGATAACATACACATTAAAGAACTCATTACAACTAGCCCATAACTAAAAACACCTAAGTCTTTTTCCCCCGATTTAAGCCCCCATAAGCCCAAACTGAAACGACCCACATATTTCTAATTACGTTCAATTGTAATAATGCTTAAACAAGATGAATACACATTACTTAAACTCAATTCATGATATTCAAACTACAAACAATTCATATATCAATTGATTATGCCTTTAGAATCAATCAAAATAATATATTTGCAAAACAATGAGAAATGAGTCATGTATTAAGCATACAATTCACATAAACATTTAGCTCAGATCTTTTCACATGTCTAACTCATTAATCTTGATGCAATATGGCATATAATCACCAATAATATGCATTACATGTCAGAAATATATTAAAATCATAAGTCTCTAACACGTTGCTAAATAAAAACAAGTATAAGTTTTTGGAACAAATTTGGATCTCTGGTGACCCGATTTTATAAAATCTTTCAAAACTAATAGAGCACTGATAAAATCATGATATTTTTATCGTGGTTACATATACATGTCAAGAATATAACTCAATAAACCGTTTTAAAAATAATGAATATAAAAATAATTAAAAGTTTTTTATGAAACCCTGTCCTGACAGAGTTTTGACCCAGAATCTATAATCTACATGATTTTAATCTGATTAAAATATTTTTAAAATTTATAGAAAATGTATTTGACAAAACCCTTTTCACACATTCTGTTATTAGGTATTAAGATTCACCCAAAAGTTTTATAAAATATTTGAAATCATTTTTCAAAGTCATTTATAACTTTGATCGAAGATGAGTCAAAATCATCCTGAAAATAGGGCCAGAAATTAGGACTTTATTGAAATAGGTATAACTTCAACAATACGGATCCAAAATGAGCGAAACAAGATTCTATATTTAAGATCAAGATGTGTAGATAATTGTGGTGATTTTATTTAGATTTTTTGGACTGGTATTCATAGAGATCAATTTTTTTTTCGAAATTGAATTGAAAAAGTTTATCTAACATTACAACTTTAGGTTTCTCAAAAAACAATTTTGTAAAAAACCATTTTTATATTATAAAACATTTAGAATCTAATTATTTTTTATTTGATCTTACTTAATACAGATAATACATAAATAACACCATAAAGAATCATATTATGATTGGATCTAATACAAAATAACAACAGAGCCCTAATTTCGCATATTTCTCACAAAATATTTTTAGGGAAAACTCATTGTTTGTGTTTTTCAATCCAAGAAATGACTTCTTTAATCATGAAAATGTGAAGAACAAATCAAGAACATATTTAAAATTGCTTAAAAACAAAATAATCCAATCATACATGCTTCAAGTGTATGAAAAACATCGACTGCGTAAATCTTACCTATCAATGATACATTTTTACGATTAGAATAAAAGAAACGAATGAGCTGACATCTTTTCCACCACCACCAAGTGACTAAGTGCAGGTCTAATGGATACACAAGGGTTCTCCAAGCCTTCTACACATTTTGGAAGAGAGAAGAAACCAAGAGCAAGAAGGAAAAGAAAAGAGAGAGAGAGAGAGAGAGAAGAAGAAGAAGAGAGAAAGAGAATTTTCTCAAAAAAGTGAGGGTGTGTGTGGGTGGGGTGTATTTTTATAAACTTCCTAACCCTAGATTAATAAGGTCTGGACTCTCCCTCTCCAAAAACATGTGGAGGGAGAGAGAAGATTATTCTAGAAAAAAATAAGCTTCTAGACTCCTAATTTTTAATTATTTGATTTTTTTCTTTTTCTTTTATATTTTATTATTTTATGAGATAATAAAGTTTGACTTTTCAACATTTAATTCTAGCTAAGAAATTCATGTGGACTCTTCTAGATGTGTTGGAAGTCCCTTATATTTAAAACTTTAAAAATATTTAATTTAAAAGCCTTAATTATCCCCTCTTTATTTTGCTTAATTTAAATTTTTATGAATTTAAAACTAGAGGTTATGAAATTAATATAGACTCTTGGATCCAAATGGAGATCTACATTGGACGTTCCCCATGAGGGTCCAAATACTAATTAAAATTGGATCCAAACCAAACCCCGGATCCAACTTGGATCCAGACAGCAATTTTGGATCCAGACCCAAAATTCAAGATTCAAATCACAACAACACAGAAAATTCTTTAAGATTTATCTCTTTTGATTATTCTTGAAATATTATTCATATCTTAAGGAAAAAAGTTATAATTAATTAAAATCAAGAAAATCAAGAAAATCAAGAAGATCAAGAAATCTAGAAAATGAAGAATATCATAAATTCAAGATTTTTAAGAAAATCAAGAATGCACAATAATAATCATATTCATATCAATTCCATCATATATTCATTTTAATTATCAAGAAAATCTTAAGTTTTACAACCTAAGAGTATCTCAAGGTACGTACTCACATTAAGGAGTACCCAAGAGTTCAGTTAGAGTGTATGTGTGTATATGAGCATGTTTATCAAAGCAAAATAAGGTACTCATAAGCAACCCACAGGTTTTACTGAACCTGACTCGTATTTGAACCCTATGTATGCATGCTTCACATGACTTACTGTAAAACCTGAGATTTTTCCTTGATAATTAAAATGAATAAATGATGAATTATCGGTGCATTCATGACTATAATTGTAAATTCTTGATTTTCTTGATATTATTAAATTTCTTGATATTCTTGATTTTCTTGATTTTGATTAATTATGAACCTTTGTCACAAGTTATGAATATTATTTTAAGAATAATTGAAAAAGCTAAAATATGTGGATTAAATAAAAAAGTAAATGATTTTAGACTATAGCTTTTGGATTTAAATCTAGTCTCATTCGATTGGACCCATAGTGTAGGACACTCTAAACAATATCATTATTATTTTGACAGAAATTTTACCCAATCAGTGGCTCATCTATTAAATCAGAGTTGACCTTGACGTTCCTCATTTTGAGGGCATCAAAATTAAATATCTATATGCCCAAATTGATATTGATTTAAGCATTTTATCATCGATTGAAGTTCATGCCCAATTATAAGTAAAAAATTAACATTTTTCAACATCGATTAAAATTTCTTGTCAATCCACATGTGTATGATTAAATCTAGGACCACCATGATGATCTACATTTTGAGGTCTATCAAACTGACTATTTAAACATCAAATTCTGATGAGTCTTTGGGTCTGTAAGCTTCCCGAATGGTTACCATGTCACTAGAGCCCAAGTCAAGGTAAAAAGTCCCTACTTTTCTTTTATAACTTAAGTAATTTCAAAATTTAATTAATTAGGTCCCATAATTTATTTTTTTATTTTATTAATAAAAAATTTAATAAATATTAACTTCTTATATTAAAGATGAGACTTTTGTCTAAGCTCATCTATAAATAGAGGCCCTCATGAGAAGGATTAACAAGGTTAGTTCTTTTTCTTTCTTTCTCTCTTCTTTTTTCTCTTTTTATTTTGGGTTTTCTCTCTCCTCCCAAACATGTAGAAACTTTAGAGAATCCTTATGCAATCATCAGACCTGCACTTAGTCGTTGGGTGGTAGTGGAATAGGAGTCAGATCATCCATTCATTCATTCTAACTGTGAAAATCGATCATAGACAGGTAAGATTTACATAGCTGATGTTTTTACACCCTTGGAGCATATATAATTGAAGTATTTTGATTTTCAGCAACTTTTAATATGTTTTTGATCTGTTGTACATGTTTTCTTGGTGAAAGAAATCATTTCTTGAATAAAAATATATAAATATGATATTTTTTCCCAAATTTTAAGAAACATGCGAAATTAGGGCTTTGTTATTATTTAGCATTAGATCTAATCATATTATGATTATTTATGGTGTTATTCATGTATTAACCTGTATTAAGTTAGATCAAATAAAAAATAATCAGATTCTAGAGGTTTTATAATCTTAAAAAGGGTTTTTACAAAAACATTTTTTGAGAAACCTAAAGCTATGATGCCAGATAAATTTTTTTCGATAAATTTTAGAAACAAATCAATAACTCTATGAATACTGGTCCAAAAAATCTAAATAAAATTATTATGATCATCTATACATCTTGATCTTGAGTTTAGAATCATGTTTTGCTCATTTTGGATCTGTATTGATGCAGATATTCTTGTTTTAATAGAACCCCAATTTCTGACTCTGTTTACAGGATGATTTTGACCCATCTTTGATAAACATTATAAACGCCTATGAAAAATGACTCCAAATATTTTATAAAAAATTTGGGTGAATCTTAATACCTAATATCAGACTGTGTAAAAAGGGTTTTATCAAAACTATTTTGGATTTTTTTTAAGAAATACCTTAATTTGATCAAAATCCTATAGATTACAAATTCTGGACAAAAACTTTGTCAGAAAAGGGTTTCATAAAAGATTTTTAATTATTTGTGTATTTTTTTTTCAAATGGTTTGTTGGGTTGTATTCTTGACAGGTACAGGTAACCATGATAAAATTACCGCTATTTTATCAATGTTCTGCTATTCTCGGCGGATTTTGTAAAATTAGGTTATCAGAGATTCGAATTTGTTTTAACAACTTATACTTGTTTTTAATTAACGTGTTAAAGACTTATGATTTTAAAATATTTTTAATATGTATTGAATATTATCAGTGACTATATATCATATTGCACCAAGATTAATGAGTTAGACATATGATAAGTTCTTATTGTAATATTTATGTGAATCGTATGTGTAATACATGACTCTTTTTGCATTGTCCTGCAAATATATTATGTTAATTTATTCTAAAGGCATACTTAAATGAGATATAAATTATTTGGACTCAAATGTCTTGTTTGCTTGAGAAACATGGGCATATAATATACGTTGAGATGGTCAATAAGATTTTGGCATACCTTTCTTATACAATTATATCTAAGGTGATATATTGATTTATGTGGTGAAATAATGTATATATGACTTTCATCCTGTATGCATAACTCGAACAATATAGGAGTTACGTATGATGAGGTTTAGTTGCTTCATATTATGAATGTGCATGTTCACGTATGCATGCATAGAACTCATGTTTTGTTTATGCATGCTTCAAGGTTCAATTTACGAAAATACAATGTTTCTTGTGGCAATGATTGATGTGTAGGATAATATTCTTCTGTATGATATGATTTAAATGCCACGTGATGTAAAATTATGAATGCATGCGATAAATGTTTAAGTTTAATAGTGAACTATGGTTTATAGAACCTTATTTGGTTAAATGTGTGCTCGTGTTGTTGGTGGTTATAGACCCTTAGAGTGGTCAATTGTATTGAGGCATGTATGACAATAGTTTTCATTGGATATGGTACCCGTTGAGGAACTGCTTCCAAAGGATTCTCCATAAGGGTGTGTATGACCAGATCAGGTAATACGCTAAAGCGGTAAGTCCTTGTGAGAAAGTGCATTATTCAAGAGTGGGTAGCCCGCAAAGATGGTATATTTCTGTGAGGAAGTGCATTGTCCATGACCAGACATGTCATCCGTCTAGGGCAGCAACTCCTTATGAGGCAGCATATTTTCCAAACCAAGTAATCTAGCGTGGATCTTGTAAATCTTTATTATGAATAAATGAAATATTGTGATAAACGTGATGATCTTCTGAGATGATTGAGACAGCTAGTTATGAATCTATAGATTTAACTTTTCTGTTGTAGCAAGATTATATGTTGAACTCAGATGTGATAATCAAATCCTTATCAATTTTCGATCTTGATATGGGTTATGATTATGATGCTTATGTTAGCGTATAGGTGAATGACACATCACGCCTATAAATGACTAGGTTGACTTATTAGGTGAATGACGCATCACGCCTACATAGTTTTCTTGCAAATGGTTTTATTATGATTATCTGATTTAAATATATCACACCTATGTATCATGATTAGTGTGTATCATGAATATCTAACTGATTTACTTAAAAAGTATATGCATGTGTTTCACACTTGAATGACCAAATATGATTTAACATATTGTTTATAAGAATTATAAATGCATATAAAAATGATACAATGATTTGAATGTATGAGAGCAGAAGTGAGTGGTCATGATCATCGTTGTGACGCTGGTGTCACGACCTCGAGTTGAGTTGTCTCGGAGCGGCCGTTTCCTCTCACGATTTTGGGCTTCGTCCTTGGGGGATATGACTCAGGAGGCTACTCGGGTATAAGAAAATATGTAGCATAATAAACACCCGAGCTAGTCAGCCTATTTGGGGTTGGTTTACGTCATACCTAGGTAGATCAAAAAATCAAGATAAAACATAAATTACTTGCTCATATTATTTTATTGGACTTTACTTTATTTTATATTACTGCAAATTATCCTTATTCATAAAAGTTGGTAAATTTATGCTCATTGATATATGTCTCATTCTAATATGGAGTTTGATGTTAGTATATTTAAGATCATTATTCCATACTTGCTTATAAATCTATAATTCATGAATAGCTGGTAGAAACTTTATATTTGCCTTGTTGATAGTTGATGCAAATTCTAAGATACTTATATCATGCAAGGTTTATGTGTTGTACATTGCATTAGCTGTGTGAGTTTTACTGAAACTTTTCAAAGTCTCATTTTTTCAAAATAAAATATTTTTTAAGAGACATGTGATGGCTAGAGCGAGTGCAGAAAGTTGGAAGGGGTTGTGCACACTGTTATTTTTTATGATCCCAAGGGCTTTTTATTTTATTTGAATTTTAATACTTTTTGAATTGTTAAAGGACTATTTAATTGGACATTTGATTATTAGTTTAAATTCAGAATTTCAATTACTTTGTGCTTAGTTAATGTCTATTCAGATATGCGATGGTAGCAGTTCTCTTAAAGTAATATGTTCAGAGATTTAACTAAGAAACCAATTTATAAAATTGATTTAAAAAATCAATATTTTTTTGTTGTGTTTACTTAGCTAATAATATCATAATGATTTTATCAGTTGGATGATTTAACTTCAAACCTTATTCTACGGAGCTACTAAACGTCGATGCATGCGTAGGCTAACTCCCTAGAGCTTGATTCGATTAAGGTGAAGCCAATGATGAAAACTTAATATATTAATAATTTCTTTTATGTAATGGTTTAATCAGATTCGTTAATGGATGGTTTCACACTAGATATGATATTAAGAGGCTAAGACACGCACGCGCTCAAGTGAGCCGTCTAGTACTTGGTACGATTGAAATGTGTCCATTGATAAGACCGTTGCATTATTATATTTAAAAAAAAAGAAAACAAAGAAAAGAGAAGAATAGATTCAACCTTATAAAAAAAATCTGGTATTTTTGGTTTAAAATCGTCCGGGCCGTTACACTTACAACATGTCACATACCATATATCACACTCCATGATTCATGAGACTCATTTCAATTTAGCATGAACCATAAATTTCATAGAATAACATGATCATGCATACTATTTGGTCTAATTATCATGCTTAATTCTCATGTTTAATATGCAGTCTCATATGCCATCATGTCCAAATAATTCACATGCATACATACAATATATTCATGATAAATTTTATATTAACATATGTATGATTAACATCTCATATCAAAATCAAGCATATGATTTTAAAAACATAATTTCACAAGTCAAGATATTATCTAAAATCAAGAAATGTATAATATCAAAATTTATATGTTGTTCATGGATCTGACAGACCATCAAAATAAATAGATATAACTCTATAAAAAATTTCCATCATGTCAGAGGATATTAACTTTCAATTCCAAGTGGTAGATCTCAAAAAAAAATTTGTTTGCCCATAAAAATTTATGGACCCAAAATTGTTTTTATGTTCTTGACAAAACCTAGCCTAATCTGAGAGGGATTCATCCTCCCAAATTTTTTGGTGAAAGGTATGCTTGTTAGCTTTCAGAATCATTTGAGTTTATTGAAAAACTGCATCATATGAATTTTTGAGGTTTTCTGGACTGGACCTTGCTTGAGACAATTTCAGATCTAGGTTTTCTTCAAAATCTTGAATTTTTCAAGAATTGTGTGAGCTTTCAAGATTTATAGAAAATGAAATATATTTTTATTTTATTTTTTTCATATCTATTCACATGATATAAATGACATATCCAAAAATTAGTCATTAACTTAAAATCATTAATTTATTAGATTTTTTGCAAAATCGACTATCAAGAATCGCTCTGCACGTAGGACAGAATTTTTGTCTTTGGTTGCAGCAGTCATAACCTTCACTTTTGTACCACAAATAATGAAAATATTTTTCTGAGATACCTCTTAGATATCTGAAAAGTCTCTATGAAAGAGTTTGGCCATTGGTGATTCGATTTGAGAGGTAGAATTATTTTATTATGATAGATTGATCAAGAAAATCAAGAAAGCATGAAAAATATAATATAAATTATGAGAAAAATAAGAAAACTCAAGCATCATCATGGAATAACATATTTTAATCATGCATCAACCCATGAACTGTATCTAAAGAGATGTCATATGATTATTATACATGCCTTGGAATCTAAACTATCAAACTAAATCATGATTTTTTATGCTCTAAACATTGTTACCCCATCATATAATGGATATTTGATCATATTCATTCTAATCTTGCTAAAACAATAACATACATCATCTAAAAATTACAATACCTCTAAGAAATATATATCTCAAATATAATTTAATTTGTACAAGAATCATAAGAAACCCTAAACAATCATTAAAACATGGTTTCTTTATGCAATAACATATTGTTTAATCATGTTGTATAATGAAAAATACAATTAAGCATCCATACATGTCATAATGTATAAATTCAGATCTTTGTTAACCTATTTTTGGAAAACCCATCAAAAATCATAAGTAAAAATTACACGCTTAAAACTTTACTGGGAAATCCCCTATGTCTTAAAAAAATAGTTCAAGAAACAAAACAAAAAAATTTGTTATAATAAAATCAGGAAAAATCTGAGACTAAACTCTATCCATAAAAAATATATGACAGGTTCTGTCAACTGCAAAAATTCATCCTGGTTTGGTGATTTTGTACAGACCTATAGAAATATCTTTTGACAAAACCCTTTTTACAGGATCATATTATACATATTACCTTTCACCCAAATTTTTCTTAATTTATTCGGATTAGTTTTGGTTGGGTTTTTAGAACTATCAAAAGAGTTAGTCGGAACAATCCTATAGACAGGGCAGAAAACCTATACTCTGTTGCAATAGACGTTTTAGCCTCAAAACAGATCCAAACGAAGTGAAACAAGATTATAAATTCAAGCCCTAGATGAGTAGAACACTTTAATATTTTTAGTTTTATTTATTGACTTCATTTTCATAGAGATATTAATTTATTTCTGAAATAGGTCAGGATAAAAAAATAAGGATAGAATAACCAAGATTCAATCTCATGCAAGATCAAAGGAGCAAGAACATGATTCAAGGTAAAAATCCATACAATCATGATTTTATAGATCTGTTTTAATGTATGATATTGAATTAAAAACACTTTTAAAACCTTTTTCAAGCCTATTCAAGATCTGATCCACCATGGATCAGCCTGTAGAATCACGATTTATATGTTTGTATTCGATCTATGCTACGTGTAGGATGAATCCTACCTGAAACATGTTTTTGAAACCACCAAAACCTTCGTCTCCCATTCTAGAATCTTGGAGTAGCTTTAATGGTTGCTGGAAAAACCTTAAGGAAGAAGAAAAAAGAAGGAGAAGAAAAAAAATAGAGAATTCTAATGAGAATAGGAGAGGAAGAGAGAACTAACCTTAATCCTTTTCGTGAGGGCCTATAATTATAGATGGGCTTATACAAGAGTCACATCTCTAACATAAGAGATTAATATATATTAATTTTATTTATTAATAAAATAAGTAAATAAATTATGGGTCTTAATTCATTAGATTTCAAAATTACTTAAGCTATAAAAGAAAAGTTTAAACTTCTTACTCTCGCTTGGGTTTTAGTGACATGGTAACCTTTCGGGAGGCCTACAGACCAAAAAACTCAACAGAATTTGATGTTTAAATAGTGGATTTGATAGCCCTCAAAACGTAGATCATTATGGTGGTCTTAGATTTAATCATATATATACGAATTGACAAAAAAATTTAGTTGACCCTGAAAAATATTATTTTTGATGTACAATTAGGCATGAACTTCGATCAATGACAAAATGCTCAAATTAACTTCAATATGAAAGTGTAAATAGTCGATTTCGATGCCCTTGAAATGAGGAACATCAAGGTCAACTCTGATTTAATAGTGATGCATCAATAGGCTAAATTTTTTGTCAAAACAATAATGACATTATTTAGAGCATTCGACCCTATGGGTATAATCTAATGAGATTGGATACAAAAATCCTGCGTTATATCCAATCTAATTCATCCCTAATTAGATCCAAATGTCATAAATTATATCCAACCTAATTGGGTTAAATTCAAATACCATGAGTTAAATCTACTATTTAATTTAAGGTCTGAATCCATATTGGATACGAATGCTAGGATTTAGATCGAAATCCATATTGGATACAAATGTTAGGATTTAGATCCAAATCTAATATCCATAATCGAAAAATATTAAAATCATTTACTTTCTTGTTTAGTATACAAATTTTAAATTTTACAATTATTCTTGCAATGTTCTTCATAACTTAAGACTTAATTTAATAATAATTCAAAAATCAAGAAAATCAAGAATTTTATAAAAACCAAGAAATTATATTTTTTAAATCAACAAAAATCCAAACTCGTCGAATAAGATCTCCTACAAGAGCTACGGCTCATAATGGATCTAACTAGAGTCCTAGTTTAACTTAAACTCTTGAATTTTGCCTACATTTAAAACTGGTTTTTGACTTGAATTTAAAAGTTAAACTAAAGCAAAATCGCAATTGTTATATTTTACCCCCCTTAAAAAAATTTCGTCCATGAAATTTGATATAAGTATCAAACAAAAGAACTACCAAAATATAGTTCATCAAGTTTTCATTGTGCACTCTGATTAAATATTTACCCTCAAAGATTAATATTTATCTCTAAAAAAAATGTTTATATAAGTTTCAAAACCCTACAGTTAGGTCTATGATGTGTGGTTCCTGGAATGTGTCTAGATTCCCACATTACACTAAATTTTTTAAGCAATAATAATCAAGCAATAAAAAATTTAAGCTAACCCATACTTATAGTAATGACAGGATGATCGACGGGCCAAGAGTCACAAATCCTTTACTTAGGCTATGATACCAAACCTATAACACCCAAATTTTTTAAACCAAAAATCTTAGAAATTTTTTGTTTTTTTTTTCAAAAATCTCTTTACATGATTTTTAAGAACACAGCGGAAACTCCTTTTAGATTCGATTCAAACCTTGTGCAGGTTACAGTTACCAACATACACTTGAAAGACTAGAATAATTAAATCAAATCATTAATTAAGTTATAATAATTCAAATACGAGTCTTTCAAACATCAGAGTTTACAGGACTAAAGAGAAATAATAAAGTAAATAAATTTATTTAGTCCCTTCAACAAGCCTAAAGAAATGTGACCCTCTTGAGACTACATCGAGTCTCATGTCATCAACCTCTAGCTTATTCATTACCTGAAATATTAAAATGTAGGGGCATTAGCCACAACCCCAGTAGGAAAACCCCCTACACATACGCATGGAAAGAACACAAATTCATAAAACATATAGCCTTCCCAGTGCAATTAAATCAAAGCATGTCATAGCATATAAACTCAACACAGTTAAAGATCTCAAAAATAATAATTTAATCATACAAGATTTTACAATAATTCATTCTTACCATTAAGTGATGTACCTGCATAATATCATTAGTAGTCAAGACTACAATCAACCAGATCTATATATGCCAACATATGTTTGAACTAGAAATTATATATGACATGCATAGAGATTTATGCCAATATTCCATGAATCATGTAACCATTGGTAAACCTGATCTAATGCATTAATTTTCTTTTCTTTCTTGAAGGTACACACTCAGGACCTAATCCTGACTCAATAATCAGATGGAGGTTTATTATGTTGTATTTTAATTAACCCATCGATTTGAAGAGTCAGGCCAAACAATCACTGAAGTAGTATTTAACCGAGAGAAAAACTTAATAGTGGTTTAGAGAATTGATTCCTACTCTGCAAAGACTGACTATCTACCTAGGATAAATTGAGAGCCCCAACCTCCTACGTCGACGATTGGGGGCCCGATAAGAGTCAATACCCTCAAAACGTGTGAGTTGGCGAGTGTACCTTCTATTCTCTCCAAGGTAGGCCACTGGAATAAATGAGCTATTAGGTATTATTTATATTGGGTCTAACTACAACATTGGGTGTACTCAACACCAGGCTCAATAGCCCTAAGCTCCACTATGTGCAGCTCAATGAACCACGACCTCACAAGGCACGAACTCACACCTTCTACAGTCATTGAGGTGTCCTAACATAGCTCATTTGAACCAAACTCATGGTACGTAATCAACTTAAGGAGCAACCAAGAGTATCTCAAGGTACATACTCACATTAAGGAGTACCCAAGAGTCCAGTTAGAGTGTGTGTGTATATAGGCATGTTTATCAAAGCCAAACTAGGTACTCACAAGCACTACACAGGTTCTACCAAACCTGACTCACATTCGAGCCCCATGTAGGCATGCTTCACAAGATTTACAACATATCACATGCCACATATCACACTCCATGATGTATGAGACTCATTTCAATTTAGCATGAACCATAAATTTCATAGAATAACAATGCATGATCATGCATACCATTTGGTCTAGTTATCATGATTAATTCTCATGTTTAATATGCAGTCTCATATGTTATCATGCCTAAATAATTTACATGCATACCTACAACATATTCATGACAAATTCTATATTAACATATTCATGATTAACATCTCATATCAAAATCAAGCACATGATTTTAAAAACATAATTTCACAAGTCAAGATATTATCTAAAATCAAGATTTATATAATATCAGAATTTTTATGTTGTTCATGGGTTTGATAGACCATCAAAACGAATAGATATAACTTTATAAAAATTCACCATCATTTTAGAGGATATTATCTTTCAATTCCAAGTAGTAGATATCAAAAAAACTAATTTTTTTGTTCGTGAAAATTCATGGACTCAAAACTATTTTTCTGTTCTTAACAAAAGTTGTCAAAATCTTGCTTGCTAAAGAAGTAGTCACTAGGCCTAATCTGAGAGGAATTTCATTCTTCCAATTTTTTTGGTGAAAGGTATACTTGTTAGCTTTCAGAATCATTTGAGTTTGGTAAAAAACTGCATCATATAAATTTTGTAGGTTTTCTTGACTAGACCTTGCATGAGACAATTCCAGATCTAGGTTTTTTGCAAAATCTTGAATCTTTCACGATTTGTGTGAGCTTTCAAGATTGATAGAAAATGAAACATATTTTTCTTTTATTTTTTTTAGATTTATTCATATGATGTGAATGACATATCCAAAAATCACTCATTAACTCGAAATTATCAATTTATTAAATTTTTTACAAAACTTAATATCAAGAATCGCTCTGCATACACGACATAATTTTGGTCTTGGGTTAGCCATAATCCTCACTTTTGTACCACCAATAAGGCCCAATATTTTTTTAAGTCACCTCCTATATGTTTGAAAGGTCTTCATGAAAGGGTTTGGCCATTGGTGATTTTATTTAAGAGGTAAAATTATTTTACTATGATAGATCGGTCAAAAAAATCACGAAAGCATGAGAAATATAATATAAATTATGAGAAAAACAAGAAAACTCAAGCATCGTCATGGAATAACGAATTTTAATCATGCATCAACCCATGAACAATATCTAAAGAGATGTCATATGATTATTATATATACCTTGGAATCTAAACTATCAAAATAAATCATGATTTTTTTGCTCTAAACATTGTTACATCATCATATAATATATATTTGATGAGATTCATGCTAATCTTGCTAAAACAATAACATATGTCACCAAAAATCACAAAACCTCCAATAACTCAAATATAATTTTATTTATGCAAGAATCATAAGAAACCCTAAACAATCATTAAAACATGATTTCTTTATGCAATAACATATTTAATCATGCCATATAATGAAAAATACAATTAAGCATCCATACATGTCATAATGTGTAAATTTGGATCCATGTTAACCTGTTTTTGGAAAACCCACCAAAAATCATAGGGACTGAATTACACTCTCCCAATTTTACGAAAAAACCCTATGTCTCAGAAAAATAGTCAAAAAAATAGAATAAAAAATTTTGTTATAATAAAATCAAAAAAAATTCTGGGACTAAACCCTATTCAGGAAAAATATAAGATATATCCTGTCAACTACAAAAATTCATCCCAAATTAGAGAATTTCTCTAGAATTATAAAAACACCTTTTAACAAAACCCTTTTTATAGGATCATATTATATGTTACCTTTTACTCCAAATTTTTTTAATTTATTTTGATCAGTTTTCGTTGGGTCTTTAGAACTATTAAAAAAGTTGGTCGGAACATTCTTGCAGACAAGTCAAAAAATTCGTACTCTGTTGCAACAGACGTTTTAGCCTCAAAATATATCCAAACAAAGCGAAACAAAATTCTAAATTCAAGCCCTAGATGTGTAGAACACTATAATATTTTTAGTTTTATTTATTGACTTATTTTTATAAAGATATTGATTTATTTTTTAAATAGGTTGGGATAAAAAAAATAAGGACAGAATAACCAAGATTTAATGTCATGCAAGATCAAAGGAGCAAGAACAAGATTCAAGGTAAAAATTCATACAGTCACAATTTTATAGATCTGTTCTAATGCTTGATATTGAATTAAAAATACTTTCAAAACCTTTTTCAAACATATTCTAAATCTGATCCACCATGGATTTGCTCATAGAATCACGGTTTATGTGTTTATATTTGATTTATGCTACACGTAGGAAGAATCCTACCTGAAACATATTTTTGGAACTACCAAGACCTTTGTCTCTTATCCTAGCACCTCAAAGCAGCTTCAATGGCTGTTGGAAAAACCCTAAGGAAGAAGAAAGAAAGAGAAAAAGATAGAGAATTCTAATGAGAATAGGAGAGGAAGAGAGAACTAATCTTCTTAATCCTCCTCATGAGAGCCTATATTTTATAGATGGGCTTAGGCAAAAGTCCCATCTATAACATAAGAGGTCATTATCTATTAATTTTATTTATTAATAAAACAAGTAAATAAATTATGAGTCTTAATTTATTAGAATTCAAAATTACTTAAGCTATAAAAGAAAAGTGGGAACTTCTTATCCTCGCTTGGGTTTCAGTGACAAGGTAACCTTTCGGGAGGCCTACAGACCCAAAAACTCAACAGAATTTGATGTTTAAGTAGTCGATTTGATAGCCCTCAAAATGTAGATCATTGTGGTGGTCTTAGATTTAATCATATGCATACGAATTGACAAGAAAAATTATTCGGCCCTAAAAAATATTGATTTTTGACGCATAATTAGGCATAAACTTCAGTTGATGACAAAACACTCAAATCAACATCAATATGAAAGTATTGGTAGTCGATTTCGATGCCCTCAAAATGAGGAATGTCAAGGTCAACTCTGATTTAATAGGTGATGCATCGATAGGATAAATTTTTTGTCAAAACAATAATGACATTGTTTAGAGTGTCTGACCCTATGGGTATAATCCAATGAGATTAGATCAAAAAATCCTAAGTTATATCCAATTCAATACATCCCTAATTAGATCCAAATGTCATGAATTATATCCAACCTAATTGGGTCAAATTCAAATACCATCAGTTAAATTCACAACTTAATTTAAGGTCCAAATCTATATTAGATACGAATGCTAGGATTTAGATCCAAATCCAATATCCATAATCTAAAAGTATTAGAATCATTTACTTTCTTGTTTAGTTCACATATTTTAAATTTTATAATTATTCTTGCAATGTTCTTCATAACTTGAGACTTAATTTCATAATAATTTAAAATCAAGAAAATTAAGAAAATCAAGAATTTTATGAAAACCAAAAAATTATATTTTTTGAATAAACAAAATCCAAAATCACCGAATTAGAGGGAGGGGGTAAGGTTTTACCAATCTTGTAACACCCCAAATATTTAACTCAAAAATTTTGGTATAATTTTTTTTAAACCACAGTGGAAATATTCCATTAATCCCTAAGTCAAATAATTTGGGCAAGTTACAGGTGATAACATAAACTCAATATCATTAAGCAAATTAAAGTCTTGCCTTGAAATATTATAAGTCATAAATATTACAATTAATAAATTTAAAGTCAGAGTTCCTCAGGACATCCACATAAGATATGGTCTCATGGCACCACCCACAATGATGACCGCATTTTTTCCAATACCTTTGTTCATTTCCTAAAAAATAATAATTCAGATGGGGTTAGACTACTCTCTGTCTAAGTAAGAAGCATAATATGAATATGAATGTGCTCAGTGTCATGTGTACAAGTATATGTGCAACACATTTAAATATTGATGTACGAATTGCCAAAATTCATGCAAGTTCTATGAGGTTCACCCAATACAAAATAACTCATTGTTTAGTACATAAAGGAATGCATTAATGAGCTATGCATCACATGAATAAATCTTATTTATATTGTAACAATTGAAATATTAAGGAAAACATGAATAAGCTATGCATCACATGAATACAACATCAAGCATTGTATGTACTTAAAGACATTCAAAAGTGAATTGACTTTATGTTTCCCTTGTTAATTACCCTGTGGGTATGCACAGGCATTCAACATCATAGCGAACTGAGACCACATAAGGGTCTGTTATGCCTTTCCAATTAATACCCCGTGTGACTAGCCGTGCGGAGACCCAAAGGTGACGGTTCGCGATTGAGAGAGTACTCCCCAATGGCTAGAACTAGAAATAGGATGCACCCTATAAACTTTTGCATAAGACTTGGATCTACCACTTAAGATGTATTGGTAGTTCTGCCCCCTAACTCCGAAGACTAGGGACCGAGTGAGATGCCTCCGTCTCACAAAAACATAATTGTCCCACGGAGCATGTACCATCCACCCTCTCCAAGGTCGACCATGGGTCCGGTAACATACATCATCTTTCAGGTGTACCCAAAACTATGGAAAATTGGTAACATATATCATGTTTAGGTATACCCAGAATCTCAAAAAAGTGGTAATATATATCGTCTTTCAGGTATACCTAGAATCTCACAGTTAGGTTATATGTGCATATATTAAATCTTGTTTATTTCTTTTGTGCAAGTCATTGCACCATAAGGGATTTCCAAAATCCCAAACCCACACTCGGGATGATCAAGTCCAGTAGGATTTCCTAGTGAATTAGACTGGATACAGCAGATATATAATGATGCTTATGGATGCTAAATGAGCTGATGCTATATGAAATTCATTGCAGCATTGTTTCAACAATTGCAAGAGGAGGATGTAAAGAGGTTCATGGCGAAGTTGGATCAAACAGAAATTAAACTATATGAATGGGAAGGGAATACACTAGGGGATGATGCATACTATATTAGAAATAGAATGCTGATGCACAAAGGCTAGATCCACATCAACAAAGGCACCTCTTACACTTGAAAGAGGATGTTGTGTGCTAGTGGATGCCAAGGATATGATGCAGTAATGCAGATACAGAAATAATGATAAAACAGAAAATATACAGATGAAATGCTAAGAATAAAACTAAAACGAGTACAATAAATGGAATACACAGACGCTGAAATAAGGTTGATCTAATGGACAATGTGATAAAGAAAGCAAATAAGAATGTTGATGTTGAATTAAGGCAATGAAACAAAGATGAGTAGAATGAAGTGATGATGCAGAGGAACAAACAAAAGAACAGGAAATCCATATCAAATGAAAACAGTAAATTAAACTGAAAAGAACATTAGATGTCGTGAACCACCAAATGCCAAGAAGTAAAATGCAATTAAAATGAAAAATACATTGAATAAAGTGAACAAAATGCAGTCAAATGCTATCAAAACTGAAGATCGAACACAAACAGACAATCAAATGTAAACATGGAAATCAAAATCAAAATAAAGAAAAGAAACAGGATACAAATACAGAGGAGTACTGAATGAACCAATGTTCAAATCGCATAAGCCAAAAAAAAAATCAAAACAAATACAAAAAAATGTTGGAATGTGATCATTCCATTAATATTGCAATATGTAGATCGATATTGCTATATGCAAATTGATACTACCAATGGTGCGTTAATAGGGCAAGAACAGGAAAAATCAAGGAAAACAAAACTCAAAAGGGAGAAGAGGAAGAGGATTCTTACCGTGGCTAATGTTGTTGGCCTGAGACTCCTTCAGTCGATCAGAGAAAAGGGGAGAATAAAGAGGGAAAGGGGGAAGGAGGAGAGGGAGGTATGCAAGAAGATGCTGGGATGAAAATCGGGTCATGTGATTGAAGGTGGAGGGATGAAGAGCGATCATTTTCATCGACTCTGCGATGGTTGTTAAATAGGGAGGAGCCGTTAGGATCTTTTTCAAAGGTGGTCCAATTTTCAAAAAAAAAAAATCAGAAATAAGGTTGTGATTTACATGGTTTTTCAAAATAGTGTAAAAGCTATATTATTTTGAAATCTTTTTTTATGTTTTTGAGAAAAAACTTAAAAATATGAGGTTTAGGAAATGGGATCCAGATAAGGTTTTTAAAAATGTTCAATATTTTATGAAAAGAGAGATTTTGAAATAAAAGAGTTTTAATTTTAAAATTGGGTTTTAAAACGGATATGGATCTGAGGTTTTTAGTAAACATTCGAGTTTCGATCTCAAAATTTATGAAATAAAATGAATGGATCCAAATGGACACTGGATGAACTGTCTGAGCCATTCAAAAAATTGTTTTTGCATTTTTAGAGTTTGAATTGAAAATTGGATAATCGAACTCAGATCTCCAAATGAATCCGGGATTGAATCAAGCACTGAAGATAAAATTGGATTTCAGATCTCCAAATGAATCCAAGAAATTATTAGAATTTGATCAGAAGTTGACCCAATTATTCAGAAGATGGGGGCTAGGGGCAAAAAGGGAATTTTTGGAATTTTGAAAATTTTGGGGTGTTCACAATAGGGGTACGCATTTTCGAAATGTGTAGATTACTTCCTTGCTTAGGAAGTATTCTATGTATCATCGAATTGCCACACCATACCATCCGCAGACGAGTGGCCAGGTCGAGGTCTCCAACAGGGAGATCAAGTGGATTCTTGAAAAGACGGTCTCACCAGTCTGCAAGGACTGGTCCCAACGCCTTGATGATGCCCTATGGGCGTATAGGACCGCTTTTAGGACTCTGATTGGCATGACCTCATACCGATTAGTTTTTTGAAAGCCATGTTATCTCCCTATTGAGTTGGAGCATAGGGCGTATTGGGCTATCAAGGTTAATTTTGATATAGCCCAAGCTGAGGCAGATAGAAAATTGCAGATGAGTGAGCTTGAGGAGTTGCGAAATGAGGTTTACGAGAGTGCCAAGATCTACAAGGCTCGAACGAAGCATTTTCATGATCAACATATTTTGAGGAAGCAGTTCGAGCCTGATCAGAAGGTTTGACTTTATAATTCGTGTCTCTATCTTTTTTTAGAGAAACTGAAGTCCAAATGGGATGGCCTATTCATAGTACAAGAGGTGCTTTCACATGGAGCAATTGTTATTTTTTATCCTCGTAGAAATGGGACCTTCAAGGTCACTCGACAACGGTTGAAGCCCAACATTTTTCATGTCGTGGTTAGTCAGGACATCGAAATCATTGACCTTGTTAATGAGTGAGGCAGTATACATAGTTTGTATATTGTATTTTTAGGATTAGATTTTTTGTTCTTCAGTAGTTTTCTTAGGATGTGTTTTTCTTCTTTCATGAGTTTGATGATAGATCATATATGCATTGCACTTTTTGTATATTTTTATGAGTTACAAATTATGAGACAGGTGGAACCTCTGCAGAACCATTCACAGATAATATCAGGTAAGGTTCCACAGTGTGGATCAGGTGACTTCTACCTTTTTTCTCTCAGTTACTTTTGTTCTCAAGTGCATTCATATAGTTTCATGCAAGCATGGGGGAGTGCCATTGAGGACAGTGTCATTCAAGCATGGCAGAGGGTGTAGTTTGCACACTCAAATTTTTTTGTCTTTGTACTTTCACTTTTGATGATAACTCATAAAAATTACGCTTTTAAGGAATAAGTTTAATCTTATATGAATGCTTTACATAATCTAATGTTTGTTAGAGGATTTTTAAGCCCCACAGAAAAAAAAATGGACACCGATCTAGAAAAGCATGGTTACTTATGTGGATTTCAAAGAAATGATGATAGATGCATGTTAAAGTTTATTTTGAATCATAAGTATGAATATGCATGGTTTTATTTTTGAAAAAAAAAACAAATAAACAACATTGAAAATAAGAGCTCAAAAGTGAAAAGTGCATACATTTAGTTGTTTGATCTTTTTGTATTCTCAAGTAGCTGGGCTCAAACACAAGTTGAAGTGTTTGATTCCAATGTTGAAAAGGATAACGAAGGAAGTCACTTCTATGTCTAGTCGATATCTGTGGCCTATTTTGTTCAAGCAAGTAGAGCTTGAGGGGTATTTACACGTCGTTCCCTAAAGCCATCTGGTTTGGGAGCCACCGGCGCAAAAGCCTGTTACATGGACTTTATAGAGAGCTTAATAGATGTGGACATTACACATGACAAGAAGCAAGCTATACGTAAAACTATAAAAATAAAAGGTCCAATGACTCAAGCAATTAAGTCTGAGTGATACTTTGTATCTGGTACCCTAAGATCATCTGGCTTGGGAGTCACTGAACCAAAGCTCATTATACGGGTCACAAAACTGAAAATTTGATATAGTGCTCAACAAAAGAAAGAAAAAGTGTGAAGAAAAATTGAAAATCAAAGAAAAATAAAATAGCATAAAAGAAAAAGTTCACTACTTAGAAGCAATTATTGAGAAAACCTGTGCAGAAAACATATGAGTGAGGATTAGTAAATGATGACATGTACATAATTTATTTTCTGATAAAAAAGCATAAATAATTATGCTATCTAGAAAAGTGAAAGAAAATGTTTTACTCTGTGGTGGCCTGTAAAAAAGACTTTAATCATGTTTTGAAAGTGTAATGACATGAAATATTTGTGAAAATAGACTCCTTAATTGTCTAATGCTTTATGACTTAAATTTTTTATGCATACATGATAGAGATGTTTGTGGGTAGCATCACTGCAAACCCTCACGAGACCTCACTCATCCACTGGGGTAACCCAAGGGTTGAAAGGACTTGTATGTGCTAAATGCAACTGTGATTCCTACGAAAGTGAGGTAGGCTTATTGTTGTGATTAGTTTACTCTTTTTGCATTTTGCTTCGGTTTGCTTGAGGACTAGCAAACGATAATCATGGAGAAATTTGATCATGCATATATTTTGCATTTTATTCATCTTTAATTATGCATGATCCATGGTCAATTTGCTTTAAAAACTCATTTTTATCATTAGTTTTGAGAAACTGTATTGAAATAGAAATTATCAAAAAATCATGTAATTCAAAGCTTGCCCTGCGTTTTTAGTGTTTTTACTAGTTTTAGTACTTTATTAATTATATTTTAATTAGGTTAGGTTTTAATTAGTTGATTTTAAATAGTTTAGGAGCTTTGATTTCAGAAAAACACATTTTTCATAAGAGACCCTTTTTTGAAAATTATCAAAAATCTTTGGAGTCTTTTTGAAAAGTTTGTTTTAACCTAATTCACTCATTATAAATAGGATTTTTCCCCCATGAGGGGACATTTTTTCCTCTTTACAAAACGCCCCCCTTTGCTCTCTCTCTCTCTCTCTCTCTCTCTCTCTCTCTCTCTCTCTCTCTCTCTCTCTCTCTCTTATTTTTTATCCTTGCCGATTTCTACCTCGCTTTTTCTTCTTCTCCTTTTTTTTTTTCTTCTCTTCTCATCCAATCCGTCATCAAAAACCATTCTTTTCATCAAGGAGTCATGCATTCAGCTAGGATTAACCATCTTCTCTTATCCAATCTGTCGAAAGCGGACCATTCAGATTGCTTCTTTCTTCCTTGTTTCACGTAGTTTTAGGTTTTGCATCACATAAAGCAAAGCATCACATGTAGTTTTGTTAGATAATTACATCATCTGTATATGAATATAGTTTAGTTCATATCTTGCAAATAAATAAAAAAATAATATATATTTTTTGTTTTGATAGATTAGCCGTTTTCTTGATTTAAGCATTGAATAATCTTGATTTAGGTAGATCATAGTTTTAGTATAGGTTTTATATTTGGTTTTCATGTTTCTTGATTAGTTCAGGTTAAATCTAGTTTAGAATAGTTACTTCATATTTTTTTTATTCAGTGCTTTTCAGATTAATTACAGAAAGTTTTTCTTCTAGTAGTCGATGTGCCTTTCTTGATCCCATTATCATTTTTCTTTGGAATAGCCTAGATTAAATTCTGTTGGTTTCTTTTATTAGTCAAGTAGTTAGTCGTTTAATTCCAAAAAAAAATCATTCATTAGATAAAACAATAGTCGTGTTATTTTCAAAATTTTATGTTTTTAATCAATTCAATAAGAAATTAAGAGAAATAGAAAGAACTTGCATGAAAAATTAAGAGAAAAAGATAGAAATTGCATATTGCATCATGACAAGGAAATTACATCATGTGAACGCATTGAAAATTGCATTTTTGAAAAAGTTTTAAAAATGCATAAAGTAATGATGAAAATGCAAACCAATCAATATGTGATATATGTGCTTTGAATGTACTAACTTTTAATGTTGTGCAGCATATTGATAGGAGGAGTAAAATCTCCATCTATGCATCTAAATGATTAATCTTTGATTAAGTTTGTCATCATCAAAAAAGGGGAGATTGTTATGACAATGAAGGCGTACATGATACTTCAAGTACAAGGTTTTGATGATGAGCAAGTGAATCAACTGCATTTCAGCTAAGGCAATGAAGAAATATGACAAACATTGAAGAATTCGATGAAGAATCTTTGAAGACTAGTGTGCAAATGTTAAATTCATTAAGTCTTAGATTCTTGTAAGAGCCTTACTTAGAGTGCATATTTCGGTTGCATTTCAGCTAAAAAGTCTTTTGAAAAACTTTTCTAAAAAAACCCTTCATGAAAATCTTTTTAGAAAACTCTTTTCTTAAATTTTCGTGTTTATTAGTCGACCAATAGACTCACCAGTCGACTAATTCTTTTGCGCAAAATTTTCTAAACAAAATGTCATTTTTGTCAAATTAGTCGACTAATGACTTTATCAGTCGACCGGACAAAATGTCTGTTTTCTTGAAATTTAGCAGCAGTCGATTACTGATTTTATGAGTCGACTGAAGAGAACATGTATTTTCAGAAAAAATTAACAGCAGTCGACTGAAAGGTTTTTCAGTCTACTGATGATATTATCAGTCGACTAACTTTTTCTCTAGTCGACTAAGTTTCAAATCTTCATATTTTCAAACGGCTCGATAAACAGATCAGTAGACCGACGATAACTGTCACTCTACTAATAGCTAATTAGCAGTCGACTAACTACTGTTTCAGTCGACTAATTTTTCCATTTTTCCTGAAACTTTTAAAAGGCGTGTCTTTTTATTTTTCAAACATCTTGATCGTTCAAAATGGACTGTTTTGACACCCTTTCATACCCTCAACGTATGAAATGTTTCAACTATAAATATGAGTGCATTTTACACTCAAAAGCACTGCAATTCAATCAATTTGAATCTATTACTCTTTGCTTTTCACTCATTCATTTTCTCACTCACGTGATATTTTTCACTCAAATTCCTTTGAGAGACAGTGAATTCGTGAGTAGAGTATTTCAACAACCTCAAAAGTCAATTGCATCTCATTTGCATTCATAAGAAGGGCTCATAGGTTGTTTGTAAGTTGTTACTTATTTCAATTTTCTGTAAAAGGAAAGGACTCCTTCGTTTAAAGAAGTTGTTTGCTTTCAGTAGGTGTGTTACTGAAAGTGGGACCGAATTTGGTCTGTATGATCTTGTAGTTACACAAGGTTGATAGTGGAAATTTGAAGCTGGTTTTGCTTGGGGACTGAATGTAGGTCGGGAAAGACCGAACCAGGATAAATTATTGTGTTCTTTGTGTGATTACTTTGCGAATTGCAAAATCCGTCAAAATTCCACAAACGATTTATAAAAGCACTATTCATCTTTCCTCTAGTGCTCGTTGTCTCGATTCTACTGCGCTTTCAGATTTTCTTATTTAGTTCTATTCGTACTGCTTTGTTTTGTTTTTGTTTCTTGAAGGAAAGCGTTTGGGCGTGCGATGAGCTCCTTTTTGTACCCTCAAAGTGCCCTCTGAGGTCCCTTCAGGATCTTAGAAAGGCACTTCAAGCCCCTCAGGGCAGCACTCTCTTTCTCTGATTTATCAAACCATATAAAAGTGTACAAAGAGGGAAGGATAAAGGAAAGCAAATCAAGTCTCAAGACTACAAAAGCCTCAAGCACTGACGACATTTTTCATTTATTTTTAGATTAGGATTTTATTTCTTTCATTTATTCATTTAATTGAGTTTGTAATAAGGCCGCTTTGTTATTGTTTAAAGTCCTCCGCAGAGGGCTGCACTCTCTCCCTTATTTACTCAATTAATTGATTTTCTTTTTTGTAATAAAGCGTAGTTTAGTTGTGTAATTGAATAAGAAGTATTTTTCATTCTTTGAGTTCGACCTGAACTTCACCACTCGCGCGAGCCGGTTTTTATTATTTGGTGTCTGGCTTTCATACTTGTTTTCATTAAAAGTATTGTTCTAAAAAATCATTTTCAAAACTCACACCACTTTTAATGTTCACTTCCTGGTCTACTTGAGGTTACATATTTTATTGTTTGTTGGTCGTTTAGTCATGATCCAATTCTGAATCTAAACACCAACCTCTCCCCAAGTAGAAACGCAGGCCTTTCTTTCTAGCCTCCTCTTACCAACTCTGAGAAGCTTTTTATCAGTAGAACTAGCACTAGCAGCTATGAACGTGGATTAATACATGTGAAATTGCATAGTCTCATACTAAGCCATGATGACAGAAACTGATATAGCTTTTTGTCATGTAGGTCCATAAATTATTCTAATTCTTGAGGAACGAGAACTCTGCTCTAACAACCATCATTTTTTTCTGGTCTATTTGGGTGGAAGTTAGGATAAGGCACTTGGTCAGCTTTATGTTTGTGTAATGGTTACGAAGTACTGCTTGAGAGATAGAACCTGTGTGTACTAATTGATACTGGTCTAGTTAACAGACTAAACCATGATCCCAGTTTCCAGGATGGTCTTAAATTGAATAGGATAAGGTTTTCATGTATTCAGTTTAAACCATAATTATTTCACTTTTCGCTTTAGTTCCTAAAAAATTGAGCAAACTCTACACTTTAAACCACTCCATAGCCTTGTTGCAGCTTCCCTTGTTTTATGGATAGTATAAGTTCTAATACCATTGTTCCTGGATCATTCCTTTGCTGGTCTATGGCTTTCACATGTGCATGCTTAATAAAGTTCAGTATTTTTCATGGGAAATAATGGTACATTGTCATCAATATAAGATTCAGTTGCAAAAAGTGTTGGCTTTTTCCTCTAAGCACTTCAAATAGATACCGAAAATGTGGAATCTACTTTTGTTTTTATGATTTTGTTAGAGATTCTGGTTCATGTTGTAATTACTTAGTTTGACACTCTCTTCAACTTGATAATTACTATGCATTTTTAGATGTTTTATCAAAATTAGCTGCCATTCTTAATCATAAATGACCACCAGGTGCTATAATGATTGAAGTAGAAAATGTAAGAATTTTCTCTTTGCCATTCATATTTTGATTGTTTCAGTTCGCTCTAGTCACCTCATTTCTATATTGTGATAGTGAATACCTTTCAATTGTTCATGTATTACATGTTGAAACACCAAAACATAGCAGGAATTATGAATTTCGTAAAGATCCTTCTACAAATCTTACTGAAAAATTGGTCCGAGTGCAGCATTGCATGCATTTATAAAGAGAAATGTCCATAGTTTATCTGTTCCTTTTCTGTTTTTAGGCTACTCTAGGCATCAAGTTCTGGGACGTAACTGTAGATTTTTACAGGGACCTGGTACAGATCCAGAAACTGTCTGAGGTAAGTATTTGATAAGTACTTTCCTAAGTCTAAAATTTAATTTTGTTGGATGAAAGATTTATTGTGATATATATATATATATATATATATATATATATATATATATATATATATATATATATATATATATATATATATATATATTTTATATTATATTTTGGAAGTGCCGCATCCCCGCACCCGCACCTGCTCCCATGTGACATAGCTTCTACATGTATCACCTGCTCGGAATGCTTCAGGGATGGTACACAGTCTGATGCCAGCATTTGTTGCATGATATTTTCTTTTCTTGCTGCACTATTCTCAGTTTGTTTACCTTGGTTTTTTTTTCTAGTTACCATCATATATATATATATATATTAGTAATAATAGGGTGCTTCGGGAGCACCTACTCCCTCCTAATAGAAGCTTCAAATTTTCGAAAAAATTGAGCTTTTTTCATTGATCGGACCTTATAGATATCATCTACAATAATTATTTAGCCGAAAACAAGTTTTGGATCATGTGATTATGACATACATTTAGTTTTTTCAAGATCTTCAAAATCAATGGCTCACAATGTGCCAAAATTTCACGACTCAAAAAAACTATTTTTATGTCCAAAAAACATGATCCAAAACATGATTCCTAACAAATAAACTATGTTAAGTACATCTAGAAGGTCTGATTGAGAAGATGCAACCTACAACTATGATTTTTAGCATATAGGGGTAGGTGCTCCTAGAGCACCATAGCACTAATATATATATATATATATATATATATATATATATATATATATATATATATATATATATATATATATATATATAGAGAGAGAGAGAGAGAGAGAGAGAGAGAGATGGCACATGCCCAGCCTGTGCAAAGCATGAATAGCTGTGGATAAGAATGAGTTTGTGCACGCATGTCTGGTTGTGTTGTGTGCTTTCATATATGGGATGCTTTAGATGGACGGAAAGAGTTGAACTTCATAACTGGCGGCTGCTTGGACCACACCTAACAAAACATAGTTGGCTAAATTATCTGGAGTTTCAGAATTTTTGACAGATCTAATCATTGGAATTTTTTATGGTGATTATAATATAGAGAAAAAGAAGATTTTAGTGTTCATATGATATGGAGAGGAAGCAGAGTGATGGGAAAACTGACAGAAGTCCTTGGGCTAGTGTATTAATTTCAGTTGGTTGTCGATTGGGTATCCTTTAAAAGCATTCTCTTGGACGAGAAAATAGGTCTACAGAAAAGCTGGTAGAGGAGATACTCTCTTGATTGGTTGATGTTTAAGATGAGTGTTGGAATTTGCAGCAAAACAAACCCCGCTCTGGTGTATATTTCAAATCTTACGTATTGAGAGAGAGAGAGACAATGAATCAGGAGGCTCTTTGGCCAAATTGCACTCAGTAAGGACTCAAAGCCTACCTTGCTAGTTTCTTAGTGACCCAAAGAGTGGTTGACGTGAAACAGCAATTAATAATCAATCTGCAAAGCATTTGGGAAGATGACTGAAGCACCCCAAGTATTGGATAAAGCAATCTCGGTGTTTTCTTTGTGAGCATGTGAAGTTCTTGAAACCTTTCAAGATGCTAGCATTCAACTTCTCACTGTGAAATGTGAATTGGTAGTATATTTTGTGATTCTTAACCTTGTTATGGGACTGAATTCTGCACTGGATACTAAGTCACACGGATTCGGCCCGTGTCGACGCGACTCGACACGGGTGTGGGTGCGGCCAACCCGACCCTGGGTGCGTTGACCGCACCCAAGGTCATTTCGGTCCATTTTTTGGATTTTTTTTTTAATTTTCCCTATGAAATGGGCTGTAGAATTTTTAAAAAAAAATCTTGGGCGGGGGAGGGGGGGGCTGCCCCCTTATAACCCCCCCACAAGGAGCGGCCCCCCTGGACCCCCCCCGTTGACTGCGCAGCGGGACCCGCAACGGGGGGAGCCCATGGACCCCCCTTCCTACAAAGGCAAAAACTATAAATCAGGCTCCACAACTCTGGACATGATCTTCTCTTTGAGAAAGAAATCTCTAACCACCTCAGAAATGTCTTTAGATATAATAGACCAGAATGAAGTAAAGAAGCTATCTGAGTACCCATCTAAGCTTGGGGCGCTATCTCCATCAAGAATAAAGACCACCTTAACCACCTCTTCTTCCAACCCCATGGATCTGGACAACCTTTAAAAGGGTTACGATTGATGTAGCCCCTAACAAATAACTTAAAGAAATAATTTGAGGCCTCTCAAAAAATATTCTCTTCCCGCCACATAAGATTCGTCCTCCCTCTTAAGTCAGTTCATTTGTTTATGCTATGTATTGCGGTTCGTCATAAGGTGGAAGAGTTGGGATGATCTGAACATTCAATGGTCATTAACGAAGCAGTGATTGATCCTACTGGCGCGATAGTTAGGACCAACTTGCTTGTTATGCCAAGTAAAACAGGAAGACCCATAATCAATCTCTATCAGTCCTGCTAAGTCTATGAAATCATTGAATTCATTGGCACCCATATGATAGGTAGTCAAATCCCAACATTTAGAAATATGTTTGGTAACCTTCTAATCACTAATGAGCAATCATGGATGCGGGACCCGCATCGGGGAGAACCCCCGGACCCCCCTTCTATATATATATATATATATATATATATATATATATATATATTTTTACATTTTTGCCCCTGCCACACCCCCGCACCCAAGGTTTTTGAAAGTGCCGCACCCCGGCACCCGCACCCATGTGACATAGATTGGATATTATCACCAGGAATAGAACAGCAGAGATTAAGAGTGTCATCAACTTTCTAGCTATATTTTCAAGAATTTTGTTTGGCGTCTTTAAAAGAAAAAAACTTTGGTACTTTTTTTTCATTTGCATATATGTGCATGTGTTTGTGTTTGCTTGAGATAATATATATATATATAGGGAAACTAGAATATGTAAACTAGTATGAACCGAAATTTGCCGAGTTTTTTGCAAATCTAACCCTGCAGATGCATTCGGCATGGTCCATTTGCTTGGAATTGGCTATTAGATAGATCAAGAAATGTGAATTTGTATGCTTGAATATTTACAAAAATTCTGAGCCATTGATTTTCAAGCCTTGTAAGATTCTTCTTATACATCGTAATCGGATGATCTAAGAGTCCATCTCTATAAAACCAATCATCTAGATCTGATCCGTACCATGAAATTTAAAAAAAAAACTTACGAAAATCTCAGTGCATACCAGTTTACATATTTTACTGGTTTACATATTTCAGTTATATATATATATATATATATATATATATATATATATATATATATATATATATATATAGAGAGAGAGAGAGAGAGAGAGGTGGGGGGACTCCAAATTCTAAAATAGATCCAACAGCTAGAAAGTTAAAAACCTTGTGGAAACATTTTTCATTTGGAATATGAAAGAACGAAAAAACCTCAAACAAGTTTCCATGAGAAGTTTTCTCCAAGCAGAAAACTTCATGTTGCTCTGTTTCACAATGATGGCTACAAACATATTGTTCACTTCTTACAAGTATCGATAGTTCTGTCATTGTTTATGCATTCTTTGGAAATTCTTTCTGGATTGACGTGTTTACTATTACAGGAGTCTCGAGTCATACCCTGCGATCTCCCGCATGCGTTGAATCTGCCTCTGGTTATGAAGTAACTTCCATTCTTTCGTGCAGATAGCATTCTATATTGGAGCTCAGTTGGATGAGGGTTCGTTGAACGATACTCAAGGGTTGAGCCCAGAAATGAGAGAGCTGGAGCTATTGGTGCGGTCAAGGTTGCAGTCAGGAGCTTACATGATGCTGGCCCCTCGAAGTCATAGATCAGCTTCTGCATAAGGACTTAAGGTCGGTGCCTGCTTATGTCATCCTGTTTGGGAATCCCTTGTATTGATGTAACATTATCATGTTACAGAACAGTCTCAGTCCAGTGTTGGTTTCTAGAGAACCATCGTCTTTACCTCCCATCACCCGTATGTGTAGCATGAGCCAGAAAACAAGAACATGGTGATCAACAATTCTGAGCCATTATCAACTTGGAAGACTTTGCTGATTTTTCTGAATCTTTAGGAAGGATTGGCCCATAAAATCAGTCAAGCAATGAGGTGCCTGGTCTTGCAGGAAATTGGTTAATTTAGCTTAACCAAGTTGGAACTCTTGGTCACTTGAGTCAAATGGGTGGCGCAACTTTGGTCATTAAAGTGGACCTAGATAATCTATCTCAACACTACAACAAAATAAACTTCTAGTGAGGCGGCCCCAGAATTTGTCACTAAAAGCCCCAGGGTCTGTCACTAAATGTTTTAGTGACAGGTCAAGCAGTCACTAAATAAAATCTGCAGTGATAATTACTTCCTTCGCAAGAGAAGACCTATAGTGACAGCTATAGCCATCACTAATGATCATTCTCTTCAAAAACACATTTTCAGTATCAGTGACGGCATTAGCTGTCACTAATGGTCATTCGCGTCAAAAAATAAAAAATATAAGAACATATATTAATAACTAAATTAGTTATTTGTGGATATATATATATATATATATATATATATATATATATATATATATATATATATATATGTCAATCAATAAATCTCCCCTAACAGTGGGCTTCTTTAAGCGTTAAAACCTATCTAACAAATATTGTCCAGATGCAAATGAATTTTTATGTTTTTAATTTCAATAATATTATGTACATCAAGGTTTTCTCTAATGTTTTAAGAAATATATTTTTGTATAATCTTGCGAGTTGTTCCCTTGCTGAGAAAAAACCAAGATCCGGATTGTTAACACAGGTTAGACCCCAATACTAGATACACTTGCAAAAAATAAGCTAGACTCAAGAGAGAGTGCAAAAGTCGAACCGTTCGGAAGCCATTAGAATAGGATCGGTCAAGGGAGGCTGACTCACAATCTTGGTGAAAATGTACGGTGTCAGATCTAAGTAGCATGTGAGATTGAAGCATAGACCTGGAGATCTCATCATGGTTATTCTAGCTCCATGTCAACCATGTGCCCTAGCTACTTCAGCATGATGAACAGTGTACTAGCAGCCAATGAAAACCAGATCATGATCTCGAAAGCAGCTCTGATTTTTAGGAAAGAAAATCATTTCATCATTCTTCTGTTGCAGGCACTCGTTGGTAGCCAGTACTCTCTTTGGAAGTAGCCTTTATGGGGAATAAAGGGTGGAGAGTGTGCAATCATTGAAAGGACTGAGAGGTCAGGAAAAACCCCAATGGTTTGTACATGCATTAGACCTACTTGAAGGGATGAGTCTGCAGAGTTTAAAAGGTTTTCACATTCGAACAAATATTCGATTTTTTAGTATGCCCAGCTCAGTTCGCTCCATCTCATCTCAGGCTTAGCCAACAAGAAGTTCCTCGTTGGATTGTCTCTGCATTGGAAGCGAAACAAGACCCTAGTCACAATCATGCTCGGAGTGTGCACAGTCAGTGTGTTGACTGGATCTTTGGTGCTCCCTAGCCTCAACGAATTGGATCAACCAAGCAGCAAGGAGATTAACCATGTTTCCAACTCAGTTGGATCCTTGTTTGTTTTTTAGCAATCAGGACTTATCCTGGATTAGAACTCAAAAAAATTGGATTGGTTATGTACCTGTAGAAACAGATTTACAAGCAAACGGTTTGCCTTAATGGGGATTTCCTGTTTAACACATCATTATCAGCAACAAAGATTCTCAAGTCACGAACTTCTTGGTAAATTGATATTTAACTTTTAGGAACAAAAAACACTAAATTAGGATTAAAGATGCAGGCTCACGAGCTTGGTCCGAACACATTCACGGTCATCAATGGACCTTGCCCTTGTGGGTTATGCAGACTAATAGAAATGGTCCTTGACTGTTCTGGTGCTGCAGACTCGTCTAAATTTAAATGCCATAAACAGAATTGATTTGGATGCTTAACCAGATCACTTTTTACATTCTCAAATCCCTAAACCACGTATTGCAAGATATGCAGCAACTTATACAACACATTCATAGGCCCCCACTACCACATACTGCAAGCGACACGGGTTCAAAACATAATGTCATCAATTTCAACAGATCAATACCATCAAGAATGTGAAATATGATTGATGCAAGCAAACATCCTTGACAGAAT
This sequence comes from Nuphar pumila, assembly GCF_984573655.1. Taxonomy (NCBI): domain Eukaryota; kingdom Viridiplantae; phylum Streptophyta; class Magnoliopsida; order Nymphaeales; family Nymphaeaceae; genus Nuphar; species Nuphar pumila. The sequence continues at coordinate 14,827,141 of NC_143257.1, forward strand.
ACAGAATGATTCAGCGTCCAGAACCCTGCTGTCAATAGCTATATTAGTTTGGCTTGCATAGGATGCCAGAAGTTCGTTCAAGAAAAATCCTAACCTTTGGAAATTTTCAGCCAAAACGCCTGATACCTTATGCCTTGGACTCAGTCATTTCCTGTTCTTGAATCACTGGGTAGTATTTATAATGAAGTTCCCCAACATCATCTCCTGAGAGCTTCTTCCAGCCCTCCGGTCCAGCATAATAAACTGAAAAAAAAAAAATATACAACAACAACAACTACGCCTTCATCCCAAAACAATTGGGGTCGGCGATATGAACCAACAAAGAAAATCATTATGGGTCTTCCACATGAATCCTTCTCCTCCATTCATTTATATCCAATGCCATGTCCTCGGTGAGGTTCAAAGCATTCATATCCTTTCTTATCACCTCCATCCATGTCTTCCTAGGCCTACCCCGACCTATTTTAATTAATATATTTTCTCATTTCTCCATCCTTCTAACTGGAGCATCATTAGGCTTTCGTCGAATATGTCCAAACCACCGTAAACGATTCTCTCTCATCTTATTTTCAATGGGTGCAACGCCTACCTTCTTACGTATCTCCTCGTTCTGAATCTTATCTTTTATTGTATTTCCACACATCCATCTCAGCATACGCATCTCAGCTACACTCATTTTTTGAATATGATGTCTCTTGACAGCCCAACATTCCGTACTATATAGTAAAGCGGGCCTAATAGTCGTCTTATAAAACTTTCCCTTCAACCGCAATGGCATTCTACGATCGCACAACACTCCAGTTGTACTCTTCCATTTCATCCACCCAACATTTATCCTATGATTTACATCTCCATCAATTTCTCCATACTTTTGAATGATAGATCCCAAATATTTGAAAGAATCATCCACCGGTATTTCGTGCTCACCAAGCTTCACTACACTCCCATCACTACTTCGTTGCTTACTAAATCGACATTCCATGTATTCTGTCTTACTCTTACTCAACTTAAAACCTCTTGCTTCCAATGTCTGACTCCATAATTCTAACTTAGCATTAACCCCAGCTCTAGACTCATCAATCAAAACAATATCATCAGCAAACAACATACACCACGGCACATTTTCTTGAATTGATCTCGTAAGCTCATCCATCACTATAGCAAATAGGAAAGGGCTTAAAGCAGATCCTTGATGTAACCCAACCGTTATAGGAAAATTGGTTGTCACCCCTCCACAAGTGCGAACATTGGTTACTACTCCTTCATACATATCTTTAATTATACTAATGTACTTGAGAGAAACACCTTTCTTCATCATTGTCCACCAGAGAACGTCCCTAGGTACTCTATCGTAAGCCTTCTCCAAATCAATAAAAACCATATGCAAATCTTTGTTCCTCTCTCTATTTCTCTCAATAAGTTGTCTAAGAAGATGTATAGCTTCCATAGTTGATCTTCCAGGCATAAAACCAAATTGATTCTCCGATATCATGACAATCTTCCTCAACCTAGACTCAATCACCCTCTCCCAAAGTTTCATAGTATGACTCATGAGTTTTATACCACGATAGTTTGTGCAATCTTGTATATCACCCTTATTTTTATATAGAGACACCAAAGTACTCTTCCTCCACTCATTAGGCATCTTATTTGTCCGCCAAATCTTGTTAAAAAGATTTGTCAACCATTCTAAACCTTTCTCTCCCAAGCATTTCCAAGCCTCGATAGGTATACCATCTGGGCCAACTGCCCTTCTTGATTTCATTTTCTTCAAAGCCTCTGCAATTTCTTTCTTTTGAATCTTGCGCATGAAGTCACGATTCATCTCATGAAAAGGAATTGAAAAGTCTCCAAGATCTTGAGCATGACTTTCATTAAATAGCTTATCAAAATAATCTTTCCATCTCTCCTTAATCTCCTCATCTTTGACTAAAACCCTTTGCGTTTCATCTTTGATACATCTAACCATACCCAGATCCCTCGATTTCCTATCTCTCATCTTTGCAAGCCTATAAATATCCTTCTCACCCTTTTTGGTATCCAACTTGTCATAAACCTCCTTATATACCTTATCCCTCGCGTTCCGAACTACTTTTTTAGCTTCCTTCTTTGCTATCATATACTTCTCCAAATTCTCATTATCATGATTTTTACTTAGATTTCTATAACACTCTCTTTTAACCTTAATAGCTAATTTGACATCCTCGTTCCACCACGATGTATCCTTACCTAGCGGTGCACCGCCTTTAGACTCACCCAATACCTCCTTAGCCACCTTTCTCATGCCACCCGCTATCTTATTCCACATAGATTCTGAATCCTCCTCGACACATCAATCAACTTCCTTAACTACCCGCTCTACAAACATTTCTTGTTTAGCTTCTTTCAGTGCCCACCACTTAATTCTAGGATCTATCATATGTCTATCCCTTTTGCGGTATTGTCTAATTCTAAGATGTAAAATTAAGACTCTATGTTGTGTAGCTACACTTTCTCCCGGTATAACCTTACAATCGATGCAACAACCCCTATCTCTCTTTCTAAGTAGGAAAAAATCTATCTGACTCGTATTAACCCCACTTTTAAATGTTACTAGGTGAGACTCCCTCTTCCTAAACCAAGTGTTTGCTAAGATCATATCATAGGACAAACTAAAATCTAAAATCCTTTCTCCATCTTCGTTTCTTTCTCCTATACCATAGCCTCCATGGATACTCTCAAATCCATCCCTACTAATGCCTACATGCCCATTAAGGTCATCGCCGATGAAAAGCTTTTCTCCATAAGATATCCCTTGTACTACTTCATCTAAATCTTCCCAAAATTGACGCTTAATGGAATCATCTAAACCTACTTGAGGTGCATAAACACTAATAATATTAATAATATTTGTACCTAATACTAATTTAATAAGTAAAATCCTATCGCCCTTCCTACGGACCTCAACTACATTATCTATAAACTCATGACTCATAACAATCCCTACTCCATTCCTATTCATATTTATTCCTGTATACCAAATCTTATATCCCCAAGGTTCTATCACTTTTGCTTTCTCACCTACCCATTTGGTCTCTTGTAGACATAAAATATCAATCTTTCTCATACACATAACATCTACTAACTCTACCAACTTACCAGTTAAAGATCCTATGTTCCAAGTGGCTAACCTAATTTTATGGTCTTGGACTAACTTCTTTACCCTCACCCGTCCAACAAAGTGAGGGAACCCTTGCCTATTTGACACCACACCCGGGCGCCGGTGTGACGCGTCGCTTCCGGGCGACGACCTAGCAACCCTTGCCCATTTATCACTGCCTCCGGGCCTATAGAGTACAACGCGTCGCTCAGTAGGGAACGCCCCAACGAAATTCTCATATTGGTTCATATTCATAGGGTATGACTAAGTTTTTATGCTGGCTGTCACAGGCCTACCGCAACCCTCCTCCTTTATCCGAGCTTGGGACTGGCAGTGTATAACTAAACAGTTATACATAGGCGGAGTTAAGAAGCAATAAATAGAGATTTTAGTTTTCTAGGAGCAACACACTAACACTATCTTGGCCAAACTATTCATTCCAAATAGAGATTTTAGTTTTCTGGTAAGCTGAATAGCACTTGAAACAACGAGTAAAAGATATAACAAGCTTAAAGTTGACACTTCAACTCAATGAAGAGGCTAAATATAAATGGCACAAATGCTGAATAATCAGACATAAAAGATTATTGGCACCTTCCACCAAAGGCTTTGATATTCTCACTACCATACAGTGTTTTTAAGTACTTAAACCTTGAGGCGGAGTGTAGAGGCGTCCATGTGTTTGGAACTCATGCCTCAGCTCGAGGCATACGGCTCCCTTGAGCTGCACGGCTCGCCTCAGTTACAATGTAGAAAAGAGTCAAATACTTATTTGTTCAACTATATGAGAAAATAAAAACGAAAATACAAAAGTAAAAACAATAAAATAAGGGGATAAAGGGAAGGGGAATAGATTTTTTTTATCTTGCCCCATCTCATCGTCTTCTTGGAAAGTGTAACCAACTTCGACGAAGCTGCTATGAACCGACCAATAGTTGTTACTGGTAGGGGTGGCAATCGGGTCGGGTTGGCGGGTCGGGTTGGCGGGTCGGCGTGTCAGCATACCTCAACCCGAACCTGACCCGTTTATTAAACTGGTCGGCTGTGGCAAACACGAACCTGACCCGTTTAATAAACGGGTAACCCGACACGACCCGCCAACCCATTTAATAAATGGGTTGGGTCGGGTAAACGGGTTTTCAGGTTCGCGGGTCGGGTTGGCGGGTTGACGGATCGGGTTGGCAGGTTGGCGGGTCGGGTTGGCTGGTTGACGGGTCGGGCAGACGGGTTGGCGGGTTGGCATACCCCCAACCCGAACCCGACCTGTTTAATAAACGGGTTACACGGGTCGACCTGTTTATTAAACGGGTTGGCTTAAGCCCAACCCGAACCCGCCTAAGAGGCGGGTTGGCGGGTCGTGTCAGAAATTGCCACCCCTAGTTACTGGTCTCTCTCTCTCTCTCTCTCTCTCTCTCTCTCTCTCTCTCGTTTGAAAGAAGAAATTTGTCTCATGCAGTGTTTTAAAACTCGCCGAGTCAACTCGTTGACTCGGCTCGGCCCTCCAACGAGTCAACCCGGCAAGGCAAACTCGGTTTGCCAAAACTCGAGCTTGACTCGGCTTGACTCAGTCTGACTCGGGCGAGTTCTGGGATGATTGAAATTTGATTTTTGAGTTTCAAATTACAGTTTCGAAATATATAAGTACATATATTTTAACAAGGGTTACCCCCAGATTTTGTATAACCCAATCCATTGGTCATTTGACGGTGCAGCGTGCAAACAGATTGGGTCATGGCTGGTCCGAATCCAGATATGAATTTGAAGCAATGAGTCCAAAACTCCAAATAAAAAAGTCGATGCAGATGAGATCAGACGAGGTATAGTTAGATCTGGATCTGAATTTTATATGGTGATATTGGATCGATTAAAAAATGGACATAAACAAGAATTGCACATGTAAAAATAATAAGTACGTTGGATTTAATTCGGGTCTGAATACATAATCAACAGAAAATATTGATTCGGGTAAAATATCCAATCAACAAGTCCGAATCTGATCTGTTATACATTTGGATCTTATTAACTGAAAAAATATGCGAGATCCATATTAGAGGTCCAACGGGATCCAAATCGTTTGCATTCCTATGGCCACAAGCCCATAGCGTTCGAATGGTAGGATGGCTGAACCTATAGGGCTGATGCTAGTGGGTTCAATATGCTTAGACTGTCCGATTGGGTAAAACTCACTAAAATCTGGCCAGTTGGATCTCCAGGATGAACCTAGACAGACAAGTCCCCGGACCTAGCCTGACAGTCGTGGGGTCTGGTTCGGACTGGGTTCTGATTGGGTTCATCTTAATGTCAAGCCTAAGGTTGTCAATGGGTATGGTATCCGACCCATCAAGGTTCACACAAAACCACCCAAATAACAACCAACAGGTTCGTGTACCTGACCCAGGTTATGTCGAGCCAAGAAAATGAATCCAAAACCCGAGCAGTATAGCTTAAAGGGTACTTACAAATACATGGAAAATACTCGAGTTACCAAGTCGGGTTGAATATCCTGGCAAAATTATATCTGAAACCCAGCCCGCATGTTGCTCTGATAGTGTTCGACAATCAGGTAAGTATTCAGGTCAGCCTTTTTCATTCCCAAGCACGGATACTTGCGTCCAGATCAGGCCAGTATCCAAAACGAACCCAACCCGTTGACGGCCCTAGCTGAGCCCATAACCTGCTATTCAAGCTTGACTCAACACAATTCAGAAAATACTGTTTTCTTTTTTTTCTTGTTTCTTTTTACTTTATCTTTTGATCATACCCCGATAGCCCAATAAGCTGACCCAGTTGACCCGGATCCAATGTCACCCTAAAAAGAACAAAGCAAGTCATTTTGGACCAGGTTTTAATGCAGATCTGTTTGGATTAATCTTACCTGATTTTAGATCAAACTTTGATTCCTAATTTTGTGTCAAAACCCCAAGGACCGAACATACGCGTGAGTACCATATCTGACCCAAATTCCGATAAGTGATGCACATAATCTAAAATATGGATCGGACACATGATAGAGCATCCCCACACACGCTGTTACGACCCAAATTTCAAAAAATGATGTGGATCCAAGCTTCAGAATTCACCCTCGGACTCTTCTCTCTTCACCCTTTTGGACGTCCCTACTTCCTTGACGTCTTCTTCCCTTCTCTTATTCCGATTTCACTTGGTACATGTGTGGTGGTAGATCCAACCTACGCAAAGAGCTCAAGCCCTTCACGAGTTTCTTTCATAGATTTAGGAAGGTTACACTGCCTGAAAAGGTCATTCAGAAGCCTCTATAGTCATGGTTCTGATGTACTGCTTTCTCTGAAGCCTAACTCATCTATACTTTTTTTATTAGTATCATATACCTGTAACTAGACCTTAGGTTGTATTATCTTGCTTTTCATAACATTGGATTCAAAATTGCATTTACCCAATTAACTAGAAAAATTGGTTTTTACTGTTTGAGCTTCTCAGCCATCCAGTGACCCATTTTAGTGATCTTTAACCTCCAACAACCTATCTTAATCCTGACACACGTCTCTAGGTATTCAGCAAGCCCTAGGTTTAATCCATGTCAGATCTGAACCGAAACCCTTTTTCGCTTAACCTTCGGAGTCATTTTTAGCTTGCTTGATTTCCTTGTTCCCTTAGTTTTTTTTTTTTAGAACCATCCAAAATTTACACCACGGTTACCCTTAGACCTCTATTCCATCGTGTCCAGTGGGAGTCTTCACCCTAGACATGTCCAACCCAGCCTCAAAGGGCGAAGAACCACAAGTACGATCCTCTCGCTTTCGTCAAGCTTAGACTAGAGTACTTGTCTATCACTAGCTTGGGGTTTCTTTTTTGTTCAAGCTCCAAACTGATTCAACTCAATATTGAGGAGGGTGTAACAAGTTGGTATCAGAACAAAGTTTCTCATATGGATATACCACAACTCTCATGAGTCGAGAAAAGCAAAGAAGCTAGCAAGCATGCAGAAAAAGCTCAAACTCTTTTCGAGTAGACAAGCCAAATTTTTTTGGCAACATCAAAAAACTACGAAGATGAATACTAGGTTTGAGTGCATCGAGAGGGTTGTATCAACCCTGGTCAATGGAATGGAGAACCACCGCACTCCTAAGCATGGCTTAGACTAGGGATCTGGATTTTAGGGTGGTTGATTTGGGCTCCAGAACAAGTCTCTTCTGGGTGAGCCACCACATGAGCATTGAGGTAGGAAACATCATTTTGAGGTCCCTGCGTGAGTAGATATTTAAACTCAAGCACTTCTTTATCTATCACTCATTGTGTATATTTTAGCATTTTCATATGCATCTCCATGCATTTTGTACTATTTTGCTAAACTTTGTGTTTTGCAACAAACCTAATTGTGTCATTAGGCAAAATCTACTCAATCCTATCTTAGGATCATTGGACTTTAGCTTCATAGATCATCTCATGAACTGATGGAACAGTTCAATACCCAATCGATGAGCACGTACGTATAATCATTTTTTAAGTGTCAATGGTCATGGTCATTTTGGTCAAAAATTATATTCTTGTTAAAAGATTTGTTTTTGCCATCGTCTTTTTTCAAAGGAGTCTTATGTGTCTACGTTAATCATCTATCTTGTGCAATCTTACGGTTTTAAGGTGCTTGTTTTGTCTTTCTTCTGACCTCCCTTAGCAAAGACTTTTCACTCACCCTAACAGAGTTCAAGGAAAAGTGGTTATGTGCAATAAGGTGCTCACTTTGTCTTTGGCCTATCGTCATTGAGCCAATACCTCTCTACTCATATGCAAGAGCACCATAGGGGGACCCTCGTGTGAAGCTATGCACATGCCTTAAGCTATAGAATGCACATTCTGAGTCAATTGTCTTTACTAAAGATTTTCTTTTTTAAAAAAGCCTAGTGTCAGACACGCTTGGCGACAAAGAGGTCCATTTGTAGACACCCCAATTTTGATATAGTTGTCTTTGGCCAAAAGTCGTATTCAAAGCCAATTATCCCAAGTCTTTTGTAAAGCACTCTTGATTTTAAGAGTTTTGACCTTCAAAACTACATCATCAAGGTTTTTATCCAAAAGAGAGTTAAAATTAGAGTGTCTGCTTTCAAACATCAAAAAATCAAGTCATTTCAATACCATAGCGTAAAGTAATAACCAAAATAAGTTGATTAGTCTAATCTAAAAACATGTTTTTAGATAGGGTCCACTTTAATCTTACTGTTGGCCTCTAAATCAATCAAATTTGGTTTGGTGGTGGATTAAAGTTCAGGATGTTATCTTTTGCACACATCAAACTGCGCCTCAAAAAGATGCATGGTTAGAGAGAGATGACGAAAACAAATTTTAACCTGTTAATGTAGCTAGGGCTTCTTTGTTTGACGACAAGTCAAAAAAATGAAATGTCGCTAGACCTGGGCCCACTTGTCATTAGAAAACAATGAATTGTCATCATACCCCACCTATATTGTCATTATATCTAACCTAAAATTTCTCTCTTAACATAAAAAACTATCTCTTGACGAACTGTAGTTAAAATTTCCTAAAAACTTGTCCTTTTAAGTAGGTCTCACTTTGAGTGAGATTTTGACCATCAAAACAATGAAACTTGATTATGCACATAGATATTGAATTAAACTAGATGATGTTAGCTTTCAAATGCATCAAGAATCACCTCAATGTAGCTTTCAAATGCATCAAGAATCACCTCAATCAAACATCTGGTTAGGGAGATAGGAACAAAACAAGTTAGTTTGTTAGTGCAATATAAGCATGTTTGTCTTGCTACAAGTTAGAAAGTTAAACTATCCCCAGACCCAGTTGCCATCACATATAAATTGTCATCAAAGATCAATGAAATGTTGTTAGATAAGATAAAAAACAACAACTTGTCGTTAGACCAATTATCATCAGACAAAAATTGCCTTTTTGGCCCGAAAACACATGAAATCAAGGATAAGTCTTATCTTCCATTATAAAAACCCAAGATTTCATGATTAGACCTTTCAAAACTCCAAGATAAGCTCAATAAGCCTCGTAAACTACATTTCTTAGCACCTAAAAAAATACTTCAGCCAATCAAATCCTGACACCTCAAATTATTAGCCAATCAAAATGAGACTATTGTATGATAAGCAAATCTGAATACTTGGATCCAGAATCCACCAATTATGATTCAAAATCTACCAAAAAACCTATAAATAAGGGTCATTTTCTTCCTTTTCAGTATCTACAACCTCTCGTTGAGCATCTAAAGTCTCGAGCCTAATTTTGAGAATACAACCGTTGTGGGAGAGTCATCCTAGCCCAAGTGTCCTCACCTTGCTAAGCCCACTAGCCATCCCCTAGGTCTACATCCATTGCCCTCACGAGTCCACCCTATGGGGCTCAAATTTTTAGAGTCCTAATCCTGCAGAAGCCTTTCGGATTCGTCGCACTAGTTGGAGTCATTAAGAGGGCTACCTAAGCCTGTGGTAATCTATTTTATTTCTGTATTTATTTATTTTTTATTTATCAGAGCATGTTTGTCCCTAATTTTAACATTATTTGTTGTTTCCTATGCTTTTCTAGTGTTGGTAGTATTTCCCACCATCAACCTCACTTTCTTTTTAGGAGTCTCAATCAAGGCACGCACATGCCAAGAACCATAAGATGAAAAATTGCACTTCTGAATTAGCTGATCCCTGCTCACCAAAGAAAGAAAGACTCAAGTTCTTGAATAACGAAACCTTTGTTTCTCAAAGTCTAAAACCCGAATCCATTTTCAAAATATTCGAGGATCACCCTGGGTAGCCGGTTCCTAGTCCAATAATAACAGTTATCCCAACTGTTTCTAGGAATCCCATGGGTTGTGGGCCTACCACTCTTTGGGTGACTCACATTTTAAGAACCCACAACGTAAGTTGGTCATAGGATTTTTTTTTATAGGATCCAATGATAATGGATCCATACTTTGGATCAAATACTTAGATTTAACTTACATATGAATCATGGGTTGCATCTGTGAGACCCAATGAACACACTAGATCCATACCATGATCCAACATTCTTCTGCTTGTCAAGATAGGGCTTGATAGCACCTTTGTCATGGGGATGGTCATTGGTGCTGGATGAGATCTATGGGGAGGAGGCGGCCACTCCCATCCTTCACCTAATCTCACCACTGCCTCAACAACAACCCCTTCTACGGCCCCTGACGCCTCTCTCTCTCTCTCACACACACACACATACACACACAGCGTGCGCTGTGTGTGCGTGGCTGGTGCTTATTGGTGAACTTTGCTGATTCCCTTTTTCCTGGTATGGTATGGCTGGTGTAGGCTTAATCCACTCATAATTGTCAGCGATGATGATGGTGATGGGAGATTTTTCCTTTACCTGAAGCAACCTTGTTCCCTCGCAGGCATGGCGGGAACAAAATATTCTGTACCAAAATTCTCCCAAGTTGGAAATTAGCTAATGAGATGAAAACATTCACTTCAATGTCCCATCAAACAACCCGTTTTTGATTAACGGGTGATATTGTCTTGATGGATATCTTCAAGCCTTTTATTTGAAAGAAAGAAGGCTTCATTAAAAAAGGATGGCAGGAACTTGGTCAGTACGGAGGTAATCAATAACCTTGGTTATTCCAAACCCAAATCAAGATATGACTTGACCAAGCCATTTTAGCCCCATGTTTTCATAAGTGACAAAGGAGCGGGCTAATTATAGATAGAGTTTACCTCCACCATATTCTTCTGCCTCTTTAAGTTTTACTTTTGTTATTGGAACTTTTTGGCACATGCATGAATAGGCGCAGCGATGTAGAAGCAATAAAATATTTCTGCTTAGAGACTTAGGACTTTAGCAAGAAGAAAAGGAGTTGATGATGATAAGGGTGGTAGGGTGCTGGATAGCTTGTCATCACATGACGTTAACCACTATTCTATTCTATCATGTTCATATGTTTCATCCCCAACTACGCAATATCATTCCAGTCATTGCAACAGCAAGACACCACCAAAACCTTATCCAAATTTAGTTTCTTTATTGAAGCTGATATAAAGGCTGGTCCCAATGAGGTTACATGCAAACAGGAGATCCCTCGTTCTTTTAGAATTTAAGACATCCAGGACTTGGCATTCCAGTGTGAAATTCAGGCTCCCAACAAAAAGCTTTATTACATGGGACGGAGGGGCTTGGCCATGGATTGCCCTGTTTGTAAACCCAACAAATACCAGATCCCAACACGAAACCACAACTCCAATTTTACCTTTATTGCTTAAACGACAGACCAAATAAACAAACTGAGCTACTCGTTGCTCCGACAAGTTTGGCTCGCGCAAAGCTGATTCAAGTTTCGTCCGAGGAGCCCCTGCAAACCAATTTATCAAAAACAAGTCAAGCATGAACCAAGGGCATTCAGCTCGACTTGGCTTGTGTAAGCTTTGTATAAATGTAACCACAGAGGGGGTGTCCCGGGCATGGCCAGCAGGGTAGTTGTGAGGGTGCTGAGATGAAAGCACCGGATCAATCCCTAGTGGTGCATGGGTGTGTCCATAGATTTCAGAGGTAGGCCACATAAGGCAGGGTGGTTGTGGAATCCCACCCAGGGTTTTCCTCTCTTCAGTAACGGTTCCTCGTCATAAAAAAAAAAAAACTTGTATAGATGTAACATTTGCATGTCATAGAAAACAGCAGAAGATGGTTCAGTGTTCGAACCCCATTACTCTCTATAACACGCATGCATACCTTCTCACCCGAGCCAGCTTGAACTTGGGTAAGCTAACCTAAGCCAGAGCCCAAACTGTATCCAGACCTAAAAGGGACAAGCCTGAGAAGTCCCCAGCGCCTGCAACGCTGAATGCAACAGCGCACCAACAAAACTTGGGGGGTTAATCATGGAATAAACTGAAAGGGGTAACCAATTCCGGAGGCATGCAAATCTCACATAAATTGGACCGGCCAGTCAGCCCTGACAGGGTGTTTGACCCTGTCCCGGAGCTAAGATTGGAAAGAAGGACAAACAAGTTAACAAAAAAGAAGGAAACCTGGATTTCTTTTACCAGGAACTGAGAATGTACAGATACAATTTCTGCAGGAAATCAATTGATGAGCTACAAAGATACTAGAATTACATGGAATCTTAATCTAATGCTGTGGAATTGTTGGCGGCTTTTCAATCATCTCGTAGTGTAGGATGAAATTTTCCTGCAGTTCACCACAAACAACTGCTGCATGAGACTCACACACACACACAAAACTACAGCTACAGGGGTAAATGATAAAGAACTTCCAAACCTTACGAACAGTTTCCCACGTGTTGGGGTCGAAAGCTAGGTAGGTTCCTCTCTCGCATGTATGTGTGATAGCGAGAGGTTCCACATTTGATGGCCTCAAAAGCCACAACCGTTGTTCCCTGTGGTAGAACCATCCCCGATTCATCCTGCATGTCGGTCAAATCAAAAGAGTGGTCAGAACACCAGAAAAGAGTATAAGATCCATCCAAGAAATTACAAAATAGTACGACTGACTAGATATAGAACTAGAGCACGACATAAAAACAAAGAAAAGACAGGACGTTATTTTCAACCTTTAAAAACAACCTTTATTTAGGAGGCGTATATGCCAGATGCCATATTGTTATAACATTCACCTTTAGGTGCTAATAGAGATCGTCTATATTATTAATCTTTTTTTAGACAACTTTTGGGGATTAGCTGTACTAGGTGCAAACCCAAGATTTCTCAGCTGAAGTACTTTTTGTAGAACCAGCTATCACACTTGACCAAATAAAAATGATACTAATTGTTTTAAGATGCAATATAAAAGCCAAATGTTTATCTCGCAAAAAATCAACCCATCTGCATACAAAAACATGGCTCTGGACGGAGATGCATGTGTATTAGTGTGCGTGTGTGTGAGAGAGAGAGATTACAGTTCATTGGCAGCATATAACTGAGCTTCATCGTTTGGCATGCTGCAAGCAAAAGGTAAACCCCAAAACAAGCCTTAGCTTTGCTGCCGCGTAGCAATGGGTAGAACTAGAAACTCAAGATCCAGGAAAGGAAATACCTATAGAAGATATAAAATAATGTCTCCTGCTGGAATCTTGAGAAGTATCCTGGCTATATTCATTAGGAACAAGTCAGCAAAGAAGAATAGATGGAAAAAGATCCTGCATTCTCCAAACATTTTTGAGGCATCTTACTTGTAGTTTTAGGGCAGGTTGGGCGTAACACTGTGGCAGAGAGAACTCAGGATCACCCTTTGCAGGTCCATCAGACCATGGGGAAGCAAAGGTCTTATGAAGATTGTCTCTTGAGTTCAAATTCAATCCTAACGTTGTTAGATCAATTCCCAAAGCAAGTGATGTAAGAACAGGATCACTCATCTTGATTACATTTAATAGACCAAGCAGGCCAAAACGATCTGGTGCAGCTTGGGTGCCCTGCAACGATTTCAGACTCTGATCCCTATATGACTGCTGAAAGGGCATCATTTGTTGTAAACGAAACTGTGATTGGTTTGAGTGGTGATACTGCTGAAGGAGCTGCTCATAAGCTGGATTAGATGTGTTCATGGGTCTTAATCCAAGATTAGGTGCAGCATTGGTCTGAACCTAATAGAATAAAAGTAGACAGTTAATATCAGGACAAGTATCAGGAAATTGCATAGTCTGAACCATAGGCACAGTTTGAACTCAGGGTAATGCTCAGTGGAGGATCGAACATCAGTCAAGCAACCCCACATCTGACACTTGAACCACCAAAAGTGAGCACTTCATGGATCTAAAATTATGTGGGGCTTGCCCATGCCTTGAGTCAAGTTCATCAGGCAATGATTTCCATAAGAATGAAAACACAAATATTAGAGATTCAATGGTGGAAAGAATACCTGAGAGTGATAGGATGCAGACATGCCATGCGAAGAAGGGAATAGATCGGAAGCATGCAGATGAAGAAGGTCTGGACTGCTTGCAGCTGCATAAGATACTCCAGCATTACTTACTGACGAAGCATGCTGTTGCTGACGATGAGTCACATATGGCCCCGCCAAGCTGAATCCAGTGGACCTTCCCATCTGCATTTGATGTACATGATCCAGTTAAATAGCCTCAATGTAATCTTCTGTGACTCAATACAAAACATTCTATACTGAAAGCAATCAAAATGCATGGACTTGATCCAAGCCAGGTCTTACCTATATGAGTTAGATCCATGATATTGACTATTATAGGCCAGAATCCGAGTGGAAGTAAATCAATAAAAGGAAAAGTCAATACATACAGGAAAATGCTGAGACTGCATCATTGACATGGCATTTTCATGGTGTGCTTCTTTCTGATGCAAATCCATTCCAAAATCAGCATTACTACCTGTTCCAATAGAACAAACAGATGCAAATATTAATTGCTGCAATAAACAGAAAACAGTAGAACTTTCCTATGAGCGATAACACACTTCCAGTATAATGCACAACTGTTTCAATAATCTGATTATTTCATTACTTGCAAATGAGAAGAAATGGCCAATAAGACGAAAGAACTCCATAGAACCACCAACCAAGCCAGACAAAAGCATATACAGCTTCTCACAAACAGGAACCATCACAAGCAAATTGCATACAGGTGGATTACAATTCTTTGATTTCTATTACAATACAAACGCATGACCTAATGACTAGGAACTTACACATCCCCCACTAAAAAAGTCGGCCACCACTGACAAGGACTCTTGTACTATAAGAGATCCTCAAGTAATATGATATTTGAAAACCATAAAGAAAAGAATGATTCCACTGGTTATCAAAGGACATTTCAAGTAGCAAATACATATGTATGTATTTACGCATGTACAATTTGATTTAACACCTCTATGGGTAAATATACATGTCAAAAAAACCCGATAGTAACGTTTAATTTTTTACAAAATCAAACCAGGAATGAAGAGCAACAAATAAAAAATGTATCACTACGTCCAATTGCAACCAAATACCTCCCTCCACCCACCTACCCCTTCCTTTTCTGTTTTTATGCATCCCTTTCATCATTTCATCCTTTTAAAGGGTAAATATTCTGTACTAATTTAGGTACAAAACTATTGAGTAGAAATCACCGTTCTTTTTTAAATTTTTTTTTATTTTTCAGATTAGACCCTATAGTTGTGATCTGCGTGGCTTGTTTAATAAGAAATAAGTATTGAATCTTGTGATTATCACATGTAAGCAGGTTTTTCAAGGGCTTCAAAAATCAATGGCCCCAGTGTAACAAAACTTCACGACTTAAAAAAATGTGTTTTTATATCAAAAAAATGTGATCCAAAGGTCCAATCCTTAGCAAACAAACCATGATGAATGTGTTAAGAGTTGTGTTGTATTACTACTTGTGTGCTACCCTTCATTCATGTATTTATTTGTATATTGGATTCTTATTAGGGGTACTCTTGTCCATGTAAAATTATCTTAGATTCAACTGTTTTTGTCCTGTAGTGTAGGAAGAGGGACGTCTCCCTTAAGGTGTGTTTGACAACACGGGGACCCAGGAGAACATCCCCCTCATTTTCGAATGGGGCTCACAGCACCCGTCAAACAGGAGGGGAACTTCCCCCTACTTTTCCGCTGTTTCAAGGGGAAGTTTCCCCCCAAAAACAAGGGAAACCCAGACTTTTTCCCCCAAGGGAACTTCGCCCTTGTTTCAAATGCACCCATATATGGATGTATTTTTATTCCTTGAGGGCTAATGAAGTTTTTCTGAGTTCTTCCTCACTTCTTTTCTCTCATTTTCTTTGTGTCATTCTCTTGATATGGTATCAGAGCCATAATCAAGAGGAGAGAGTGTTGTGTGAGGGAGTATTTGGCGTGCTTGAAGATTCATTCCTGATCTGCTACAGTGCTGCCTCAGACTGCGTGCCTCAAAGATGACGTCCGCATAATTTTGAGGATTTCATCATATTGAGGTATGCATCTGCTAGAGCTTGATTTTAGAAGACTTACAAACTATGTCACAGGGACTCGGCCAACTGGGTGTCAGTTCCGTACCCGCGTCGCGTCGATCCAGTGCGGTCAACCTGACCCTGGGTGCATTGACCGCACCCAGGGTCATTTATGTCCAACTTTTGAACTTTATATATATATATATTTGCCGCACCCGCACCTATGTGACATAGCTTACAAACTATATCACATGGGTACAGGTATGGAGGGTACGACATGGCAAGTTAGAAAAATGCAGGTACGGGGACACGGCTAATATATATATATATATATATATATATATATATATATATATATATATATATATATATATATATATATATATATATATATATATATATATATATGTGTGTGTGTGTGTGTGTGTGTGTGTGTGTGTGTGTGTGTGTTTGGGGGGGGGGGGGGGGGGGGTTAAGATGTTTGTTTTACTTAAAACATTTTAAATTGTTTCAATGGGCTGTTTGTGTTTTTTTAAGGGGTAAAATGAATTGTTTAAAAAACAGGGGTGATTGAAATTTTTTATTTTATTTTTAAGGGAAGGGGTCCCCTTCCCACCGCCTCTCTCTCTCTCACCACGTCTCTCTCTCGATCTCCCAATCTCGATGTGAAGAAGAAGAACAAGAAGGAGGTGGAGTCGCTGCTCTCTCCCACTCGATCTTGATGTGAAGAAGAAGAACAAGAAGCCAGCATGTTTAAGGTATGGTGTCCTCTCTCTCTCTCTCTCTCTCTCTCTCTCTCTCTCTCTCTCTCTCTCTCTCTCTCTCTCTCTCTTCGTTCTTCCTCTTCTGCTTCAGTTTTCTCCTCCGTTCTTTCTTTTTCTTCTGAGGAGTTTGTCCCACTGACTCTCTCTCTCTCTCTCTCTCTCTCTCTCTCTCTCTCTCTCTCTCTCTCTCTCTCTCTCTCTCTATTGATTGGATGAAGAAGGTGGAGGAGCAGAGGAATAAGGGTAGAAGGTCCTCTCTCTCTTTTCCTTCCTCTTCTCTTCTTCTTCTTCCTCTTTCTCCTCCCCTCTTTTTTTAGGGTTTTGCAAAACAAATAAAAAAATAGAGTTTTGGGGTTGGGTCCAGGTTGGACCCGACCCAATCCGAGCCCAGCATGTACCCGTGTCAACACGGGTACGTGGGCCACTTAGCCGTGTCTATGTGACATAGCTTACAAAAAAAAAATCGTGAAGATCGGTTCAGATTTGGATTTTCTATGAATTTTTTCGTATTTTCTGGATTTAAGGGTGAATAGTGTCCAGATTGCAGAAATCTGTTGATTCCAATCGCATAAGGGGTTCTTAGTGGCACACATTTGTTGTAATCTGGTCGTTCTTGAGTGGAGAAGCTATTGGTACCAATTTTGGGTATTATTTTGGTGATTTGGCCAAGATTTGATTGAGATTTGGGGATCCTGTAGCTGGCGGTAAACAGTTTTTTAGTGTATTTTGCTAGTTCAACTGTTATATCAGCCCTATTTTCGCTACTTTTGATATTCTATCTATAAGTGTGTAAATCGTGCCATGTGGTCCAGATTTCTGTGGTTTTATGCAGCATGATGTTAGCTCTTGGCCACTTTGTATTATTGGTCTCCTTCTAGTTGTGTGACCTGTGTTGGAATCTTGTTGGATTGGACCATTTTCTGCTGCAGTTGTGATTTGATTAGCATACATATTGGCACTTGTTCTTGTAGCATTGCCTCTTTTGTGCAGACTTTTGGTATAACGTAGTTTGGGGTTTGGAGAAGTTCATATTATCCCAATGATAAGCTGATTTCATGACGGTCATAACTGTTAGAAATGGACTTAGTGGCTATCTGAATGAGACCAAAGCTAAACCAAAGTTCACAAATGCTGATTATGAGAAGTTATTGGAAGAATGGATAGTGAATAATGCAAGAATGAAGGCCTGAATATTAGGCTCAGTGGAACAGAGGATAGCAGTGAATCTCTCTAAATTTCAAGGAAGGTCCATGAAGATGGAGTTGTTGCTCTAGAACATATGAGCTCAAAAGATCATATCGCAGATGTGTTCACAAAAAGTCTTGATCCTTCACATTTCAACACATTCCTTTCCAAACTTGGCATGATACCTCTTGCGTCATCCCAAGTTTGAGGGTGAGTGTTAAGAGTTGTGTACAATATTGTATTACCATTCATGTATTTATTTGTACACTGCATTCTTATTAGGGGTACTCTTCTCCTTGTAAAATTACTTTAGAGTCAACTGTTTTTGTCCTGTAGTGTAAGAGAAGGGTCGTCTCCCTTATATGGATGTATTTTTCTTTATTGAGGACTAATGAAGTTTCTTTGAGTTCTTATTCACTTGTTCTCTCATTTTCTTTGTAACATTGTCTTGATAGAATTCATCTATGTGGTCAGATTGAGTTGATACAACTTGCACCTATGATTTCCAGCTCAATAATTTTGCACCTTCATTAGTACCAAATGTCGTCAAACCTTTTTAAAATCTTGAACCATACTTTTTAACCATGTTGTCAAAAGCTTTCCTAAGTAACAGCCAGCACCTAGGCACTGCTTCTACACAGTATCTATGTTACGTGGACACTGACATGGGCATTGATGTCGGACACGACGGGTTTCGAAAAACTAGATACGTGGACAGGGCTATATATAAATAAAAATCAGTCACCTATATTGTTTAAGGTAATTTCTCAGAGATATTTCCAAAAAAGTGATTTATATCAAGAAAATCTCGAAAGCTTTAAAAATGGAAAAAATATAGATAATAGTAAAAAATATAGGAAAATAATAGGCTTGCTATTATTTTTCTTGCAAAAATATAAAGAACCAAGTTTTAAAAGTTTTTAAAATACAAAAGAAACCAAAAATAGAAAAACTAAACTTAAAATATATAAAAATAAAATGTTTAAATATCAAAAAAATGTCATGATAATATCACAATACTTTCATTTTGACAATATCGTAAAAACATCGCAATGTTTTGCCACTATTATCAGCCTCGTTAAACATGCGATTAATATCACTATATTTTCAAATTATCGGCGATATCGATGACACTAATATAAATATAAATATACATATATATGGGAGGAGAGAGAGAGAGAGAGAAAGTTAATTAAGTAAAAAACAAAAGAACTATTTCAAAAGAAAAAAAGAAACATCATCAGTTCTCTATTTCCTGTATGTAACACCAAACAATTCATGAAAATTGTGAAAAGAGATAGTTCTTAAATGGGACTCAGTGGGACTCGACTATGGTAACAGTCTTTTTACCAACTAGCTTGACTCCATCAACTAAGAGAGAGAGAGGTCTAGCCCTTTCTATATAGTAAAGGGGCATGACTCATTCATGGAGTTAAGACCTAATAAAATATATGGAGAGAAAAAAGGGTTTAAACAAGGTCGATACAAAGTGTTCAACATAGTATACTTTGTGTCTAAGACACTCAAAAATGTTGAATAGGCAACACAGAGTATCCATTTTTCTTGGAGAAGTGGCTATTATGGGATATTTGTATGAGGTACTTGATAGAACTAAAGAAGCCATCAAGCGTGTTAATGGGGATAAAAAAGAAAAATATATGCCATATTAGAATATCATTGATATGAGATGGAACTGTAATTTGCATAACCCTATACATGTTGCAACTGCTTACCAGAAAAAGAAACTTCCTTCTCATGAAGATGGGAAGATAATGGCCAAAGAACTTTTGAAGTATCATGCTAGAGATCCTTCTTTGTTTAATGAGGGTAGGGATGGCCATCGGGTTGAGGCGGGGCAGCCCGATAGCAAGCTCGCAAGGGCCTGACTGACCCCATAAACTTTCAAGGCGCCAAAAAACCTGACTCGATAATTATCGAGTCGGGCCGGGCCCAACTTCAAACAGACTTGGTTATGATCACCAAGCTCGTGACCAGCCAATAAGCTTTTTAAGTTGGATCGGATTGGCAGGCAACCTAGGCATTTGGCTGGGAAAACATTGGAGGATACCCTTTTTTATAGGCATTCGAGGGGCCTTGCCTCTCCACTTCATCTATATGGGACTAAATAAAGAAAGGCAATTACTTTCTTTTCTTTAATGTATATAATGCTTAAAAGGTAAAAAGTTGGTCAATTTTCCTTTCTAAAAGAGAGAGAGAGAGAGAGAGAGAGCTAATTGCAAAGCATTTATGGGAAGAAAACTTTACATTTTGCCATATAATACATGCATGAAGTGGAAAAAGCTTTTTGGGACAATAGTCCAATATCGAAGTGGGGTAAGGAGTGGAAAGCCTCCCTTGCCTATAAAAGGGAAAAGAGGGTTCCACAATTTCAACACATGGAAGAGCCCATTACATGTCAGGTTTTGAGTTTTCAAGACCTTGATCCATTATTTGGGTATGTAATGCAACCAACACAATCTCAAAAGAGTGCCAAAGAGGCTAAACGAGATACCAATACAATAGTGGTCACCTATGTCACAGGGATTCGGCTAGCAGGGTGCCACACCCGCGTCGACGCGACTCGACGCGGGTGCGGGTGCGGGTGCGGTCAACCCGATCCTGGGTGCGTTGACCGCACCCAGGATCATTTATGTCCTTTTTTTGGATTTTTTTTTTTTTTTAAAATTGCCCTATGAAATGGGCTGCGAAATTTTTTAAAAAAAGTGATGGTGGTAGCCTTGCTTGTGCTATCGTGCAGCTGTATATAAAAAAAAAATCTGCTGACAGCAGCTGTCATCTGCTGACAGCTGTTGTCAGCTCCTGACTTTTCAATGATGGTGTAGCCTTGCTTGTGCTATGTGCAGCTGTATATAAAAAAAAATCTGCTGACAGCAGCTGTCAACTGCTGTCACTCCTGACTTTTCAATGATGGTGGTAGCCTTGCTTGTGCTATCGTGCAGCTGTATATAAAAAAAAAATCAGCTGACAGCAGCTGTCATCTGCTGACAACTGCTGTCAGCTCCTGACTTTTCAATGATGGTGGTAGCCTTGCTTGTGCTATCGTGTAGTTGTATATAAAATGAAATTTGAAAAAACCCGCCCCCCGACCCCTTTTATTTATATATATATATATATATATATATATATATATATATATATATTTACATTTTTGCCCCTGCCGCACCCCCGCACCCGGGTTTTTTGGAAGTGCCGAATCCCCACACCCGCACCCGCACCCATGTGACATAGGTGGTCACTTATGGACCAAAGAATCCACACAATGAAAATACACACCAACAACTCACAAAGTAAAACATAATGGATCTTTCATTAACAAATGCTTAGAAAAGCATTAGAAAATACAATAGGGAGATCCCTATTTATAAGCACAAGGGGTAAAGGGCATGCTACAATCTTTATAATAAACAAAAAGAAAAAATAAAAAAGAAAATTACAAACTCAGCCCCTAGTGGGCTGACCCCTATTACAAAAAAAATGACTGAAATACCCCTGATGGGTGTTTTGGTGCAAATACAATATATATATATATATATATATATATATATATATTGTGTACACAATTTTAACACCCCCCATCAAACTCATGGTGCAACAATTGAGAGTTTGTCAAGGAGAAAGTGAAGTATGGGTGATGGGAGCGCTTTGGTGAAAAAGTCCGCCAGTTGATACTCAAATTTTATATATGGCAACGTGATGGTCTTCTCCAAAAATTCCTCACAAACGTAGTGGCAATCCATTTTAATGTGTTTAGTTCTTTCATAGAATGTATGATCACTTACTATGTATATTGCGCTCTTGTTGTCACAACACAGTCTTGAGGTTTCTGCATTGTGAACTCTCAAATCTTCTAACAACTGTCTCAACCATATTAATTCGGAAGTGGTCGTTGTCATGGCACGATACTGTGCTTCTGTGAAAGAAAGAGACACCTTCTGATGTTTCTTGCATCTCCACGAAATTAGAGAATCACCTAAAAAATACAATTGGTGGTTGAATGTCTATCATTCACATCTTCCCCCCAATCAGAATCAGAATATACAATAACTTTTAACGGGAAAGAAGATGAAAGAAATAAACCATAATTTATAGAGTTTCTAATATATCTAATAATTCTCATTACAACATTCATATGAACTCATACTGAAACTGGTTAACAAAATGATTGGAACGAGAAATATTAGGATGAATAATATAGAGATAAGATAGAGCTTCAATCATTTGTTTATATAGAGTTGGGTCTTTCAGAGGTTCTACATCATCTTTCTTCATCTTTGCATTGATGACCTTTGGAGTATCAACTTTTTTCTCATCAAAGAGCTCGGATCACTCTATTACTTCGGCAGCGTACTTAGTCTGAGACAAAAAATAACCAATATTAAAATGTAACATATAAATATATAAAATAATATTATTATTATATATATTTATTTTTATTTTTTTTACTTTTTCTTTTATTTATATTTTTTGTATCTAGTTCAATAGGAACTAGATACCCCTTTTCAGTCAAGTTCCAGTTGGAACTTGACTGAGATATAGCTATTGGACTCTAGTCCAACAGCTATAAAAAGAGTCGTTCATCTCTTTCTTGGGAGAGCTCCAAATGAGCTCTCCCCACTTGTTCTTCTTTGTATAAATAGGGGTGAACCCCTTCCATGTAAATCATCCAAAATACTTCTTAAGCATTCTTGTTATTAATAAAGATATTTTTATTTCATTATTGTGTTTTCCTTTTATACCCTTTTATGGGTTTTACTTGAAGTATCTTTTTAGACATTCTTGTGGTGGATTCAAGTGCTTGTGTGCAAGGCCACCATTTCATTACATGGTATCAAAGCCATGGAGATCTTAGATCGTAAAAAGCTTCAGCCTCGTTTTTCGTGCCTCACTTGCAAAAGGTGTTACATCACCTTGTTCTTGACTCAAGAAGGTTTGTTTGAAGAAAGAGGCTATTGAAGTAACGCTTGCTACAAAAGTTTGTATTATTCATCACTCTCTTTGCCTCTTATCTCTTCTCTCTTTTTATTATTTCACTCTTTTAAAAGATGGATGATAATGATAAAATCAGCATCATACCCATGAAGCTAAATGATACAAATTATGTAATGTGGGCTTCGATTATGAAGCACCACATTTGGGGAAAAGGGTTATGGGGTATAGTGGATGGTTCTGATTCGGAGCCTAAACTATCTCTCACTAAAAAAGAGGGTGATAAAGAAGTTCCTCTAACGAAAGGGAAGAAGAGCAAGGCTTTAGAAATTTATGAAAAGAAATGGAAAGAGTGGAGGATAGGGCATGCAAAAATTATGTCATGGCTAATTAATAGCGTAAACATTAAGAAATGCTCTAGTCTTGCTAAGTTCGAGCATGCCGATAAGGCTTGGGAATACCTCAAAAATATGTATTCCCTTAAAGATATTGCACATGTGTGTAATTTACAAGACAAAGTTCGGACAATGACTCAAAAAGATAAAACCATTCGAGAATATTACAATGAGTTTTCCGAACTTTGGGAAGAATTGGCTCTTTTAGAGCCGAAATGGCATTGTCCTGAAGACATTGAGCTCCGTAAAAACAACTTGATATGGAGCATTTTTATCAATTTATAAACGGTTTGAGACCGGAATTCGAGTCGACTAAATCGGCTCTTCTTCATCGAGGAAAAGTTCCTTCTATTATTGATACTATAGAGGAACTAACTATGGAGGAAACAGAATTAGAAAGAAAACTTCAAAAACCGAAGATGATTCTGTTCTAGCTGTGTCTAGACTAGGTAATCATGTACGCTCTTACAGGACTCCTCATTTCAACAAACAGAATGGTGATTATGACAGGAAAAAAGTCATTTGCCACCATTGTCATGAACCAGGGCACTATAGGCCTCAGTGTCTTAAACTAAAAGAGCTTAGAGAAAAGAGAGTTGCGACTACTGGATCGAAACTCAAAGATCAAGATACACCGGTTTCTATGGCTCAATTAATGAAGATTCTCCAACCTCTTATCAAAGGAGCTTCTTCCTCATCAGAAGCCTTAATTGGAGTAGCCGTTTCATCCTTCTCCGATCCAGGTAACTTTCCTTGGCTTCTTGACTCTGGTGCTTCTTTTCATATGACCCTAAATGAGAATAGTCTATCCAAATATTTTAAAAATAAATCAAGTGCGTCAAAAGTTTTTACAGCTGATGGAACATCTCTTAAAATAAAAGGAATAGAAAATTTTGAAAGAGTCCATAAAACTAAGAATTTTTTTATTCCAGAAGTCGGATTTATTCCTAAGCTAAATTTAAATCTTTTATCTGTTTCTCAAATATCTGATTATGGATGTAATATCTCTTTTTCTTCTCATGGTTGTTGGATACAGGATCGTCAGTCAGGTGATTAGGGAAGGCCATAGAGAATGAGGACTCTATTACATGAATTTTTTGGAATTGCCTAAGAATGTTTTTTGTTATAATATTCAGAAAATTGAGTTGAATTTATCACACAAAAGGCTTGGTCATCCTCATATAGCCAAGATCCAATATTTTCCAAGTCTAGAAAAATTTTGTAATTCTGAGAATTTCATTTGTAAAAATTGTATTCTTGAAAAAATGAAAAAGTTATCATTTCATGATAGAACCTTTAT
Source organism: Nuphar pumila (assembly GCF_984573655.1). NCBI lineage: Eukaryota > Viridiplantae > Streptophyta > Magnoliopsida > Nymphaeales > Nymphaeaceae > Nuphar > Nuphar pumila. Next base: position 14,851,755 of record NC_143257.1, read on the forward strand.
TTCTTCTAGACCACTTGAACTTGTACATTCGGATGTTTGGGGTCCTGCATCAGTTATTTCAAAAAGAGGATTTGCATACTATGTCATCTTTGTCGACGATTTTTCTAAACATACTTGGATTTATTTTCTTAAACATAAATCTGAAGTCTTTTCATACTTTCAAACATTTCATAATATGGTTAAAAACAAGTTTCAAAATGATATTTCCATTTTTTGCACAGGAGGAGACTTTATGTTCAAAAAATTCAAGGATTATCTCAATTTAAATGGCATTACACACCAAAGATCGTGTCCATATACACCACAACAAAATGAACTAGCAGAACGTAAACATCGACACATTATGGAAACAACTAAAACATTATTAATAGCAAATCAAGTTCCAAAGGTTTTTTGGGCAGAAGCTGTCCTAACTGCTACATATCTAATTAATCGAATGCCATCTTCCTCTTTGAAAAATATAACTCCTATTGAAAAACTTGTGAATATTTTCCCAGACTACTCTAGATTGAGAGTATTTGGATGCAAGTACTTTGTTTTCACTGACAAAAATGATAAACTCTCTCTCTGTGTGATTCTCTGTGCCTTTTTAGGATATGTTGATAATCAAAAAGGTTATAGGTGTTTTGACTTTCAAAATGACAAATTATATGTATCAAGAAATGTCTTTTTCTAGAAAAGGAAAGTTTCTTTGATTTTGAAAAACCTAAGGAAGTCAGTGAATATTCTTTTTTGATAGATCTAACATCAAAACCTAATCTTGAATATGACTTTGACAGTGATCAAAGTACTATTGATGTTGAACACAATGATTGACAATGATGACAATGAAGAGCAAATCCATAGGGATGTTAGATTACAATATCCAAGACGACGTGAGTCAAATCTTCCATGTGCACTTGAAAAATATTCTGAAGTACCAACAAGAAGGTCGTCTCGAGTCTCAAAACCTGAAAAATTTGTGTCATACGAATCTTTATCACCCACCTATAGGAAAATTATTGCATTAATACACTCATATGAGGAACCATCATCGTACTCTCAAGCCAAAAATCATGTAGAATGGATAGAAGCCATGCGAACTGAGTTAGATGCACTTGAAAAGGCTTCTACATGGACTATTCAAGATCATCCTCTAGGTAAGAAACCTATAGGGTGTCGATGGGTTTACAAAGTTAAAACCAAGAGTAATGAAACTCTTGAAAGATATAAAGTCTGATTAGTGGTCAAAGGTTATGCCCAAGAATACAGCATTGATTATGAAGAAACCTTTGCCTCAGTCGCTCGTATGACCACTGTTAGAACATTAATTGCCTTAGCTTCTATTAGAAAATGACCCATATTTCAGATGGATGTCGAAAATACTTTTTTAAATGGTAAATTAGTTGAAGAAGTGTACATGAAAGCTCCACCTGGTATTAGTATTTCCAATGGTAAAGTTCTTTGTTTAGAAAAGGCTCTTTATGGTCTTAAAGAAGACCCAAAAGCGTGGTATGACAGGTTTAGTCAGGTTATGCTTAATATTGGTTTTCAATCCTGTTTGACCGACACTGCTTTGTTTATTAAGAGTTCTGATGCAGGGATTATAGTACTTCTTTTCTATATGGATGACATGATCATCATCAGAGGCGATAAACAGGAAGTTGAAAATATAAAAAAACTTAAAACTCATTTTGAAATGACTGATCTAGGTTTATTAAGATATTTCTTAGGAATTGAAGTTGCTTATTCCCCTCGAGGGTATTTAATGTCTCAATCTAAGTTTGCTTTTGATATTGTTTCCAGATCTGGAATTACAGATGATAAGAAAGTGGACACTCAAGAAGTTGTCAATACAACAACAACGCCTTCATCCCAAACAATTGGGGTCAGCGATATGAACCAAAAAGAAAATCATTTTGGGTCCTGCACATGAATCCTTCTCCTCCAATCATTTCTATCCAATGTCATGTCCTCGGTGAGGTTCAAAGCATTCATATCATTTCTTATCATCTCCATCCAAGTCTTCTTAGGCCTACCCCGACCTCTTTTAGCTAATAGATTTTCCCATTTCTCCATCCTTCTAACCGGAGCATCATTAGGCCTTCGCCGAATATGCCCAAACCATCGTAAACGATTCTCACTCATCTTATTTTCAATGGGTGCAACGCCTACCTTCTTACGTATTTCCTCGTTCTGAATCTTATCTTTTAGTGTATTTCCACACATCCATCGAAGCATACGCATCTAAGAAGTTGTTGTTCTTTCTATCCAGAAGTTGTTAATGTTAAAATGAAAATTGATGATGGAGAACCTTTCGAAAATCCTACTCCTTACAGACAGCTTATTGGAGCACTTTTCTATCTTTCTATTACTAGACCATACATAGCACATGTTCAAAACACAGCCAATCAGTTTCAACATGCTCCTACCACAGTCCACATGGGAGTCGTTCTGCCTATTGTTAGATATATTAAGTCCTCTCCTTCACAAGGAATTTTCTTGTCTTCTACCTCCTCATTAGATCTAATTGCATGTACTGATGTTGATTGGGGAGGTGATTCTAATAACAGACACTCAACTACTAGTTTTCGTGTTTTTCTAAGTGAATCATTAATTTCGTGGAGATGCAAAAAACAACAGAAGGTCTCTCTCTCATCCACAGAAGCTGAATACCGAGTCATGACAACCACAACCATGAAAGTAGTTTAGCTCAGACGTCTACTCGTCGACATGAGAGTTGAAGCAACACAAGCTTCGCATATGTGTTGTGACAACAAGAGTGCAATCTATATTGCAAGCAACCGAATATTTCATGAACGCACCAAACATATTGAAATGGACTGTCACTACGTCAGAAAGGAATATCTACATGGAACCATTGATCTGTCATATGTTACATCAGAATACCAATTAGCAGATTTCTTTACCAAGCCTCTCGCTGCTCCCAGATTTCACTTTCTCTTAGACAAACTTTCGCTCATTGTATCATAAGTTTGAGGGGGAGTGTTAAAATTAACATATAAATATATAAAATAATATTATTATTATATATATATATATGTTTTTTTATTTTTTATTTTTTACTTTTTCTTTTATTTATATTTTTTGTATCTAGTTCAATAGGAACTAGATACCCTTTTTCAGTCAAGTTTCAATTGGAACTTGACTGAGATATAGTTGTTGGACTCTAGTCCAACAACTATAATAAGAGTCGTTGGACAACGTCTCTTTCTTGGGAGAGCTTCAAATGAGCTCTCCCCACTTGTTCTTCTTTGTATAAATAGGGGTGAACCCCTTCCATGTAAATCATCCAAAATGCTTCTTAAGCATTCGTGTTATTAATAAAGATATTTTTATTTCATTATTATGTTTTCCTTTTATACCCTTTTATGGGTTTTACTTGAAGTGTCTTTTTAGACATTCTTGTGGTGGATTCAAGTGCTTGTGTAGAAGGCCACCATTTCATTACAACCACGAGGTGAATATGCAACTTTAATACCCAGCAAATAACGTAAAAAATCAAGATCCATTATATTAAAGTTGGATTTGAGAACATCTTTGATATGGTTAACTCTCTACTTATCACTTCCTATGATAATCATGTCATCCACATAAAGCAACAAGATAACGAAACCTACATTAGAAGACTTAACAAACAATGTAGTAACTGAAATGAAATGGGGATCTTCGAAACACGAGCTTAGATTCACAAAGGGCAAGTGTCAAGAATGACACTAAAGCATAACCCTTAAAAAGGGTATAACTGGAAACAAAATAAAAATAAAAATGTATTCTTTATTGATATGAAAAACCAATTGCTTAAGAAGCATTGGGATAAAATACAAGAGGGGTTGCACCCCTTTATATACACAGCTGAAAGAGGACTCAATAGAGTTGTTGGACACAGTCCAAGTGTCAGTCCAACAACTCTATTGCTAGTAAAGTCTGGACATGACTTGAGTAGCAACAGTCATTCTAGTTCAAACTGAACTAGATGACATAAAGACAAAAAATAAAAATAAAGGAAAAAAATTACATAAAAGAAAGAAATGAAAAATATATTTATATATATAATAATATAATATTATTATACATATGTACAGTTTTATATTTTAACACTCCCCCTCAAACTTACTGTACAATGAGCGAAAGTTTGTCGAAGAGAAAGTGAAATCGGGGAGCAGCGAGAGGCTTTGTAAAGAAATCGGCTAACTGATATTCTGAAGTGACATATGGCAGATCAATTATCCCGTGTAGATATTTCTCTCTGACGTAGTGACAATCCAATTCGATGTGTTTGGTGCGTTCATGTAATGTTCTGTTACTGGCAATATAGATCGCACTTTTGTTGTCACAACACATTTGTGAAGCCTTTGTTGCTTCAGCTCCCATGTTAGCAAGCAGTCGTCGGAGCCAAATTACTTCCATGGTCATGGTTGTCATGACTTTGTATTCAGTTTCGGTCAAGGTTTTAAAACACGTGACTCGAAACTCGACTCGTTCTTTATTGACTCGTGACTCGGCGGGTCAACTCGGTGACTCGGACCGGGTTTTGTTAACTTTTGATTTTAAAAGAAAAACAATATATAATTTGTCTGAAACCATGTTTTTGAGTAAACATAGTCTCCAAATGTCTGTAAGAATATAAAAACATCTGCAAAGAGCTATAGAGGTTTGCTTGAATAATTGAATTTGATATCTATACAAGCACTTTGACTAATTCATGACTTGAATTAGAGGATTTGGTCACCATGAATTCAGTCTGCTACTACCTAAGGTTCCTAAAATGGCCAATCATATATGCTAGCTTGTTTTAAAAGTTTTAATTCCCTCTCTAACAAATCCATAAATGTAAAATAGGGATATATGTGCATATTGAAAGTTTACAGAATGCCCAATATCAACATAAATAAGCAATTTTCTCATGTATAAAACTATGCAGGAAATATATTAATGGCACAACTATAAAAAGACTACTAATATTTGAATATGTACAATGCTTGTTCACATAACAAATGGATGATGAAACCTAAATGTGACTTCCCATAGGCACAGTTGACCCTCCATATATAGTGAGAATCATTTCTTTAAAATATTTTGCTAGAATAAGTTGATAACACAGGGTGAACAGTAGTTCAAACAACATGGCGATTTTATTCTATGGATTTAAATGTTTTTTTATCTTTAAATGATTTTTATTTTATTTTTTATACAAAATCTGGGGGTAACCCTTGTTAAAATATATGTACTTATATATTTCGAAACTGTAATTTGAAACTCAAAAAACAAATTTCAAACATCCCAAAACTCGCCCGAGTCAGGCCGAGTTAGACAGAGTCAAGCCCGAGTTTTGGCAAACCGAGTTTGCCTTGCCGGGTTGACTCACTGGAGGGCCGAGCCGAGTTAACGAGTTGACTCGACGAGTTTTAAAACACTGGTTTCGGTGGATGAGAGAGATACCTTCTGCTGCTTTTTACACCTCCACGAGATCAATGATTCCCCTAAAAAGACACAAAATCCAGTGGTTGAGTGTCTGTTATTTAGATCATCTCCCCAATCAGCATCAGTATATGCAATTAAATCAAGAGAAGAGGAGGAAGATAAGAAAAGTCCTCGTGAAAGAGAGGACTTGATGTATCTGATAATACGCATGACTGCTCCCATATGAACAGAAGTAGGAGCATGTTGAAATTGACTTGCTGTGTGAACAACATGTGTTATATCCGGTCTGGTAATGGATAGATAGGAAAGTGCCCCGACAAGCTGTCTGTAAGGAGTAGGGTCTGCAAGAAGTTCTCCATCATCAATCTTCATTTTAACATTAACTTCTGGAGTATCAACTTTCTTATCATCAGTAATACTAGACCTGAAAACAATATCAAAAGCAAATTTAGTCTGAAATAATAAATATCCTTTAAGAGAATAAGCAACTTCAATGCCTAAAAAATATCTCAACAAGCTCAAATCAGTCATTTCAAAATGAGATTTAAGAAGTGTTTTGATTGTTTCAACTCCCTGTTTATGGCTTCCGGTGATGATCATATCATCCACGTAGAGAAGAAGCACAATTATCCCTGCATCAGAATTCTTAATAAACAAAGCAGTGTCAGTTAAACAGAATTGAAAACCAATATCAATCATAACATGACTAAACCTATCATACCAAGCTTTTGGTGCTTGTTTAAGTCCATAAAGAGCTTTTTCTAAGCGAAGGACTTTACCCTTAGAAATACTTAGACCAGGAAAGGGTTTCATATATACTTCTTCAACTATCTTTCCATTTAAAAAAGCATTTTTTACATCCATTTGAAAAATAGACCATTTTTTTATAGAAGCTAAGGCAATTAAGGTTCGGACAGTTGTCATACGAGCCACCGGAGCAAAGGTTTATTCATAATCAATCACATATTCTTGGGCATAACCTTTGGCTACTAAACGGGTTTTATATCTTTCAAGAGTACCATCACTCTTGGTTTTAATTTTATAAACCCATCGACATCCTATAGTTTTCTTCCTTGGAGGAAGATCTTGAATATTCCATGTAGAAGCCTTTTCAAGTGCATCTAATTCAGCTTTCATGGCTTCTATCCATTTGATATCATTTTTTGCTTGAAAATATGTGGATGGTTCTTCATATAAATGAATTAATGCAATAACTGCCCTATATGTAGGTGAGAAAGACTCGTATGATACAAACTTTCCTGGAGGCCTCGAGACTCGGGATGATTGTCTAGTTGAAATGTTAGAATATTTTTCAAGTGCACATGGAGGATTAGACTCTTGTCGCCTGGAATACTGAATACTAGTATCTCTATGAACTTCTTCATTTTCAACATTAAGATCAATAATTCTTTGATCATCATCAAAGTTACAGTCACGGTCATATTCATCAAATGTTGATGTTAGATCTAGCAAAAAGGAGTACTCAATGACGTCTTTTAATTTTCTAAAATCAAAGAAGCTCTCCTTTTCAAGAAAGAAAACATTTCTAGACACATATAGTCTATTATTTTTTAAGTCAAAACATTTATAACCTTTCTGTTTTTCAGCATATCCTAAAAAGGCACAAGGAATCGCACGAGGGGAAAGTTTATCATTTTTGTCAGTAAATATGAAACATTTGCACCCAAATATTCTTAGTCTAGAGTAGTCCGGAGAAATGTTCATAAGTTTTTCAATGGGAGTGATATTTTGTAACGAAGAAGATGGCATCCTATTAATGAGATAGGTGACATTTAAGGCAGCTTCTGCCCAAAATTCTTTTGGGACTTGATTTGCTATTAATAAAGTCCTAGTGGTTTCTATAATATGGCGATGTTTTCGTTCTGCCAGTCCATTTTATTGAGGTGTATAAGGACAAGATCTTTGATATGTGATGCTATGCATATTAAGATAATTTTGAAAATCTGTGGATAAAAACTCTCCCCCTGAATCTGTGTGAAAAATAGTAATATCATTTTGAAACTTTTTTTAACCATATTATGAAAAGTTTGAAAGTATGAAAATACTTTAGACTTATGTTTGAGAAAGTAAATTCACGTATGTCGGGAGAAATCATCGACAAAAATAACATAGTAAACAAATCCTCCTTTAGAAATTACTGGTGTAGGACCAAAAACATCTGAGTGTATTAATTCAAGTAGTCTTGAAGAGAAAAAGGTTCTGTTCTGAAATGGTAATCTTTTCATTTTGCCGAGAATACAATCTTTACAATCAAATGATTTAGAGTTACAAAATTTCCCTAGAATTGGAAAATGTTGAATTTTGGCTATATGTAGGTGACCAAGTCTCTTATGCCACAGTTCCAACTCTATTTTTTGAATATTATAACAAAAAGCTTTATTCGACATTTTCAAAAAATCCATGTAATAGAGTCCTCCTTCTCTATGGCCTTCCCCAATCAGCTTGCCTGACTAGCGATCCTGTACCCAACAACCATGAGAAGTAAAGGAAATATTACACCCATAATCAGAAATTTGAGATACAGATAAAAGATTTTAATTTAATTTGGAATCATATCTATTTTTTGGAATAGAATTTTTTTTGTTTTATAAATTTTTTCAAAATTTCCTATTCCTTCTATTTCAAGAGAAGTCCCATCAACAGTAAAGACCTTTGACACATTTGTTTTATTTTTAACACATTTGGATAGACTTTGATTATTTGGGGTCATATGAAAAGATGCACCAGAGTCAAGGAGCCAAGAAATTTTACCTGGATCAGAAAAAGATGAGGCTGCTGCGCCGGTTGAAGCTTTAGATGAGGAAGAGGCACCTTTGATGACAGGCTGAAGAATCTCCATTAGTTGGGCCAGGGAAACTGATGCATCCTGATCTTTAGGCTCTGATCCAGCAATTCCAGCTCTTTTTTCTCTCAGCTCCTTAAGTTTGGGACATTGTGGCCTGTAGTGTCCTAGTCCATGACAGTGATGACAAATAACTTTCTTCTTATCATAGTCACCATTTTGTCGGTTAAAGTGAGGAGGCCTATATGATCGAACATGATTCCCTGGTCTAGACACGGCTAAAACGGAATCATCTTCAATTTTTGAAGAACCTTTCCGGAGACGATTTTCTTCCATTGTTAACTCTTCAATAGTTTCAATAATAGAAGGAATTTTTCCCCGGTGAAGTAGGGCCGATTTAGTGGTTTCAAATTCCAACCTTAATCCAGTGATAAACTGGTAAAAATGTTCAGTATCGAGTTGTTTCTGACGAAACTCAATGTCTTCGGCATAATGTCACTTTGGTTCTAAAAGGGAAAGTTCTTCCCAAAGTTCGGACAACCCATTGTAATATTCACGAATAGTTTTGTCTTCTTGTGTCATCATTCAAACTTTTTCTTGGAGGTTGTACATGTATGCAATATCTTTAAGGGAATACATATTCTTAAGGTATTCTCATGCCTTATCAGCATGATCAAATTTGGCAAGACTTGAGCATTTTTTAATGTCAACGCTATTGATAAGCCATGACATTATCTTCGCATGAGATATTCTTCATTCTTTCCATTTCTTCTCGTATGAGGCAATAGCCTTGATTTTCTCTTCTTCTGATAGAGGGACCTCTTTATCTCCCTTCTTTTTAGTAAGAGATAGCTTAGGTTCTGAATCGGAACCATCCACAATCCCCCATAGGCCTTTTCCCCATATATGGTGCTTCATGATTGAAGCCCATGTTACATAGTTCGTATCGCTTAGTTTCATAGGCATGATAGTGACTTTATCATTGTCATCCATCGATTATAAGGAGAGAAAGAATAGGGATAGAAGAGAAACAAGAATGAAAATAAAAAAGAAAGAAGAAAAAAACAATACAACAAGATGTGAAATCTTCCCCAATGAAGTGATAAAACACTTCTCTTCAAGTGGCGAACACTTTTGCAAACGGGCACAGAAACCGAGGCAGTTTTTCCTCAAGATTTAGTACTTCCGCAGCTCTGATACCATGAAATGAAATGGGGATCTTCGAACACTAGCTTAGATTCACAAGGGCAAGTGTCAAGAATGGCACTAAAGCATAACCCTTAAAAAGGGTATAACTGGAAACAAAATAAAAATAAAAATGTATTCTTTATTTATATGAAAAACCAATTGCTTAAGAAGCATTGGGATAAAAGACAAGAGGGGCTGCACCCCTTTATATACACAGCTGGATAGGACTTGACTAGCAAGAGTCATTCTAGTTCAAACTGAACTAGATGACATAAAGACAAAAAATAAAAATAAAGGAAAAAAATTACAGAAAAGAAATGAAAATTATATATTTATATATATATATAATATTATTATTATTATTATATACATATGTACAGTTTTACATTTTAACAGTAACAATATTTAAAACCTAGTTGAATCGTCACAATACTGAATTGATCATACCAAGCCTTAGGAACTTGCTTTAGACCATACAAGATTTTCCTCAAACGAAGAAATTTTCCATGTGTCAATCCTAAACTTGGAGGTGTATGAACTTCTTCATTTAAGTTACCATTTAAAAATGCATTTTTAACATCCATCTGAAAAATAGGCCATTTTTTAATTGAAGCTATAGAGATGACGGTTCTAACAATAGTCATACGAATAATGAGAGCGAAGGTTTCTTCATAGTCTATACCGTACCCTTGACTATATCATTTAACTACAAGTCTACCTTTATATCTCTCTAAGGTTTTGTCACTCTTAGTTTTAACTTTGTAAACCTACCTACGTCCTATGGCTTTCTTTCCCTTAGGTAAAGTTTGAATTTCTCAAGTTTTTGCCTTTTTTAGAGCTTCTAATTCATTGCTCATGGCTCTAATCCATTATTGATAATTTTTAACCTTATTATATAAAGAGGATTCTATATAGGAGTGAATGGTCATAAGTATGACCAAGCTCTATAGTTAGGTTCAAATGATTCATAGGATATAAACCTACTAGGTGCTTTAGACAATCTTGTAGATCTTCCAACACTAGGTTGATCTATGTCTTAACTTTGGGAATACCTCCCTAGTGCACATGGAGGATGATCTTGAGTTCGTCGAGAATAGATTTGCTTTTCATTGTTAGATTCAACTATATCAATAGAGGTATCATGCGCATCATGAGTGTCATCATAGTTACTCCCATGCACATCTTGAACATCATTATCATTCACATCATTAACAATATCATAATCATGCCCATCCATATCATCAACATTTATTTTACCTAAATCAAATAAAAAGGAGTATTCACAAGGTTCCTTAGACTCAATTTTTCCAAATCCATTTCCCTTTTCAAGAAAAGCCACATTTCTTTCAATATTATAACAGTTAAATCCTTTTTGGTTTTCGACATAACCAAAGAAAACACAAGGGATGGCTTTGGCAGAAAAGCTTATCATTTTTGTTAGAAAGGACAAAACATTTGCAACCAAAGATTCTTAATCTTTTATAATCCAGAGGCACTTTAAACAATTTTTCAATAGGAAAAATATTTTCAAGAATGGTTGATGGCATTTTATTAATTAAATAGACCGCAGTAATGGCGGCTTCGGCCCAAACCTTTTTTTGAAACATTTTTTGATATAAGAAGAGTTCTAGTAGTTTAAATGATGTGCCCATTTTTTTTGGGCCAACCCATTTTGTTGCGGTGTATATGGATACAATCTTTGATGAACAATCCCTTGTTGATCAAGGTATTTTTTGAAATCATTTGATAAAAACTCACCTCCGGAATCAGATTTAAAGATTTTGATAAAGGCTTTAAATTGATTTTTGACATAACTATGAAATTTTTTAAAACAAGCAAATATATTGGATTTGAGTCTAAGTAAATAAATCCAACTGGGGCTAATAGTTATCAACAAATATAACATAATAAGATACACCTCCTTTAGACATAATTGGAGCAGGTCACCATACATCCGAATGGATTAACTCAAATGGTTCTTTATAAACAAAATGACTGGGTCCAAATGATAAAGATTTTATTTTTTCGAAAATGCAATCTTCATACACCAATTCTTTTTCATTACAATTTTCAAGAAAGAGAAATAAAAACAATTTTGACATGCTTGTGTATCCTAATCTCCTATGCAAATTTTCAAGGTATTTTTTTCAACAAAATTACAAAAAGCTTGATTTGAAAATTTTAAGTTGTCCTTGTAGTAGAGGTCCCCTCTTCTATGCCCTCGCCCAATCAGCTTCTCAAACTGGTATTCCTGCACTAAGCAACCACTTGATGAGAAAGTGATTTTATATCCATGATCGGTGATTTGAGAAACGGACAGGAGATTTAAATTTAGTTTAGGCACAACTCTAATGTTTGGAACATAAAAGTTTTAGCAAATTTTAGAAGAATTTTTGTAAAGTACCAAAGCTTTGGATTTTTAAAAATGTTCTATCGGCGGTTGAAACATACGAATCATTGGGGTTAATACGACATTTGGATAATACAGACTCAATAGAAGTCATATGAAAAGAGGCACCAGAATCAAGAATCTAAAAAGTCTTACCGGTGTCCACACATGTAGGGCAGCCGCACTAGATAGAGAAGAGGCATAAGCCTTGAATAGTGGTTGAAGTACTTATATGAGTTGAGAAAGGGACACATTTTTGGAGCCTTCATCTACACCACCCTTTTTGCTAGATGACCCTATATAAGCAACTTTTTTTCATATCTTAGATCTTCTCTTTGAGCAATATGGCTTAATATGACCCGACTCATTGCAAAAGTGGCATATTAATTTGCCACCTATCTTGTATTGATAGCATGGTTGCCAGTTGAGGAAGCGGGAAGTGAGGCACTTTCAAAATGTTAGGAAGCGGAAAGCGTGGGACCACTTAGGAGAGACTCGGGAATCGTCTCGGAAGCGACCTAGGAAGCGAACCGGAAGCGACCTAGGAAGCGATGGGGAAGCAAAAAAAAATAAAAATAAAAAATACAAAAAAATTGAAAAAAATGGGGGAAGCATGAGGAAGCGTGAGGAAGCGCAGGGGAAGCGTGATGGGAAGGGAAGCGTGCTTCCCATTAAAGGGAAGTGTGCTTCCCATTTAAAAGTGGTGCTTCCCCGCACGCTTCGGAAGCGCGATGTTTCGCGCTTCGGGAAAGCACGCTTCCCCTTTTACCTAGGCGCTTCCGGTAACTCTGATTGATAGTCATTTGAGCTCCTTCCATAATCATTTGAGTTTCTATCGTAGTCATATGTATCGTATTGTTACCCATATCGGTCGAGCCCAAAGTAACATTGTATCGTATCGTAAACGTATTGTAAATTGTTAATAAAAAAATTCCAAAATTTCTAAAAAATCAAGAAAATAAAAAAAATAGAACAAATTCTAAAAAAATCATAACACATGAAACAATGATGAATTGCACAAAATACAACCATAAAATCACATATAAAGCATTTATGTCTCTATGAGCTACATAAGACTCTTTTACTTAAGAACATGCCACAAGACTCATACTTTCGTATTACAAAAACAAAAACAAAAACAAAATATTATATAAAACCTCAATAATAATAATAATAATAATAATATTTTTCTTCTTCTCAACCTGCTAAACTTAAATGAGGGAGTCGGCCCTGAAGAGGTATTTAAAACCCCCAAAAGTAAAAAAGTGACTTTCGGTTTTTTTAAAGCGTGCTAAAGGTGTATTGTTTAAGAAAGGTTTAGTCTAGTTGGCAAATCTTTTTAACAAGATTTGGCGGAAAAATAAGATGCCTAATGAGTGGAGGAAGAGTACTTTGGTGTCTCTCTATAAGAATAAGGGTGATATACAATATTGCACAAACTATCGTGGTATAAAACTCATGAGTCAAACTATGAAACTTTGGGAGAGGGTGATTGAGTATAGGCTAAGGAAGGTTGTCATGATATCAGAGAATCAATTTGGTTTTATGCCTGGAAGATCAACTATGGAAGTTATACACCTTAGACAACTTATTGAGAGATATAGAGAGGGGAACAAAGATTTGCATATGGTTTTTATTGATTTGGAGAAGGCATACGATAGAGTACCTAGGGATGTTCTTGTTAAAATGTATCATTCAATCTTTGTAATCTTATATATATTTTATATATATAAAGGATGATACATATACATATATGGTATATATGCATATGTATCTTCCTAATTATATATATAAAATATATATTTCTCTATTATTAGGCATAGGGGTAGTTTAGTCATTTCTCCTTTTTTACGCATATTCCATTTGGAATGTGTTTATAATTTTACTTTTCTTTTTCTTTTTTATTTTTCATTTTTTATGGTTTGAGCCACCTAGGAAGGCTCCCCAAAGAGTCGTTGGGGAGCCCCCAACTGTCACAAATGTGACCGTTGCGGGCTCCCAACGACTCCTTTGGGAGCCCCCTATGTGGCTCCTCTCTTGTGTTATAAATAGGGGTCTCCCCCTTGTAATTTACTTACTCCTTTGGAGGAGCTTTTGCTCCATGTAATGGGTGTTACACCCTTCCTCTCTTCAATAATATTAACTTATGCCTTATAGGCATTTTTGCCCCTTTGTGGGTTTATGTGTTAGCACATTATGTGCTTGTGTTTTCCCCTTTAGTGGGCATATTCGCACTTCATATGCATGTGTATTGGTTCATTATTGAACCTAATATATTCAAAGTCGTTTCCTTACATGGTATCAGAGCAAGGTTGGGATCGAGTTGCTCTTTGTTGCATTGGGAAGCATGCTATTCAAGAAATTTTAAAGAAGAATGGTGAAGTTCTCGTTTCTCTCTTTTGCTTCTTAAAATTATTTGGTATGCATTATATTTCTTTAAGTATTATGCATTATGAAGAATTAGATATGTTTTTGCATATGTGTTTCTCTCTTTTGCTTCTTAAAATATTTGGTATGCATTATATTTCTTTAAATATTGAGCATTATAAAGAATTAGATATGTTTTTTTCTCCATGTCATTATTAGTTTGGATTCTTAACAATTCCATTGAACTTTTTATATTATTCTCTTTCGTATGTCTTTTCTTGAAAAATAAGTTTTTTAAAGAAAGTTATGTTAGAAGTAAAATGTTTGTGAGAGATGTAGCATTGCTCACATACTCTCATCATAATTATTTCATATTAAAGGTATGTGTTTACCCTCTAAAATGTCTTATATGAGGTTTTTTCAAAATAACATGTCTTTGAAAAATGATGTTTTATTTTCCTACCTAATGAGCTCTTTTTCATACGAGCAATGTTTGATTAAGAAGGCATTTTTATAATATCGGTTGAATTAAGTTTTAAAAATGATCTCATAAAATATGGTTATTCTCTTTTCATTCTTCAATTCAATTTCAAGAATATGTTTTATTATAAGATTTATGGTCTTCATTAATGTTGCATACTTATTACATATGTTTTAAATATTTCATGTTGTGTTTATTTAAAACATATTCATGCCATTGGTTATAATCTATTAAGTCATATAATATTATGAATTTTTGTTTATAGATTTATGCCATAACGCAATCCTAGTATTCTCTTTGGGATTTTCTCCACTTTAATAAAGTTTTCCCTCTTTCTTTCGTATGTACCCTCATTTGAGAATTTTGTTTGTTGGATCTCTCTTTGAGAGGCCTTTTGATCCTTGTGAATCTTCTTATGAGTATACACTCTTTGAGAAGATTTCATGATTGTTATAAGCTTCTTTTTAATATTGGTTTTTTATGAGATTTTTTAAAATATTACCGTCTTTGTGAAAGCTTGAGAGTCTCAAGCATTTGCTCCTTTTATAAAATACATGCATTATTGCATGTTTGCTATTATTATGCTTTTTGCGTATTTTGTTCAAGTGTTGTGAGAGTGTCTTCGTACACTTCTTTTATAAAGTATTCATGCTTGTATACGTATTATCTATTCATAGACATTTTCACATGATACTCTCTTTTCAATAAAGAGATGATATATATTGCCTTCCTTAGGGCTTGTTTTGTCCCTTAGTGGACTTGTGAGATTGTTTCTTTTATCATTATAAGTGCTTCCGCAATATCTTGTTACATGTTGTCCTAAATTTGCTCATTTAAGATTATTGCCATTCTACATCTTGGTATTCATATAATTGCAATTTATAAAGGCTTGATTTGATTCTTAGATTATTCCAAATTCGTCCTCACACATGACATTGCTTAAATATTTCATGTTGTGTTTATTAAGACTTTTGATAATGATCATGATTGAACATAATTTCGTATTTATGCAAAATTATTAGAATACATATTGTTGTGATTAATTATGTTGGACCTTTGAATCGGCCCTCTTTGTAAAATCACATATTTGAAAAATGATTTCCCTAAGTGTTCATTATGACATTTATTTTTATCCATCACAAGTTAGAGGATGCATCAATCCTTTTTGTATGGCCTTATTGTTATATTAGAGATGATTGTTGAGGTGAGTTAAGGGCACCTTGTGTTAACTCATTTTAGATTGTCCAATTACCATATTAAAGACGGTTGTTGAGGCGAGTTATAGGCACCTTGGGACTCTAGAATGATTTGTTATATGATCTCTAATTATGAGTGTGTCACTCGTTTTCTTTTGGCCATTGATCTTATGGATGCTCTTATTTATATATAAATGTGATGGATATATGGTGTCTTGGAACCTTAAATGTTTTAAGGTATATTTAATTCAAGGGTGTTGGGGATTATTGCCCAACCTTTTATTGCTTATGAATCTTATGAGTGCATTTCCACATTTGCGATTTCGTGTTTTGTGTTTTTGTGCACAAGTGTTCCAAGTGTTCTTGGTATGTGTATGTTCTTACATTTATATCGTTCCATCGATTATAGTATCTTGTTAAAGATACTTTTAGATACTTTTGTGCACAAGTGTTCCAAGTGTTCTTGTTGTGCGTATGTGCACATATTTATTTTCAAAATATTATCCAAGGTTTTATTTATATGTTTGTCATTACAAGTTTTATTGCCTCAAAAGTCTTCTTCTCTTATACCTCTTATCTAAGTGTCATCATATGTAGACAAGACATATTATTACACCATTGTGTGTTGGTAGCCCTTTGTTGGCTTTGTTCTCTTGGTCTAGTAGCTGAACACACTTGTCTTGAGTGTTATTATATGTAGACAAGGCACGTTGATTCACACCATGGTGTGTGATTTTAGTCCATGTTGACATTTGTGTCCTTGTTGTAGTCGCTGAGATGTATGCCCATGGTTGGCTTCTTTCACTCATTTCAAGTGTCATTTTATGTAGACAAGAGATGTATTATGTTTTAGCCCATGGTTGGCTTGATACTCTTGTTCTAGTAGCTGAACATACTTGGTCTTGAGTGTATTTTTACGTAGACAAGAGATGCTTTTGGTCCATGTTGGCGTGCATTCTCTTGTTCTTATCGTTGATGCACTCATTTCAAGTATTATTACATGTAGACAAGAGGTTCTTTTACACACTGTTGTGTGTGTCCTTGGCCTTTAATGGCATTATATTTATGTTCTTGATCTAGTAGCTTACACACTTGATTTATGGGTTTTTGAGGACTAATGAGGTAGTTGCTTGTAATGGATGAATTATTCTTGAAATTTGTGAAATTTCATTCATATTTTGTCTTTTAAAGATACAAGTGAATCATATCATTAAAATGCATATTTTAAAATCAAATTAATTTTTTTGTCACCTTTTATATTTGATATGCAAAATGAGTTTTTGTAATTGCAATCATTTGAGTGAGATGTTCCTAAATGTGTAAGATCTCTACTCAAATAACTCTCATTATTTTGCCTCTTAAGTGGACTTAAAACCTTTTGAACTCTTGTGTTTTATACTCTTTTGAGCATTTCCCTCTTGAAATCGCTTTCAAAGGACTTGCTAAAATCAATAACACTTGTCTTTCTATATTATCGGTTCATATAATATTACTTGACTAAAGTATGATTGGAGCATGATAATTAATAACTCTTTTAGGTGCTGATTCATTTCATGATATTATATGCATATGCTCATTATGGCCTTTTGGCCCTCATTCAATAAATTATGTGCAACTTATGCATCTTCGTAGGCTTTTTGTGGTGTCCCTTGTGGACCATTATGTTATTCCTCGTTATGAGGTTATCTTTGTCCAATGTTGGACTTTATGAATGCATTATGCATTCTTGTAATTTGTTTCCGCTCCCTCTTCAACATGGTATATAATTATGAAAAATTGGTTTTCTAAAATCATTTTGCATACATAAGTAATTATCTTGTTGGATCAAATCCTATGCTTCAAATAAAATAATTGTGTTTTTACTATGCATAGAATATCTTTTTGCATCATTACTTTTGGATGAATTATATGATATGATTTTTGGTTAATTCATCTTATTTGGAATATTTCACTTGATTAAAGTGCAAAGATATTTTTTACTTGGACCTTTTATTGATTTGTTCCACAGGATCTTGAAGATGAGAGGAAAAGAAGTATCTTGGATAGATCATGAAAGGTGCGCATCGTTAAAGACTTTGGAGGAAGACATTTGCAAATTTCAATGGCATTCGGACTGAAGGCTCTTGAAGCCTTGAGATTCTTCATCTTGCATTCTTCAATCTTTTCGTTCCCCCACGCAAGGTTTGAGGAGGGGAGTTAAAATGTATCATTCAATCTTTGTAATCTTATATATATTTTATATATATAAAGGATGATACATATACATATATGGTATATATGCATATGTATCTTCTTAATTATATATATATAATATATATTTCTCTATTATTAGGCATAGGGGTAGTTTAGTCATTTCTCCTTTTTTACGCATATTCCATTTGGAATGTGTTTGTAATTTTACTTTTCTTTTTCTTTTTTATTTTCCATTTTTTGTGGTTTGCGCCACCTAGGGAGGCTCCCCAAAGAGTCGTTGGGGAGCCCCCAACGGTCACAAATGTGACCGTTAGGGCCTCCCAACGACTACTTTGGGAGCCCCCTATGTGGCTCCTCTCTTGTGTTATAAATAGGGGTCTCCCCCTTGTAATTTACTTACTCCTTTGGAGGAGCTTTTGCTCCATGTAATGGGTGTTACACCCTTCCTCTCTTCAATAATATTAACTTATGCCTTATAGGCATTTTTGCTCCTTTGTGGGTTTATGTGTTAGCACATTATGTGCTTGTGTTTTCCCCTTTAGTGGGCATATTCGCACTTCATGTGCATGTGTATTGGTTCATTATTGAACCTAATATATTCAAAGTCGTTTCCTTACAGTTCTTTGGTGGACGATGATGAAGAAAGGTATCTCTCTCAAGTACATTAGTATAATTAAATATATGTACGAAGGAGTAGTAACCAATGTCCGCACTTGTGGAGGGGTGACAAACAATTTTCCTATAATGGTTGGGTTACATCAAGGATCTGCATTAAGCCCTTTCCTTTTTGTTATAGTGTTAGATGAACTTACGAGATCAATTCAAGAAAATGTGCCATGGTGTATGTTGTTTGTTGATGATATTGTTTTAATTGATGAGTCTAGAGTTGGGGTTAATGCTAAGTTAGAATTACGGAGACAGACTTTGGAAGCAAGAGGTTTTACGTTGAGTAAGAGTAAGACAGAATATATGGAATGTCGATTTAGTAAGCAACGAAATAGTGATGAGAGTGTAGTGAAGCTTGGTGAGCAAGAAATAGCGGTTGATGACTGTTTCAAATATTTGGGATCTATCATTCAAAAGAATGGAGAAATTGATGGAGATGTAAATCATAGGATTAAGGTTAGGTGGATGAAATGGAAAAGTGCAACTGGAGTGTTGTGCGATCGTAGAATGCCATTGTGTTGAGAAATTTGGTTTTGATGTCACATAATATGATACACTGTCTCATTTGATTTTATATGATATGATAATATGTTCTCTTGAAATAATGTTATATTATGACTGAATATGTTTTGCCATAAATCTAACGAGTATTTGATGCAAGGATATCTCACCCAATAAGGATGGAGACTTCCTGTTCAAGTACAACTATGGTGCAATCATACTCCTTGAAGAAAAAGCTTGATGAGCATGCTTTCCTAAAAGTTCAAATGAAGAGATCGGCTACCTCAAGATGAAGACTTTTTTCTTCTTTAGAGTCATATGTAACAGAACCTTCAGGAACTTGCATATTGCATATTACATACTCATTCATAAACACTATATCATAAAAGTATATGATAGTTTCAAAAAGCTTCTTTTTTGAAAACCAATAAGTGTACCTTCTTACAACCTTTTATGAAAAAGATATTTGTCATATAATAATTGTACCTTCTTACAACATTTTATGAAAAAGATATTTTGTCATTGTACCTTACAAGACAACATGAAAAAGGAATGTAGGAAAAAGACAAAAACATAAAATCGGCTACATAAGAAAAACAAATAAAATATTTTTTGAAAAGACTTTAGTTATCTTCTTTAATGAAATGTTTTTTATATAGGAAGAAGACAAAAACATAAAATCGGCTACATAAGAAAAACAAATAAAATATGTTTTTGAAAAGACTTTAGTCATCTTCTTTAATGAAATGTTTTTTATATAGGAAGAAGACAAAAACATAAAATCGACTACATAAGAAAAATAAATTAAAATTTTTAAGGACTCTAGTTACCTTTTTCTCATAACCATAGAATGTCGACTTACTTGAAGTCATCATTCTCTCTAAAAAGCATTAAATGCCTTCTGTAACAAATCCTTTCTAAATATCCTTCCCAAAGAATGTCGACCTTCTTTTTGGTCCTCATTCTCTCTGGAGACTTTGAAATACACTACATAAAGAATACACTTGACATGACTATGTACAAATAAATATCTCAAAGCACTCATAGTACTTACACTCATTTAAAGTAAAGAAGTACTAATGTACCTCAAATCATTAATTAGAATAAAGACAAAACTACAACCCAACGTTCAAATGTACTATTGTAAGAAATAGACTTTTTACATAAAATATGTATTACCTAAAACAATACAACGACTAGTGTACCCTCTATTTTACTCTTCTGGAAAAAGGCATTCTCGATCTTCTTTAAAAGATATTTTTGAAATGGCATAACATTTCACATTTCAAAAAGTTACAATTCCAAAATGTAACGACTACTTTTTATAAGCTATATAAACACACACACATAAACTATTCAAACAAGAGGAATGGAATAGACGTGTGAGCTTACAAAGAGAAAAAGTTCTATTCGTGATTTGAAAAGAGAGCCTTGAAAAAGAAAGAGAAAAAGAAAAAGGAAGAAAAGAGAAAAAGTCAAGTCCAGCTCTTTGACAAAGAGTATCCTCTGAGTGACAAACAGAACATTCTTAGAATCCTTCATTCGTGCATTCATATTATTCTGAAGGTTCTATAGGAAGTATTGTAACTCTGTTATTCACTGTATTCCTTCTTTGTTTAAAGAAGTAGACCTCTGTGAAAGAGGGTGTTGCCCTTCTCTGTTGAGAGAAGAAGACCTCTTGGGAAGAGGGTGTGCCCCTTCTCTGTTGAGAGAAGAAGACCTCTTGGAAAGAGGGTGTTGTATTATTTATCCGGTAACTCGGATGTTATAGTGGAATCTCAAGTGGTTTGCTTGGGGACTGGATGTAGGTCTGGATATTGACCGAACCAGTATAACTTCTGTGTTTTATGTGTTGTGCCTTATTGCTTAATTATTTTATTTTATCGATCATTATCATATTTCACTATTCACCCCCCCTCTAGTGGAATTTCACATTGCGGTTGAAGGGGAAGTTTTATAGGACGACAATTAGACCAGCTTTACTATATGGTACGGAATATTGGGCTGCCAAGAGACATCATTTTCAAAAAATGAGTGTAACTGAGATGCGTATGCTTCGATGGATGTGTGGAAAAACACTAAAAGATAAGATTCGAAACGAGGAAATACGTAAGAAGGTAGGTGTTGCACCCATTGAAAATAAGATGAGTGAGAATCGTTTACGATGGTTTGGGCATATTCGACGAAGGCCTAATGATGCTCCGGTTAAAAGGATGGAGAAATGGGAAAATATATTAGCTAAAAGAGGTCGGGGTAGGCCTAAGAAGACTTGGATGGAGATGATAAGAAAGGATATGAAGGCTTTGAACCTCACCGAGGACATGACATTGGATAGAAATGATTGGAGGAGAAGGATTCATGTGGAGGACCCAAAATGATTTTTTTTGGTTCATATCGCCGACCCCAATTGTTTGGGATGAAGGCGTTGTTGTTGTTGTTGTTGCTAAAGGTGTATTGTATGATACGCCCTATATCATACGATATGATACAAAGGTGTATCATACGATACGCCCGATATGAATCGTATCGGTTTCTTCCAAAGTTACGATATGTATCGTACCATATCGTACGATACAGTACGATACGTACAACCTTGATTCAAACTTCTTCCAAAGTGAGGAGGCTTATAAGCTCTTGTGTTACTTCCGAGTCTTGCCATGGCAAGCAATGATTACTTATTTTTTGTTTTTTCAACCTATTATCTTCCATAGTCAATTCTTCTAAAATTTCAACTATGGTGGGAGCACCTCCTCTATGAAGGAGAGTTGATTTGGTCCCTTCAAATTTGGGTCTAAGCCCATTGACAATGGTAGAAATGTTTTGTCTTGATTTGATTTTCACAAAGTTCTATGTCTTGAAGACAATGTCACTTAGGCTCTAAAAGAGCCAATTCATCCCCTCCAAAAAAAAAAAGAGCATTATAGTATTCTCTAATGCTCATTTCTCCTTGGGTCATAGTTCTAACTTTATTTTGCACATTACATACATGAGCTATGTCTTTTAGACATAGTTTCAAAACTCGCTTGGTTGACCCGGTGACTCAGTTAACTCGGCCCAGATCGCCCAGACACTGGGTCAAAAAACATGTGTAACCTATGTCACAGGGACTCTTCAACTAGGTGTCGCACCTGCGTCGCACCCGCACCCGATGCGGTCAACCTGACCCTAAGTGCAGTCAACGCACCCAGGGTCATTTATGTCCAACTTTTGGACTTTATATATATATATATATATATATATGAAATATAATATAAATATTATGTATATTATATATCAAAATATGATTATACATGTATTAATAAAATTATACATTAAATATATTATAAAAATATCATATAATGTATATTATATATAATATATTGGTAAAATACTATAAAATATATATAGTATATACATATATTTATATGTTTTATATAAAATATAAAGTTAACATGACCCGGCCGAGTCACGAGTCACACAAGGACTAGTTGAGTGATAGTCACCGGGTTTTGAAACCATGCTTTTAGACATTACATATCCTTACAATACTTTCATGCATCACTAGCAAAATCAAATTTAGCCAAACTTGAGCACTTCTTAATGTCGACACTATTGATGAGTCATCCAATAATCTTGGAATGACCTATCCTCCACTCTTTCTATCTTTTTTCATAATCGGCAATGACTTTAAACATTTCTTCTCCTTGAAGTGCTACTTCCTTGCAATTTTCGATCTTGGTAAGCACAAGCTGAGGTTCTCTTTCGGTACCATCAACCAAACCCCAAAAACCATTTTCTCATATTTTGTGTTTTAATATGGATGACCACATCACATAGTTTGTATCATTGAGTCTCATGGGAATGGACATTACAACTTCTCGTCCATCCTCCATTTTTACAAAGAGATAGAAAGAGAGAGAGAAGGAATAAAGGTAGAATTGAAGCAAAGTACTCTTTGGACACCATGAGCCCACGATCACACGATCCACGCTCTCACGTCCACACGAACAAGATCCTTAACGGATGGCTCTGGTATCATGTAATGAAACCAACACAATCTCAAAAGAGTGCCACAAAGGCTACAATTAGATACCAATACAATAGTGGTCACTTATGGACCAAAGAATCCACACAATGAAAATACACATCAACTCATAAAGTAAAATATAATGGATCTTTCATTAACAAATGCTTAGAAAAGCATTAGAAAATACAATAGGGAGATCCCTATTTATAAGCACAAGGGGTAAAGGGGGCAGCCCAACAACTAGTTGGGTTGTCCCAATCAGTCACATGCTGCAATCATTATAATAAACAAAACGAAAAAAGAAAAAAGAAAATTACAAACTCAGCCCCTAGTGGGCTGACCCCTATTACTAAAGGAAATGACCAAGTATTTTGGTTATATATATATATAGAATATATATTATTCATATATATGAATATATATATATATATTGGATACACAATCTTAACACGGTCTGGTATATATACAAATAAAAATCTATTCTATATTTTATATTTTATTACAACAACTACGCCTTAATAAACAATTGGGGTCAGCGATATGAACCAAAAAAGAAAATCATTCTGGGTCATCCACATGAATCCTTCTCCTCCAATCATTTTTATCCAATGCCATGTCCTCGGTGAGGTTCAAAGCATTCATATCCTTTCCTATCATCTCCATCTATGTCTTCCTAGGCCAACCCCGACCTCTTTTAACTAATATATTTTCCCATTTCTCCATCCTTCTAACTGGAGCATCATTAGGCCTTCGTCGAATATGCCCAAACCACCGTAAACGATTCTCTCTCATCTTATTTTCAATGGGTGCAACGCCTACCTTCTTACGTATCTCCTCGTTCTGAATCTTATCTTTTATTGTATTTCCACACATCCATCTAGGCATACGCATCTCAGCTACACTCATTTTTTGAATATGATGTCTCTTGGCCGCCCAACATTCCGTACCATATAGTAAAGCGGGCCTAATAGTCGTCCTATAGAACTTTCCCTTCAACCGCAATGGCATTCTACGATCGCACAACACTCCAGTTGCACTTTTTCATTTCATCCACCCAACCTTAATCCCATTATTTACATCTTCATCAATTTCTCCATACTTTTGAATGATAGATCCCAAATATTTGAAATAATCATCCACGGGTATTTCTTGCTCACCAAGCTTCACTACACTCCCATCACTACTTCGTTGCTTACTAAACCGACATTTCATATATTCTGTCTTACTCTTACTCAACTTAAAACCTCTTGCTTCCAATGTTTGTCTCCATAATTCTAACTTAGCATTAACCCCAGCTCTAGACTCATCAATCAAAACAATATTATCAGCAAACAACATACACCACGGCACATTTTCTTGAATTGATCTCGTAAGCTCATCCATCACTATACCAAATAGGAAAGGGCTTAAAGCAGATCCTTGATGTAACCAACCGTTATAGGAAAATTGGTTGTCACCCCTCCACAAGTGTGGACATTGGTTACTACTCCTTCATACATATCTTTAATTATACTAATGTACTTGAGAGAAACACATTTCTTCATCATTGTCCACCAGAGAACATCCCTAGGTACTCTATCGTATGCCTTCTCCAAATCAATAAAAACCATATGCAAATCTTTGTTCCTCTCTCTATTTCTCTCAATAAGTTGTCTAAGAAGATGTATAGCTTCCATAGTTGATCTTCCAGGCATAAAACCAAATTAATTCTCCGATATCATGACAATCTTCCTCAACCTACACTCAATCACCCTCTCCCAAAGTTTCATAGTATGACTCATGAGTTTTATACCACGATAGTTTGTGCAATCTTGTATATCACCCTTATTCTTATATAGAGGCACCAAAGTACTCTTCCTCCACTCATTAAGCATCTTATTTGTCCGCCAAATCTTGTTAAAAAGATTTGTCAACCATTGTAAACCTTTCTCTCCCAAGCATTTCCAAGCCTCGATAGGTATACCATCTGGGCCAACTGCCCATCTTGTTTTCATTTTCTTCAAAGCTTCTGCAATTTCTTTCTTTTAAATCTTGCGCATGAAGTCACGATTCATCTCATGAAAAGGAATGGAGAAGTCTCCAAGATCCTGAGCATGACTTCCATTAAATAGCTTATCAAAATAATCTTTCTATCTCTCTTTAATCTCCTCTTCTTTGACTAAAATCCTTGTGTTTCATCTTTGATACATCTAACCATACACAGATCCCTCAATTTTCTATCTCTCATCTTTGCAAGCCTATAAATATCATTTTCGCCCTCTTTGGTATCCAACTTGTCATAAACCTCCTTATATACCTTATCCCTCGTGTTTCGAATGTAATGAAAAGAGGCGGAAGCACCAATGGAGTAAAAAGCACTCTTTAAGAGTGACCTCAAGAGCCAAGAACACAAGCACTAAAAATGCACACACAAAACTCTCAAAAGTAGAAAATGACTTAAAGTCATAAGTTGGATTTATTGAAGAAAGGAAGAGAAGGGTGAAAACCCAATACTTACAAGAGAATACCTCCTCTATTTATAGAGGAGGGAGTCTAAAGGAAGGGACCACAAGGGGCTCCCATGTAGTCGTTGGGAGCCCCAACGGTCATAAATCTGACCGTTGGGGCCCCAACGACTACATGTGTGGGGCCCTTGTGGTCGTAAAAAAGGAGAAAATAAAAAACAAAAAAGGAAAAAGAAAAAGAGAAAAAAGAAAAAAAGAAAAAGTTACATTGTGGTTTTACAAAAATACCCCTATCGGGTATTCCAAGAAAGGGAAAAGTGTATGTATATACATATATGTATATATATACTTATATAAATATATATATATATATACGAATGTATATATATAAGTATATGTATATATATACATATTTTAACACACCCCCTCAAACTTTACGAGGAGAAGACCGAAAGTTTGCTAAGAAGAAACATAAATCGTGGAGTTGGGAGCGCCTTGGTGAAGAAGTCAGCTAGTTGATATTCTGAAGTAACATATGGTAATGAGATAGTCCCTCTGAGATATTCGTCTCAAACATAATGGCAATCCATTTCGATATGCTTGGTCCGCTCATGAAAAGTGTGATTGTTGGCAATGTATATCGCACTTTTGTTATCACAGCAGAGCTTGGTGGGAGTGGAAATGGGGACGCCCATGTCACCAAGGAGACTCCTGAGCCACACGATTTCCATAGTTGTCATTGCCATGGCCCGATACTCAGTTTCAGTGGATGACAGTGAAACCTGCTGTTGCTTCTTGCATCTCCACGAAATGAGAAATTCACCTAAAAAAATACAAAGACCCGTTATTGAGATACGATCATTGGGATTTCCTCCCCAGTCAGCATCAGTAAAAGCAGTTAAGTCAAGAGATGAGGAAGAGGATAAGAAGAGTCCGTTGGATATAGTATTTTTGATGTATCGCACAATTCTCAGTACGGCCGCCATATGAACCGAAGTAGGTGCATGCTGAAATTGGCTTGCTGCATGAACCGCATGAGCTATATCTGGACGTGTGATGGATAGATAGGTGAGGGATCCAATTAATTGACGGTAAGGGGTTGGATCCTCAAGAAGAACATCATCTTCAAGTCTCAGTTTCGCATTGATAACTTCGGGAGTCTCAACTTTCTTTTCATCAGATATTCCTGATTTGGTACAAATTTCTGCAACTAATTTCATTTGAGATAGGATGTATCCTCGCGCGGAATAAGCCACTTCAATTCCTAAAAAATATCTCAAATATCCAAGATCAGACATATCAAAAGTTTCTTTTAACATAGACTTTACATCATTTACTCCCTTTTTGTCATTCCCAGTGATGATCATATCATCAACATACAGCAGAAGCATAATAATGGAGTCACCTGTCCTTTTAACAAAAAGAGCAGTGTCAGTATAGCAAGAAGAGAATCCGAAATTGATTAATACATTACTAAACCTATCATACCAAGCTTTAGGAGCTTGCTTAAATCTATATAAAGCCTTTTTTAATTTCAAAATTTTTCCATTTAAATTCATACCTAGAGGCGGTTCCATATAAAGTTCTTCATTTAAATTACCATTCAAAAAGGCATTTTTGACATCAAGTTGAAAGATTGGCCATTTTTTTATAGAGGCTATAGCAATAAGAGCTCGAACACTAGTCATTCAAGCAACTGGGGCAAAAGTTTCATCATAATCTACCCCATACTCTTGGGCATATCCTTTGGCTACCAACCTAGCCTTATATCTTTCCAATGAACCATCACTCTTAGTTTTTACTTTAAAAACCCATTTATATCCAATGGGTTTCTTGCCATTGGGAGGATCAACGATTTCCCAAGTTTGTGTCCTTTTAAGAGCATTAAGTTCTAGTTCCATAGCTTCATTCCAATGAGCATATTGTTTAGCATCATTGTAATGAGATGGTTCATGAAAAGAGTGAAGAGCAAGTAGGCATGCTCGAAAGTTAGGGGAAAAAGAATCATAAGAAACAAATCTATTGGGTATTTTGGAAATACGATTTGATTTTCTTTGAGAGGTCTCTTCGATTGACTCACTTTGAGAGAATTTTTCAAGGGCACAAGGAGGATTTCTTTCATTCCTTCTAGAGTAGACTTGTATTTGTCTTGAAACATTTTCTTCTAAGTTTTGATCATCATTTGGATGTTCAAAATGATCTTCACTAAGAGGTTCACTAGGATCAATATGATCATCTATGATGTTTTCTTGAGACAATAAGTCTAATAAAAAGTAATAATCAATATTTTCATTTGGTTGGTGCGAAAAAACATTTTCTTCTTCTAGGAATGTGACATCTTTTGATATATAAAGTTTGTTTTTTAGTATGTCAAAACATCGATAACCATTTTGTTTTTCGCCATATCCCAAGAAAATACATTCAATAACCCTAGGAGAAAGTTTATCATTTTTGTGAGTTAGAACAAAGCATTTACATCCAAAAATCATTAGTTTTTTATAATCGGGAGACATATTGTAAAGTTTTTCAAATGGAGAAAGATTTTTCAAAGAGAATGAAGGGGTTCTATTGATAAGATATGTTGAGGTTAGAACCACTTCGGCCCAAAAGGATTTTGGGATATTTTTTGAAATTAATAACGTTCTTGTAGTTTCTATTATGTTCTATGCTTTCTTTCCGCAAGACCATTTTGTTGCGGAGTGTTGGGACAAGAACGTTGATGACAAATTCCATTTTCTTTTAAATAGCTTTGAAAATCATTGGACATATATTCACCCCCCGAATCGGACCTAAGAATAGATAGATTTCCCAAAAATTGATTTTTAACCATTGCATGGAATTCTTTAAAGAAGGAGAAAACTTCGGATTTGCGACTTAGGAAGTAAATCCATGTGAATCGAGTGAAGTCATCAATAAAGACCACATAATACGAAAATCCTCCTTTAGACAAAATAGGGGAAGGTCCCCATACATCGGAATGAACAAGTTCAAATGGCCGAGTGGTAAAGTAACTTCTTTGAAGAAATGGAGTAGCTTTAGATTTCCCAAAAATGCAATCTTTACAAGTCATGTGATTGTCTTTACAAGTATTGTTCAAAAACGGAAAAAGAGACATTTTTACAAAATTTGGATGACCAAGTCTCTCATGCCAAATTCTAATACTTTTGTCTTTTACAAGATTGCAAGATGACTTAGATGGAAGAGTCAAAAAGTCCATAAAATAGAGATCACCCCTTCTATGGCCTTGCCCAATCAGCTTCCCTGACTGGAGATCCTGCACGGTGCAATCTTTAGGTGAGAAAGAGACTTGACATCCATGATCGGTGATTTGAGAAACAAAAAAAAGATTTAAATTAATTTTTTGAACGATTCTTACTTTAGGAACGAAAAAATTTTGAGAATTTTTAAAATCAAGTGTTCCAATACTTTCAATTTTCAATGATGTTCCATCGGTCGTTGAAACATAAGAGGATATGGGTTCGGAAAAAACATTTGAAAGAGAGTTTTTATGAGATGTCATATGAAAAGAAGCACCGGAGTCTAGTATCCACATACCTGGAGGTGATGAAGAATAGGCGATGGCGGCTCTGGATGTTGAGGAAGAAGTCTTGAGAAGATGTTGGAGAACTTCGGAGATATGATTAAGAGTCTCTTTGATATCTCCCTCTTTGGCACTTTCTTCTTCCTTCTTTGGAGAATTTTCTCCAACCGCGGCTACTTTTCCTTTAAGTTTGTGACAAACCGGTCTAATGTGTCCCGGTTCATTACAATAATGGCATATTATTCCCTTTCTAGGCCCATTACTATTTTTGTTAAAGTGAGGAGGTCTATAGGCTTTCACATTTGATCTGAGCCTAGTAACGGCCAAAACTTCATCATTCTTAATGCTTAAGCCAAGTCGAGTTTCCACTTGGCATATTTCGGCAAGGGCGTCTTCAATAGGTAGGGCTTTGCTTCTATGGAGAAGAGATGCCCTAACTTGTTCAAATTCCGGTCGAAGACCATGAAGAAATTGAAAGAAGTGCTCATTTTCAATTTGTTCCCTTCTTAACTCAATATCTTCCGGAGCCACCCATTTAGGCTCAAGAAGAGCAAGTTCATCCCAAAGAGGGGTTAGCGAGCTAAAATAGTCCCGGACACTCATATCCATTTGTTTGGTGGAACGGATTTTTTCTTGACAAAAAAATTGTCGAGCAAGATCCTTTTGGGTATCCATAACCTTAAGGGAAAACCATGCCTCATTGGCCCTTCTAAATTTGGCAATATTAGCACAATTTTTAAGGCCTACATTGTTCATAAACCATGCCAAAATTTTGGCATGGTTACTTTCCCAATCCTCAACTTTGGATTGATGGTTATTGATAACTTTGATGCACTCATCGACATCTAAAGTTTTTTCAACCTCATTTTCGATTTTAGTGAGAACAAAAGAGGGTTCGGGAGTAGTTCCCATAACCAAACCCCAAAGTTTCTTACCTCTTAGATGATTTTCCATCGCGGAGGCCCACATGAGATAGTTGGACCCATTTAGCTTAAAAGAAAGCTCCACTTTAGAATCACGTTCCATCGGCACCAAGTATCCTTCCTTTCTTCTTAAAATTTGAGAGGCACACGTCCAATATAATAAAGAGAAGCTCAATCACCAACCTGGCTCTGATACCATGTAATGAAAAGAGGCGGAAGCACCAATGGAGTAAAAAGCACTCTTTAAGAGTGACCTCAAGAGCCAAGAACACAAACACTAAAAATGCACACACAAAACTCTCAAAAGTAGAAAATGACTTAAAGTCATAAGTTGGATTTATTGAAGAAAGGAAGAGAAGGGTGAAAACCCAATACTTACAAGAGGAGAATACCTCCTCTATTTATAGAGGAGGGAATCTAAAGGAAGGGACCACAAGGGGCTCCCATGTAGTTGTTGGGAGCCCCAACGGTCATAAATCTGACCGTTGGGGCCCCAACGACTACATGTGTGGGGCCCTTGTGGTCTTACAAAAAGGAGAAAATAAAAAACAAAAAAGGAAAAAGAAAAAGAGAAAAAAAGAAAAAGTTACATTGTGGTTTTACAAAAATACCCCTATCGGGTATTCCAAGAAAGGGAAAATTGTATATATATACATATTTTAACATCGAACTACTTTTTTAGCTTCCTTCTTTGCTATCATATACTTTTCTAAATTCTCATTATCACGACTCTTACTTAGATTTTTATAACACTCTCTTTTAACCTTAATAGTTAATTTGACATCCTCGTTCCACCATGATGTATCCTTACCTAGTGGTGCACCGCCTTTAGACTCACCCAATACCTCCTTAGCTACTTTTCTCATACCACCCGCTATCTTATTCCACATTGATTCTGAATCCTCCTCGAGACACCAATCAACTTCCTTAACTACCTGCTCTACAAACATTCCTTGTTTAGCTCCTTTCAGTGCCCACCACTTAATTCTAGGATCTATCCTATGTCTATCACTTTTGCGGCGTTGTCTAATTCTAAGATCTAAAATTAAGACTCTATGTTGCGTAGCTACACTTTCTCCCGGTATAACCTTACAATCGATGCAACAACCCCTATCTCTCTTTCTAAGTAGGAAAAAATTTATCTGACTCGTATTAACCCCACTTTTAAATGTTACTACGTGAGACTCCCTCTTCTTAAACCAAGTGTTTGCTAAGATCATATCATAGGACAAACCGAAATCTAAAATCCTTTCTCCACTTTCGTTTCTTTCTCCTATATCATAGCCTCCATAGATACTCTCAAATCCATCCCTACTAATGCCTACATGTCCATTAAGGTCACCGCCGATGAAAAGTTGTTCTCCATAAGATATCCCTTGTACTACTCCATCTAAATCTTCCCAAAATTGACGCTTAATGGAATCATCTAAACCTACTTGAGGTGAATAAACACTAATAATATTAATAATATTCATACATAATACTAATTTAATAAGTAAAATCCTATCACCCTGCCTACGGACCTCAACTATATTATCTATAAACTCACGACTCATAACAATCCCTACTCCATTTCTATTTCTATTTATTCATGTATACCAAATCTTATATCCCCAAGGTTCTATCACCTTTGCTTTCTCACCTACCCATTTGGTCTCTTGTAGACATAAAATATCAATCTTTCTCCTACACATAACATCTACTAACTCTACCAACTTACCAGTTAAAGACCCTATGTTCCAAGTGGCTAACCTAATTTTATGGTCTTGGACTAACTTCTTTACCCCCACCCATCCAACAAAGTGAGGGAACCCTTGCCTATTTGACACCACACCAGGGCGCCGGTGTGACGCGTCGCTTCCGGGCCACCTAGCAACCCTTGCCCATTTATTATTGCCTTCGGGCCTATAGAGTACAGTGTGTCGCTCAGTAGGGAACGCCCCCACGAAATTCTCATATTGGTTCATAATCATAAGGTATGACTAAGTTTTTATGTTGGCTGTCACTGACCTATCGCAACCCTCCTCTTTTATCCGGGCTTGGGACCGGCAGTGTATAACTAAACAGTTTTATTAAATATTAAAAATATTGAGTATAAGGGCCCGACTCAAGCTTAGGTTGAAGCCCGAACCCAACCTAATTATTAATCAGGTTGGGCTCGACCCGACTTTTATAAGGCATTTCCTTCAAATGGGCGCCCGAGCCCAACCCGACTTGGGCCGGGTACCCAAAAGCCCAATGGGTACCCGACCTGATGGCCACCCCTACACGAGGGGTTAGGCATGGATCTTATCAATCAGAACATCCACATAAGTATTCTTTTTACTCAATTCTTTTTAAGTTTTATTGCTTACTTGTCGATTTCTTACTTTATGCTCTATTGTTAATTTGTTATATTTTCACAATAGGGATTTGGTGGGAGATGTTTGAAAGCTCTGTTACTGTTCTTCAGCAAGTAGCAATCAAAATCTTAAGCCAACCATATAGTGCTTCAACTTGTGAGAGGATTTGGAGTTTAATACAAAGAAGAGGTCAAATCTTGGACCCGCAAAGCTAGCTGATTTAGGATGAATATGCTTATGAAGAAGATGGCTCTAGAAATAGAGAATAATAATGCAAATCTAATCTACAGCGATCGCGTTGATCCATTTGTTGACGATGAGATGGAGGAAAATTCACCTTAAGAAGATAGTAAAGGAGAAGACAATCATGGAAGCTATAGAGAGCGAGGGCATAGAGCAGTTGATTCTGCTTTTGCATCATCGGATGATGACCAATCTTTTTTTTTTTTTTGAGAAATTATGATGTTGAACCTTAAGCTTCATTTCTGGCATTATATTGGCTATGACTTATGGGGTTATGGGTTATCACTTTTGACTTTTTTTTGGAGTTGTTTACTTCTTACTTGTTAGTCATTTCATGTTTACTTCTGAGTTCTAAATTGTTCTCTTTTCCTATAGTTAGATGGATGCTATGATTATTTGCTCTGTTGTTAGCTATGCCACATTGATACAAATGCGGGAACTAGATAAGATGCAGATACATTTGGTACGATACGATAATTTTCAAAAATTAGGACACAGGGACACAACCGTACACACATGTAGATGTATGTATGTGTATAAATACACAATCTTAAATTACTATAGTTAGGAACATCAAACAATGAAACTAGGCTGAGACTGAAATATGATGTAATTGTTGACAAGTTTTAAAAGAAAAAGAAATTAGGTGAATACAAAACAAGTAAATAAGATCATAAAAGGAAATAGATAAAGTTAGTGACACAATGTTGACTATGTTTGAAATTAGAATGATTGTGTCTATGAAGTGTCGTGTTGTGTCCAAGAAGTGTTCAAGTAGTGTGTCGTGTCGACATGGGATACGCATGCTAAGTGAAGCATTCGTGTGACAGAGGATGTTAGTTACCTATTAGTTATTTAGTTATTAATTTATTAATTTATTATTTGTTAGTCATTAGTTGCTAACTTAGCTGCTCATTTAACATTTTATCTTGTTTATTTTAAAGTCTTCATTTAAGTTTTCTCTTATTTTTTTCTATATTTTTAGATATTTTTAAAAAATTTGATTTCTTTTTAAATATTACCAAGATTTTTCTAAGATTATCCTGAGATGTTCCTGTGAAAATATCTCAAAAAGGAGATAAAGTGTGCGATAAGCACAACACCACCAATGTGCACAAATGCACAAGAACACTTAGAACAAATGTACACAAAGGTACAATAAAGAAACTCAAATGCACAAAGGCATACAAAATATAAAGAATTTTATTGAGAAGAATGGAGAACAAAAGCTCCAAGAAGTAAGTATTACAAAGGGGGAACTCCCCTATTTATAAGAGGAAAAGGAGCCTTGGAGGGGCTCCACTAGCTGTTGGAGCCCCTCCAACGGTTAGAATTCTAACCGTTGGAGAGGCTCAACAGCTAGTGTTGAGCCCTCCAAGGTTGACTTTGAGTCAACAAAATGAATAAAGACAAAAAAGGGAAAAGAAGAAAAGTAAAAAAGCAAAAAGAATTACAACATATTCATAATTATGAATATGCACAAAATGAAGAGAAAAGACTAAAAATACCCTTGCGGGTTTTACAAAAAAGAAACATATATATTTACATATATATATAGAGATAGATACATATACATATATACGTGATGTATATATGTATATGTATCTCTCTTTATATATATATGTAAATATTTACATAAAGAGAGATACATTTTAACACCCTCCCTCAAACTTAGGGCACAATGACCGAAAGTTTGCTAAGGAGAAAGTTGAATCTTGGAGAGCAAAGCGCCTTGGTGAAGAAATCTGCCAACTGATATTCTGACGTTACATAAGGAAGATCGATGACTTTTTGTAGATATGCCTCTCGGACATAATGACAGTCCATCTCAATATGCTTTGTCCGCTCATGAAACGTGTGATTCTTAGCAATATAGATTGCACTCTTATTATCACAACATAACTTTGTGGGTTCTTGAATTGTAATCCCCATGTCTTGCAGCAACTGATGAATCCAGACAATCTCCATAGTTGTAGATGCCATGGCTCGATATTCTGCTTCGGTGGATGATAGAGACACCTTCTGTTGTTTCTTACATCTCCATGAGATCAGGGATTCACCTAAAAAAATGCAAAAGCCTGTAGTGGAGTGACGATTATTTGGGTCACCTCCCCAATCAGAGTTAGTATATGCAATTAAATTTAACTCAGAAGATGAGGAAAGGAAAACTCCCTTGTTTAAAGTTCCCTTTATGTATCTGACAACTCGGAGAATGGCACTCATATGAACGGATGTAGGAGCATGCTGAAATTGGCTTGCAGTATGCACGGCATAAGAGATGTCCGGCCTTGTGATGCTAAGATACATTAGAGATCCCACAAGTTGTCGGTAGGGGGTAGGATCCTCCAAAGGTTTCCCATCATCGATCTTCATTTTTGATACCACAATTTCTGGGGTCTCACAGATTTTATCATCAGTAATACCTGATCTGTCAAGAATCTCACAGGCAAGTTTAGTTTGAGACAAAAAATAGCCTCTATGAGAGTAGGCTACCTCGATACCAAGAAAGTAAGTCAGATACCCCAGGTCTGACATTTCAAACTTTTCTTTTAAAGTGGTTTTAATGTTTCTGATGCCCTTTATGTCACTACCTGTTATCAATATATCATCAACATACAATAGTAAAATCACAATTCCTGCATCAGACTTTTTGACGAACAGAGCGGTGTCAGTGTAGCATGAGGAAAAACCATTTTGAACCATTACATCATTAAATCGATCATACCAAGCCTTAGGGGCTTGTTTTAAACCATAAAGCGCTTTTTGCAAACGAAGGACTTTCCCCTTTGGTACATTCATACCAGGAGGAGCATCCATGTAGACTTCTTCATTAAGGTCCCTATTTAGAAATGCATTTTTAACATCCATTTGATAAATATTCCATTTTTTAATAGGTGCAATGGTGTTCAAACACCTTACAGTAACCATTTGTGCAACAGGAGCAAAGGTTTCTTCGTAATCGATGACGTATTCTTGACTATATCCTTTTGCGACAAGACGAGCTTTATATCTTTCGAGAGTGTCATCACTCTTGGTTTTGATTTTAAAAACCAATCTACATCCTATTGTTTTCTTTCCTTCTGGGAGACATTGAAAAACCCACGTTTTGGCTTTGTTGAGGGCTCTAAGTTCGTTGTCCATGGCATCCCTCCACTCTATCATTTCCTTAGCTTCTTTAAAATTTCTAGGTTCTTGATATGAGTGAATGGCACTAAGACATGCCCTATGCTTTGGAGAAAAAGACTCATAGGATATAAATCTAGAAGGATTTTTCCTAGATCTTTCAGTTCTTCGAGAGTTGTTGGAAGATTCACTAAGGTCACTATATTTCTCTATTGCACTTCTAAAAGTGCTTTTATCTCTATGTGTATAGGTAATTGGTTCATTTATCATTTCTTCTTCATCATGAATGGTTTGAGGAATACTTTCACTTATATCCTCATTCTCATTTAATTCATCATCGCTAAAAAAATCTTCATTTCTAGATAATAGTTCAAACAAAAAAGAATAATCGGCATTATCTTCATGAGTTTTGTGTTCTTCAAAACCACTTATGTTTTCTAAAAAGGTTACATTTCTTGAAACATATAGTTTATCATTCTTAATATCATAACACCTAAAACCTTTTTGGGCTTCCGAATATCCTAAAAACGCCCAAGAAATAGCTTTGGGAGATAATTTATTATTCTTATCAGTGAGAACAAAACATTTACAACCAAAAATTCTTAATCTATTGTAATCGGGTTCTTTTTTATACAAGATTTCATATGGAGATATTTGATTCAAGTTTTTGGATGGAAGTCGGTTGATGAGATAAACCGATGCAAGAGCCGCTTCGGCCCAAAATCTTTTTGGAATTTTTTGAGAAATTAGCAAAGTTCTTGTAGTTTCAATTATGTGTCTATGTTTTCGTTCGGCCAACCCATTTTGTTGAGGAGTTTTGGGACAAGACCTTTGATGAACAATCCCATTATTTTCAATATAACTTTTGAAATCATTTGAGAGATATTCTCCCCCGGAATCGGTTCTAAGAATTTGTAATTTACTATTGAATTGATTTTGTATTAACATGTGAAAAACCTTAAAAGTAGAGAAAACCTCATGTTTATGTTTGAGGAAGTATATCCAACTATACCTTGAGAAATCATCCACATAAATAACATAATACGAAAAACCTCCCTTAGACACAACGGGTGCCGGTCCCCAAACATCCGAATGCACAATTTCAAAAGGCTTAGTTGAAAACATAGTTCTTTATCCAAAAGGTAAGCTTCTCATTTTACCAAGAATACAATCATTACAATTGAAATTGTCTTTACATAAAGTTTTAGCAAAATGTAAATAAGAAAGCTTGACAATATTTGGATGCCCAAGGCGTTTATGCCAAACATTTATATCTTTATGTTGGGCAACATTACAAAAAGAGGTTTTTGGAATTTGAAGAAATTCCATGAGATAAAGATCTCCCTTCCTAGAGCCTTCCCCAATCAACTTCTCGGACCGGCGATCCTGTATCCAACATTTATTTGATGAGAATTTGATATCACACCCATGATCCGATAGTTGAGAGACGGAAAGCAAATTTAAATTTAGTTTTGGTATAAATCTAACTTTAGGGATAGAAAAACCTTGTCTTTCAAAATTACCAATTCCTTTTATTTCAAGAGAAGCCCCATCCGCGGTAGAGACAAAAGAGGGTGACAAATTTTTTGAATATTTAGAAAGTGCAAAAACATTTGGAGTCATATGAAAGGAGGCACCCGAGTCTAAGAGCCAAAGAAACTTACCGGGAGGTGAGAAGGTGGTCATGGCGGCTCCGAAAACGGATCCCTTGAGGAGAGGTTGAAGAGCTTCCATGATTGGATTGAGAGACAAAGTAGCATGGTTGGAAGTTGATGGACCTTCCTCCTTGGTTGATTGGAAAGTAGTAGACATAGCCACCATCTTCTTCCATTTAGGGCATACCGGTTTAATGTGACCCGGTTCTTTGCAAAAATGGCATATGATCTTACTATAATCTCTTCTTCCATAATGCCCACCATTTTCTCTTCCTCCTTGATTTTTGTTAAAATGAGGGGGTTTATAGGTTTTAACATTATTCCCCGGTCTTGAGACGGCATAAGTATCCTCATCCTCATCTTTAGAGGGAACGGCCAACACACTTAGATTGGTTTTATTCATTCCCAATCTAGTTTCTTCACCACTTAATTTGGTAAGCACATCTTCCAATGGAGGAGAAGAGAAAGAAGACAAGAGAGAGGATCTAGTTTGTTCAAACTCGGGTCTAAGCCCATTTAAAAAGTTAAAGAAATGATCATCTTCTAATTGTTTGGCCCTCAATTCAATAGCCTCACCACTCCATTTAGGTTCTTGGAGGGCAAGCTCATCCCAAATAGTGGATAACTCGGCGAAATACTCTCTAACGGACATTTCTCCTTGTTGAAGGGTTAAAGCCTTCTTTTGGAGATAGTATTTATGGGATAAATCTCTTGAGGTATACATTCTTTCAAGATATTCCCATACTTGATATGCCTTTTTGAACTTTAGAATGTTGGCATTAATTTTGGTCTCAACCGAAGAGAAGAACCATGAGAGTATTTTGTAATTTTTCATTTCCCACTCTTCATGCTTCTTATTGTAATCTTCAAAAGCCTTTTCTCTTTCTTCTCCCTCAAGAACCTTGATCTCCCCTCTCTCAAGGGTAGTAATTTTTGGTTCGGGTTCGGGAATAGTTCCTTGAACACATCCCCAAAGACCCTTACCTTTTATATGGGCCTCCATATTCCCGGCCCATACATGATAGTTCGTTCCATTCAATTTGAAGCCAAGAGAGAAGTGAGAATCCTTTTCGCCCATTAGAGAGGATACAAAGAGAAATAAATGTGTACCACAATGCGAAACGAGTCCCTTCTTGATGTAGGAAGCTTCTAAAATATAGAATGAAGAGCCGAGTCTTCACTCCAACCACCACAACTTAATGGCACGCTTTTCGAGGTACTCCAACGAAGAGAGAAAAGAGCACGATCTTCTTTTCCTTTAAGCCTAGCTCTGATACCATGTGAAAATATCTCAAAAAGGAGATAAAGTGTGCGATAAGCACAACACCACCAATGTGCACAAATGCACAAGAACACTTAGAACAAATGTACACAAAGGTACAATAAAGAAACTCAAATGCACAAAGGCATACAAAATATAAAGAATTTTATTGAGAAGAATGGAGAACAAAAGCTCCAAGAAGTAAGTATTACAAAGGGGGAACTCCCCTATTTATAAGAGGAAAAGGAGCCTTGGAGGGGCTCCACTAGCTGTTGGAGCCCCTCCAACGGTTAGAATTCTAACCGTTGGAGAGGCTCAACAGCTAGTGTTGAGCCCTCCAAGGTTGACTTTGAGTCAACAAAATGAATAAAGACAAAAAAGGGAAAAGAAG
Organism: Nuphar pumila; assembly: GCF_984573655.1. Taxonomy (NCBI): domain Eukaryota; kingdom Viridiplantae; phylum Streptophyta; class Magnoliopsida; order Nymphaeales; family Nymphaeaceae; genus Nuphar; species Nuphar pumila. The sequence continues at coordinate 14,890,892 of NC_143257.1, forward strand.
AAAAGTAAAAAAGCAAAAAGAATTACAACATATTCATAATTATGAATATGCACAAAATGAAGAGAAAAGACTAAAAATACCCTTGCGGGTTTTACAAAAAAGAAACATATATATTTACATATATATATATAGATAGATACATATACATATATACGTGATGTATATATGTATAACTCCGCCTGTGTAGTTATACACTGCCGGTCCCAAGCCTGGATAAAGGAGGAGGGTTGCGGTAGGCCTGTGACAGTCAGCATAAAAACTTTGTCATATCCTATGAAAATGAACCAATATGAGAATTTCGTTGGGGCGTTCCCTACTGAGCGACGCGCTGTACTCTCTAGGCCCGGAGGCAGTGATAAATGTGCAAGGGTTGCTAGGTCGTCGCCCAGAAGCGACGCGTCACACCGGCGCCCGGGTGTGGTGTCAAATAGGCAAGGGTTCCCTCACTTTGTTGGACGGGTGGGGGTAAAGAAGTTAGTCCAAGACCATAAAATTAGGTTAGCCACTTGGAACATAGGGTCTTTAACTGGTAAGTTGGTAGAGTTAGTAGATGTTATGTGTAGGAGAAAGATTGATATTTTATGTCTTCAAGAGACCAAATGGGTAGGTGAGAAAGCTAAAGTGATAGAACCTTGGGGATATAAGATTTGGTATACAGGAATAAATAGGAATAGGAATGGAGTAGGGATTGTTATGAGTCATCAGTTTATAGATAATGTAGTTGAGGTCCGTAGGAAAGGTGATAGAATTTTACTTATTAAATTAGTATTAGGTACGGATATTATTAATATTATTAGTGTTTATGCACCTCAAGTAGGTTTAGATGATTCCATTAAGCATCAATTTTGGGAAGATTTAGATGGAGTAGTACAAGAGACATCTTATGGAGAAAAGCTTTTCATCGGCGGTGACCTTAATGGACATGTAGGCATTAGTAGGGATGGATTTGAGAATATCCATGGAGGCTAAGGTATATGAGAAAAAAATGAAAGTGGAGAAAGGATTTTAGATTTTTGTTTGTCCTATGATATGATCTTAGCAAACACTTGGTTTAGGAAGAGGGAGTCTCACCTAGTAACATTTAAAAGTGGGGTTAATACGAGTCAGATAGATTTTTTCCTACTTAGAAAGAGAGATAGGGGTTGTTGCATCGATTGTAAGGTTATACCAGGAGAAAGTGTAGCTACACAACATAGAGTCTTAATTTTAGATCTTAGAATTAGACAATGCCGCAAAAGGGATAGACATAGGATAGATCCTAGAATTAAGTGGTGGGCACTGAAAGGAGCTAAACAAGGAATGTTTGTAGAGCAGGTAGTTAAGGAAGTTGATTGGTGTCTCGAGGAGGATTCAGAATCAATGTGGAATAAGATAGCGGGTGGTATGAGAAAAGTAGCTAAGGAGGTATTGGGTGAGTCTAAAGGCGGTGCACCACTAGGTAAGGATACATCATGGTGGAACGAGGATGTCAAATTAGCTATTAAGGTTAAAAGAGAGTGTTATAGAAATCTAAGTAAGAGTCGTGATAATGAGAATTTGGAGAAGTATATGATAGCAAAGAAGGAAGCTAAAAAAGTTGTTCGAAACGCGAGGGCTAAGGTATATAAGGAGGTTTATGACAAGTTGGATACCAAAGAAGGCGAGAAGGATATTTATAGGCTTGCAAAGATGAGAGATAGGAAATCGAAGGATTTGGGTATGGTTAGATGTATCAAAGATGAAACGCAAAGGGTTTTAGTCAAAGATGAGGAGATTAAGGAGAGATGGAAAGATTATTTTGATAAGCTATTTAATGATAGTCATGCTCAAGATCTTGGAGACTTCTCCATTCCTTTTCATGAGATAAATCGTGACTTCATGCGCAAGATTCAAAAGACAGAAATTGCAGAGGCTTTGAAGAAAATGAAATCAAGAAGGGCAGTTGGCCCAGATGGTATACCTATCGAGGCTTGGAAATGCTTGGGAGAGAAAGGTTTAGAATGGTTGACAAATCTTTTTAACTTGATTTGGCGAACAAATAAGATGCCTAATGAGTGGAGGAAGAGTACTTTGGTGCCTTTATATAAGAATAAGGGTGATATACAAGATTGCACAAACTATCGTGGTATAAAACTCATGAGTCATACTATGAAACTTTGGGAGAGGGTGATTGAGTCTAGGTTGAGGAAGGTTGTCATGATATCGGAGAATCAATTTGGTTTTATGCCTGGAAGATCAACTATGGAAGCTATACATCTTCTTAGACAACTTATTGAAAGATATAGAGAGAGGAACAAAGATTTGCATATGATTTTTATTGATTTAGAGAAGGCATACGATAGAGTACCTAGGGACGTTCTCTGGTGGACAATGATGAAGAAAGGTGTTTCTCTCAAGTACATTAGTATAATTAAAGATATGTATGAAGGAGTAGTAACCAATGTCCGCACTTGTGGAGGGGTGACAACCAATTTTCCGATAACGGTTGGGTTACATCAAGGATCTGCTTTAAGCCCTTTCCTATTTGCGATAGTGATGGATGAGCTTACGAGATCAATTCAAGAAAATGTACCGTGGTGTATGTTGTTTGCTGATGATATTGTTTTGATTGATGAGTCTAGAGCTGGGGTTAATGCTAAGTTAGAATTATGGAGACAGACATTGGAAGCTAGAGGTTTTAAGTTGAGTAAGAGTAAGACTGAATATATGGAATGTCGGTTTAGTAAGCAACGAAGTAGTGATGGGAGTGTAGTGAAGCTTGGTGAGCAAGATATACCGGTGAATGATTATTTCAAATATTTGGGATCCATCATTCAAAAGTATGGAGAAATTGATGGAGATGTAAATCATAGGATAAAGGTTGGGTGGATGAAATGGAAAAGTGCTACTGGAGTGTTGTGCGATCGTAGAATGCCATTGCGGTTGAAGGGAAAGTTTTATAGGACGACTATTAGACCCGCTTTACTATATGGTACGGAATGTTGGGCTGCCAAGAGACATCATATTCAAAAAATGAGTGTAGCTGAGATGCGGATGCTTAGATGGATGTGTGGAAATACAATAAAAGATAAGATTCGGAACGAAGAGATACATAAGAAGGTAGGTGTTGCACCCATTGAAAATAAGATGCGAGAGAATCGTTTACGGTGGTTTGGACATATTCGGCGAAGGCCTAATGATGCTCCAGTTAGAAGGTTGGAGAAATGGGAAAATATATTAGTTAAAAGAGGTCGGGGTAGGCCTAGGAAGACTTGGATGGAGATGATAGGAAAGGATATGAATGCTTTGAACCTCACCGAGGACATGGCGTTGGATAGAAATGATTGGAGGAAAAGGATTCATGTGGAACACCCAAAATGAATTTCTTTTTTGGTTCATATCGCTGACCCCAATTGTTTTGGGATGAAGGCGTAGTTGTTGTTGTTTGTTGTTTGTATATATGTATATGTATCTCTCTTTATATATATATATATATATATATATATATATATATATATATATATATATATATATATATATATATATATGTAAATATTTACATAAAGAGAGATACATTTTAACAGTTCCAGCTTTTGAAAATCTCTCCGAGAAATTACCTTTAACTATACATGTGACCTATCACATAGGTGCGGGTGCGAGTGTGGGTATGGGTGTAGGTGCGGCGATGCGACACTTTAAAAAACTTGGGTGTGGGGTGCGAGAGAGTATATATATAATTTTTAACCCCTAGATTCAGGAGAGCCGAACCCCTGAGTGCGGGGGTGCAGCAGGGCTGGGTTCAGCAGAGCCAAACCCTGCAGGGTTAGGTTCGGCAAAGCCGAACCAAGAGTTCAGCACTTACAGCAACGAGGGGAGGTGGAGGAAGGAGGAGGAGTAAGAAGAAAGACAGGAGGAGGAGGCGGAGGAGGAAGAAGAAGAAAGACAGAAAGAGGTGCAAAAGGAAAAAGAAGGAGGAGGTCGAGGAGGAAGAGAGAGAGAGAGGGAGAGGTACCTTGAAGTGGTCGTCGCTGTCATCGGAAGAAGAGGAGAGGAGGGATCGGGGAAGGTCATCGCCATCGGAAGAGGAGGAAAGGAGGGGTCAGGGGAGATGGAGTTGTACCCTACCCCACCCCCCCCACCCACCCCTTAGTGTTTTTTTTGTCCAAAATAAACTCGGTCAGAGTTGATCGAGTCCAGATAGGACACATATAACCCTAGGTGTGGTTGATTGCACCCAGGGTTATGTTGGCCGCACCGGGTGCCGCACCTGCATCGCGTCGCGTCGATGCGGGTGCGACACCCAGTTAGCCGAGTCCATGTGACTATGCTATGAATATATATGTGTGTATGTGTGTTAAATCAATTTTTATGTGAAAGACTGAAAGCATATTATACCGAATAAGTTTAATATATATGTGGGAATGTGTATGTGTCTACAGTTATACATATGTATATTTTGTGAAAGCATGTGTAGTTTTGTACTTCTGAGATGATGAAAACATCTTATCACTCAATGTTGTCAGCATTGTTGCCAATCAGCCTGAATTGGCTGACTCGTATCATATCGCCAAAACTTTGATACATTACAAGGGCTTGAATCGACTCTTTCAAAAATTAGACAATTCAGGCCGAAACGATTGGATCTAACCGATAACCTGAAGCACTTTTGACTACATAGATCTAAAATGCATGTCCAAATCACAAATGAATTAGGCTTGTGGGTAAATGCATAAAGGTACATGCAGATTTTGGACCTTTATCTGTTGACCCATTTCAGCCAACTTCAATACTTAGTTTGCAAAAGTTGCTCCTAGGCTAGCTAGGCGTAGGGCCACCGCCTAGGCTTATGGGTCTAGGCGGTTGGGCCCTACTTTTTTTACCTACGCTGCCTAGGCTGTTCATGCCTAAGCCGCAGAGACATAGTTGTCATATTTTTTAAAAAAAAATTGTCTATTTTCTTTTTCTTTTTCTTTTTCTTCTTCCTCCCACTTCAAAAGCTTTCTTTTTTTATTGTCATTTTCTTCTTTTGTTTTTTTACCTTGTTTTTTTTTCTTCCTCCTCCTTTCAGCCCTCCACTTAGTTGTCTAAGGCGGAGCCTAGGCAGCCTAGCCGAGGTAGTCTCTCGGTCTGATGCGCAGTTGCACATACATATATATGTTTTTTGTGTAATTGTATATAATTATATATATTAACATATCATAAACATATATTATAAATTTACAATATTATGTGTTTATATTATATATATACGTATCATCGTACTTAATTCATATATAATCTATAAGCGTATGAGTTATCTATTTGATTGTTTTTATGTAATATAATTGCTTTACAGCTAGGGGTGCGGGAGGTGCGGCACTTTCAAAAAACTTGGGTGCAGGGGTGCAACAATATATATATATATATATATATATATATATATATATATATATATATATATATATATATATATATAGTCCAAAAGTTGAACATAAATGACCTTGGGTGCTGTCTCATCTCTCTGAGGGCTTTGCTCGTTGGGGGTAGGTGTAAAACCCACGATTTTACAAAAAAAAAAAATTGGACCCATACCCGGACCAGAACCGAGTCCAGGGAAAACCCCTTTAAAAAAAATTTAACGCCTGCGCTAATAAGGGAAAACCCTATTGGTCATTTTTTCCCCTCTGCTGATAAGGGTGAGGAGGAAGCCCTCACCCCTGCGCTCCTTCTCATCTCCCTACTCTCTCTCGCTCCCGATGTGCGACCAAACCCCGGCGCCGACGACGACGCCGGCTCTCTCTCAGGTACACATCTCCTTCTTCTCCCCTTCTTCTCTTCTTCTTCTGTTTGCCGAAGGGCCGGCAGGAGGCCAGCGGCTCCCTGTCGTGCCCTCCCCCTTTCTCTCTGCGTTCGTCGGAAGGTCGGTGGCCCCCTTTTGCGTCTCTCTCTCTCTCTCTCTCTCTCTCTCTCTCTCTCTCTCTCTCTCTCTCTCTCTCTCTCTCTCTCTCTCTCTTGTTAAAATGTATCATTCAATCTTTGTAATCTCATATATATTTTATATATATAAAGGATGATACATATACATATATGGTATATATGCATATGTATCTTCCTAATTATATATATAAAATATATATTTCTCTATTATTAGGCATAGGGGTAGTTTAGTCATTTCCCCTTTTTACGCATATTCCATTTGGAATATGTTTGTAATTTTATTTTTATTTTTGTTTTTTGTGACCGTTGGGGGCTCCCAACGACTCCTTTGGGAGCCCCCTAGGTGCCTCCTCTCTTGTCATAAATAGGGGTCTCCCCCTTGTAATTTATTCACTCCATTGTAAGAGCTTTTGCTCCATGTAATGGGTGTTACACCCTTCCTCTCTTTAATAATATCAACTTATGCCTTATAGGCATTTTTGCCCCTTTGTGGGTTTATGTGTTAGCACATTATGTGCTTGTGTTTTCCCCTTTAGTGGGTATATTCGCATTTTATGTGCATGTGTATTGGTTCATTATTGAACCGAATATATTCAAAGTCGTTTCCTTACATGGTATCAGAGCAAGATTGGGATCGAGTTGCTCTTTGTTGCATTAGGAAGCGTGCTATTCAAGAAATTTTAAAGAAGAATGGTGAAGTTCTCGTTTCTCTCTTTTGCTTCTTAAAATTATTTGGTATGCATTATATTTCTTTAAGTATTATGCATTATGAAGAATTAGATATGTTTTTGCATATGTGTTTCTCTCTTTTGCTTCTTAAAATATTTGGTATGCATTATATTTCTTTAAATATTGAGCATTATAAAGAATTAGATATGTTTTTGCATATGTGTTCTCCATGTCATTATGAGTTTGGATTCTTAACAATTCCATTGAACTTTTTATATTATTCTTTTTCGTATGTCTTTTCTTGAAAAATAAGTTTTTTAAAGAAAGTTATGTTAGAAGTAAAATGTTTGTGAGAGATGTAGCATTGCTCACATACTCTCATCATAATTATTTCATATTAAAGGTATGTGTTTACCCTCTAAAATGTCCTATATGAGGTTTTTTCATAATAACATGTGTCTTTGAAAAATGATGTTTTATTTTCCTACCTAATGAGCTCTTTTTCATACGAGCAATGTTTGATTAAGAAGGCATTTTTATAATATCGGTTGAATTAAGTTTTAAAAATGATCTCATAAAATATGATTATTCTCTTTTCATTCTTCAATTCAATTTCAAGAATATGTTTTATTATAAGATTTATGGTCTTCATTAATGTTGCATACTTATTAGATATGTTTTAAATATTTCATGTTGTGTTTATTTAAAACATATTCATGCCATTGGTTATAATCTATTAAGTCATATAATATTATGAATTTTTGTTTATAGATTTATGCCATAACGCAATCCTAGTATTCTCTTTGGGATTTTCTCCACTTTAATAGTTTTTTCTCTTCCTTTCGTATGTACCCTCATTTGAGAATTTTGTTTGTTGGATCTCTCTTTGAAAGGCCTTTTGATCCTTGTGAATCTTCTTATGAGTATATACTCTTTGAGAAGGTTTCATGATTGTTATAAGCTTCTTTTTAATATTGATTTTTTATGAGATTTTTTAAATATTACCATCTTTGTGAAAGCTTGAGAGTCTCAACCATTTGCTCTTTTTTTATGAAACACATGCATTATTGCATGTTTATTATTTTTACGCTTTTTGCGTATTTTGTTCAAGTGTTGTGAGAGTGTCTTCGTACACTTCTTTTATAAAGTATTTATGCTTGTATGCATATTGTCTCTTCATAGACATTTTCACATGGTACTCTCTTTTCAATAAAGAGATGATATATATTGCCTTCCTTAGGGCTTGTTTTGTCCCTTAGTGGACTTGTGAGATTGTTTATTTTATCATTATAAGTGCTTCCGCAATATCTTGTTACATATTGCCTTAAATTTGCTCATTTAAGATTATTGTCATTCTACATCTTGGTATGCATATAATTGCAATTTATAAAAGCTTGATTTGATTCTTGGATTATTCCAAATCCGTCCTCACACATGACATTGCTTAAATATTTCATGTTGTGTTTATTAAGTCATTTGATAATGATCATGATTGAACATAATTTCGTATTTATGCAAAATTATTATAAGGCATATTGTTGGGATTAATTATGTTGGACCTTTGAATCGGCCTTCTTTGTAAAATCACATATTTGGAAAATGGTTTCCCTAAGTGTTCATTGCCTTTTTATGACATTTATTTTTATCCATCACAAGTTATATGATGCATCAATCCTTTTTGTATGGCTTTATTGTTATATTAGAGATGATTGTTGAGGTGAGTTAAGGGCACCTTGTGTTAACTCATTTTAGATTGTCCAATTACCATATTAAAGATGGTTGTTGAGGTGAGTTATGGGCACCTTGGGACTCTAGAATGATTTGTTATATGATCTCTAATTATGAGTGTCACTCGTTTTCTTTTGGCCATTGATCTTATGGATGCTCTTATTTATATATAAATGTGATGGATATATGGTGTTTTAGAACCTTAAATGTTTTAAGGTATATTTAATTCAAGGGTGTTGGGGATTATTGCCCAACCTTTTATTGCTTATGAATCTTATGAGTGCATTTGCACATTTGTGATTTAGTGTTTTGTGCTTATGTGCACAAGTGTTCCAAGTGTTCTTGTTGTGCGTATGTGCACATATTTATTTTCAAAATATTGCCCAAGGTTTTATTTATATGTTTGTCATTACAAGTGTTATTGCCTCAAAAGTCTTCTCCTTTTATACCTCTTATCTAAGTGTCATCATATGTAGACAAAACATATTATTATACCATCGTGTTGGTAGCCCTTTGTTGGCTTTGTTCTCTTGGTCTAGTAGCTGAACACACTTGTCTTGAGTGTTATTATATGTAGACAAGGCACGTTGATTCACACCATGGTATGTGATCTTTAGTCCATGTTGGCATTTGTGTCCTTGTTCTAGTCGTTGAGATGTATCCCATGATTGGCTTCTTTCACTCATTTCAAGTGTCATTTTATGTAGACAAGAGATGTATTATGTTTTAGCCCATGGTTGGTTTGATACTCTTGTTCTAGTAGCTGAACATACTTGGTCTTGAGTGTATTTTTACGTAGACAAGAGATGCTTTTGGTCCATGTTGGCGTGTATTCTCTTGGTCTTATCGTTGATGCACTCATTTCAAGTATTATTACATGTAGACAAGAGGTTCTTTTTCACACCTTTGTGTGTGTTCTTGGCCTTTAATGGCATTATATTTATGTTCTTGATCTAGTAGCTTATACACTTGATTTATGGGTTTTTGAGGACTAATGAGGTAGTTGCTTGTAATGGATGAATTATTGTTGAAATTTATGAAATTTCATTCATATTTTGTCTTTTAAAGATACAAGTGAATCATATCATTAATATGCATCAAATTGATCTTTTGGTCACCTTTTATATTTGATATGCAAAATGAGTTTTTGTAATTGCGATCATTTGAGTGAGATGTTCCTAAATGTGTAAGGTTCTCTACTCAAATAACTCTCATTATTTTGCCTCTTAAGTGGACTTAAAACCTTTTGAACTCTTGTGTTTTATACACTTTTTTATGCTCTTGAGCATTTCCCTCTTGAAATCGTTTTCAAAGGACTTGCTAAAATCAATAACATTTGTCTTTTTATCTTATCGGCTCATGTAATATTACTTGACTAAAGTATGATTGGAGCATGATCATTAATGACTCTTTTAGATGTTGATTCATTTCATGATATTGTATGCATATGCTCATTGTGGCCTTTTGGCCCTCATTCAATAAATTATGTGCAACTTATGCCTCTTCGTAGCTTCTTGTGGTGTCCCTTGTAGACCATTATGTTATTCCTCGTTATGAGGTTATGTTTGTCCAATGTTAGACTTTATGAATGCATTATGCATTCTTGTAATTTGTTTTCGCTCCCTCTTCAACATTGTATATGATTATGAAAAATTGGTTTTCTAAAATCATTTTGCATACATAAATAACTATCTTGTTCCATCAAATCCTGTGATGAATTATGCATAGAATATCTTTTTGCACCATTACTTTTGGATGAATTATATGATATGATTTTTTTGGTTAATTCATCTTATTTGGAATATTTCACTTGATTAAAGTGCAAAGATATCTTTTACTTGGACCTCTTCTTGATTTGTTCCACAGGATCTTGAAGATGAGAGGAAAAGAAGTACCTTGGATAGATCATGAAAGGTGCTCATCGCTAAAGACTTTGGAGGAAGACATTTGCAAATTTTAATGGCTTTCGGACTGAAGGCTCTTGAAGCCTTGAGATTCTTCATCTTGCATTTTTCAATCTTTTCGTTCCCCCACGCAAAGTTTGAGGGGGGGTGTTAAAATGTATCATTCAATCTTTGTAATCTCATATATATTTTATATATATAAAGGATGATACATATACATATATGGTATATATGCATATGTATCTTCCTAATTATATATATAAAATATATATTTCTCTATTATTAGGCATAGGGGTAGTTTAGTCATTTCCCCTTTTTACGCATATTCCATTTGGAATATGTTTATAATTTTATTTTTCTTTTTGTTTTTTTATTTTTTCATTTTTGTGGTTTGCGCCACCTAGGGAGGCTCCCCAAAGAGTCGTTGGGGAGCCCCCAACGGTCACAAATGTGACCATTGGGGGCTCCCAACGACTCCTTTGGGAGCCCCCTATGTGGCTCCTTTCTTGTTATAAATAGGGGTCTCCCCCTTGTAATTTATTCACTCCATTGGAGGAGCTTTTGCTCCATGTAATGGGTGTTACACCCTTCCTCTCTTCAATAATATCAACTTATACCTTATAGGCATTTTTGCCCCTTTGTGGGTTTATGTGTTAGCACATTATGTGCTTGTGTTTTCCCCTTTAGTGGGTATATTCGCATTTTATGTGCATGTGTATTGGTTCATTATTGAACCTAATATATTCAAAGTCGTTTCCTTACCTCTCTCTCTCTCTCTCTCTCTCTCTCTCTCTCTCTCTCTCTCTCTCTCTCTCTCTCTCTCTATATATATATATATATATATATATATATATATATATATATATATATATATGTGTGTGTGTGTTCGCCGAAAGAAAAGTCGGGACATAAATGACCCTGGGTGCATTGACCGCACCCAGGGTCCCGTTGACCGCACCAGGTCCCGCACCCGGACGCGCACCCGAGTCGCGTCGACGCGGGTGAGGCACCCAGTTTGTCGAGTCCCTGTGACATAGCTTTCCAGTGTTCGACATGTTATTATTTGTCTATTGCTTATTGTTGATTTATTTTATGTTATATACATGTTTGTTATTAATTTTAACAGTTTGTTTAAATATTTTGTATGTTTTTTTTTTATTTGGGGTACCGCCTAGTCTGCCTAGGGGCTCACCGCCTAGCACCTTTGACAACTAAGCGTTCAATATGCTAAGGAAGAGGTTGGGTGTTTAAGTTACTAAGTTGCAAAGTGGGTGAATATTGATGGCTGTGGTTCTTCAACATTATGCATTTCTTTGTGTGGGCTCATCTATCATACCCAAGCAAACCAGTTGTAATGAACTGAACAGAAATGCTAACATTCATGATCATGCATTGCTGATCCTACATGAATGACCATCAAGAAACAGTCTCATAACGGAAGGCAGGAACTTCACAGCCAAGACATTTATATTATTGTTGCTTTCTAGGTCTCCAAAATTAATAATTAAAATGCCCCAAAATGCCATATCAACACAGTGAGCTATGGCATCACAATTCACAAACCAAACCTATGCAGGAGACAGGAGATGTGGTATGGGTCACTAAAACCTTTTTCCTTGTACAAGGTCAAGGAAGTGACTTGGAGCTGGATGTGACTGTTCACTTTCTTTTTTTGAGAATCACAAATATTCACTTTATGTATACTCAGTCTTCCCAAAACCTCTTCCGCATATCACATGCAATCCTATTCCCAAAAATCCCAATTGTCTTTTTGTCAATTCCAAGCATCCCCATTTGGCAAAAATGCCAGAAGACATGCAAGGCTTGGTTTCCGATTCTTTTGCCAACCAATATATCACTATGCTATTCATATTATAGCATTAAGAATGTGAGGAACTTTAGACATTTTAAAAATATACAATGGCAAGATAACCTATGTAAGAAATGAACATAAAATGTGGGATTTGACCATGTTTGTACCATTGCTTGAACACTTTAAGTGGGCCATGAAAACCTAGCAGAACATCCAACAAGTTGCGTATATGTGTGTGTGTGTGTGTTCATCCATTTATACATAAAAGGTACCATCACTTGAACACTACTTTAAGAGGATTGTGATAATTGACTACGAACCAAGATGTTGAATAAGGAGCCAAGGTGTATGTCACCTAACAACATAAATTTAGAGAATTGTGCAACCTAAAGGGTGTTTTGATATAAACTAGTTGAACACTCTTAACATTAAACTAAAAAGTGTTATGTATAACCTTTTTACCACTGTCACCGATATATTGAAAATATCGTGATATTATCGGCTATTTCAAGGTAGCCAATAATATCAGGAATATATCGCGATATTTTCAAAATATTTCCAGAGACAAAATATCATGATATTATAGCGATAATATCATGATATTTTTGGGAAAAAGTATTTTCTTATTTTAAGTTTGCATTTCCTATTTTTTTGTTTCTTTTATATTTTAAAACCTTTAAAACATGTTTCTTTATATTTTTGGAAGAAAATTAATATTATTTTCTTAGTTTTTTTGTTGTTATTTATATTTTTTTTCAAATTTTTAAACTCCTGAGATATTCCCAAGATTTATCAACTTTTGAAAATCTCCCCAAGAAATACCCTCACCAAGAAATTACCTTTAATGATAAAGGTGACTATGCTTTTTACCAAAAATATTTTTAATTATGAAATAATGTTTAAGTGTTACAGACTTTTGTCATGATTGTTATCTCACTAGTTTGAGCAAAAGCCACACCAAAAATAATGGACCAACATGTGAGAAACTAATTAGGTTTATGCTTAGGAATCCGAATTGGAGAACTAATTAGAATCAGCACATGAAACTGGAGATAAAATAAAATCTATAGAACAAACTAATGGACGCAAAAAAATAACCACATTAATTACTGCAAAATGCAAACTAATTTTTTTGAGGTGGGGGGTGTGGAAGGGGAAGGGGGGGGGACACTTCAATAACTCAAAACAGATTAGAGGAGAGAAGACAAGGAAGTTAAAAAATAACTCAAAGGGACAAACCAATTCACAAAATTAATAAAGGGAATTAACAGAATGACCTTTGAATCCTGGCAAAGCTGGGAAGTCTTCATTTTGGATACTAAATTCTTGGCTTTGTTGAACTATAGAACCTACACCAACACCTTGTTTTCGTAATGAACCTGCATAGATATATCAATCAACAAGTGTAGGATAGAGAGCCAAAATTTTAAAACAGGCAATACAAATAAAGTTGTCTTGCCTAATTGTCCTTGAGGCCCTCCAACAGAACTCGGATGACCAGTTAATTGAGGGAAATCATTCATGTCAAATGGGGAACTATCAGAATTCACATCAATAGACATTCCCAAGGAGCTCAATGGATTATTTCCTGCATGGGCTTGGTTTTGAGCCAAAGGACCTCCTGAGGTAGAGTATGAGCTACCTAACATGGAAATCATTTGTGGAGCTGTAGAAGCCAGAGAGTAATTAAATGTACTTAGTACATAATCCCATCGAATTAATCAACATATAGATGAAAATCTAACCAAATATCACTGTAATTTTTCATTTCCCATCAGCAATTATAACACAAGTATAAACATGTAATCATAAACTTGAAAAACATGACCCCCGTGCATAGAGGTAGACTGCACTTTCCCCCAAGCACATTCCTTGTTTGATTTCCAAACCAGAATCCCTTTTGTGTGTGCAGATGCCTGCATCCATGACTTGATGTTTAGATATCATTAATCAGTTTATAGACACATACAACACAAATAACTCATAATAGTGAAAACAGAGTGAGAACACCATTATTGACTATGATACTAGAAGAAAAACAAAAAAAGATGTGCTGCATTGAAGTAGTATGTGAAATTTTAAATTTATCCCACAGCGCCATGAAGGGAAATAAAACTGCAATTAGCAAAAATGAACTTTTCAATTTGCAGTTATAGAACCAACAGGCAGGGAAGGGAAGATATCAAACCAGTTAACCTTTTTGTTTTTTTGGATACTCAAGCTGGGGCCCGGGGGATAACCCATGTGGGGTTTGAACAAGAGATCCCATGACTATGATTGTGTAACCTAACCATCCAGCTATGTCACATAGGTGCGGGGAATATATATATATATATATATATATATATATATATATATAATTTTTAACAGTTTTAAGTTAACACTATATGTATTTGTGTGCATTAATGTATTTATATATATAATATAGATAAAAATGGACTTGATTAGGGTTAATTGAATCTACTTTTGGATAGAAATGGACCTCAGTGTGGTTGACTTCACATAACACAAAGGAAGCTGTGTCCAAGTGTCGCACCCGTGCGGTGCCCTGTTAGAAGAGTCCGTGTGACATAGCCATCCAGCTATCTCATTCACCCCCAACAGTTAACAACTTTCTGGATACAGGTATTTAGGCAATGAGAGGCCCTATAGACAAGAACAGTCTGCAGTATAGATGCAACATTATCTTGCACATAAATTTTCTATGGCGTGCATCAGAAGAGAAATAGAAATCAAAGATCTACAGAGAGATATTTTTGAAAGCAAAATCACTTCATAGTGGTTATTGTAAGATGAGTGATCCCTTTTCTCACTACATGAAATTTACATTGTCTTTTAAACTAGAATAATTTCAAATCGCCGATGATGAGTGACCTCAATGCAGATATATCCAAGTTAAACTGTAGTTAAGAATGGGCTAGCTAGATTAGCTACCTTCGCATTACTTCAATGATACAACTCCTATTACATAATTATATTCTACTAATAACCAAAATGTGATAGTCAAAATATCACTCACTTCTGTTAATATCATTAGCTATATGTTCAAATATAAGAGGAATTCTAGACAGCATTTGCAAATTGCTACCCTGAAATTTTTCTTGTTTTTCTAAAGTGAGAAGAAGGCAAAATGATTGGTTCAAAGGAAAATATAATTTTAGAGCTTTATCCAAAATTTTCCTGTATAGGCAAGGATCCATATTTTCTGAGTCATTGCATAATTATGGATGCAAGGTCTTCTCAGTCTGGCACAAGAAGGCTCATTCGAATAGTGTATATCGATAATCGACCGTAAGTATTTCGTTTTCACTTATTGCATATCTTATAAATATTTTATATTGATATTTACTGTGTACCAATTCATGTGCAACACGAGGTTTGAGCCACAAGAAATAGTACGCGAGATTAGGAATTCACTTCTTCAACATCTACTAGGACCGGTCGCTCAATGGAAAGAGTATCCAAAAGAGGTGATATACAAATTGTGGTCCTTATTCACGGTATACAGTTGTTTGTCATAGTTAATGTATTTCATATTTAAAAATTTTTTATAGTCATGTCTACTAACTTTTTGAAAATATATATAGGCTTTGAATTGCTTCGCGATTACAGAGGAGGAACATGATGCAAGGAAGGTGTGACAGAAGTTGGTTGTCAATCAATTTACAGACATGCTGCACAATATGAAGACTGCAGCAAAAAAAGTATCTGACGGAATAGATGATCCACTATAGTGGAAGGGCCATGACCCTATTATTATCAGGAGAAATTATTGGGAGGGAATGTGCGACAAGTGGGCGAAGGATGCATTTCAAAATCGCTCTGCGAAGGTTGCATAAAATCGAGCAAAAATGCCCGAAGCCCATCTACACACAGGTGGATCTAAGACTTTTGGGAGCCACCTGAAGAAAATGGTAACTCATTAATATATAATATGAATTTTATAAGTATTGTTGCAAACCTGTTAACTAAATCTTTTATCATTTAACTTCGCAGGAAGCAGAAAAAGGAGACATTGTACCATATAAGGATGTGTTTGTTGAAACACATTAACGGAAGACCACGGAAGACTTCGTATTAGAGAAGGCGAGAACGACAACGATATGTATTTTATCTATTAATAATCATTGCAATATACAAGTTACTATTTTCTTTATAATTCTTAATTATTAATGTATACTGTAAACATTATTTTGTAGGAGGCATATGAGCAACAGATGGTAGAGCGATATGCTGATGACTCTACTCACATCATTTGATCCTGCAGTATGGATGACTGCAGCAGATAAACTAAAAAAGGGTTGTGTGTTCAGGTTTGGGAGTAATATGAACACCTCACTTGTCATTGCTTCCTTCAGTCACAACTCACAGACTTCTTCCGTTGACATAAGCTCCAAGCAGCATCCTATTTTTTTCGGTGATGATGTACGCCAGATCGTTAAGGACACAATGCGTGACTACTTCCATAAAACCATCGCCAATGTTCTCTGATCTAAGTTCAACAATTTTTTGCTGAACAGGGGAACTTCGATTGCAGGTGCCTCTCAGATATGAAAGTTTCATGCAATATATTGCATGTCGTTAGATTTCATATAACTTTAATTGCTTTAACTTAGGTGCATTGGATATAATTTATTTCAGTATATTTTGTTTATCATTACTGACCTTTTATATAATATTTCAGTATAATATTTTTACTGCCTTAGAACACATATGAGCATGATAGAGTCACATATACAGTTTTTTGCTTGCTCCTGCATAAGATTATTACAAGTGTCTTCAAGCTCGTAACAGATCTCTTATTGTGGCTTGATCCAAAGTTCAAGCAGTGAAGTTGGAAGTCAGCTTCACTCCAGGATCACATGTAGGATTGAATCACATCTGTAAGTTACTATATAAAGCCACATTATATTCAGTCATAAGATTTACAGTGACAAGATGCAGCTGAAATAAGAGTGTTTTTTTACAGGAAAGAAAATCTCAAATTTTATTTCCATGCTTGTCAAATAACCAATTTGGTCCAAATTTATGGTGAAACAACAGTTTTCTTTAACATTGCTTGCTCTCATGTAGAAAATAGCCTCCTTCAGTGAGAAACTACACGGACATTTCTAGTATTAGAAAAAGTATACATCATATGAGTATTACAATATAAATAGAATTAATAAACAATACGGTTTGTAAATCGCAAACCAAGATTCAATAATCAAGGCACAAGGTTGGCAATGTGCCATGTCTAAAAGGTGAAACTGCACAAGGCAGGCATTTAGTAGAACCCAAAGTGGTGCAGATTCACACGATGAGCAACAAACATACACAAAAGAAACAACAAAAGAAAACATAAACAAACAAGAAAGCAAGAAGCACACAATAGCTAACTTAAAAGCTGCATGAGGGAAATAACATTCAATCCCATTGATCTCTTACAATAATTTTACAAGAATAGATGCACAAATCACCATAATATTGAAGGATATGAACTATATGGAAATAACCTTCAATGGGGCTGAGCTCCATATAGGTGCTCAAGGTGAGGATTTCCAAATTCTGGAAGAAAACTGAACAACCTTTGAGAAATTCGTACTCCTAAAATGTCTGTTGCAACACTTTCTGATGCCAAAATAGCCCTATAACCCATGTAAGACTTTAGGTAGAGTAGCACTACTGTACAAGCATATGAGGGCCACTGCGTGCCGCATGGGAGACATGTTACACACCACATTTTTATATATTCAAAGATTTATGTATGTACACATACAGAGTATCCACATTCATATGACAAAGCCTATATGGTTATGTCAGCTATGACTATGAGAATGATTTAAGAAGATTACAGCAAGTACATCATGCATGACACAACAAGCATCAGAACAGGTACTGAGAAAATGAAAATTGGAGAAATTGGGTGATCTGTACATTGAGGGTTTCCTTTTATAGTACAAATAATAATTAAATATTCACAAAATGGATCATCAACAAAAGACCATGGACAGAAACTGTCACAGGGAT
Source organism: Nuphar pumila (assembly GCF_984573655.1). Lineage (NCBI taxonomy): Eukaryota > Viridiplantae > Streptophyta > Magnoliopsida > Nymphaeales > Nymphaeaceae > Nuphar > Nuphar pumila. The sequence goes on from NC_143257.1 coordinate 14,908,889, forward strand.
TCGGCTAGCAGGGTGCCGCACCCGCGTCGATGTGACGCGAATGCGGGTGCGGCACCGGGTGCGGTCAACCCAACTCTGGGTGTGGTCAATGCGCCCAGGGTCATTTTGGTCCAATTTTCGGACTTAAAAAAAAATTTGCCAAGAAAATTTGTTTTGCCCTATATGTCACAGGGATTCTCCAACTAGGTGCCGCACCCGCACCCGATGCGGTCAACCTGACCCTGGGTGCAGTCAACGCACCCAGGGTCATTTATGTCCAATATATAATTTTTTAGATTTTTGCCGCACCCCCGCACCCATGTGACATACGACAGAAACCATGAACCAAAAAGAGTACGACACATTATCATTTACAGGTAATCTTATTCTCAGTTTTCATTTGTTTAGAGTTTTCCATGACCTCATATATATGATCATTCAAAGCACAATTATATTGCATATAATCTTACCTGTACACACTGATATGAAGTGTCAAATGCATTGAGACGTAAATGCCTAAATATATGGGTGTGTGTGTGAGTGAGTGAGAGAGAGAGAGAGCAAATAAAAAACAAGTATTTATTCCCAAGTTGTCTGCTTGATCATTCATAAAACCATGGACTATATGACTTCAAGACTAAATCATCAAGATGCTTGCAGTTTACAACAAAATTAACATAATTAGTTCCAGAAAGAATATTTCAATCCAAAAATAAAAATGAACCTAAAGCTAATGTCACAAATACAAGTAATTATTCCCTGGTTTTCTGCTTGATCATTCATAAAACCATGTATAACTTCAAAACTAAATTATCAAGATGATTGCAGTTTACAACAAAATTAACACAATTAGTTCAAGAAAGAATAATTCAATAAAAACAGAAAAATGAAACCTAAATCTAATGCTACAAAGAAGCACCTATAAATGTTTGGAAATATTGAATAAATTGTATGGAGTGCCCAAAAGTGTTGATACTCCCGGAACTGTGTCCAAAAGTGTCTAAGGAGTTTCAATATCGCCAAGAATCAGACACAATGGCTGGCTAGTAGGAGTGACCATGCACATCGGCCACATGTGGTTGACCACATGCTACAACTATCATTGATGTCTTACTTTCTTAATTCTGGTTTTTCTATTTCTTTCATTAGAAAGATTAGTTTTTCTAGCACAACATTGATTTCATTGAATGTAAAAATGAGTTGGAGTTTAATTCTTCAATTAGCATGAGTAGGAGGTCCAAGTCTTCATTGAAAAAGAATTATTTATGTGAAAATCCTGAAAATTTTTTCTTTTTTGAAAGTGGGGGTTGGGTGGTAGTATTGGTGACGGCTGGAGAAAAAAAGAGAGAGGATAACTATTGGAGAAAAAGATAGACAGACAAGTCAATAATTGTAAACTATAAAACATGTTTGAAAGTTTAAGGCCTAAGAATTTTATACATTTTGATAATAACAAATAATCAAGCAAATACATCCAAACAATTCCTTATTCTGAGTTTTCTCTCCCTCAGAGGAAGAAAGAAAAAGATGACATTGATGAAGACAGTTCAAAACCTTGGAGATAGTTTAGTGTTTACAAAACCCTCTTCCTCCGAGACAAGAATAAGATTGTGCATGGCCAAGTCAATTTTACCAACCATGCCCTCATTTATGTCAATGATTTTGCAACTTCGTTCCATAGCTTTTGTATGTTTTACCTATTTTAACTTTTACTTTGTATTCCTGATAACAGCCAGATGGTTACTTTTAGTTTGCGACTTTCAGATCCACAAACTTTTAGCAATTTGTTCTGGATTCACCTAAGAAATGTAAATTGTTTTTGTGAAGAAATTGCAGGCTTAGGTAAATCAACAATAAAATACATATACAGCTTTTCGCACAAGCCTGCAGCTTTTTTTAAATACATGCATGCACTTACATTGACATTTCATGAAAGTCACCTGTATGTCTCTCTAGCTGTTATCAACTGTTGCTTTATCTGAAGCCTTTGTTGGTCGCATCAAAAGGTAATTTTCATGTGAATAACAAAATATGCAGAAAATTTAACAAAAATTTATCGCTTCTCTGCCTATATGCATATATTTAGGCTATAAAATAAAGAGAGAATTCATCAGAAACTGATTATGTAATCTCCACATTTCCTGAAGTTTTAATGTCAGAGCTAACTCTCTGGAAATGCTCTCAGTAAAGGTAAATGTCCTAAACTTTCAGATATGATAAATCCACAACTCTCTTCATTCTCCCAATCTAATTTCTACTTGCATTTTACTGTTAACAGTGTTAATTTGCCAACACTAACATAATGAAGAGGCATAATTAAGGCTTAGATTCCCCTGATTCCAGGTAATATGAACTCCAACAAAATGGACCATCAACGAACTTAACAGTATATATTTTGCTACTACATTCAGGAACCAAACAACTACTTGAACAGAACAAATTTAATCACAGTTTGCAATGCAGCAATATAAAACACAATCTGCTTCCAAAATGGAGAAGAAAAAAGGCTTCAACCAAGTGATGACCACAAGATGAGAGAAAAACCTTGCTGAAGCACACCACTCATGAGTCTGCTTGGTCCTTGCACATTTAGGCCACCAGTGCCACTATTAGCAGTCAGATTTACACGTGATGCCAATGTAGGCACACTCAATCCACCACCAGAGCTTATATTTCGTGCAACATTACTAGCACCGACAATGTTTCCCATGGAGCTTGTAAGCCGAGGACCAGTGTTGCCCAAAATAGGAGAAACTCCTAGTCCAGGAACAGCACTTCGGTTGCCAAGAGAAGGAGAGGTTGGGGGTATGCCAGGAAGAGAACCACCAACTCCATTCATGCTACTACTAAATGGAGGGCTTCCCACAACACTAATACTTCCTCTATTTGTAACACCTGAATGTCCATGCAAACCTCCATGTGACAGCTGAAACCATGTTAACAAACTAAAGCCTTCAGTGGAAGTTAGTGTAACATGCATGCAGGGACACACACCTGCATGCGTGTTTGCACGCACATGCACACACAATCCCTCCATCCTCAACCATCTGAGGTTTTTGCTTAGTAAAATGGCAGACCAGGAACTTGTATGCAGATGCAAGTCGCTTGCTCTTACACACACACACACACACACACACACACACACACACACACACACACACACATTTGTAACATTCGATTGTACCAACAATCCAGTTGGGATCTCATGATACAAGTCATTTTGACTCAATTTAACCCTATAGATGTGTTCAGCATGGTTGATTTATTGGGAATCATCCCTTGGATTACTTTTTTTGGACAAAAAAAAACATGTTTTTTGAGTCAGAAAAAAAAATCGATGCATTTAGAGCCATAGATTTTTTGCATCACCAAAAAACCCTACACAAGGTTGGATTCTGGCAATCCAAAAGCTGGCTCATACTAAAAAGAGCATCGTGATTTAACAAAAAAATAAGGGGGAGGGGATGCCAAGTTGATTGTAGCAAACCTTTACCATATATATATATATATATATATATATATATATATATATATATATAACATTAAACAAGTGATATTAATGTTAGCTATGTTTAACAGACAAAATAACCAAAACAACATCAAAAGCAACAGCAATTTTTAAAAGTCAGTCTTCTTTTGGAGAGAAACAAAAAGTTTTCAAAAAGATAAAAAAAGATTTTTATCACAAATTTGAATTTAAAGTGAATGTAACTTTTTACCTAAAAAATAACCATGTATTTTCAAAAATGCCATTGCTTTTAAAGGTGTTTTGGCTATTTTGATCAATCGAGAGGAGATAATATTAATATGACAAGTTTAATGTTAGATAAACCCATAGTCACAAATATCAGTCTCGGCTATATCTCAGCAAGGAAAAAACTCAGGATATTACAGGTTTTTCGACAAATAAGGGAAAATCTTGAAAAGAAAAAACTTTAAAAAAAGTTGAAAATTTACGAAAAAAATACATGTTGAACAAAAAAGCAATAAAACAAACATGACTATATACATAAATAAGAAAAAATATATGTTAAGCAAAGAAGCAATAAAACATAAATAGAAATCCCGAGATTTTTCTGATATTATCATGATATTTTGTTGATAATTTCAAATTCTCGATATTTTTAGAATATCACGAGATTTTACCTATGATTTTACAGTGATAATAACATGATATTTTGAAAATAATACCGGCATCTGTGACTATAACGGTATAACCTTAATCTATCTAACACACACACACATACATAAAGAGAAATGTGTAGCTTTCATCATTTATTTCCCAGACCATACCAGACCCCTTTGAAAAGCATACTTGCATTTGTTTTTTGCTTAATATAAACACATAGGTTTGTTTTCTATGCTTTATTTAGTAGAAAACATGTACCAGTTTAAATATTTTTCATGTTTAGATGTGTTTTTAGTTTAACAAAAAACAAAAATCAATGGTTTATATTACACTACAAACTTGATTAAATAAAAAACAAGAATTCTTGCTAAATTGGTTTGATTTAAAGCATGGTTTTCTTTTAATAAGTGATGAAAAATACATCTACAGGTTTGGATTAAGCAAAAAACACATGAAAGTACATTTTTTTAAGGGGTCTAGGACATATATATTTATATATTTATATTTATATATATATATAGAGAGAGAGAGAGAATATTATTGAAGGTATTTTACTATTGAGTAAAAATTACCATTTATTCATATTCTTGTCTTTTTCAGGTCTTATAAATGTGATCTCCCTAGTAAACGGGTTCTGAATCATGTGTTTGCAACATGTAAGAAGGTTTTCACAGGCTCTAAAAATCAACAGCCCACAATGTATGAAAATTTCATGACTCAAAAATTCATGTTCTTATATCAGAAAAACTATCCAATTTGTGATCCCTAGCAAACAAGCCATGGTGAACACATCTATGTGGTAAATTTGAGTTGATACAGCTTGCAGCCTTGCACCTAACAACTCAACAGTATGCTAACTTCAATAGTGGCAAATATTTATCCTATACATAAAAGCAAAGCAAGCACCTGAGAAAGTGCAATGGGAAGGTTGTTTGATGCAAATCGCCCAGTAGAAAGGCTTCCAGAAGGCTGTTGAACACCAGTAGAAGGCACGCCACCCAATGCTGAGTTGCGGGATGTGAGGGATCCAGGCATATTAGCCACATTGAAGCTCCCATGGATATTATGGAGTCCTTGTATAGAACCTGCCAACAAGTCACTTTAATCTTATGTTGTTTCACCACCAGCATAAGAGAAGTGCAATTCAAGATTCTAAGACCTTCTCTCACCTGAGTGATGAAAAACAGGAGCTGATCCTGATTGACCTGCAAAAGAAGTAGTAAAAGACCGACCTGTACTTGTTGAATCTGGAAGATTTGAAGTTGAACCATTTAAGGTAGACTGCAAAATAGAAATTCAACGTAAGGCATGAGTGTGACCTTCCAATTGTTAAGATACACGTAGCACCTTCCTATGTATTTGTATTTGTATTTGTATTTGTATTTGTATTTGTATTTGTCTTGTATATACCAAAGTACACCTAAGTGTACTTAAAAGTATTTTCTTCCTTATGTGTATTCTTGTACTTTTTATTTGGATGCATTCAAGGTGTACTTTAGGTATACTTTTTATATATTTTAGGATAGGTATACTCAAGGTATACCTATTAAAATAGGACAAGTATAGGCTAGTTTTAGGATTCTTTCATTTTATATTTTATTTATTTATATTTTTTTGTGTCATTGGCAGCAGTCCAACTAGTAGTTGGACTAGCTGCTGGGGGCTAATAGCACAAACTAGCAGTTAGACCATCCAAACGGCTAGTATTTGCTTGGCTATTTATATGAGGCATATGCCTCATTGTGACTCTTTGAGAGAGGATGGATACACATATGGGGTTTGTTTGAGTGTTTTTTTAGTGAGGTTCATTTGTAATTTTTTGTTTATTTGTTATTACTAAAAATTATTTATTTTATTTCTTGGTGTTCTTGTGGGTGTATAAATATGTTGCTTCTTATCTTTGGTTCAAATGTCTTTTGGTTGTCTTGGGATCCGTGCCACTTCGTGACACCAATAACTTCAACAATATAAGCAAAAAAACATTACCGCTAAGAAGAAATACAGTTCTTACCTGCCACAAAACAAGATATCTTAACAAAGTAAACTGAATCAAAAGTTCAGTATGGTTCAGTTTATGATTTTATATACCAAACGCACAGGCACCTACAGTTGGTTTACAAGTCCATATTTTCTACATCTGACAATTCTACTGCATGCTTTTGTTAAAATGAAGGGGAAGTTCAGCAGTAATGTGATAAATTAGTGAACTAACAGAGTAGAGAGGGCGCCTAGATATATAATATAATCCATTACAAGAAATAGAAACTGACAAATGGTCATCGACCAAAAGGCTTCAAAACCAAAGTGCAGCAAAAACATCAACAAAGGAAAGGGTTGATAAAAAAAAAGACAGCAAAAGAACATGATTGCAAGACCATTAATGCTGCACAAGATTAAACATAGGAAATACAAAAGAGCAAAAAAAAGTATGCAGAAAGAATCTGTAATAAGAACGATCAATCAAACTAGGAAGTCATTGTTTAGATGGAAAAAAGCAAACTACAAAATATCAGAAAAGGGAAGGAATTCTTCACCATTTTGAGTCCTGACCAAGCACATCGTGTCACAAAGTTCCAAGTCTATCAAAGGTAGGCATGTCTCATGGAGTGTACCGAAGCAAACAAACATCGGAAGCATTGTAATGTGGAAAATGTTCCTATAGAAGTACCTATTCGATCCATATGTTGTGATTGAAAGTACAAATTGGTATCAAGTTTCATGCTATTCATCCTCTTCTACGAGGAAATCAAATTTCCTTCCCAAGCCCTATCATTTCTACAGATGGAATAACATTTTCGCCACCACATCCCCAAAAAGGAATACGTGATGGGCATAAAAAAGCGGAATAAAACAAAAAACCATCTTCGCATAGAGACTGATAAAGACGTTTCCTCTAATCTTTTCCCCTGAATTACCTCAAACTACGCCAGTTATCAAAACCAAGGCCATCTCTCGATAAGTGAGAAGAGAAAGAAAGGAAAAGAACAGAAACTAGAATCATCCTGTCCTGAGCGAAGAACATATTAGGGCAACCACTACACAGAACAGATCAAGCAGAAACCTTTCATAATTCTTAATGTAATGAAGGTTTCAACAGAGAAGAAGAAAACCAAAGAGAGAGAGAGAGAGAGTATTTACCTGGAACAAAGACGTCCCCATACTGGGAGAAAAAAAAATCGCCTTTCCGCTCCCTCAGCTCCGTCACTCTCCGCTACCGATCTCTACTTGCCCGAAGGATTTACAAGAGCAAAGAATCCAACAGATTGAATCCCTAATCTAGTACGGGAACCGAATATCTCCAATCTAGGAATGCTTTTCCTCTAGAGTCGAAACGCCTACTCCGGCGATGGGACGCAGCAGGCATCCTCGTGCTTACCCAACCCGGCAACGTTGAGTCGAGTACCAACCTAATGTCCACGCCCTCTGTCGACTCCCAGGAAGAAAGGACGATCAACCGATCGACTCGATCGATCGCTGTCTGACCGTAAATCTATGAGAGAAGGGAGAAGAAGACGGGAGTCACAGAGAGAGAAGGATTGACTGATGAAGAAGAAGAAGAAGAAGATGATGATGACGAATCGGTGAACGCCAAAGAGGAAAGCAGGAACGGCCAAAGAGAGCGAAGAGTGAACTCAAACAAACAAGGGCAGGAGGAGGGATTCGGGAACGAGTCTTGACTAGAACGTCGGTGTATGCTATAGTCTTATGATAATGTCGATATTAGAGCCAACAAATGGCAATATCTTCATACGGGGCATATGGATAAACCCATCCCTGTCAAACTTTTACATTTCGTGAGTTCTCATTGTTATTTGTTAGGATGGTAATGTGCTTCACGAAGGTAACACAGCCCCGTAAGATAAGGGGGATGAAGATGGAAAAGACTAGGGATGGCAGTGGGGCGGGGCGGGGGACAAGGTCTCAACCCCCGCCCCGCCTCAAGATTTTATCCTCCATCCCCGCCTTCATCCCCGTTTCATGTCCTCCATCCCCGGTTCAAAGGGGGATGAGGCGGGGCGGGGATATTACAGGGAAAAGTGGTCGGGGCGGGGATCGGGGCGGGGAAAAGTGCACGTCCATCCCCGCCTCCACCCCCAGACGGGGATGGATTTTAACCTTAGTCCCCCCCTCCATCCCCGTTTCATACCCTTCATCCCTGGTCCAAACGGGGTGGGGCGGGGCCCCGCTTTCCCCCGGTCCACTGCCATCCCTAGAAAAGACCAGCTTCCATGTGAAGGAGCTTTCCCCTTGTCTATTTTACTTGTGATGAGGGGTTTGTTTCATTGGACTATCCAAGAAAGTTCCATTTTCTTATCCCTGAGCAAAACGTACTGCAGTTTATTTCTTTTACTTTTTTTTCATTTTTCATCATTTGATACTCTTATCCCTAACCCCGTTTGGTTGAAGGATAAAAAGTTGGAAAAGAATTCTCCCTAAATGTGAACGTGGGAATTTTCTGGTGCATAACAAACATGGGAATTTTTTTTCCCATAAAATTGCCATTTTAGACTAGCTTTTTTAAATGATTTTTTTCTCTATATAAAATTTATCCATTTTTTTCCCTGCAATCAAACGACGCTTAAAACATGCTCTCTCTCTCTCTCTCTCTCTCTCTCTCTCTCTCTCTCTCTCTCTCTCGTTAAGATGAAAACCCATATTGATTTATTGTAGGGAGTCATGTTTTTCTTTGTAATGTGTTAATATCATTTTGCTAAAAAAAAAAAAAGTTTGATGTGTAATTTGCATCGATATAGCACACTTGTCATGAAACGTGAGCTATAATATCACCAATAATCTAATTGAGTTGAGGATGATAAGTTGCAATATACTGAAATTTGTAAATATGCTCTAAACTAGGGCTAGACAATGGGCCGGCAGCCTGCTGGTGAGCAGTAGTGGTCCGGCCCAAACTGGTCGGGCTTGGCCACCTGCGGGCTATATACATGGTGGTAGCTGCGCAACCCAGCAGGACTCTGCTGGTCGTCCATCGTGAGCCTTGATGGATGGCCAGTGCTAAAATGCGCATTTTTGCTCATTTTTGGACTTTTAACCGCTAAAGCCAAAAAAAAAAATGAAAAAATGCACGGTTTTGCGCATTTTTTTTGTGGCCGTCCATCACACCTGTGTTGGACGGCCAATATGGTTGCACAGGTAGTTGCACACATAAGGGTTGTGCAGTTACCATGTACTGTATATATATTATTTATTTATTGTGATTCAAAATTTGGATTCATCTTGAGTTCCACTTTTTTTTTGTATTTTTCAAGTTTTTTACTTTAAAACCTATGGATTCAAGAAAATAGATGCAAAATATAGTGAATATAAGGCTGTGGGTTAGAGTATGTCTGACCCGACCTGGCCAGTCAACGGCCTCATGAAGCCTGTTCACTAACCGGGCTGGCTAACCGGCCTGCCCACCCTACTCTAAACCATGTCTACGACAAAGAAGAGAGGTTGGCCTTTTCATGCTTCCTAAATTACCATACTACCCTAGCCAGCAATAGGTTAACTTTGATACTGAAAAGCGATCCTAATCTCCATCATGGTGGGGCTAAGGTAAGGTCCGTGGCTCCAGCAGCATTGGTCAGCTACAATCTTTCTTTGGATATTTGGACACAGACCTTCTTTAGAGCCAGGTTCAGGTGCCATCACATGGCACACTTTGCCCCTGCACTCCATCTTTGGTAGACAATCTTGTTGGTCATACATGGCATGCATGACCATGTATGGCCATGCACTTCATGCATGAAACTCGAGCATTGAGGAGAGAGGTGGGCTCACTCTCTGCTCAATGCATGGGAAGCTCATTCAGTTGAGTTTTTTCATCCATTGGTATCCCTTCCATAAAAGGATACTAAAAGACTTGGCGAGTTTTAAGGTTGGGTAACGACTACCTAGGGCAGGAGAAGTTTGTCGGCCCTTACTCGTATATATAAGAGTGAATTCTTGTGAAACATACAAGATTTATCAATTCGAAAATCAGTCCTCTGAGGATTGCAAATCTTTTACCCTCTCTCATTCTCTCTTCTCTCATTGTGTTACAGTAACGAGCTATACAGACTCTACAGTGGTATCAGAGCCGGAGACACTTACCAGTGTGTGCAGGTGGATCCAGCTTCTTGTTTCGATGAGCCGCGATCATTGTTCACTGCCAACCACTCGTGCTCATCACCACTAAAATCCGAAAACAAGGATAAGCAAAAAACCAGTCAAATTTTTTTATTTTTCTTTGTGTGAGGGACTATTGTCAGTTGGCTATACAGTCACCAAAAAACCCAGATCTCCTCTTCGGGAGAGACATACTCACCTTAATCTTAAATAAAGAAAAAAGAAAAACTAAAAAAATTGTTTTTTTACCATGTTCGGGTCGGAGGTGGCTGCAGGGGTGTTGATCCCTCTGGAATTTCGACATAGCTTGCTGGCATCTAAGACAGAGGGGAAAGCCCTCTTTTTCTTTGGGCGCTTTTTTTTTCTACAGAAGAATAGGCAAACACTGAATCGGGGTATGCATCTAGATGTAGGGAGGAGGAGGAATAACCCCTTTCCTCGAGGGCACCTTTTATGCCTTTTATATTTACAATAGGTCAGCAGATTTCGTTGACCTCTATTATTGTACTTAAAACAAAAAAAATACATAAGGTCGCCTGATTTCGACGACCTCTGCTTTAACATCTTGATCAAATCAAAACAAAACACAGTAGGCTGCTAGATTCAGACGACCTCTGGTTTTGCAACAAAAACAAAATAAAAAAGAAAATAAAAAATAGCAACAACGAAAATCTAAAGGAAAGCAGAGGAGGTAAAGAATCCCTCACCTAACACCATATTTGAGCCGTCGGTGATCCATTCCCTCTTCTCGTCGGCGTCAGGGATGTTTTCCTCTTTTTCGTTGGATTTCTTTTGGCATTGAGGGTGGTGTAACTAACCATCTTCGGCAAGCGAAGCATCTCCAAGGTCTATCAGTAGTGGTTGATCACCTCCCTCCCTTTGATTTGCAAGATTGTGGTCGCCGAAGACCCAGAGGAGGTGAAGGAGCTACAAAATCAATCAAAACCAGGGAAGCTTCTAAAGAGAAAAAAAATTGGCTTTAGGGTTTCTAAAACTAAGTTTCTTAGTTTTTATACTTGTTTGAATGGTAAATTACCTAATTAACTCTATTTATTTTGCTAATTCTAGTTTTGTCCTTTCTTAAAGTTAATTGATAGTATCGTCTCTCTATTTTTTTTATTTAATTACGAAACTATCCATGTTCCTTAATATTATATATTTTTTGGATTTATTTACGTAATTGCCTTTTTTTACTGTTATGCCCCTCTGACTTTTCTTACAATACATGTAATATCCTTTGTAGTTTAAATTTTCTATTTTTCCCTGTGTTTCTGGTAGTTACTTCTGTTTCCTCTTTTTTACAAAATGAGGGCCTCAATTTTTGGTAAATTCCAAAAAGAGTCCTATACTCTTGAAAATACCTAAGACAGGCTCTTGTTTTCTAAATATTACAGAAAGACCCCTAAACATTTCTATTTAAATCAGAAAGTTCTCTTTATTACTTTTAAGGACTCTCGCTTTTTGTTTTTTTATAGAACCTCGATTAACTTTTTTAAAATTACAGAAAAGTGGTCAATTTGTGCAATTTGCCTTACAAACCTTTATTTTGATTTGAATAAGTAGGAATTTAATACTCTTCTATATTTTTCGATAATTGCATGATAGAATATGTCTAAAAACATGTATTTTTTGTTTATGGACATGATATATTGCATGTACTTAACTTACGTAGTGTCATTCATTTTTTTGTTGGATGTTGGCCTCCTCTTTTTTGATATTTGTCAACACATAATAACTAAACTTAGAAAAATGACTAGTAGAGTATGTGCTACCGATTTAGCCAAAATAGACAAATTGAAAGGCACAAATTTTCATATTTAGAAGAGGAGAATTGCTCTTGTTTTGACCTTAGAGTGCATAAAAAATGCTCTAAACATATAAATAAAAGACCCTAGTCAAACATCTTCTAAGGAAGATAAAATTGTATATCAGAAATACAAAAAGGATAATATGTTAGCTTGGGCAATCATGCTCACATACATGAAGGATGATCTGATTAGGGTATATGAGGATTATGCTTCTACAAAATCAATGTTTGAAACAATTTCTAAAAAATATAATACTACCTCATAAACTCACACACAGTTTCTCCTAGAGCAATAGAGTTTAAGCAAAATGCAAGAAAATGATAACGTAGTTGACCATATAAATAAGAATATTGGTAATGGTGAAAGATTTGGCCACAGTTGGGAATGTAATTCCTAATCGTATGCGGATATCTATTATTCTGCATAGTCTTCCATTTTCTTAAAGATGGTCACCACTGCCCTTAGGCTCAACTCCAAGAACTTGGCATTAGAAGAATTGCCTGCTCAATTAAAAATTAAGCAACAATATATACAACAAGGTAAAAAAAGCAAGTTATATTTTGCTAAAGATGCCGCTAGTGATAGTCATGGTCCTCTCAAATACCAATAATTTAAAAGAAAGCCATTTAAAAATTTTGGCACATTTGGTAAGAAAAGGGGTCTAACATTCTGAAAGACGCAGGGAGATGCCTCCAAGGTGAAGTGTTTCAAGTGTGAAAAAACTGGACACATCAAGAGAGATTGTCAGAGTCACCAAAATAAAAATAATAACAACATAAATAACTGATCTAGTGGGTAACAAGAGAGGCGTGATACAGTCTTTGTGATATCAGAGTGTTCATATGTTGAGCAGAAACTTTTTGGATGGTAGGTGGATTCTGGAGCAACATGATATATTGCCAAGAGCAAGGAAGGCGTGGTGGACATGATTGGATTTAAACTAGGGAAACATCGAGTATATATGAGGAACAACACCTACTATAATGTTATGGGTGTTGGGACATATCATATAGAAACCCTAGAAAACAATGTTCTGTTGACTGATGTCCTGTTTGTATCGTCTATAAGACAAAATCTTGTGTATGTTCTAGGCCTATTCAATAAGGGCTTTGAAGTTAGGTTTTTTTCAAAGAATGTCACAGTGGAAAAGCATGGTCGAGTTATGTTTGGTGGGGTCTTTGACAAAGTCCATGGCTTGTTTAAACTCAACATCTCATATGTGAATAAAATAGCATCTACTTCTGGTTATATTGATAATGTCCTTAATGTGGATAATGTATGACACTAAAAGTTATAACACATTAATTTAAAGAAAATGAAGAAACTAGTCAAACAAAATTTAATATCAAACTTAAATAAACATCCTTTCATCGAGGTGAATCATGTATTTAAAAAAAAAATGATAAGAAAACCTTTTCCAACTGATGTAATTAGAGCATCTGAATTATTAGAAATTATTTATTTAGATATTTGTGGACCTTTTAGGACACAAACTCATAAAGTTATGCAATATTTCATATTATTTATTGATGATTATTCAAGGTATAGTTATATATCTTATAATGTATAAGTCTGAGGCGTTAAACAAATTTAAAGAATATCATCAAAAAGTAAAAAACTAACATGGAAGAAGAATTAAGATCTTACAGTAGGACTGATGAGGAGAATACGCTTCAAATGAATTTAATAAAAAATATAAGTTGAATGAAATCAAGCCTCAAACAATAATACCTATGACACCACAATAAAATTTTGTTGTTGAAAGATATGATAGGCTTCTTCTTGACATGGCCGGGTGCATATTGTCTCATGCTTCATTGCCCAAAGTATTTTGGGGAAAAGTTATTTATACAACAACATACCTTTTTAATAGGGTTTTGTGTAAGGTCGTTGTCTCTACACCTTATGAGTCATGGATTGGACAAAAACTAGACCTTAGTCATCTACATAGATGGGGTTCAGTGGCTCATATAAAGGCAATGGATCAATCAAGAGATAAACTTGATAGCAGATCCATAAGATGTACCTTTATTGGATATCCTAAATAAACCAAAGGTTATACATTCTATCATCCTGATAAGGGTCTAATTGAGAGTAGAGATGTATTCTTGAAAGATTAAGACATAGAACCTATAATTCCTAAGATAAACAATTATAATCCTTTTGATCTCATATATGATTTTGATGATTCTCAATAACAATTAGGTAATGATAATCCAACTAATCAAGAACCGTTAGGTAATCCCCAACCAAATGTTAATGATTTGTCTTCTTCGTGTCAAACTCATGTTAGTCATAAAAAGGTCGAGTTTTCCTCCTTTATATCTTGATGACTATTACATCTATTTGTCGAAGAAACTATGTTATTCAATAGACTTTGATGATATGGTAGATAACCTATTATATAATGAGGCAATAAACTTACATGAATTAACAAACTGGTAAAACTATGAATGAAAAAATTGAGTCCATAGAGAAAGTCTGAGAATTGACTCATTTACCTAAAGAAGAGCTAGATTGGTAGCTAAAGAATTTTCTCAGAAAGAATAGATAGATTATGTTGATACATATTTCTTTGTTGCAAAATTTGCCTCGATAAGGATAATTTTGGCCATTATAGCTCACTATAATTTAGGTATACATCAGATGGATGTTAAGATAACATTCCTAAATGGTGAGCTTAATAAAACTATTTTTATGCAATAGCTTGAAGGTCGTATTGTTAAAGGCCAAGAAGATAAAGTATATAGGTTAAAAAAATCCCTATATGAACTCAAGCAATCGCCACGTCAGTGGAATTTTAAATTTTGTAAGATAATTATTTCATTGGGATTTGTGGCAAATAGATTTGACCACTGCATTTATGTATGAAAAAGGGGGAGCAAAATCTCTGTCCTCTCACTTTAGTGGATGACATTCTTTTGACTAGAAATGTTAATCATATAATTGTCAAAACCAAGTCATGGCTAAGTTTTTAATTTGAGATGAAAGAATGAGAGATGCATCCTATGTTCTTAGAATTAAAATCACTCGAGATAGAAATTTTAAACTTTTGAGTTGAGTCAAGAAAAATACATTAATCATATACTCAAGAAGTTTAGAATGAGTGATTGTAAGCCTATTAGAATACATGTGGTAAAAGGTATAAAATTATGTAAGAATGATTGTCCTGGTGAAGGACAAGAAAGATTGAATGTCCCTTATGCATAAGCTATTCGAAGCTTGATGTATGTTATGCTATGCACGAGGGCGGATATAAGCTTTATTATTGGCCTTATTAGTTGATACCAGAGTAATCCTGGTTGGCCTCACTGGCAAATCGTGAAGATAATCTTTTGATAGTTGAAAGGGACTAAAAATTTGCAATTGCGTTTTCAAAAAGATACTTTAGAACTGACTGGATATTCTGATGCTGATTTTATTGTCAGCAAAGATGATAGTAAATATGCTTTTAGCTATATCTTTCTCCTTTGAGGAGGTGTTGTTTCTTTGTCTTGCAAGAAACAAGGTTATGTGGCTCAGCAAACTCAAGAAGTTGAGTATGTTGTCTGCAATGCTGTATCTACTTTTGTCGTTTGGATAAGCTGTTTTATTAGTGATTTGAAACAGGATATAACCAACGATCTAGTACAAATTTACTATAATAACCATGCAACAATCACTCTTATGAAGAGTGAAGCAGATAGCTCTAAGCACAAACACATAATGATAAAATATCATTATATTAATAATATAATTGAAAAGAATAAAATTACAGTCAGTTATTTACCAACCTCTGATATGATTGTGGACCCTTTGACAAAAGACATCAGAAAATTATCTTCAAAGCATATATCCTGTATGAGACTAAGATATGTTTGATTAAGACATCTAGATGGATCGGTGAAATACCAAAATGCTAAAACTTTGATGCAAGCATAAGACTCCAATAATGGGAGAAAAAAATATTGCATGTTGGTTATATATGGCATGCATGACCATGTATGGCCATGCACCTCATGCATGAAACTCATGCATTAAGGAGAGAGGTGGGTCCACTCTCTGCTTAATGCATGGGAAGGCCATTCAGTTGAGTTTTTCCATATGTTGGTATCCCTTCCATAAGGGGATACCAAAAGACTTGGCAAGTTTTAAGGTTGGGTAACATCTACCCAGGGGAGGAGAAGTTTGCCAGCCCTCACTCCTATATATAGGAGTGAGTTCTTTCTAAAACATACAAGATTTACCAATTTGAAAATCAGCCCCCGAAGAAGGCCATAAAATTTCCCCTCTCTCTCATTTTCTCTTCTCTCACTGTGTTTACAGTAATGAGTCATATAGACTCTACAAGTCTATTAGTTGTGGGGCCCAAAAGCAAATGGAGGGCAGCCAAGTGCAAAGGCACACTCAAAGTGTGCCATGTGATGGCACTTGATACTAGCTCCCTTCTTTATGGGAATTGTTAACTATCTTGGAAACTGGTTACTTAACATCGATCATGCCACTAACCCGAGGGATCACCTGCACTACGTGAGGATATGTTTGGAAGTTTCTGCAAATTCTATTACTATGAAGTGGAGTTGCATATATCTCAAAGGTTGGAATTTGAAGCAACAATGACTTTGTTCCAAGTGTGGATTTGTCTAAATATCGTTGTCTATAGGGCTGGTAAACAAACCAAACATGAAGTGTATAACTCAGTACATTTTTGTGGCAAGTGAAGTTGACTTTAAATTGGGACACTTACAAACAAATTACCTTATCTCGAAGCTGGAAGTAATAGGATTTGAACTGTACACCTATTCAGTCGTGTTTGAAATGGTTATTCTTTCTTCTTAAATAAAAAAGGCAAAAGAGATGAGTTAGGACTCATAATGGATCTGAATCACACACACACACACACACACATATATATATAAATATAATATGAAAACCTACAAAATAGGTACGATGCTAAATGAAACATGCTAATAGATTTCTGGTGCCTACCACTCACCTCGCTAGATGCCAGTGAACTCGTGCGCAAAGGATAACTCATGCATGCTAAGAGGAAAAAGGACTTTAGCAGCGATTTTGAAGCATCATTAAAAGATTTAGCGATGCTTAAAAGCACTACTAAAGTCCCTTTATATACAAGATGTGCTTTGAGCGTCCATCATGGACGCTCAATGCGCATCCATTTGTGTCTAGCCAGAAAGTGGCACTTACCACTTTTTGATATATATATATATATATATATATATATATATATATATATATATATATATATATATATATATATATATATATATATATATATATATATACATGTATATGTGTGTGTGTGTGTGCGTGCGTGTGTGAATGGAAACCTACAAAATGGGTACAATGCTAAATGAAGCTTGTTGATGGATTTCCATACTTTTTTTTGAAATTCTGACCCCATAGATGTGTTTAGCATGATTGATTTACTAGAAACTGACACTTGGATCATGCATTTTGGATTAAAAAATGATATTTAGAACCTCAAAATTTATAAAAATTGTAGGTTGTTGATTTTTAAATCTTATAAAAACATATTGATGCTTCGGAATCAAGTGCTCCAAGAAATGATTCCTATAAAAACAAGCATATAAATCACATATGTATGGGCAAAATTTCAAAAATCCACTAGCATATTTCATTTAGCACCATGGTCATTTTGTAGGTTTTCATGTGTGTGTGTGTGTGTGTGTGTATATATATATATAGCGAGAGAGAGAGAGAGAGAGAGAGAGAGAGAGAGAGAGAGAGAGAGAGAGAGAGAGAGAACTGAACATATTAGGCCGCATTTCTCATTCTGCCCCATTCTACCCCATAGTTTTGAAGTGTTTTATGATACATTTGAACCAATAGATATGTTTAGCAATCTTAATTTAGTGAAAATCGACACTTGGATCATGTTTTTTCAATGAAAAAATATATTTTTATGAGCTAGGAAAAATTGGTACCTTCACAGCCATTCATTTTGGATCACCGAAAAAACCTGCATACATGTCAGATTCCGGTGATCCAAAAGTTGGTTCCCACTAAACAAAACCTATAGATCACATCTATGGTGTTACTCATATATGTGTATCTATATAGAGAGAGAGAGAGGGAGAGATGTGTGTAATAAAGTGTCTATTGTTAGTGGACGATTTTCTGCTGGTGATCCCACAAAAATCAATGGTTGTTCTTTTGCGGTGTTTTAACAAATTAGTGGCAGCCGCACCCATTGATAATTTGTCACTTTCCACCCAAACCTTTAGCAACCATCGCTAAATGTCAAAAACAATTAAAAAAAAGGAATCAGACATGCTGGGCATGTCTGACCCCCTGTTCGATGATTTGGTGTCCATCAATACACCCAATATATATATATATATATATATATATATATATATATATATATATATATATATATAATGACCGTAATGTACAAAAAAATGATGCATTTAAAAAAATGTCCCATAATTTACCAAATCTGTCAAATGGACAATTTCATAGGTTTCTAAGTTTTTTGGACCTTTTTACCCCTCAGAAGTGCTAATTTTCATTTTTCACAGATCACAACGTTAAAAGTTGATGATCCCATGAAACTCGTCAACAAAATCACATTTGAGGTTGCAATATTCCAAAAAAGGTTATGAAATTCCAAAACACTTGCAAAAATTAGTAAAAGTATTGCAAGGTACGTTGCAAAATCCTTTAAGTGTTGTGAAAGTCCTTACCTTGCAAAATTCCAAAAGAGCATCACATTAAGTGTTGCGAAATTACAAAAACCTTGAGAAAGTTTGATATTACAAAATTTATTATTCGCATCACCTATATTATGAAATTTTGTCCCATATAAATAATGCTTTGTTTCACAACCCCATTTTTGCATTCAGATTCCCTATTTTTGCAACCCTAGATTTCTTGTGGTCCCCAATCCTTCGAATATTTTTCGACAACATTCAAGAGAATATTTTAGTGGTTGACAACTTTGCAAAAATCCCTCATATTCGATGATTCATCGACAGTGGTTCACTGGTGGTGGCAAAACCTTGAATTTCACCCCCTTTGATGAATATTTTAGTGAATTTCTTGTGAATATTCTGGTAAAACCATCGACAATGACTTTATTGGCATCCCTTAACTGATTTTTTTTCCAGTAAAGTTACTGGCGGCTAGGTTTTTCGATGAATAATTCTCTATTATTGTTTTTTTGATAAAAAACTTCTTTTTAAATTGGTTATATGTATCAATTATGTCCCTCGGCTACCTTGTTTTTGCATGTATATTATCCAGTTTATTGTTGTGATTGTAGGAATTAAGTTTTTTATTACGAGATGACACCAAATAAGAAAAAAAATATTAAAAAAGACCTGTTATCACAAAGAAGAAAATAAAATGGCAGAATGAGTCGGTCCAACTCCAAGGATTTCATGGTTATGTGGTGTTTCATAAGACCTGTCTTAACAAGTACAATAAGCTTGCCACTCCAATAGAGAGGGATCATGCTCCAGCATAAAAAATCTAGCTGTTAGATCTTGTCCACCAAAACATACAACCTCAACGATCTGCAAAATAGAAATATGCACTCATCCAAGTAGTTTTATGCACTTCTAACATATCAGCTGCTAAAGTTTTCAAACTGACCCACAAGTCATGTTGATTCTAAAAGAAAAGTTGATGAAATTGTAGCCAAATATTTGTCTCTCATCCCGAAAGCATCAAAGATTATGAAGGGGACTCATTAGTGAAGCAGTGTAAGCCATTGAATCACGGTGAGGTTGTTCCCAACCTCGATACCCAACTTGAACAAGATGGAGACGAGGCAACTTGTAGTGGTTGTCACGAGATAGAGATGAAGGCCACTTATAGTGGTAGTGGCGAATTGAAGGTGAGTAGCCACCCAGATGTGAAGGAGAGTGAGGTTGGGGCAATTATGGTGGGTCTTCAAGCATAATATATGATTATGGGTTCGGTAGAGGTAGAGAAGAGCAATGTTGGGCTACATAGTGCATATGAGGTTCCTCCTTCCCCTCCTTCGGTGAGAGTGCATGCTTCGAGTAGAAGGTTGCAACAACAAACTATGTCTGGTGCCGAGGGACAAATACCTTTCTATATTTATTTTGTATATAACTAACACTTGATGTTAGATCATCCATTAAAAAAATGATTTCTTATATTACATCTATGTAAATCAAGAGTATATCACTACAAGTTATAGTTGTTCACTACCACAATAAACACACACACATATAGGAAAACTTGTATCTTTGAATAGTTGTTTACAGTCCGATAGTGAAAGCCTTGTCTTTTTAAAGGTAAATTTGAGACCCTAACGTGAAAGCGCTGCCAAAATCACCACGTTTAAAGGCAGACTTAATATTGCACTGCGAAAGCGCTACCCAAATTTCCACTCCCAAAACAAATAAACAAATTATGTACCCGTAGAACTTGTTTGGGCCCTCATAAGGATTTATAGGATCTCCTAAGTCTTTTCTGGACCCTTAGGATTTTTCTTATAGACTGAAATGTGGTAACTATGTTAATATTTTTGTCCATTTGCACTCATATATTGGGAAAGTTTTGTCAGAAATTTTAAAATAACTTTTAAATTTTTTATATTAAAATAGAGAAAGTACTATCCAAATTTTTATATTTTTTATAATTTTTAAATACCGCGATCTGAGATAGGATAAGTAATACCCAAGATGCAAGACACAATAAATAGTTCTATCTTATTTGAATTTGAATGACTCAATTTGTTTTAACAATAACTATGACTATACAACAACAACAACAACAACTACTACGCCTTCATCCCAAAACAATTGGGGTCGGCGATATGAACCAAAAAAGAAAATCATTCTGGGTCTTCCACATGAATCCTTCTCTTCCAATCATTTCTATCCAATGCCATGTCCTCGGTGAGGTTCAAGGCATTCATATCCTTTCCTATCATCTCCATCCATGTATTCCTAGGCCTACCCCGACCTCTTTTAACTAATATATTTTCCCATTTCTCCATCCTTCTAACTGGAGCATCATTAGGCCTTCGCCGAGTATGTCCAAACCACCGTAAACGATTCTCTCTCATCTTATTTTCAATGGGTGCAACACCTACCTTCTTACGTATCTCCTCGTTTTGAATCTTATCTTTTATTGTATTTCCACACATCCATCTAAGCATACGCATCTCAGCTACACTCATTTTTTGAATATGGTATCTCTTGGCAGCCCAACATTTCGTACCATATAGTAAAGCGGGCCTAATAGTCATCCTATAAAACTTTCCCTTCAACCACAATGACATTCTACGATCGCACAACACTCCAGTTGCACTTTTCCATTTCATCCACCCAACCTTTATCTTATGATTTACATCTCCATCAATTTCTCCATACTTTTGAATGATAGATCTCAAATATTTGAAACAATCATCCACCGATATTTCTTGCTCACCAAGCTTCACTGCACTCCCATCATTACTTCGTTGCTTACTAAACCGACATTCTATATATTTTGTCTTACTCTTACTCAACTTAAAACATCTTGCTTCCAATGTCTGTCTCCATAATTCTAACTTAGCATTAACCTCAGCTCTAGACTCATCAATCAAAACAATATCATCAGCAAACAACAAACACCACGACACATTTTCTTGAATTGATCTCGTAAGTTCATCCATCACTATAGCAAATAGGAAAGGGCTTAAAGCAGATCCTTGATGTAACCCAACCGTTATAGGAAAATTGGTTGTCACCCCTCCACAAGTGCGGACATTGGTTACTACTCCTTCATACATATCTTTAATTATACTAATGTACTTGAGAGAAACACCTTTCTTCATTATTGTCCACCAGAAAACGTCCCTAGGTACTCTATCGTATGCCTTCTCCAAATCAATAAAAACCATATGCAAATCTTTGTTCCTCTCTCTATATCTCTCAATAAGTTGTCTAAGAAGATGTATAGCTTCCATAGTTGATCTTCCAGGCATAAAACCAAATTGATTCTCCGATATCATGACAACCTTCCTCAACCTAGACTCAATCACCCTCTTCCAAAGTTTCATAGTATGACTCATGAGTTTTATACCACGATAGTTTGTGCAATCTTGTATATCACCCTTATTCTTATATAGAGGCACCAAAGTACTCTTCCTCCACTCATTAGGCATCTTATTTGTCCGTCAAATATTGTTAAAAAGATTTGTCAACCATTCTAAACCTTTCTCTCTCAAGCATTTCCAAGCCTCGATAGGTATACCATCTGGGCTAACTGCCCTTCTTGATTCTATTTTTTTCAAAGCCTCTGCAATTTCTTTCTTTTGAATCTTGCGCATGAAGTTACGATTCATCTCATGAAAAGGAATGGAGAAGTCTCCAAGATCCTGAGCATGACTTCCATTAAATAGCTTATCAAAATAATCTTTCCATCTCCTCTTAATCTCCTCATCTTTGACTAAAACCCTTTGCGTTTCATCTTTGATACATCTAACCATACCCAAATCCTTCGATTTCCTATCTCTCATCTTTGCAAGCCTATAAATATCCTGCTCGCCCTCTTTGGTATTCAACTTGTCATAAACATCCTTATATACTTTATCCCTCATGTTTCGAACTACTTTTTTAGCTTCCTTCTTTGCTATCATATACTTCTCCAAATTCTCATTATCACGACTCTTACTTAGATTTCTATAACACTCTCTTTTAACCTTAAGAGCTAATTTGACATCCTTGTTCTACCATGATGTATCCTTACCTAGCGGTGCACCACCTTTAGACTCACTCAATACCTCCTTAGCCACCTTTCTTATGCCACCCGCTACCTTATTCCATATTGATTCTGAATCCTCCTCGAGACACCAATCAGCTTTCTTAACTACCTGCTCTACAAACATTCCTTGTTTAGCTCCTTTCAGTGCCTACCACTTAATTCTAGGATCTATCCTATGTCTATCCCTTTTGCGGCATTGTCTAATTCTAAGATCTAAAATTAAGACTCTATGTTGTGTAGCTACACTTTCTCCCGGTATAACCTTGCAATCGATGCAACAACCCCTATCTCTCTTTCTAAGTAGGAAAAAATCTATCTGATTCGTATTAACCCCACTTTTAAATGTTACTAGGTGAGCCTCCCTCTTCCTAAACCAAGTGTTTGCTAAGATCATATCATAGGACAAACCAAAATTTAAAATCCTTTCTCCACTTTTGTTTCTTTCTCCTATACCATAGCCTCCATGGATAGTCTCAAATCCATCCTTACTAATGCCTACATGTCCATTAAGGTCACCGCCGATGAAAAGCTTTTCTCCATAAGATATCCCTTGTACTACTCCATCTAAATCTTCCCAAAATTGACGCTTAATGGAATCATCTAAACCTACTTGAGGTGCATAAACACTAATAATATTAATAATATCCATACCTAATACTAATTTAAAAAGTAAAATCCTATCACCCTTCCTACGGACCTCAACTACATTATCTATAAACTCATGACTCATAACAATCCCTACTCCATTCCTATTCCTATTTACTCCTATATACAAAATCTTATATCCCCAAGATTCTATCACTTTTGCTTTCTCACCTACCCATTTGGTCTCTTGTAGACATAAAATATCAATCTTTCTCCTACACATAACATCTACTAACTATACCAACTTACCAGTTAAAGACCCTATGTTTCAAGTGGCTAACCTAATTTTATGATCTTGGACTAACTTCTTTACCCCCACCCGTCCAACAAAGTGAAGGAACCCTTGCCTATTTGATACCACACCCGGGCGCCGGTGTGACGCATTGCTTCTGGGCGACAACCTAGCAACCCTTGTCCATTTATCACTGCCTCCGGGCCTATAGAGTACAACGCGTCACTCAGTAGGGAATTTTAACTGTCAAAACATCTGGCACTCTTATTTATAGGGATTACAAGTTCAAAACCTTAATTTAATTTAATAATTTTATGAGACTGTATGTAATATATATGCTAAGATTAACATACATATATAAGATTGTGGTTGAACTATGAGTGCTAACCTAGGACTCTAAAATTATTCAGAGATCCATTCGTGATTGAATGCATGCCTTATATTAATAATTCATGTTATTTGTGTTTAGTTGTAATTGTATTAAATTTGTAACATGTTATTTGTGTTTTATTGATTTTAGCATTTTATCATTGACCGAAGTTCACACCTAATTATAGATTGAAAATTATCTGTTTTCAAGATCAATAATATCTATGATTTTGCTTTAATTTAACTTTTAAATTTATATTAAAGTCATTTTTTTATTTAGGCAAAATTTGAGAGTCTAAGTTGACTAAGCAGTGTTTTGGACTCAAACCAGGGTCCATGGAAGGCTCAGAGGGGTCACACCCAGAAAAAGTGGGGGTGCCAAGTATGGTTAAGGTGGCGCATAGGGGTTCAGGGGTGACTCAGGACTATTTGGATCTTGGATGGGCTAGATTCAGATCCAAACCTGAGTTTGGATCCAATATTGTTTTGGATCTTATGTTTGGATATAAATCTTTAATTTGGTTTTGAATTTGAATCTTTTTGTTTGGTTCCTAGATCCAACCCAACTGGAGTTTGGATCTGGATCAGGTTTTGGATGTCGATCAATTTTTTGGATCTGGATCATTTTTTAATTTGGATCGAAGTGAGATCCACTTCAGATTCTAGGGACCTCATTAGGAGGGCCTTTAAACCCTAGAGGATTCTAGAGAGAGTGGGACGCCTCTCTAGTGGATCCATAACTAACTAGATTAATTAATAATTAATTAAAAAATATTAGTTAATTAAATTAATTACATAATTAATTAAGGGGTTAGTTAAAATATTTTTGGAATAGCACTTTTAGGGATCAACCTAACTAGTTTGAGGATCTTTTTGGACTCCAAGGAGGGGATGCCCCCCTGGTGGGTTTTCTAATATAAAAAAAGAAAAAAAGAGAGAGGAGTCTCTCTCTTATTCTTATTCTTCTTTCCTATTTTTTCTTCCTTTCTTCTTTTGCTTGCTCTTTTTTCTTTCTTTCTTTCTGTAGCTTTTTCAGCAGCAATTGAAGCACCTCTAAGGTTCTAAGATGGGAGACAAAGGTTGATCTATGTTTGAGAACCTGATTAGTGTAGGTACATCAATTACGTAGATATAGGTTTTTCCAAATGCATAAAATATGTGTGAGACAGTTTTTAGATCTCAACCAATGATAGATCAGACCTTAAAATACCTCTCTAAAATTGAGTTTCAATATGGATAACACATTTTTATGGATCTATGTTATCATAGAATAAAAAAGAAAAATGATTTTTGAAACAGGATAATTTTTGGGCTTTCAATATGAAAAATGATTTGAGAGAAAGGTTTTTTCGTGTTATTTGTTAGATCTTATTTGTTCCAGCATATTTAATATGTTTATATTAGGTTTTATTGATGAAATATAAGTTTTATAAGTTCTGAAAATTCGATATATGCGTTCTTGTATGTGAAAAATTATTTTAAAGAAAGTTTTGGCAAAAATGTTTTTAGGGTTTTAATGTTTTAGATACATAAAGTTGATTTGAGCATGTATGATGGATTATTTCATGTTTAGCATGATTATACAATATGTTATTGCATAAAGAACTTATATTTTCATGATTGTTTAGGGTTTATTATGATTCTTGCATAGATGTAATCATATTTGATATATTTTTTGAAGATTTTATGATTCTTGGATGATGTATGTTATTATTTTAGCAAGTTTAACATGAATCTTAGCAAATATGTGTTGTATGATGATGTAAATATGTTTAGATCATCAAAAATTATAATTATATAGATTTTTACCTTGAATCTTGTTCTTGCTTAATGGATCTTGCATGAGTTTGAATCTTGGATTTTTTGTCCTCATTTTTTATCCTAACCTATTTTAGAAAAAAATTGCTATCGCTATGAAAATGAAGTTAATAAATAAAAATAAAAATAAAAATAAAAATAAAAATAAAAATATTGAAGTATTTTAAACATTCAAGGCTTGAATTTAAAACATTATTTTGCTTCGTTTGGATCAATATTGAGGCCAAAACATTCATTGCAATAGAGCATAGGTTTTTTGCCTTGTCTGCAAGACTGTTGCGACCCATGATTTTGATGGTTCTAAATACATAACCAAAACAAATCAAATTAAATTAAAAAAAATCTGGGTGAAGGGTAACATATATAATATGATCCTATGAAAAAAAGTTTTTTCAAAAGATTTTTCTGTAGGTCTGAAGAAATTCTCTAAATTAGGATAATTTTTTACAGTTGACAAGATCTGTCTTGTATTTTTCTTGAACAAGGTTTAGTCTCAAAATTTTCTTGATTTTATTATATCGAGTTTTTTTATTATGTTTCTTGGACTATTTTTTGAAGTCATGGGGGCATTCCTAGTAAAATTGGAAAAGTGTAATTTGGTTCTTATAGTTTTTGGTGGGTTTTCCAAAAATGGGTTAACTGGGATCCAGATTTATATATTATGACATGTATGGATGCTTAATGGTATTTTTGATTATGCAGCATAATTATGGATGTTTATCTTGAAATTTATGTTGATATGCATACAAACTGAATGTATTCCATATTATTCTTGATTTATAACCATTCATATGACATGCATGTTATTGAACATTTTACATCAAAAGGCATGACCAATGTAGAGTAAATTATTACACATGTTGTTTGCTTATTTAAGCATCATCATGAATTGCAAGTGGTTATAGCCTTTATGTATGCATGTGAGCAAATGCCATGGTAATAATGATGTATGGTATGAGCATGTGTGTGGCTTAGTGTGAGCCTAGGTTCGGTGAAACCTATGGGTGCCTGTGGTGCACTAGAGACAGAAAAGATATACATGCACATAATCACATAATTATCTCATGGAGGCTGGGCTCACAACGTGAACCATGAGATTTGGATGGGTCAAAACAGACTTTCTTATGGAATCTCTAGTGGGGAGATTGGGCTGGTGAGCCCGGGTGTACAACCCATAATTTTTTGATATTTTATGAAAAATAACACTGAATTAAGGCTAAAATATTATTTGAGATTAAGATGAGAATTAATTTATAATTCAAATATTTATTAGGATTCAGAATAAATTTTTAGTAGAGAATTTATTTTGAGTCAGGGTTTCGATTTTTAATTGAGTTTGAATTTGAATTCAGATTTAATAAATATGTCTCAAATATTATAATTAGATTTGAGTTTGATTCAAATCTAAATTAAGACTTAATAAAATATTGATTCAAGTTTAAAAAATACAATAAATTATATTTTTTGTTAAAATTGAATCTATGATTTTAAATTTAGTTCATAAGTAATACATGTGATTTTTAGGGTATTTTCAATAAATAAATAATAATTTTTATGAGAAAGAAGCATAAAAATCTAAATTAGCCTAAGAGGAGTTATAAGAAATATTGTATGAAAACTTGAAGTTGATTTGAGTTGTTTTTTAGAGAAGTCGCATTCCGAATTGAATTTATGAGAAAGATCAAAATTTAATAAAATAACTAGTAAATTTTACTGAAATAAAGTTGACTATGATTTCAGACGAATTTAGGATAACTCGATATGTATATAATGTAAATTCAATAAATTTGAATTTAGTTTCATGAGTTTGAAATCTAATCTATAAAAAAATAAAATAAAATGCTCAAAATGACACTGAGTCCTGTCGACTCTTTCAGAGATCGCTTTCGAAGTTCATTTATGAGAAAACATCATTTTTAAAAAATAAATTAAATAGTCTAAATAATGATAATTTGCGTTGAGTACAGAGTATATAGGACTTAGACAAAATTTTCTAAGAGTAAGAAACACCCCTACACGCCCAAAGGTCTCATCGACCCTATTGAGTTTAAATTTTTCATAAAGTACTTTCAAAAAATTTGAATTAACCTCTTAAGGAATATTTAAAATAAATAATTTAAATATATGGAAATTCAAAATTTTATAGATGAAATCTATTTACATTTAAGCCTAATTCAGAGTCATTTAATGTCATTTCATTTAATTTCATATTTGAATTTTTAAAGAATTGATTTTTTAATTTAATTAGGTATAAAATTAGAATTTAATCATAAATAAATTTTTTTTATATGGATTTGGACCTTAAATTAGGTAGTGAATTTAACTAATAATATTTGGATCAAACCCAATTAAGTTGGATATGAACTATAACATTTTGATCAATTTAGGGATATATTAGATTGGATATAATTTAGGATATTTTGAATCAAATATCATTGGATTGGACTTATAGGGTCAGACACTCCAAAAAATGTCATTATTGTTTTGACAAAAAAATTTGGCTAATAAGTGGCTTATCTATTAAATCATAGTTAACCTTGACATTTCTTATTTTGAGAGCATCAAAATCGACTATTTATGAGCCCAAATTGGTGTTAATTTGAGCATTTTATCATCAATTGAAGTTCATGCTTAATTGTAGGTCAAAAATTAACGTTCTTCAACATCGAATAAATTTTATTACCGATCCATGTCTGTATGATTAAATCTAAGAACACCACAAGGATCTATGTTTCGAGGGCTATCGAATTAACTATTTAAACATCAAAGTTTGATAAGTCTTTGGGTCTATAGGCCTCTCGGAAGGTTACCATGCTACTAGAGTCCAGCCAGGGTAAGAAGTCCCTACTTTTCTTCTCTAGCTTAATTAATTTCATAATTTAATAAGTTATAACCTATAATTTATTTAGTTGTTTTATCAATAAAATATATTAATAGATATTAACTTCTTATATTGGAGATGTGATTCTTGCCTAAGCCCATCTATAAACAGTGGCCCTCATGAGGAGGATTAACAAGGTTAGTTCTCCCTCTTTCTCCTATTCTTATTCTTCTTTCTTATTTTTTTTCTTCTTCATTTTCTTCTTCCTCTTCTTTCTTTCTTCATTCTTAGAGCTTTTTCAGCAGCCATTAAAGCTCCTCTAAGGTTTAAAGACGGAAGATGAAGGCTAATCTACGTTTGAGAATATGATTAAGGTAAGGAGTTCTATACTCTACACGTAATCCAAAATTTATAGGTATGAATACCTTCGATTTTCTATAAGTACAGACCCTAAATCATGCTTCCCATATGTGGGTTTAGTTTAGGGCTGTCGAATCATGTGGTTGGAAGGGGTCTTCGAAAGAAGACCCCTCAAAAACTTTATTTTCTATCAAACCGAGTTCTTCAGAAAATAAAATATTAAAAACTATAAAAGATCTATGTTATTTGATTGTTTTTCTAAATATTTAGATTTGGGTTAGTAGATTATAATAATATTAATGTTCTGTAAAAATTTGAGGGATTTCTATGGTCGTTCTCATGAGAAATCATGTGTTTTATAATTCGGGTTTCTCAAAAAGTGTTTTCGTATTGTATTTCTAGCCTGACACCCAACTAGTAAATTGCTCGTATCTCCTTCGTCCAAAAGAGTTTTAATGAGAGGTTTATTGCATTGAAAAGCTAATAAAATTTTATGTCTACTGTGAAAATTTAGGCTATGTTCATGAATTAAGCACAGATCTGTGATAACCATAATAGAAAAGTATAGGTCGACATCAAATTATTTGTAACTCCCTCATACAAATGAGTGCTTATGGACAATTTGTGGCATTGGAAAGCTGAAAAAAAATTCTACAATTTGAGAAAATTTCATGTTTTTCCAACATACAGAAAACTTTTTATAGTCTCTGTAACAGTCAAACAGAGTTGCGGTTTTTGCAAATTTGGGATGCGTTCAAGAACGGACCCTCGATATAGGGTTTTGGATGTTCTTGTTAACGGAAGATGATCTGAGCATATAGGGTCAGATTATTTTATATTCATCATGATTGAATAGTATGTCATTACATAAATATTTTATTTTCTATGATTATTTAGGGTTTTGTATGAATCTTTCATAGATATGAGCATGTATGATATGTTTCTTGATGGATTTATGATTTTGATTAATGTATGCCATGTTTTAAGCAAAGATTAACATGAATCCATACAAGTATGCATTATATGATGATGTTACCATGTTTAGAGCATCAAAATTAGTGAGTTTATGTATTGTTACCTTGATTCTTGTTCTTTCTTGATGAATCTTGCATGAGTTTGAATCTTATTCTTTCTTGTCCTCATTTTTTATTCTGACATGTTTTTTTAAAAAAAAATGATATCTTAGTAATTACGAAACCAATAAATTCAAATAAAAATACTGACATGTTCTATACATCTAGAGTCTTATTTTCTTTGTTTAGATCCGCATTGAGGCTGAAACATTCTTTGTAATAGAGCAAAGATTTTTTGCCTTGTCTGCAGGACTGTTCTGACCCACAATTTTGATGGTTGTAAAGACCCAATCAAGACTAATCAAAATAAATCAAGAAAAATATGGGTGGATAATTATATATATAAGATGATCCTGTAGAAAGGGTTTTATGAAAAGATTTATCTGTAGGTCTGGAGAAATTCCTCAAACTGGGAAAAATTTCTGCAGATGACAAGGTTTGTCTTATATCTTTCCTAAACAAGGTTTAGTCCTGAAATTTTCTTGATTTTATTATAATGAATTTTTAAATTCTATTTCTTGGATTGTTTTCCTGAGGCATATGTGTATTCACAGTAAAATTAGAAAAGTGCAATTCGGTTTCTAAAATTCCCAGTGGATTTTCTAAAATTGGGTGAGCAAAATTCTGAAACTGCACAATGTCATATGTATGATTTCTTCATTATAATTGATGCTATGCATGCAAAGCTATGAAAGTTTATCATGATGGTTATGTATGTGTGCACATGTTTACTAAGTAAGAGGCATGAGTAGGTGATTAAATACCCTATTCAAAACTTGCATTCATTGGTCCTACAGTAGCCAAATCAGCTTCCATTAAATCTATTATGGTATCGCATGTAAGAAATTAATGCATATAAATGAATCCATAACACTAAAGCAATGGCTTGCAAAGAGGAGGTAAGCGGTACTAATGGCTTCATGAAAATATGTTTTGAGTACGAAAGGTTGCTCCTTCCCCACCCACGAAGATAGGGGAAAACCTCTGCAAAGACTGCAGTGTAGAAGGTATGAAACTCATGAGGAAAATCTGATGCATCGGGTTAGTGATATTGGGAGTCTCTCTTATTCTTGTCGTCCCACACTCAGACTGGTAAAAGGTGTTCGACTAGGCCAAAGTCACTCTTGTATGAAAGCACTCATGCATTATGGTCTTTTACCAGGTAACTGCCTGTGTTCGTACCCACAAGGCTAATAAGTGAAACATAAATGTTTGTGCATTAGATAGGCATTGCATGCATCATATAAAAAAGACAAGGTAATCACAGATAAGAATTGATTCATGCATAAGAAGGGCTTCTGCATTGGTAAGTTCATACAATTTTTAATTGTTCATGCATCTTTACTTGACTGGATGATGAATAAATACTAATTTTTATAATTGCCGATTTACTTGAGATATTTTCTATGATTATTAAACTTTGTTATATTTGAATTATAAATGCATGAAAGCTTGAAGAGATTCATGCTTATGAATTCTAGATTACTTGTTTAGTATAACTCGACCCTACTGAGACATGTATGTCTGACCCTATAAATTTATAATATTTTTCAAAAAGTGATTGAGTTCACATGAGATAGCGAGAGGTTGCGTTAGAGACCGAGTCACACCTTTCTCAAACTTTCGAAGTAAATAAATAAGGGCATATCATTTGCTCAGAACTCTGATATATATATATATATATATATATATATATAAATTTATTTAATTATTGATTTTATTATTAATGATGGACATGTAAAATCATTTATTTCAATTATGGATGTTTAAATTTTCAAGTTCAATTGCTTATTGAATATGTATGTAAACAAATTATAACGTGCCAAGTTTTATTCTCATTTGATTTTCTGGTGTAATTTCATAAAAGATTTTAAAAGTATATTTTTTTTTATGATTTTTGAGATTTAAAATTTGGGGTGTTACACCGGATGCGTGTGCTGTGAGCACATATAATTTAATTTATGAGCTTAATAATTAAATAAGACCCATGACCCATTTAGAACAGGTCCTTTAGACTGGAGTCCACTTTGGAGAGAGTGGGGGTACACACGACCAATTGACCATTGTTTTGTTTTGGAGGACAACGATATCTCCTGGTCTTCTTTTTCTGGTTATAGGGGGCTTGAACTACCATGTGTCTTAGGTAATATATCCAAAATCTCTACAGAGTAGAAATCGATTTCGCGCAGGACCAATGGGAGTTTCTCTCAGTTATGGACCGCTCTAGTGGAACCTCAGTGTGAGGTTGTAGATTCTTCAGTTCAATGAGATTAATAAGATACATAGCATAATATACCCCTCATTGGATTGGTTAAATCGAAGTTAGGAACCCGAGAGTGTACCTTTGGGTAGGAGGAAAAATGTAACATAAGAAATAAAAATGAAATTATTAAAATATTTCAGTTTATGCATAAATTGTTATTTAATTGGCATGATGCATTGTAGCATGTTTATCTTGTAATATGAATGCAAGTATGATTAGTTATGTAAATGTGATTTATGTTTAATTCTGACATTGTGATGTTGCATGATTTAGATATTATCTAAAATTGTATCAATGTTTATTTCTGTGATTGGAATATTTGTGTTCACATATTTTGGTAATTACCTACTGAGGTTGTGAACTTATGTCTATACTTATAATATTTCAGGTAATGAGTAGGCTGGAGAGTGATGACAGTTGACTCAGGGTGGTGCCAAGAGGGTCACAATTCTTTAAGGCTTTGGGAGAACTTAATATTTTTATTATTTGTTTATTTGATTAAGTCCTATAAACTTTGATAATGATTGAGACTAGTATTTGATTTATTTTTAATACAAACTTTGGTTTGATTTAATTATTCTAGTCTTATGTGTGTGTTGTATCTGTAACCCGCCCAAGGCTTGAACCGTATTTAAAAGAGTTTTACTGTATTTCTTGAAAATCATGTAAAGGGGTCTAAAAAAAACATTCTCTAAATTTTTGGTTTAAAAGATTAGGGCATTACAACTTTGGTATCAGAGCCTAAGTTAAATAAATTATGACTCTTGGCCCATCGAGCAATAAGTCATCACTATTAATAGTCGATCTGTGTGCATATAATTAAATCTAAGACCACCATAACGATCTAAGTTATGAGGGCAATTAAATCGACTATTTAAACATCAAATTTTGTTGAGTCTTTGGATTTGTAGGCCTCCAAGAAGGTTACTATGTTAATGGAGCCCAAGTCAAGGCCTTTCTTTTCTATCTTAATTAATTTTGAAATCTAATGAGTTAGGACCCATAATTTATTTACTTATTTTATAAATAAAAAAATTAATAGATATTAACTTCTAATATTAGAGATAAGACTCTTATCTATGCTCATCTATAAATATAAGCTTGAATGAGCATGATTAACAAGGTTAGTTTTCTAATTTCTCTCTCTCTCTTCCATCTTTCTTCTTCTTAGAGCTTTTTTAGTAGTCATTGAAGCTGCTACAAGGTGCTAAGACAGGAGACGAAGGTGTTAGTACATCTGAGAATACATTTCAAGTAGAATTCATCCTACTCATAGCATAGATCGGATGCAAACACATAAACCATGCATCTTGCTGATTCTACGGGCTGAACCATGATAGATCGTATCTGAAATATGTTTGCAAAAGGTTTTAAAAGTATTTTTAATTCAATATCATGCGTTGAAATGAATTTACAAAACCGTTTTTGGTAAATCTATGCTCGAATGGCTAAATCGAGAAATCACGTAATGTGAAACACATACTTTCGCATTCTTATATAATTTTAGATGATTATATCTTTATTTCCATCTTGATTGGATATATATTTGCTTTCTTGCATGTGTTTATAATATGAATCATGTTCTTATAAATTTATTTCATGCATTTCATGGTGTTTACGCATGCTAGCATCTTAAACTAGTTATTTTGTGCAAAAATCATGATTTATTTTGATAGTTTAGATTTCAAAGCACGTGTTTGTGATCATCAAAATTTTTTTCCTCTCTTGGTATTTCTCTCTCTTCCTCCTCTTTTCCTTTCTAGCCTCTATTTCTCCCTTTTTGGAAGAGAAAAATGAAAGTCAGAAAAAAGAAAAGAGAAGAGAAAAGAAAAGAAAAGAAAGAAGAGAGAGAGGAACACTTTTGCGAAGGTCTCACTTGACCTTAATTTTGAAACCGATTTTAAAAGATTACTCGCCTCCGTTTTAAAATATTTGCGGGAAAATTGGGAGACGGGGCTCGCTCGTCGGTACAAGGTTCGACCGTTCCTGGTGCCTTTACCAGGGGTAATCGAACCAAGGATCGAATTTATGCCTTTTGCTTTGCTAAAATATCATCTAAGAATTTATCCTAAGTTTAAAATGCACAGGGAATCATGCTTGTGCGATGCAATGATGTATGCTCTTTTGAAAATAATGATTTTGGAAATTTGAGATTTTCCAAGTGAAAATGAGATGATGGAATGAAGAAATGATTTGTGAATAGTTGAATCTAACTTAGAACTTGAGATAGATCAGGAAAGATATTTTGAAGTTCTAAGTTTTTGAAATAATCAGAGTTTGGGAAGATAAATTTGGACTTTTGAAAAGAATGATTTGAAGCTGTGATAAAAGAAAAGGAAATGAAGTTTCAAGGTCAGAAATGAACTTTGAATTTTGAACCTGAATTTAGGAGTGAAAGTGCAGTAGGATCGAGGCAACGAGCACTAGAGGGGGGGGGGGTGAATAGTGCTTTTAAAAATTGTCTACGGAATATTAATGAATTTTGCAATTTGAAAAGCAATCACACAAAGAAACACTAGAATTTATCCTGGTTCGGTCTTTCTCGACCTACATCCAGTCTCCAAGCAAAACCCGCTTGAGATTTCCACTATCAACCTTGTGTAACTACAAGATTATACATAGACCAAATCCGGTCTCACTTCCAGTAACACACCTACTGAAAGCAAACAACTCCTTTAAACCAAGGAGTCCTTTTTATAGAAAATAAGTAATAACTTACAATACAACCTATGAGCCCTTCTTTTGAATGCAAATGAGATGCAATTGACTTTTGAGGTTGTTAAAATACTCTACTCACGAATTCACTATCTCTCAAAGGAATTTGAGTGAAAAACTAAAGTGAAAAATATCACGTGAGTGAGAAAATGAATATGAGTGAAAAGCAAAGAGTAAATGATTCAAATTGAAGTTGTTTTGAGTATAAAATGCACTCATATTTATAGTTGAAAGTTTCCATACGTTGAGGGTATGAAAGGGTGTCAAAACAGTCTATTTTGAACGATCAAAACATTTGAAAAATGAAAAGACACGCCTTTTTGAAGTTTTAGGAAAAACGTCAAAATTAGTCGACTGAAACAGTAGTTAGTCGACTAATAGTTAGTTATTAGTAGACTGACAGTTATCGTCGGTCGACTGATCTGTTTATCGAGCTGTTTGAAAATCTGAACTTTTGAAACTTAGTCGACTGATAATATCATCAGTAGACTGAAAAACCTTTTAGTCGACTGTTGCTAAAATCTTCTGAAAACATACATTCTGTCAGGTCGACTGATAAAAGCATTAGTCGACTGCTGTTAAATTTTCCAGAAAACAGACATTCTGTTCAGTCGACTGATAAAACCTTTGGTCGACTAATTTGACAAAAATGACTTTTTAGAAAATATGGCGCGAAAGGATTAGTCGACTGGTGAGTCTACTGGTCGACTAATAAACACAAAAATTTAAGAAAAGAGTTTTCTAAAAAGATTTTTATGAAGGGTTCTTTTAGAAAAGTTTTTCTAAAGACTTTTTAGGTAAAATGCAACCTAAATATGCACTCTAAGTAAGGCTCTTACAAGAATCTAAGACTTTTAATGAATTTAACATTTGCACACTAGTCTTCAAAGATTCTTTATCGAATTCTTCAATTTCTTCATTGCCTTAGCTGAAATGCAGTTGATTTCACTTGCTCATCATCAAAACCTTGTACTTGAAGCATCATGTACGGCTTCATTGTCGTAACAATCTCCCCCTTTTTTATGATGACAAAGTTAATCAAAGATGAAGCATTTAGATGCATAGATGGAGATTTTACTCCCCCTATCAATATGCTGCAAAACATTAAAAGTTAGTACATTCAAAGCACATATATCACATATTGATTGAATTGCATTTCCATCATTACCTCATGCATTTTTAAATCTTTTTCATAAATGAAATTTCCAGTGCTTTCACATGATGTAATTTCCATGTCATAATGCAATATGCAATTTCTATCTTTTTCTCTTAATTTCTCATTTCTCATGCAAGGTCTATCTTTTCTATCTTTTTCTCCCCCTTTGTCATAATAAAAAAGAGTAAGGGCAGAAATAGCATAAGCGAAATGTTAATACAAGTTTAAAATATTACAACCCATAAAGTATTAAAGTTCAGTAAAGACAAAAAATAAAGATCAGAAAAGTGAGTTGAGCAAGTCCTTGATTGCAATAACATTTTTCTGAATCGAAGAAAGTTGTTGAGTCACATCTTCACGAAAAGTGCGTTGATGCAGCTCCAAAGCTTCTAGGCGCTGCAAAACTTCATCATTGTCTTGACTTGTAGAAAATTTCTTTCGTTTTGCTTGAGATGAAGGTGTCACAGAAGATGATGAGGGTTCAGAAATTGATGGTTCAGTAGAATCAGATGGTTCAGTAGAATCAGATGGTTCAGTTTGATCAATGTTTAAAGGAGGCAAATATTTAATTTTCATTCTTTTAAAAATAGTTTGATCAAAGAACTCCTTTTGCTCAATATATTTTTCATCAGTTAAGGGAACTTTGAAATGTCTGAAAATACGAGTTAGAAGACATCCATAAGGAATAAATGGTTTTTGTTTCCACAAATTAGTAAAATACACATTGGCCCAATTTACAGAAATATTTCTAAATAAAACATAAAGAGCCGTAGAAAGATCTGTGGAATAATAATCAAAAGAACCAGTTTTAGGTAGAACATTGTGGGCAAGGATTCATCCAGCAATGCATGCACGAGTTTGAAGATTAGTAGTTTTGAAAGAAGGACAATGAGGTGCACCGGGAAGAAGAATTTGTTCAAAATTTCGTTCATCATTTAGTTCAACAGTATTGAAAAGAGTGTCTGAAGGTGGAATTTCTAGGATTTCTCCAAGTAGTTTAGAATCAAACTCAATTTCAACATCACGAACAAGAGAGGAAAGAACTCCAGTTTCATGATCAATTTGTAAATTCGTGTAAAACAAGTGAATCAGAAAAGGATAATGAAGGGTGTTTGCACAGGCATCAAAAAGATGTGAAATTCCTGGAAATAATTCTCTGATTTTGTAACGAGAAAACAGGTGAAACAGTACATTTCGGCTTGGTAAAATAGGTAGTGCAGAAATTGATCCAAAAGTATCATATAAAAGAGGATTTCAAAGTAATTTGAGAGAAAATCCATGTCTTGAAGAAGGTGTAGGAGGAGGAGAACCTAAACCTTTTGCAGATGCAGTCTTCGAACGAGGCATGGTTAAAAACAGATTTACCAAAAAGAATGTCGACTTCCAAACGACATCCGACAGAAGGAAGATGTTGTCCGGCGTTGTGAAGGAGAACCAATGCAACAGAAACAGTGAATAGATGAGGAGTCCGCGGTGGATGACGGTAGATGCGAGGAGACTGCCACAAAGGGAATTCCGGCGAGAACTGAAGATGCACCGTCACGACAAGAGGATTCCGTCGAGATTTGAAGATGTGCCGGTTACTGCAAGAGGATTCCGGCGTCTCCCTGTCACGACAAGAGGATTCTGGTGAGGATAGGATCGAACGACACTCCGAGGGTTTTTCGGAAGAGAGAGAGGAAAGAGAGAGAGAGAGGGTTTCGTTTTAAGGGTTTAGTTCCTTTAAACGAAAAGGTACAAAAATGAAACGATGCAAAAAAAAATGGGTGTAAAAAAAATCCAAGGGGTATCGGGTCCCTTTAGTTAAAAAAAAAAAAAATTTAGTCGACTAAAATTTTATCGGTCGACTAAGAATGTGCAACTCATTCTAATTTTTTTTAAAACATCAGTCGACTAGAAATTTTATCAGTCAACTAATATTGTGCGATTCATTCAAAAAATTTTAAGACATCAGTCGACTAAAATTTTATCGGTCGACTAATATAGTGCGATTTTGAGATTTTGTTCAAAAATCTGCGTTTTTATAAATCCAAAAATGAGCAAATGCCTAGTTCTCTCTTAATTCTCATAAAATCTTCATTTTTGAGTGGTTTAGTGAAGATATCGGCATGTTGTTCTTTAGTGAAAATAAAATTTAATGAAATATCTCTTTTTAACACATGATCTCTTAAGAAATGTTGTCTAACTTCACTATGCTTAGTTCTTGAGTGCTGAACAGGATTTTTCAAAAGATTTATAGCACTAGTGTTATCACAATAAATAGTTGTTGTGGAGTAATTCAAACCAAAATCTTTTAAGGTTTGTTTCATCCATAGTACTTGTGAACACGCTAAACTAACCGCTATATATTCTGCTTCAGTTGTTGAGAGTGACACTGAATTTGCTTTTTACTAAACCAAGAGACTAAGGAATTTCTTAAGAAATGACAAGTTCCGCTAGTACTCTTGCGATCAAATTTACTTCCTGCAAAATCTGCATCACTATATGAAACTAAATCAAAGGAAGATGATTTTGGGTAAAACAAACCGAAATCTGAAGTATCTTTCAAATAACAAAGAATTTGTTTTACTGCAGTTAAATGAGATTTCTTTGGATTAGCTTGAAATCTTGCACACATACAAACACTAAACATTATATCTGGTCGACTAGCAGTTAAGTATAATATAGATCCGATCATACCTCTGTAGAGCTTAGTATCTACATTTTTACCATTTTCATCTTTATCAAGAGAAGTAGTTGTACTCATAGGATTCTTTCTTGATTTCGATGAGTCCATCCCAAATCTCTTGAGAAGTTCTTTTGTATACTTAGCCTGATTGATGAAGATTCCTTCTTCAGTTTGCTTTATTTGAAGTAAAAAAAAGTAGTTTAATTCGCCCATCAAGCTCATTTCAAACTCTTTCTGCATAACTTTAGCAAATTCTTTACAAAGAGAATCATTAGTAGAACCAAATATTATGTCATCAACATAAATTTGCACAATAAGAATATCTGAATTAAGATTTTTAATAAATAAAGTGGAGTCTACCCGACCAATGGAAAAACCAGATTGTTCTAGAAAATTTCATAGTTTTTCATACCATGCTCTTGGTGCTTGTTTAAGTCCATACAAGGCTATTTTTAATTTGTAAACTTTTTCTGGATATTTCTCATTTTTAAAGCCTGGAGGTTGCTCTACATAAACTTGTTCATTGATGTGTCCATTTAAGAATGCACTCTTAACATCAATTTGATATAACTTGAAGTTCATGTAACTAGCAAAAGCAAGCATCATTCGAATTGACTCCAATCGATCCACTGGTGCATAGGTTTCATCAAAATCTATGCCTTTTTCTTGATTATAGCCTTGTGCTACTAGCCTTGCTTTGTTATGAATGACTTCACCATTTTCGTTCAACTTATTTTGGAAGACCCATCTTGTTCCAATTACAAGATGATCTTTTGGTCTATCAACTAGATCCCAAACATCATTCCTAGTAAATTGGTTAAGTTCTTCAGACATGGCCAAAAGCCAAAATTCATCATCACAAGCCTCATTGATATTCTTTGGTTCTATTTTAGATATGAAAGCAACATTTGCAATATATTTTTCTAATTGCCTTCTAGTTTGGACATCACTCTTTATATCTCCAATAACTTGTTCATGTGGATGATTATGATCTTCTTTCCAAACCGGTTGAAGAGGAATATTTTCTTGAGAAGTACTCTCTATCAAGGGTTCTTCTTGAAGTATTACTTCTCCTCCTTCGCTTAGAGGTATAACCTGCTCATAATTCTCATCAAATGCAACATGTAAAGATTCTTCAATGCAAGATGTTCTTTTATTGAAAATACGATAAGCTTTACTTCTAGAAGAATATCCAAGAAATATTGATTCATCTGATTTTGAATCAAACTTATCAAGATTATCTTTGGTATTTAACAAGAAACATTTACTACCAAAAATTTTGAAATATGAGATCTTTGGTATACAATCATAATATAATTCAAAACATGTTTTATGTAAGATTGGTCGAATAAGAACACTGTTTAAAACATAACATGTTGTATTTATTGCTTCAACCCAAAAGTATTTTGGTAAATTTTTATCTTGAAGCATGGTTCTAGCACATTCTTGCAAAGTTCTATTCTTTTTTTCAACAACTCCATTTTGTGGAGCCGCTCTAAGAAAAGCAAAGTTGTGAGATATTCTATGTAAATCACAAAACTTTAGAAAAGATTGATTTTCAAATTCACCACCATGATCACTACGAATTTTAATTATAGATGTAGATTTTTCATTTGTAATTCTTCTAAAAGTTTGGAAAATTTCGAAAAAGCATCATTTTTGCTTTTTAGAAAAATCACCCATGTAAACCAAGAATAACCATCTACTATAACAAAAACATACTTGCTACCATTCAAACTTTGAATTCTAGATGGTCCAAATAGATCTAAATGTAAAAGTTCAAGAGGACGTTTTGTTGAAACTATATCTTTTGTTTTAAAAGAACTCTTGATTTGTTTACCCCTTTGGCAAGCATCACATAAGTGATCTTTCTTATATGGTATTCTAGGTAGGCCTCTTACAAGATCATTCTTGGATAACTTTGAAATAATTTTAAAGTTAACATGTCCAAGTCTCTTGTGCCATAACCATTGAATTTCATTTGAAACAATAAGACATTTTTCATTAAAAGTGGGTAACTCATCTAGATATAGTTCATACACATTGTTTCTTCTTTTACCTTTAAAAATGATCTTTTTAGATTGAAAATCAGAAATTAAGCATAAATCATTTTCAAAAGAAACATGAAAACCTTTATCACATAATTGACTAATAGATAATAAATTATGCATTAAACCATCTACTAAAAGAACATTTTCTATCAAGGGAAATTTTGGATTACCAATATTACCAATACCGATTACTTTTCCCTTGCTATTGTCACCAAAGGTGACGACAGTTCCTCCATCCTTACTTTGGAGGGTGGAAAATAACTCCGGCCTTCCAGTCATATGTTTGGAACAACCGTTGTCCAATATCCATTTGCTCTTTATTTTGTGTACCTACAAC
Source organism: Nuphar pumila (assembly GCF_984573655.1). NCBI lineage: Eukaryota > Viridiplantae > Streptophyta > Magnoliopsida > Nymphaeales > Nymphaeaceae > Nuphar > Nuphar pumila. The sequence continues at coordinate 14,950,170 of NC_143257.1, forward strand.
AAAATTAGAAGACAAAGCATTTGACCCCTTTTTATTTTTGGGTCCATGAGAGTTAGTCTTAGGAACCCATATCCATTTGAATTTTGGTTTCCGTTGATAATAAATATTCTTTCTATAAAAAGATTTAGCATTTCTAGAATAATCATGTCTAGGATTATAAGCATTATAAGTTTCATGATTAGATGCATTTCTATTAGAACTGAAAAATTTAGTTCTATGAATAAATGGTTGAGAATATTGTCTTTGATTCTTTACCACATAGTTTGGTCTATTTTGAGTATCAAAGAAGCTATATCCCAATCCGGTTTTATTAACCGAACATCTTTGAGAAGCAAGAAGTCTTTCTAGATTCTCTTGACCATTTATGAATTTGGTCACTATAGAAAGAAGATCATTTGATTTTTCTTTTAAACTAGTTATTTCTTTTTGTAAGAGATTGGTTCTAACTCCAATTTCTTTTATCTCAAATGCTTGGCAAGAGTTTTCCTTCTTGAGATCTTCTATCTCTTGAAGTAACACTTTGTTTTGAGAGTCAAGAGTTAAATTTTTAGTTTTTAACTCTTTGTTTTTAGAACTTAGACTCTTAAATTTAGCATATAAATCATTAAATGCTTCTAATAACTCATCATAGTCAAATTGACTTACCGAATCTTCTTGTGCTACAAAGCACATGTTGGCGACTTCTTCATTTGATTCTTCATCGGAAGAGGAGTTACTATCATCCCAACATGCTTGAAATGCCTTTTTCTTCTTGAATTGGTCCTTGGGCTTGATTTTGAGAAGATGACAATCTTTCTTGATATGTCCTACATTTTTGCAGTTAAAGCACTTGACTTCATTGAGATTGGAAGAATCCGCTTTCTTTACCTTTCTTTGAAATCTTCCCTTTTTTATGAATTGCCTTGTGATGAGGGCAATATCTTCATCTTCATCTTCATCTTCATCTTCTTCTAAATTTTCAGAGTCAGAAGTAGCCTTAAAAGCAAGAGATTTCTTCTTGGGTTCTTCTTCTTGTCTGTCTTGAAGTTGGACTTCATATGCCATTAGGTTACCAACCAAATTTTCAAAAGTGAGTGTTTAAATCATTTGCCTCTTCAATAACAATGGTTTTTCTCTCCCATTTAGGAGTTAAACACCTTAGGATCTTTCTGACTAAATCCACTTGTGAATATTCTTTTCCAAGGGATTTCAGAGTGTTAGTTATATCAGTCATTCTTGTTACTATGTCCGATATAGATTCATTTTGTTTCATTTTAAACAATTCAAATTTATAAACCAAAGAAGCAATTTTAGATTCCTTTACCTTTGACGTACCTTCGTGAGTCACAAGAAGAGTATGCCAGATTTCATTTGCTGTAGAGCATTGAGAGATACGATTGAACTCTACCTTGTCAACGACACAATATAATGCATTTATTGCCTTAGCATTAAGTGAAGCAGTCTTTTTTTCTTCATCGGTCCATTGACTGAAATCAGTTGATGGCATTTGGTACTTTTCTAAAACATCTCTCCAAATTTCGAGATCCATGGATTGCAAGAATATTGTCATTCTCACTTTCTAGTATCCATAGTTTGTTTCGTCGAAGAAAGGAGGACGAACAGAGGAGCATCCTTCTTTGTGCTGAGATGTTGTAGTTGCCATGCTAGATGATGATCAAATCAAAATAATAACAAACCTGCTCTGATACCAAATGAAAGTACAATAGGATCGAGGCAACGAGCACTAGAGGGGGGGGGGGGTGAATAGTGCTTTTAAAAATTGTCTACGGAATATTAATGGATTTTGCAATTTGAAAAGCAATCACACAAAGAAACACAAGAATTTATCCTGGTTCTGTCTTTCCCGACCTATATCCAGTCTCCAAGCAAAACCCGCTTGAGATTTTCACTATCAACCTTGTGTAACTACAAGATCATACACAAACCAAATCCGGTCACACTTTCAGTAACACATCTACTGAAAGCAAACAACTCCTTTAAACCAAGGAGTCCTTCCTTTTACAGAAAATAAGTAACAACTTACAATACAACCTATAAGCCCTTCTTTTGAATGCAAATGAGATGCAATTGACTTTTGAGGTTGTTGAAATACTCTACTCACGAATTCACTATCTCTCAAAGGAAATTGAGTGAAAAACTGAAGTGAAAAATATCACGTGAGTGAGAAAATGAATATGAGTGAAAATCAAAGAGTAAATGATTCAAATTGATTGAATTGAAGTTGTTTTGAGTGTAAAATGCACTCATATTTATAGTTGAAAGTTTCCATATGTTGAGGGTATGAAAGGGTGTCAAAACTGTCCATTTTGAACGATCAAAACATTTGAAAAATGAAAAGACACACCTTTTTTAAGTTTCAGGAAAAATGACAAAATTAGTCGACTGAAACAGTAGTTAGTCGACTAATAGTTAGTTATTAGTAGACTGACAGTTATCGTTGGTCGACTGATCTGTTTATCGAGCTGTTTGAAAATCTGAACTTTTGAAACTTAGTCGACTAGAGATAAAATTAGTCGACTGATAATATCATCAGTAGACTGAAAAACCTTTCAGTCGACTGCTGCTAAAATCTTCTGAAAAACATACATTCTGTCCGGTCGACTGATAAAAGCATTAGCCGACTGCTGCTAAATTTTTCAGAAAATAGACATTCTATCCAGTCGACTGATAAAACCTTCGGTCGACTAATTTGACAAAAATGACTTTTTAGAAAATATGACGCGAAAGGATTAGTCGACTGGTGAGTCTACTGGTCGACTAATAAACACGAAAATTTAAGAAAAGAGTTTTCTAAATAGATTTTTATGAAGGGTTCTTTTAGAAAAGTTTTTCTAAAGACTTTTTAGGTAAAATGCAACCTAAATATGCACTCTAAGTAAGGCTCTTACAAGAATCTAAGACTTTTAATGAATTTAACATTTGCACACTAGTCTTCAAAGATTCTTCATTGAATTCTTCAATTTCTTCATTGCCTTAGCTGAAATGCAGTTGATTTCACTTGCTCATCATCAAAACCTTGTACTTGAAGTATCATGTACGGCTTCATTGTCGTAACAAGGAGAGGAGATGAAATTTGAAATGGGATTGAATTCCAATTTCGAAGTTTGAAACCAGGACGGGACTTGAGAAATCCAAATTGATTTTTGAAAAATAGAATTGGATTTTTAGAAGATCAAGATAGACTTGGATTTGAAATCTGATATCCTTAATGGACTTGGACCCGAAGTTTGAGATCCAAAATGAAGTTGAATTTTGGGATCCTAAATGGAATTGGATCCAAAGTCTGGGATCCAAAATGAAGTTGATTTCTAAGATCCTAAATGGAATTGGATCTGAAGTCTGAGATCCAAAATGAGGTTGAGTTCTGAAATCTGGTTTCCTAAATGGAGTTGGATTCGAAGTCTGGAGTCCTAAATGGATTTTGGATATGAAGTCTGAGATCCAAAATGAAGCTGAATTTGAAATCTGGGATCCTACAAGGGAATTGGATTTGAAGTCTGAGATCCAATATGGAGAGTAGATTTGGAGATCTGGATCCAAAGTGGAATTGGATTCTAATCAGAAAGCCCAAATGGGACTTTTGAAGAAGGGTATGGGTTTTGAAAACCCAGATTGAATTTTAAGACTTTGGAGAATAATCGATTTTTGAGTTTCAGAGTCAATCACAAACTTTGTTTTTTGATTTTGAAGATAAGGAAACAAATTTCATCAAAAATTTCAAAATTGATTTTGAGATATTGATTTGAGTTTGAATTTGAATCTTAAAAAATGAATTTGGACTTTCAAAGTTGATTGGAACTTTGAAATTTGGATTTGGATTTGAAATTTGAAGTTTGAATACAAAATGATTTTGAAATTTCAAAGTCAAATTGGACTTTGAAATTGAATTTTGAATCTTGAATCTTGAAAATGAGATAGAATTGAATTTGAATCTATTGATTTGAGAGATGAAAAAAATGCTTAAAATCACTTAGAATTTTGAAAGGAAATTTTGAAAATATGATGCAATTCTTATCCTGAATGATGAATGAATCTAAAGAATGTGAAATTGGATTTTAAAAGCATATTTTATTCTTTAAATGAATGCAGATAAGATTGAAGATATAATATATCCCTGACTATGGTCATTGAATATATTATATAACTTTCATATTTAAATTCAGGTGAAGAATGGAACACATTTTGTGCTCATATAGAGTTTAAAATGAAATTAACTCTCAATATATCCTAACTATGGCCATTGATATATATTTTGAGTTCATTTTAATTTAAACCCTGATAAAAGAAGAAAATATTAAAAAATATGATGATTTTTAAAGAGGGATTCAGTGGGGATCCAGTGTTATTCCATAAAAGATAAGAATCCTAAGCATTGTCCACATTTTGACTATAGCCATCAATGTGGATCATTTGCTTAGGATTAATTACCTTTTATTAGAATGATGCATGTGTCATTCGTGTTTCTATTTGTGAATTTTTAAAGTAAAAGAGAAAATGACATGAAACAAGCAATTTTATGCTCATACACTCTATTCTAATGCTAGAAAGTAAATATTCTCATTGATATTTAACTATTCCATCATTGAAATTGAAATTAAAATGATAAAGTCCCAAACTAAGAGAAAAAATCAACATTTTTCATATATTTTTGCAAAACAAGGTTAGCATAAAGCAAGATGCAAAAGATATATGAGAGAATGAAGAATACTATATGAGGACTAATATATATATATATATGAGAAGGTTTATATCAAAAATGCATGTGAGAATGTGTGAATACATGGAGAAGTAGAATATATATACCTGAAGGCAAGGCTTAGACTTAATGAGAAATGCACATGATTATATCTAATGGAAATACCTAAGTTGATGAGGAAGCAAGACCCAAGACCTATTGCATGAATTGGGTGCATATATGTATATTTATCTAAATATAATGCCCAAGTTGATGGAGGGATGCATGTGCAATGTAATATTAGGGGCAAAATGCATTGGTATGTGCCCATTACAGGAAGTATGTATCTAAATATGCAATAAAATGATGGGAATGAATACACTGGAGAATCATTTAACGACAAGGGGTGTAATGCTGAAAGTAAATATACTAGGCAGTAAGGTTGGTGAGGATGTAGCCTACAAGTGAATGTACATATGCCAGTGCAAGCATGTAAGGATGTGACTAGGGGTGTATATGAATGAGGTGCAACAAGATGCTGCTGTAGTGTATGGCATACTAAATGTAAGTTTGTGAAGATGTTGAGGGTGAGAATGGAGTGTTGCTGCATGTACGTGTGTGCTGCCATGAAGGAGATACAGTTGCAAGAAGATTGAAATGGTGTTACATGTGAGCTGTGGATGGTATAACCTAGTGAAATGATGACAACATACAGGTGGAATTAGAGGTCTGTGTGAAAGATGAAAAGGGCTAGTCGAGCTGGAGATGGTAACGGTTAAGTGGCATGGTTGTGCAAGTGGGGGGAGGTAGCAAGGTGCTGAGATATGGTAGTGTGGTGGAGGTTAAGTGACTAAAGAGATAGAATGTATCAGAAACTTGAACTTTGAAATTTTGAATTTTTGAATTGAATTGGAATTTTCAATATAAAATGATTTTGAAATTCCAAAGTCAAATTGGACTTTGAAATTGAGATAGAATTGGGATTTGAAATGGAAGTTTGAAGAAAGATGTTCAAAATCACTTGGGTTTTTGAAAAAGAATTTTAAAAATATGATGCAATTCTATCCTAAATGATGAATGAATTTTAAATAATTTTGAAATTATATTTAAAAATCATATTCCATTCTTTAAATGAATTTAAGTAAGATTAATGATATAATACACTCCTGACTATGGTCATTGAATGTATTATATAATAATCATATCTAAATTCAAATGAAGAATAAAATACCTTTTTGATGCTTTTATAAAATTTAAAATGAAATTAACTCTCAATATACCCTGACTATGGCCATTGGTATATATATTGAATTAATTTTAGATTAAATTCTGATAAAAGAGAAAAATATTTAAAGAAAATATGATGATTTTTGAAAAGGATCCAGTGTGGATCCATTGTTATTTTATAAAAGATAAAAATCCTAAGCTTTGTTTACATCCTGACTATGGCCATTGATGTAAATCATCAACTTAGGATTAATTACCTCTTATGAAATGGTGCACGTGCCATTCGTGTTGCCATTTGTGAGGATTTGAGAAACAAAGGCAAAATGAATGAAAACAAGCAATTCATGATATTTACAATGCTTATTCATTCTATCTAAAACAAGGAATGCAAATTCTCATTAAGACCTATCTTATTACAATGTTTTAAAATTGAAAGTATAACTCCCAGGAAATGACATTTTCTACATATTCCCTGATCACTTTGCATTTTGTCGGAGTAGAAAGGGGGCTTTCCTTCTATCTTCCTCTTACACTCTTTATACGATGGGGAAAGAAGAAGAAGAGGAGGGAAAGGAAAAGGGGAAGTAGGGTCGCTCTGTGATAAACTCGATGATGAGGATGAAGAGATGCCGATAATGGACGGTGGTTGCTCTAGCAAAAGTCGATAATGGATGCCGGTAGGAGGGGATTGAGTGCCTCTTCTTAAAGAGCGAGTGGAAGGCTCCCGAAGGTGGTTCGTTGGAGATGGAGGATGGAGAGAGATGGGATTTGTTGGAGATTGAAGGTGGAGAGAGATGAGGGCTCCGTTGGAGATGGAGGGCGATAGAGGGAGAAACCAATTATCGAAGGGTGGAGAGTGAGCCCGCATGAATCAGCCGTTGTAATTTTTCCTCTTTTCAAAAAGAGGTTCCCTTTTTAGGAAATTTTTATAAAATGGTTTTAAAAATGAGGTTTTCGGCAAAATGGCTTCAAAAGCTTGAAAATCTTTTGTTTTTCTTATAGCTTTTCTTTTTTTTTTTTTGGTTTTTTTATGTTATTTTTTCATTTTTTTTGCAGTTTTAGAATAAAATCCAAAAGTTTTACGAGAAACCAAAGGTTAAAACTAAATTTTTTGTGTCTTTATAAAATATTTACAAAAAGGAGTTTTTATGAGAACTCAAGGCGATTTTTGAGAAAATTTCTTCAGAAAATGGATTCATGTCCGGATTTTTAGGTAATATTAGAGGTTTTACAACCTTGAACTGAGAAACATAGGGTTGGGGATCCAACAGAGTGCCAGATGAATTGCCTGAGCCATTTAGGATCATTTTTTATATTTTTTGTAATTTTAATTTGGAAATCGAACAACGTGGCTCAGATTTAGGTTTAAAACACTGGGTTCCGACCCGGAGTTGAATTTGAATATATCAATATGGAATTCAATCCAAAAATCTGAAGAACGACTGAAATTTAGCTTTAAAATCGCTTTGGTTTTCTCAAAAGGTGGAATTAGGGGCAAAAGGGTCATTTTTATAAAATTTTGAAAAAATTGGGGTGTTCACAGATGCCCCTCTTTGCTACTAAGCTGGTTGATAGCCGAACTTAGTGGCAAAGATAACACTCCAAATTTTAAAAATGCCCCAGTCAGCAGATCTGAACTGGGTGTGGAAGAATTATTTTGGAAAAATGGCTTCTCAGTCTTGAAACCTTATCCTGAATGGTTTTGGGGAGACGAAATCCTCAGAAATAATACGATTGAGTAGAAGATGAGGAAATCGTGATGGGACTTTGGGTGAAAATCTCGAAAATGGTGAAAAATCAGAATTTTGATCAGGCCTCATGGATGAGACAAGATACACTTTTTGGGAATGATTCAGGTTTAGCCCTTAACCTGGATGGGACGAAGATATATAAAAAATGAACTGAATGAGGAAAGGAATACATGAGAACCTTGATGGGACATTTTTTGAAGAATGCCTCGTGAAATTAAGCTCAAGTAGGATCCTATCCTGGATGGATATACAAAACATGGGTTCCTTGATGGGAAGAACGATGATGGGATTGAAAGAAAGCATCTCGTTAGAACGAAGAATCTCGTTGGAACGAGTCTCAGGTTTAACCCAAACCTGAAAGGAAGATACCTCGCGTAGCGAGGTTCTGGGTTAAGTCTTAGTCTGAATAGGAAATCTACCATACAGGTTTCTCAAATGGAGAAACCATAATGGGACCTTCGGAATTTGGATGAACAAATCCGAAAGGGGTTTTTGCGAAAGGAGAAATATAGGGTTCCCTAAAGCTTGGAAAAGGGGAAGAAATGGGGCGTCTCATTGCTGAGACTGAAATTGCTTTTGAAATCAAATGATTTTTCGCAGAGGGTTTAGGTTTGACCCTTATCCTGAGTGGGGACCACCATACGAAATCCTTGACTGAAGAAACCGCAATGGGACAAAAAGAGATACTTCAACTGAATGAGGCAACTCTTCTGGAAAATATAAACAACGTTAGGTTGCATCAAAAATGGATATTGAATGTTTATTTCATTCTTGGAATAGCTAGAAAATTTTGCCAATAAGATAAAATTATAGCTGATTCAAATGCTTGGAAATGTGCATGTATGTGCAAAGATATTCCCTCTTTTACCTAGAGTATTTCCTCCAATGAGGTTAACTCCTCAATTCTAAGAGTCAGATTCAAAATTTTAGCGCTGATGATTTTCTTCAAGGAAGCTATCTATTTCCTTTATATGAGAAGAGAAGAAATATTCTTAATTTCATAAAAGCAAGTAATGAAAAGATATTGATGAAAGAATTTCGCATGAGAAAAGATGACTTCTGGCAACTTTGGCTGTTTGATATCTGGGTGTTTTCCCATGATGATCTTTTGCACTCTTTTTGAGTCATTGGGCTTTTCGGGCTTTTACATCATCCTTCATTTGGATGGATCCTGACTTTTCTCTCTTTTTCAGTGAAGGGTACGTCACAAACTCCTTCATCTTGGAGATGTTCCGATCCTTCTTTTATCTCAGGAATTATATAGGCTTAAAGGGTCTTTGGATGATAGCAGAAATCAAATATCTTTTAGGGTTTGTTGGTAGGTTCATCACACTCGCCTTCATCTTGACAGTGATCTAAACTTTCCCTGGAAGGATGCTTCACAAACTCCTTCATCTCAGAGATGATCCGAATCTTCTTTGGCCCCGGGGGTCTAGCTCGCCTATTCGTCTTCATCTTGACGACACTTGAGAGATCCCTTTTGCGGATATTTGATTGCAACTTTAAACGAATGAGAGGTTATGGGTTGAGTGGATTCTTTTTAGAACTCAAGATATATCCATTGCCTAATTTCCAGATAGCCATTTTTAAACATGCGCCATAGCCATGATCAATATCAACTCGCTTCTGGCTTTTCAACATCATTGAAGATTTCTTTCACTGATCATATCGAGGATATTTCTCACATCCTTTTGGTTGATCAACAGGAAAAGATTTTGAATCTTACCTCTTTTCGCAAAGAAGTTTCACACTTTTGAAAAGAAATACTAGAGGTAATCTGAGGTAATTCTTTTGTGCAGTAAGAATATTGGAGTCAACAACTGTTTCTAGCAAATTGACATAATGTTTCAGAATTCTTTTGTGAAATAATCGCTCAATATAGATTTTGATACATCCTTTAGCTGAAATTTTGGAGGAAATAACATGAAAATATTGGTTTTATCACACAACATTGGCTCAACAGGGACTCAACCTAAGAGCCGTAAAGAATATTGGATCTGTAGGGATTCATCCTACAGATTGAAATTTTGAAAAATGAAATTTAATTTAATAGGAATTCAACCTAAGAATTTTGTAAAAGAATTTGTGACTAATAAGAATTTATCTACAGACTGAATTTTTGAAGAATGAATTTGGTTCAATAGGATTTCATCCTAAGAACAACAAAAGAAATATGGATCAGTAGCAATTCAAACTACAAATTTACTTTTTGAAGAATGAATGTGGTTCGACAGGAATTCATCCTAAGAACCGTAAAAAGAATATGGATTAGTAGGAATTCGAACTACAGATTTACTTTTTGAAGAATGAATGTGGTTCGACAAGAATTCATCCTAAGAACCGTAAAAAGAATATGGATTAGTAAGAATTCAACCTACAGATAAATTTTGGGAAAACGAATTTTGGTTTAATAGGAATTCAACCTAAGAACTGCAAAAGAATATAGATCGGTAGGAATTCAACTTACAGACTGAAATTTTGGAAAGAAATGAATTTTGGTTTAGTAGGAATTCGACCTAAGAACCGTAAAAAGAAAATAGATCAGTAGGATTTCAACCTACAGATTTACTTTTTGAAAAATGAATTTGGTTCGATAGGAATTCAACCTAAGAACCGTAGAAGAATATAGATTAGTAGGAATCTTATGAAGGGGATTCAAAAATGATAATTGCGAATTTGTAGGAGTTCAACCTAAAGATCGCAGATCAGTAGGGGTTCAGCCTAAAGATCGAAAGAAATGAATGATCCTAAAGGATTTCAACCTAAGGACTGCGAATCAGTAGGACTTCAACCTAAAGTTCGTTGATCAATAGGGGTTCAACCTAAAGATCGAAAGAAATGGTCCTAAAGGATTTCAACCTAAGGACTGCGAATCAGTAGGATTTCAACCTAAAGCTCACTGATGAGTAGGAGTTCAACCTAAAGATCGAAAGAAATGGTCCTAAAGGATTTCAACCTAAGGACTGCGAATCAGTAGGATTTCAACCTAAAGCTCGTTGATCAGTAGGGGTTCAGCCTAAAGATTGAAGGAAGGAATGGTCCTAAAGGATTTCAACCTAAGGACTGCGAATCAGTAGGATTTCAACCTAAATCTCGCTGATCAGTAGGAGTTTAGCCTAAAGATCGAATGAAGGAATGGTCCTAAAGGATTTCAACCTAAGGACTGCGAATCAGTAGGATTTCAACCTAAAGCTCGCTGATCAGTAGGATTTCAACCTAAAGATCGACGGAATGAATGGTCCTAAAGGATTTCAACCTAAGGACTGCGAATCAGTAGGAGTTCAGCCTAAAGCTCGCGGATCAGTAGGGGTGCAACCTAAAGATTGAAAGAAATGGTCCTAAAGGATTTCAACCTAAGGACTGCGAATCAGTAGGATTTCAACCTAAAGCTCGCTGATCAGTAGAGGTTCAGCCTAAAGATCGAAGGAAGAAATGGTCCTAAAGGATTTCAACCTAAGGACTGCGAATCAGTAGGATTTCAACCTAAAGCTCGCTGATCAGTAGGAGTTCAGCCTAAAGATCGATTGGGTTAAGAAGGAATTTTGGTTCAAGAGGGATTTAACCTGTGAACCATATTGGTTTGACAGGGGTTCGACATACGGGCTTTTGATTCTATAGGAATTCAACCTAAAGATCTCAATTTGAGAAGAAAGGATTCAACTTGTGGATTAAAATAGACCATCATAGTTAAGCTGTATGTGGCCGGATTTTCAGAATTGCCCCCTTATCTTGACTGGGGAAGAAATAAGGTTTGCGAAGAACTGGCGAGAAAAGATAGAAATTTATGGAAGATTTGACTAAAGAGGAGAATCAAGGAAATTTTATGGGAATTATCTTTATAACAGAATTCTCACAGGTAGCATTGTTGCTCCCATGAGTGGTTTCAGGATTATCCCTTATCCTGAATGGGAAAGGAATAAAATTTAGGCAAAAGTTGATGAAAAACTTTGATAAAGAATTAAAAGAATTAAAATTTAATTATGAAATAAAATTGATAAAATTGGATGAAAAAAAGATTTAGCAGAGATTAATGAAGCTTTAAAAGAGAAAGACATTCAGGACTATCTCTTATCCTGAAGAAAGAAGGACCTCGTAGGATGAGCTTTCAGGTTTATCCCTTAACTTGAAGGGGGAGTGTGAACACCCCAAATTTTCCAAAAAATCCAAAAACGACCTTTTTGCCCTTGACCTCCGTCCTCTGAATAATCGGGTAAATTTTTTTACAAAAAATTTCATTCATCCCTTAGATTCGTTAGAATTCGGACCCAAAGTCTTAGCTCTGACCCAGCTTTGATCCAAATCGGATCAAAACCCCTCTTTGAGAAAAATTTCAAAAATAAAAACCCGAATTCTTAGAAAATTCTCTTTTGTAAATATTTTACAAAAACACAAAAAAAAATTAGTTTAATCTTTGGTTTCTCGTAAAACTTTAGGATTCTATTCTAAAAACGACAAAAAAATAGAAAAACCAAGAGAAAATACAAAATACATATATATATATATATATATATATATATATATATATATATATATATAGAAAAAAGAACAAAGAAATCAAAGAAGAAAATACAAAAAAAGTGAAAAGCACCCTTTTAAAAAATCGAAATTTGTTAAGGATCCCTCTTTATGAAAAATCTCGAAAATGAGATGGCCCCTTTTGCAAATTTTTTATTTTATTTTATTAGGGTTTGGGAACCCTTCGTAAAAATCGGAAAAGGGAGACGACACCTCTCTCTCCTTCTACCTCTCTCTCTCGTTCGCTTGATCCAGAACTTCTCCATCGATCGATCGATCACCCTTCGATTGATGATCGCCCTTCATCTTCAACTGTCTCCCCTTCTCAAATCACCTCCTTCTTCCTTAAAAGGGCACGCAAGGAAACCTCCTTCGACCACCGCTTCTTCACCTCCCCATTTCCTCCTTCACCACCCGTGATCACCCTCTCACCTTCTCCGATTACGATCCATCTTCACTTCCTCTGGCCTTCCTCCTTCTACCCCTTTACATTTTCCTGGTTTCTTCCCCCTTTTGAGTGGCGGAAGGTCGATCGTGATTCACAAGGCTCCAGGTAAGCCACCGCCCTCATTTTTCTTTGATCCTTTGTAAATTTTTCCCTTTTTGTTCCTCTCTGCATCTCTTTATCTTCTTTTCTTACTTTTCCATATTTTCTTTCACAAAGCAAAATGATGAGACTGATCTGCGTATAGCAGGATCAGCTCACCCGATGCAACAGTAAATGGAACTCCATGTTCCAACATATCCTCTTCAAAATTTTTTCCTTCTTTCCCTTCCTGTTAATCGCAATTAGCTGCGTGTGTTTGATGCTGTTTCTGTTGCACTTTCTTTATAATCTCATTTTGTGTATACTCTCTCTCATGGTTGAGGTTTTCTCATGAATTTCCCTAAGTGATATTCGACTATTTGCATTTCGGATGAGGTATATCCAGGTATTGAGTGCCTGGTTACCAATGAACCATAGGATGCAAAGCAATATCTCAGAGAAAAATTATTTTCCCTTTTATCTTCTCCATAATTTCTATATTTGGTTTAACTTCACGATTTAACCTCTTGTTCATCTAGCTTATCTTTCATTAATCTCTCTGATTCATTGATAAACGTTGGACATCGTGTCAAGATTTCATGTATCCCCAAGGTTTCTATGGGTCTTGTCATATCTGTCCCTCCCCTCTTTGCCTGATCCCATCTTCCCTCTCTAATTGAGCGAAGGAGACCCAAATCTCCAGGGTGGAGTTTGAGGATGGGGATGAATGACTGATCCGATCAGGATGAACTAGCGTTAATTTGGGCCATAAGAGATGTGCTATGTGAGCTCCCTTGCTTCTGCTAATACCAAATGCTGATATCCTGGAAAGTGCAGATTTTCTGTGTTCCACGGAGGGGTATTGATCTGCTAAATGTCCGACATGGAAATCGATTCCCACAATTGATCGATTAAATAAAGGTTTGTTTACCCATGACCATGAAAATACAGAGGCCTGTCACTGTGAAAATGCTTTAATTGAAGAATCTATTTCATATGTTTCTCTATTAATCCTTTTTTTTTTCTCTGTAATCCTCTCTCTTTTATTTCTACGTTTACCATTTTTTTTTGTTACGGGGACCTGCATGTTCTCTACATTTGGATTGTCATAACTCTTCATTAGTGTATGATTGTCATTGATCTCCACCTGCAAAGCCAATTTTGGCCCTCTGAAGATCACAATCAACAGGGGTTCGAGTCTCATATAATATAATCTGTAGCACAATGGAGGTGCCCCTCAGGTCGACCCTACTGATTGTCAGTTGATTGCAAATTTTGAAGATGTCTTTTTTTTTTTTGTGTAAGTCTTTTTTTTTAAAAAAAAAAGCACAAATACTAAGAACTCCCAATTGGTGAGATCCTCTCTATGGAATCAATGAAGGCCAGTGGCTTCTTAGTGATTAAGGTGTCTGCCAATAAATGAGAAACAATTTGTGCTCCCGTGGATATCAAACCTGAGGCATGTTCAGGGAGGTCGTTACCTTGAATACGATCATACTGTTTCTTGTATTCTGAAATTTGATATGTCGCATGCATAGCTAATCAGAAACAGTTGCTGTGATGGCTGGAGAAACTCTGATAAATTGACTGAAGTTATATTGAGGCGTATCCACTCGAGGTATGTTGATATAAAATTGCTGTAGATCATATTCAGTCTTTGTTTGTACATTATACTTCTCATTCCCGCATCCTGTTGGTGCTTTTTAGTCTTTTTCTTAGCATGTTTGAATTCTGGTAGTTGCCTCGTTTTTCTTTTCTTTATCTCTTTCTTGTTTTTGCTCATAGCAAGCATCATGTAATATGTCAGTGGCATCTGGACCCAACACCAAACAATTCCCAAAATTAATTATCTTGTTAACATTAGTTTCATTGTGTACAGTTATTCTGCAGAATCACTCCTCAATGAGGATTTTTTTGACTTCTGTGTATCTTGTTAGGATGACATTTCTGATAAGGGCCCTATGTTCAGATGGGCCAAAACATGTGCAGCTGTGTATGTAAACAACCAGATACCGGGTGCTACCATATGATTAAAATAGAGAAATATTACGGGTTGCTGTCTGGAGAAAAGAATTCCAGCCCTCCTGACTGTAAGAGTGGCAGTCATGGAGATGATCATTCCCCATGTGATATCTTATTGTTTGAAGTCGGATTCCCCTGGTTTAATGAAAGGTTGTGAATATCCTATGTACATGTGTATGCCTGTGTAGTAAAGGTTCCCCCTATTAGTCAATCTTGGAGCAAAAGCTGGTATTGGAGCAAACATTCCTATCACTGCCTCTATGCCTGTCACGTACAACAATTCCATTCCCTTTTCTGTAGTATATGTGTTTATTCCCTGCACCGTATGCATACACCTGCATATCTCTTACACCCATTTACTACAGTGTTATCATCATTAACAATATCTTCTTTTCCGCAGTCATTATCCCATTAGTTACACTTCCTCACGTACCATTTTCCAATCCCAACAGTCCTGCATAAGCAACACATTCACATTCCACCCGTCATCCAAAAAATTTCCATCCATTTCTATCACCCGTGTGTCAGTCACCTTGTTTTTTACTTTGGCATCCACTGTGGTAAATCAACACCCACTCTCTATATTATTCGCCACTTGCATGACCATACCACCTGCATGTGTTCCTTCGTGTCTCCTGATGCATCTATAAATCTCCATTACATCACTACCGTATATACCCACAGTAGCTTCCTTCCCAACCTATTTCATTTCAGAACTCCTCTGTTATGCATTCCTCTACTCTACTCTAGAATATATGCTGGCAACCCAGGATCCAAGTTATGCAGCAGATATAAAGTTAGGTCCCCGTTGCAGCTGAGGCTATCGGGTGGAAATTCAAGTTTAATAGAATAAGTTCAATCCTCATGGTCAAGACCCCTGGGACAACTTTCAATCCTTTGCAACAATAAATGTAAACATCTATCACCATTATCTTGCTTGTATGTCCTGTAGCGTCTCCATCTATACTCCGGCCTCCACTCCATCTATGCTCTACATAACTGCCATTAACCTCTTCACTTTCCCTGTTTCAGTGACCTATCACATGTAGCCTATCTCCAGCCCAACCCTCATTGATAGGATCCTTCAGCATTTGCAACAGTAGGCATTCATTCATATAAGTATATACATATATATATGTACCTATGTATATATATATGCATATATACATGTACATACACATACCTATATATATGTATATATCAACAGGTTATTCTTGCATACCTTAGATCATTAATGCGGTTTCATTGGGGTATTAAGCACAAGGTAGGTATATGAATGTCTCATCATTTGTATCTTTGAAATCAATATGATATGTGCAATTCTCTTATGTTTTCATACTAATCAAGTGTTTTGCAGGGAACATATGAAAAATATCATTATTTGGGGGAATTGTAAATTCGATTTTATATGTTGTAATAGTTAGATTTTGAACATTTACATTTCCTGTTTTAGATAGAATAAATGAACATTGTAAATATCATGAATTACTTGCTTTTCATACATTTTTGCCTTTATTTCTCAAATTCACGAATGGTGAAACACGAATGGCACGTGCACCATTTCGTAAGAGGTAAATTAATCCTAAGTTGATGATCCACATCAATGGCCATAGTCAGGGTATGGATAAAACTTAGGATTTTTATCTTTTACGAAATAACACTGGATCCACACTAGATCCATTTTCAAAATTCATCACATTTCCTTATATTTTCTCCTTTTATTAGAATTTAACTTAAAATTGAGTCAAAATATATACCAATGGCCATAGTCAGGGTATATTGAGAGTTAATTTTATTTTAAATTCTATAAAAGCACCAAATGTATTTTATTCTTCACTTAAATTTAAATGTGATTATTATATAATACATTCAATGACCATAGTCAAGGATGTATTATATCTTCAATCTTATTTTAATTCATTTGAAGAATGGAATAGCTTTTCAAAATCCAAGATTCAAAAAAAATTAAATTCATTCATCATTTAGATAGAATTGCATCATATTTCTAAATTCTTTTTTTTTTTATGAAATCCAAGTAATTCTTTGCTTTATTTCTCAGATCAAATCAAATTCAATCCTATTTCTCAAAAGGATTCAAGAATTCAATTTCAAAGTCCCATTTGACTTTGAAACTTCAGAATCATCTTGTATTTCAAATTCCAAATTCTATCTTAAAATTTAAAATCCAATTCATCTTTGAAATTCATTTGTATATCCAAGATTCAATTTCTAAAATTCATTTTCCAAGTTCAAATTAAACTTGGAAGTTCTTGATTCACCTTCTGAATTTAACTCCAAATCCTCTTTTAGGATCCAGAATTCAACACTCATATTGGATCTCAGACTTTAGATCCAATTTCTTTATAAGATCCAGAATCCAATTTCACATTTGGATCTTAGACTTCAGATCCAATTCCATCTTAGGATCCAGAGTCCATCTCTACATTGGATCTTAGATTTCAGATCCAATTCCATCTTAGGATCCAGATTTCCAAGTATAAACTCAATTCCACTTTGGATCTCCAATTACAGATCCAAATTCCATTTAAGATCCAGATCCTCATTCCACTTTGGATCTCCGATTACAGATCCGAATTCCATTTAGGATCCAGAATCCAATTATACTTTGGATTTCAGGTTTCAGATCTAATTCCATCTTAGGATCCAGAGTCGATCTCTACATTGGATCTTAGACTTCAGATCCAAATCCATCTTAGGATCCAGAACCCAATTCTTCATTGGATCTCAGATTCAGATCCAAATCCATCTTAAGATCCAGAACCCAATTTTTCATTGGATTTTAGATTTCAGATCCAATTCCGTCTTAGGATCCAGAGTCCGACCCTATCTTGGATCTCCGACTTCAGATCCCAATTCCATCTTGGATTCCAAATCTTGAATCCGATTCCATTCAAAATTCTAAATCCAAATTCCACTTTAAATTTCAATTCTTAAAGCCAATTCCATTTCATTCCAGATTTCAAACCAAGTTCTCATTTCTGATCCTAAAATCAAAATTCAACTTTGAACTCTATTCAGAATCTAGATATTGGATTCAGATTTCATCTTGAAAATCCAACTTTTAAATCAATTCCATTTTCTCAAATTTTTGTTCAAATTTCCCAATTCTATCTTTCCTTCTAATTCAATTCCACCTTCATTTTCCATTCTGATTCAAAGTCCATTTATGACTTTGAAAAATTCCTTTTATCTCAAAACTTCAAAATCATTCTCCAAAATCCAGATTTATTTTCCCAAACTCTTGATTATTCTAAAAACTTAGAACTTTAATCTTAAGTTCTAAGTTAGAAAACATTTCTTCCCTTTATCAGATTGACTCGGAAATTCTTTAAAACATTTTCAAAAAGAGCATACATCTTTGCAATTGCACAAGCATGATTCTTTGTGCATTTAGACTTAGGATAAATTCTTAGATAATTTCTTAGCAAAGCAAAAGGCATGAATTCGACCCTTGGTTCGATTACCCCTGGTAAAGGCGCCAGTTATGGTCGAACCTCATACCGACGAGCGAATCCCGTCTCCCAGCTTTTCCCGTAAATATTTCAAAAACGGAGGCGAGTTATTTTCTAAATATTTTCAAAATTATGGTCAAGTGAGACCCCGCAAAAGAATCCATTTTCTCTTCTTTTCTTTTCTCTTCTTTCTGTCTTTTATTTTCTCCCTTCAAAAGGAGAGAATAGAGGTTAGAAAAGGAAAAGAGAGGTGTAAACACCCCAAATTTTCACTCACCCCCCAACATTTCCACCAAGCATCATCATTCAACCTTTGAAATCGCCGGAGGGCAAAATGGTCATTTTCTGAGCCCGAACCTTGCAAAAATCTAAATTTCATCTACAACTCTCAAAATTTCTCTATTTTTAGCTCAGATGTTCAAAATTTTACTCCTGACAGAAGACAAGAATCTTCAAGTCTTGGTTCAAGATTCTATTGCATAAGACATGACATTGCATATCATTGCATGAGCATTTCATATCACTGCACTGCACAACATGTCATTTCGAGGTCAAGAACTCTTGATTTCAAAATTTTCAATCCAGATTAGAATTTCAACTCTTTTCAAAATTGATTTCAAAACCCTGGGTCTTCAAAATTATCAATTCTTTCCATTTTACCACCAGGGCTCTGAATTTCAAAATATGTCCTCAGGAAAACAATCTGGATAATTTTCCAATAAATTTCAATAAATTTCAACTCAAATTTTGCCTTTTGTCAGCTATTCCAATATCCTTCTTTTACAAAATCGCCCCACAGGGGCCAACCCTTTTCAAAATTTCTGTTTTACCAATTAGTCCAGATTTTATGAAAATTCCAAAATTAAGTTGTTGTTTTATCCTTATTTCAATAAAGAAGCAATGTGGGACCCACACTGAGGTGGTGTCACACAGGCTTTTCTTTTGAAAAATTTGAATTTTGAAAAAACCCAAAAATATAGGAGCCTTGTCCCCTGGATTGGCGCCACTTGTCCTTTCTCTCTCCTCCCATTTACCTGCCAAGTGTCAGCATGGGGTTCACCTAGAGGTGGTGCCACTTGTCTTTTCTCTCTCCTCCCATTTCCATGCCAAGTGTCAGTGTGGGGCTACCTTAAGAAGCCGCCACATGTCATCCCATTTATCTGCCATGTGTTAGTATCCTATCATGCGCCATGTGTCATTTCAAAGAACACCAGAAGATGCCAAGTGTCATAGGTTGTCCTATCCAGAAAAAGTGGAGGCTTGTCTCCCCTGAGGTGGCGCCACTTAAAGTGTGTTTCCTGCAGAGGACACATGTCAACCTCTCCCTCATTCAGAAAAAGTAGCCTGACACATGTCTCTCCCTACCTTTCTCAGAAAAGTAGGAGACACGTGTCACTCCTAGCTTCCTCCAGAAAAGGTAGGCTTGTCCCCTCTGAGGTGGCGCCACTTGGAGTGTGTCTCCTGCAGAGGACACATGTCATTCTCTGCTCTTCTCAGAAAAAGTAGACGCCACGTGTCATTTCCTGCTCTCTTCAGAAAAGCTAGAATTCAAATATTCAAATCTCCCCATAGGTGGCGCAGATCCTGAACTTCACCTTTTCCATGTTGTCTGAGATGGCGCCACATGGCTTGGCCCTCCTTCTCTTCCCTCTGCCACGTGTCATTCTCTGCTTCTTTCAGAAAAAGCAGGTGACACATGTCTCCTTCTACCTCCTTCAGAAAAAGTAAAGGACACATGTCTTCTCCCTACTTCTCTCAGAAAAGTAGGAGACACATGTCACTCCTGGCTTTCTTCAGAAAAAGCAAACCATTCAAAAATTCAAACAAGGCCTAGGTGGCGCAAATCCTGAGCTATGATTTTTCCAGATGGCCTATGAGGGTGCCACATGTCCCTTGCCTATCCGTCCTGCCACATGGCATTGTAGGAGCCACCCTAAGGTGGCGCCACATGTCCACCCTCCATTCCTCCAGGGCCAACCTCCATTTAAAATTCAAATCCCCCATGAGGTGGCGCCATCTGAAGAACCTCCTCCAGCAAGCTGACACTTGTCAGGTATGGAACCATCCTGGACTGCCACATGTCCAGATCTCCTTTCATCAGAAAAAGTAGAATTCAAACTCCTCTGAGGTGGCACCTTCTGAGCCCACTGCTCTGTTCTTCTGACATGTGTCAAACACCTTTTGAGGTGGCGCCATTCCAGAGCTCCCACTTGGCTTCATTTTTATTTTTTGTTTCATTTTTAATAAAAGTAGCCCACAATGAGGTGGCGCCACCTGAGGACTCCCTACAAAAAGCAAGTTTGAATTTCAAATTCCAAGAGAGCACCCTCTGAGGTGGCGCCATCTGGGAGCTTCCTGCAGAGAAAATCAAGCAAACCAAATTTTGAAAAATTTCAAATCCTGCTGAGGTGTCTCACCCACAAAAATCTCATTTTTTATTTTCTCAAAAATCAAAATAGCACCCCTGAGATGGCGCCACATGGAGGGCTCAGATTGAGCCTGTTTGAAATTCAATTTTTTTCAGAAAATCTATAAAAACAAGGCTCCACGCCCAGCATAAGGAGACCATTTTTTTTGAGGGAGACCATTTTTTTAGCTCTTGTGAACTTGAGAAATTCGACCTAGCCTTCCTGAAAATCTGATCTTTGCAGTTTGGAATTTACGCCCCCTTTGGCTCAGTGAAGAAGGCACGGTGGATCGATCTTGGTGAATCATTCGAAGCCCGAAGCGAAGGACGAACGAAGCTCGTGATAGCTGCCCCTTTCAAGAGCTTCAACGCTGCCTAACGAAGCAAGGTGCACCCCTTTTTCTCTTGATTTGATTTCATAACTCGATTCGGGAGTTGTTTGAAAAAAGAGCTCATCCGAGGGATGGATTGAGCTATTCTTATGAAACGACATATATAAAAATATTCAATCATGCCTCCTTGATGATTTTTAGCATTCATGCATTTAACTAGATTTAATTTGCATTTTATTTCATTAATTTAGCACATTTCATAAATTAATTAGGATTAATTTAACATTTATTTCAATTCTGTTCATTTTCAGTAGTTCTCTATTTTTGTCAGTCAGTCCACATGTCATTTTATGCATTTATTTTTTATTAAAAATCCCTCAAAAATCACGGAATTTGCCCTTAGGTGTCTCTAGAATTGTGCCAAAAATTCGGAGGCATTTGAATTTGTTTACTGTGGTAAAAATTCAAAATGGAAAGTCGGCTTTTGTTACCCGGGATGCGTTTTGAAAATCATTTTTCGACTTGTAAAATCGAGATCTCCCTCATGGGAGATCCGATTTTCAATCCAAAAGATGTTCTGAACTCGGGAGAACGTAGAGTTTGTAACCTGATTTTATCTGATTTTTTTGATTTTTGTTATGTCTGACAAAAATATGAGAGTTCGGGACACGTGTCAGAGCCTGATTTGGGCCTCTGAGACTTTGGATTGACTTGGGTCGATGGGTTCTCTTTGTGTATTGCTTCAAATCCAAAACTGTAAAAAGTGTAAGTTATGTCCGAGATGTCCTCTATTTGCATCTGGAAGTCTGTGATTTGTAGAACAGCTGTGATACCTGTTTCGGATTTTTCTTTTCAGTCCTCTGTTTTGCTACATTTGTCTGACCTGTTGATTTAGGCAGAAAAAGTTATATTTGTATCTGTGTTTATGTTGATCAAATGCCAAAGTCATGAACATAAAAGTTGTTCATGTAGGTGTCGTGAGAATCTCTGTTAAATATTAGAAATTTCCATGGCAGTTTTCTATTTATTTAGCATTTTATGTTAGATCAGGTCGAGTTTTACCTCTGTCAGAACCAAATCCATGTTACCGAACTCACCATGGCTCAAATCCCGAGGCTGTAAAAACAAAAAATGTTCCATTTCGGGTACTTTAACAGTCTGAAAAATATCAGAAGTTTTCATGCTGTAAATCTTGCATTATCATATTAGGAATTGCATTTGGTTCGGATCCATAGGCAAAATCCATTATTTTAGGACTTTCTTTAAATTTTAGCATTTAAATCATATCATTTCGTGATTTTTAGCACTCTAGGCTGTTTATCAGAGTAGGTAGATGCTTCATGTCGAATTTGGTGCAATTTGGAATCCATTTGAGGTTCGAATTAGCCATAATACCAAAACAGGGTCCCGCAGGACCCGGATCCAAGTGAAAAACAAGCAAAATTCGTTATTTTGGATAAATTGCAAAATGCCAAATTCTGATTTTACAATCCTAATGTGTTTAGCAGCATGTCATAATGTATCATACTGCATTTCGTCATCATTTGAGTCAATTTGAAATTCAAAATCTCAATTTTATCAAAATTTCCTTCAAAAACCCTGATTTTAAAGGTATAACTTTAATTTTAGGGGTATTTTGGTCATTTTGACCACCATTCCGAATTTCAAACTATTTTCTACCGAATTTCCTGTATTTACATCATTTCAAATATCAAGGAAGCATGAGATTAGGGTTTATGTCCAATTAAATCCAATAATTTCAGAATATTATTGGAAAATCTTGGAAAAACCCACATATTTGAGCTAACCCTATTTCAAGCTTGGCAGGGACATTCAAGAGAAGGAGCTGAAGTCTGCAAATTTCTTTTATTTCATTTATTTAGTGATGTAATAATGTAAATTTTGGAATAAGAGATTTAATTTCCTGCTTAGACTAGGATGCATATCATATAGTTTGAATTTATGCAATATCCTGCTTATGTGATGCATGCATCTTATTTCAAAAAGCACTATGGATGTACACGAATGGCACGTGCACCAACTCTTAGGGAGTTCATGAACTCGGTGGAATCCATATTTACGGCCCTAGTCGGAATATGGACGAGACCCAGATCCATCATCTTTCTACTAGTCACATTGAGCCTACACTCTTAGGCTATCTTAATACAACGGTTCGAAAACCTATTTTTGTTAATATGATCAACACGAGGGTTGATTTTGACAAAGGTTGGACCAAAGAGTATTTGAACTCTTTGGTCATCATAATGAAGATTTTCGAAATTTCATGATTTTTGGGAAAAATCCTCATAGGTAATATCATTTCTCTCATGAATAGTGTCAGGATTTTGCCCCGCATTATGAAAAAGAACAAGAATTTAATGACAAGAGAATATTTTGAAGTGTAAATGTAATTTTTAACAAAAGATGCCCCAACATGGCAAAAGAAGTAAGAATTGAACACACAGGTAGGAAGGAAATTGATATTTCATTTATAAGTAACTACTGAAAACAAGAACTTGACTATTTACAAGCATATGACCAAAACGATCACAAAAGACTAGGGCTGACTTGCCCCTACAAGACGACGGGAAAAAGCAAAAGGAAGAAAGCAAGAAAAACTTTGATATCATCAGTTCTTTGAGTGATCTGGGAAAGGCTTGGTTAGGACAGCGGGCTGCTCTTCTTCTTCGTCCTCTATCAGAAGGTTTTTATCAATGCAGTTTTTATTACAACCCAAGAATTAAATGGAAATTAAATTCTAATCCAACAATGCAAAAATTGTCTTCTATGCTTGTGCCTCCGTGTAGCGTGTCAAATGCGTGCCAAAGATATTGCTTGCTTGCTCCGCTCTTTCCTGCACAATACAAAAACACACGAGCAACACACAAGAAAGACTAAAATGATACTATATGAAATGCACTAAATGAATGCTAAAAATTTGAAACAAGAAATGATAATGCTAAACGAATGCAGTTACACTATAAATGCAATGTTTACTAAATGGAACTAACTGCTAAATGATAAGTAAACACGAGTAACACTAAACATACAAGTATCAAACAGAATGAATACAAGTAAACACAAGCTAACAAAAAAATGCTAAACACATTACGAAATCAAAATATAGAAAACAAAATGCTAAATCAAACAGATGACAAACAAATACTAAATCAAAGGCTAAATCAAATAGATACTAATGAAATCAAATACTTCTAAACTAAATGCAAAACACTTGTGTAAATGATTACAAAGTACCAATACTAAACACCTAAGTAAAAAAATATGCTAACTATTTTAACTTGCATTAATCAGCTAAATGCACACCTAAGTAAAAATCAGCCAAGTAAACACCTAATTAAAAGAAACTAAGTAACCATCATTGCATTAATCAAAACACATCAATTCTCATAGTATAAACTTTGAATTTAGCACATACATTCGATCGGATTCTTACAAAATCGTTTACTCAATCTACATCCTACCAGAAATAGGCATTCGATTGATCAAAATCAAACAGGTCGATCACCGTAAAACAGTAAAAAAACACGACAATCAGAACTTCTGAATTTCGATCGATATTCAAACAATTGATATTCAGATATTCAATTTCAGCTGATCAAAACTCGTGTATTCGATTGCTGGACGACAATCGATCAAAATTCCAAACCGAAGATCAACTTTGGAAATCGATATTCGGAAATTGCTGATCGGCTTTGGAAACATTAATCGTCAGGAAAAAGAATTAACAACAGTGATTAATAAGATTCTGATAGAAATCGGAACAACAACAACACTAATTCCTACAAAATAGAATCGATCCAGACGTCCGATCAAACTGAAGATCAGTAGATCAGATGATCACGCTGCTCTTTCACACAAACAAACAATAATTCGATGATCAGATTATTGCCGGATTCTAATCAGATGATCCCGATTATCGTCTGAACATATTATAATCGATCAACTACATTTACTTGATCCTTCACACAAACTAGCTTCCGTTGATGGAAAATACACAATAGATTACCAGAAAAAGACAATACTCGATCAGATGATCGATTAACCTTCACACAAACTGCTATCGATTGCCAAAAAAATTAGTAAATGCTGATGATAATGAATCAACCGATCGATCACGATGATTTATCCTCTAATGATGCTAATGAATTCCGATCAGATGCAATGAAACGTGGTGGATGCTGAAACTTACTGTTCCGCAAAGATGATGAATGCAGTGAATGAAAGATGATGCAATAAAAATGCAAAAACCAAAAACCAGAACATACAAGATTGATACCAGATTATAGAACAAAAGATTATAGAAGAAAAGAAGAAGAAGAAGAAGAAGAAGAAGAAGAAGAGGAAGATGCAGAAAGAAAGAAGAAGAAGAACTTACCATTTTGGTTAAGAAGAGAAAGCTGGACTCCACTGTGTGCGCCGACGCCGGTATGTTGCTCTACCGAAGAAGAAGAAGAAGGAAAAAGGAAGAAGAGAGGAAGGGAGAAAGAGGGAAAGAAGGGAGAGAGAAGAACTCCGGATGGAAGACGGGGAAGGAGAGAGGGAAGCATGCGTACATGAGAGGAGACACCCCTCTCAAACACATACATGGAGTTTTAAAGAAGAGGAGTTTTCAAAATTCCCCATGTATTTTTCCTAAATTCTAAAAAGGGCTTTTCAAAAGAAATGTTTTAAAAGAAACCCTAGAAACCTACACTATTTACCTAATTACTAAAACTTCTAAAAGATGTTGCAATTACTTATTTCTTTCTAACCTAATTCAATTAAAAAACTAAATCCTAAAGGAAATTATGGCTAACTAATTTCTAAACAACCTAATTCACTAAATTAACTTGCAATTTATGCTTTTTTCGAATTTTACCTTTTTCATGTGTTTTCTCGAAACTAACGATAATTGTGGGATTTTAATGCGATTATTTATCGGATCATGCATGAATTAATATGATTAAATGCTAAAATAAATGCATGATCAGAAGCAACCTCAGAATGTTTTCAATATTCAAAGTTTTCTTGGTCTAGCAGGGTATTACCAGCGTTTCATTCAAGATTTCTCTAGAATTGCGCTATCGATGATAAAGCTTTTGCGTAATGGAGTCAAGTTAAAGTGGACTGACTCGTGTGAAGAGAGCTTCTAGATCCTGAAGATGAAGCTGACGACCTCTCCAGTGTTAGCTTTACCTTCTGGCAGAGGTGGTTTTGTGGTGTACACAGACGCCTCGAGAACAGGTTTTGGTTGCATGCTATTGCAGCACAGTAGAGTTATCGGGTATGCATCGAGATAGTGTGATCGTTGCAAAAAAAATTTCTTTTATTCCCTTTTAGGCGAAGAAAGAGAAAAACTCTCGCAAGGTCTCACTTGACCTTTTGTAAAGATATTTTGAAATTACTCGCCTCCGTTTTGAAATTTGCGAAAAAATGGGGAGACGGAATTCGCTCGTCGGTACAGAATTCAACTGTTTATGGTGCCTTTACCAATGGTAATCGAACCAAGGATCGAATTTATGTCTTTGACTTGCCTAAATTTGTCTAAAAATTTATTCTAAGTCTTAGATGCATATAGAATCATGCTTGTGCTATGATTTAGAACTTGAAAATATGTACGCTTTTGAAAATGCTTTGAAGATTTGGATTTTTCCAAGTGATTTTGAAATGGATTTGAAAATATTCTTTTAGAAATGACTTTGAAGTTCGGAAATTGATTTTTCTTTGAGAAATTGAAATTTGAAATGAATTTAAAAGTTTAAAATTGAAGGTTTTGAATTTGATTTCAAAGTTAAGAAATTTGAAATCTGAATTGATGAAATAATTGAATTTGGAGTTGATTTTTGAATTTGAATTGAGTTCAGAATCAAACTTGGAATTTTGAAATTGCTTTTAGAATTGAATTTGAATATCATAATTAGATTTAAAGTTGAAAATTAGAATTGAATTTTGAATTTAAAATTGAAGAATTGAAATGAGAAGTTGAAAATGTAGTTGAATTTGAAATCTAAACTAAAGAAATTGAAATTTAAAGTTGTGGAAATGAAATTGGAATTTAGAATTAGAAATTCAAAATGAATTTTGAAATTTGATTTGAAATAAAAATCGAGAATTAAAATAAAATAAAGAATTGAAATTTGAAAAATAGAAAATTTGAAATTGACATTTGAATTTGAAAATGGAATTCGAGTTTTAAATTTTGAAATTTATATGAGATAGAAAGTTGAAAATAAATTTTGGAAGAAAATAGAAAATAGAAAATTGAAATTGAAATGAAATTCAAATTTTAGAATTTAAAATTTGAAAATGGAGAATTGAAATTGATTTTAAAATTGAAATAAAATCAATATTTGAATTTTGAATAGGAATTTGAAGTTAATATTTGAAATGAAAATGAAGTTGAAATTAGAATTTTGAAAATGGGAAAGGAAAATAAAATTGAAATGTGAAAATAGAAAATTAAAATAGAATTTAAAATTAAATGAATTTGGAAATTGAAGTCAAAATTGAAATTGTTTTAGATTTTGAAAATGATTTTTGAAAATACTTTAAATTTGCAAATGATTTTAAATTTGAAATTAAAATTCAATTGCAAAATAATTTTGAACTTTACTTTTGAAAACAAAATGGAAAATAAATTTCGAAAATCATTTGGAAAATACTTTAAAATTAAAAATGCTTTGAATAATTTTGAAAAAGGGAAAATAATGATGTAATTCTACCTTAAATGATGAATGTATTTAAAAAGAATTTATTTGAAATTAGAATTAAAATCAAATTTCATTCTTTAATAGAATTAAAACAAGATTAAAACTTAAATATATTCATGACTATGGTCACAAACATATTCTAATTTTAATGTATATCTAAATTCGAATAAAGAATGAAATGAATTTTTGTGCCTTTACAAAATTAAAACAAGATTAAATTTTCATATATTTATGACTATGGCCATGAATATACTTTAATTTAATCTTTATTTTAGATTCTAATAAAGGGAAAAAATGTATTTGAAGTACGATGATCTTTTTAAATGAATTGTATTTTAACAAAGAATAACAATTTTAAGTATTATTCATATCCCGACTATGCCGTGAATATGAACTTTACTTAACATTATTTATTCTTTATTAAATAGTGCATGTGTCATTTGTGTTTCTATAGTATTTTTAAGAAATATAAAAAAATATGCAATAAATTTAAAATAAAGAAAATTAAACTAATATGCTCATTCATTCTAAACTAAGCATAAAGTAAATTTTTTCATTAATGTATTATTATAACACTTGAATGAATTATATTAATTGAAAAGAAAATAAAAAAAATCCTGTAAAATGAATAAACATGCTAGAAATAAATGTAGGCACTTACGGATTTTCTTCAATTATTGAAAAATTGAAGAAAAATCTAAGATTTGCCTATTTATGCCCTAAAAAATAAAGAAAAATCTGTAAACATGTCAAAAAATTATGAAATTTTATGTAAATAAACTAAAACTAAAATAAAAGAAAACTCTTTTTACGAATTTTGAAAATGAATTTTCATTAAAGAGGACACACCAAAACAAGTTGAATTGAAGCTTGAGAAATGCTTAAAAGGGCAAAATGATAGTGTTCGAACTTTTGATCAGAATTGAATATAAAAACTTTTTAAAAATTTCTGAAAATTTAGGGAGATAAACTAGATATGCAAAAGAAAAGTCTACAATTTATAGATCTAACAAATGATCTCCCATAAGGGAGATCTCATATGATCAAGTTGATCAAAAATCAGTAAAAGCCTGTGAAAGAAATTTCAACAGGTTTCTGATTTTTTATCAAAATGACAGATGAAAACTTAATAAAAAATTATAAAAATTGGCATGCATAAACTAGACATTATAAGGAGAAAACTTATTTTCACATATCTAAAAAATGATCTCCCATTAGAGAGATATGAATGCAACAAGTTGGTTTTAAGTTGAAATAATGTCTGTAATTGCAAACAGGCAAGGTTTTGACTTAAAATGAAAACGAAATAAAAATATTTCATAGAAATAGATAACAATTTACATGACTAAACAATACATGTAGATAAAGAGGATCTTTTTTAAAGATCTGAAAAATGATCCCCCATTAGGGAGATATCTTTAAAACAAAATGGGCTAAAAATTAGACCATAAAAGTGATATAGTAAAACATAGTTGTGATTTTTGTCCAAAAACATATATCAAAATACCATAAAAATTAATAAAATTTTACATAAAGAAACTAGACTTAATGCTGGAGATTTCCCTTTTTACAGATTTAAAAGATCATTTTGTGTTAGGGAGGAATCACTCAAACAAGTTGGTCTAATTTCAGGGAAAATCCGGACGAGGCTAAACAACAGGGTGTGAATCCCAATTTATTTTAGGGATCAAAGCACATTAGAATGATTTGATTTTTTGTGTGGAACCCAAAAACATATGTATAATGATGTGGTAAAAAAATCAGATCAAAATAAGACCTAATTATATGCAAAATGATGAAGGCAAAAATGGACCAGAATTGAAAATATCATCTCGACATCATTGAATGGAATAAAATCCCAAAATTGATTGATCCAATGATCAAAATGTGAGATCTATCATTCTAGATCATTGATGATAATAAAATGATATAAAAATATAAAGAAAGGCATATAAAATAAAATTAAAAGCATTAGGGCATAAATTGAAATTGATTTTGCCCATAGAATATAGAATTTGATCTATTAAAGATCAAAATCCTAACTCTAAATAACTAAAATGAAAATGCATAAAGTAAATAGCAATTTAAATGGATCAAAGAATAAAAAATAGAAATTTACATGGAATTGAACTAGATCTACATTGCTATTGCATGAAATTGAAAGAAAATGCAAGAAAGAAAGGGAAAAAAAAGAGGCGGAGGGGGGGGGGGGGTAATTTTGAGAAATTGGAAGAAATAGAAATAAAAGAAAGAAAATCAAAAGAAAAGGAGATAGATGGTCTACCTTGGGCTTCTTCTTTCTTGCTCCAACCACCACCTTCAAGCTTGAGCCACCAAATGCTAAGGAGGAGAGTTTTCTTCTTTGGAAAACTCTTCACTCAAAGGGGGAAAGAGAGAGGAGGAAGGAAGAGAAAAAAAAACTTTTTTTTGTTCTCTCAACTTCTCAAACTCCAACTTGATGATTTGAGCGACCCACAAGGGGTCTATTTATAGTTGAGGAATGGGGTTGGCTGTTGCAAAACTTTAGATATGGGACTAAAAATTCTCAAAAAGTAGAAGTCAAGCCCATTTGGGCATTTTTCTTTTTTGTAAAGGGGCATAAATGCCCTTTTGGAAGAGCTTTTACACATGGCACCCTTGCTTGCACATGGGTGCCTATGTGGCAAGCGGGGGCTCACGTGGGGTTGGTGCCAACCCCATGTGGGTCTTTTCCCATTTTGTAAATGGGCAAAAGTGCCCTTTTGTCAAAAAAATGACATATGGCACCCTCTTGCAAGAGGGTGCACATGTGTGTCCTTTTGAAATTCTTTAAATGGGAAAAAGGGTTTTTCTTAAAAATTTAACACATGGCATCACCTTGGGGGTGATGCTGATGTGGGTTTTTGAAAGTAAAGGGGTTTTTAAAGGTTTGCTAAAAAATGATTTTTATTTTGGTTTTTTTGAAAATACCAAATGGTGCCCCTCTTTGAAAACAACATTTTTGATTTTTGGTTTTGAAAATTCAGAAGAAGGGAGATAAAATATGAATAATGAAAATGGGATTTTTGAAATAATTGGATTTCAAAAATCTGATTTTGATTTATGAAATCCAAATTGGGCAAAATTAGATTTAGATTGAAATTTTAAGAATTTTTGCAAAACATTGATTTTGGTTTCTGAAATTTCAAAGATTTATCTTGAAATTGGGGATAAAAATTGGATTTTGATTTTGAAATTGAAATCCCCAAATTTATTTTGAATAAAAATTGGATTTTGAAAATGGATCTGGATTCATTTTCATATTTTGCAATCCAAATTGAATTTTGAGCTGGATCTAGGGTGTTTTTCAAAAGATTTTTACAAAATGGTGGTTTTGAATTTGAAAATTCAAAGATTGATTTTGAAATTAGAATAGAAAGTTGAGTTTTGAAAAGGATCTGGATCCAAAGTTTTGAAAAAGATTGGATCAGGATCTCAATCTGATGGAAATTTGGTTCGAAATGGGAATCAAACTCTAAATTATGGATTGCAAATGGAGAAAGTCGTGAATTCATAATAAAATTGGGATTTTGGATATGGATCTAGTTCAAAGAATGAAGTTGGATCTAGATTTGAATCAAAATCTCAAAAGTGAAATTGAATATCAGATGTTAGATTAATCTGAGTTTAGAATTTGATTAAACTGAACTTCTGAATGGATCAGAAGGTGGATCCAGACCGAACTGGATCTAAAATGGTTTGATTGGATCATGGATATCTGATGAGATAATCCAGGTTCAAATAATGAATTGGACTCTGGATATGGATTTCTGAATAAATCAGATGAAAAGTCCAGGCCCGAAAAGAAATTAGACACCAGATCCATTATTGGATCCAATACCCCAATTGAAATGGATCAGATCTCGGATATTGATGAAATATTAGGTGAAGGAATGGATCTGAGTCCTAATTTGAGGTTTGTCTCTGTTTAAAAATTATTGGAAACAATGTCCTGGATAATTATATTTTTTTGGGTCTTTGCCCTGCAAGGGCAAAAACACGGTAATAAACTGGTCTGAACTAATTTGAGCTGGACTGGCTCAGAATGAACTAATTCAGAAGCTATTTATACTCAGATGAACTAATTTCGGAGCTAAATCACTAGCTTAACCAGCTGGACTCTGTGATTATTGCAATTTTTTTCCTGTTGTGTTCCCTCTCTTTTTTTCTCTTTTCTTTTCTAACCTCTATTTCCCTTTTTGAAGGGGAAAGTAAAAGACAGAAAAGAAGAGAGAAGAGAAAAGAAAGAAAGAAGAGAGGAACTCTTTTGCAAAGGTCTCACTTGACCTTAATTTTGATTTTTTTTTTGAAATTTACTTGCCTCCATTTTTGAAATTTGTGGGAAAAATGGAGAGATGGGATTCACTCATCGGTACGAGGTTCGACCGTTCCTGATGCCTTTACCAAGGATAATAGAACTAAGGATCAAACTTATGCCTTTTGCTTGGCCTAAATATTGTATAAGAATTTATTTTAAGTCTAAAAATGCACAAAGAATCATGCTTGTGCAATGCAAATGCAAAAATGTATGCTTTTGAGAAAATAGTTTAGAAATTCTGGGATTTTCTAAGTGATTTTCAATATAAATTTGATAATGGAGAAAAGAAATGATTCAAAGGGTTGAAATTGATTTGAAAAAGTTTAGATTTTGAATCTAACTTAGAATTTGAAATATATATGTGGAAAGAGAGACTTGAAATTCCTAGTCTTAGAATAATCAAAGTTCGAAAATTGGTTTTTGAATTTGAAGAAATAAAAGAAAAGGAGATTTTGGAACTTGAGATAGAATCTTGAAGAAATCGGAGTTTCAAAGTCAAAATGGACTTTGAATTTGAATGAATCGATTCTGAAAAAGGAATTTCTTAATTTCAGAACCTGAAAGAGGAATTGAATTTGGATTTAGACTTAGGAAATAGATTTGAAAATGGTTTTGGAAATAGGAATTGAAAATGGAACTGGGTTTGAAATCTGAAATCCTAGATGGAATTAGATCCGAAGTCTGGAATCCAAGATGAATTTGAATCCGAAATCTGAAATCCTAAATGAAATTAGATCTAAAGTCTAGAATCCAAGATGGGATTGGATCCAAAGTCTGGAATCCAAGATGGAATTAAATCCGAAATCTGGAATCCTAAATGGAATTGGATCCGAAGTCTAGAATCCAAGATGAAATTGAATCCAAAATCTGGAATCTTAAATGGGATTGGATTTGAAAATCTGTATCCAAGGTGGAATGTGATTTGAAATTCGGAATCCAATATAGAATTAGAAGATGAATCGGGGTTTTAAATCTGGTTGAATTTGAAATGGAATTTGGATTATGAGAAATCCAGATGAATTTTAGAAGTGGATTTGGATTCTGAGAAATCCAGATGAATTTAGGAATGGATTTGGATGTTGAGAAACCCAGATGAATTTAGAAATGCGTTTGGATTTTGAGTAATCTAGGTGAACTTAGAACTAAAATTGGTTTGAATTTCAAGCTTGGAAAAGTTGGAAAGGAGAATTTGAATAAAAAATGAGAATTTAAGATGAATCTGAATAGAGATTGAAAATGGATTTGAAAAAGATATTTTGAAATTTTATCTCAAAATCACTTGGATTTTTGAAGAAAATGTAAAAATATAATGTAATTCTATCCTAAATGATGAATGCATTAAAGATTTTTTGAAAATTGGATATTGAAAAGCATATTTCATTCTTTAAGTGAATTAAGATAAGATTGAAGATATAATACATTTCAGACTATGGTCATAAAATGTATTATATAGTAATCATATTTAAATTCAAATGAAGAATAAAATATATTTTAGTGCCTTTATAGAATTTAAAATGAAATTAACTCTCAATATATCCTGACTATGGCCATTAATATATATTTTGAGTTAATTTTAAGTTAAATCCTAATAAAGGAAGAAAATATTTAGGAAAACATGATTTTTGAAAGAGATCCAGTGTGGATCCAATGTTATTCCATAAAAGATGAAAATCATAAGTTTTGTTCACATCTTGTGTAAAACCCAAGATTTTTATTAGAAAATATTTCAAATTAAGCAAATTGGGCCTAGATCCAGTTTCGGATCCAAGATCCATAAAGGATCCATATGTAGATTATATCATATTTAATATATATATATGTGTATAATTTAATAAATCAATAAAAAGATTTATAAGATTATGCAAGGGATCCATAGCTGGATCCATTTGGACCCAACCTATGGATCCACTTTGCAATGGGTTGCGGGTCCAAAATTGTGGACCCTAGTAATCAGGTGAACATGCACCGCGTCCCGGGTTCAGACCCAAGTCATGTCCTCTGTAGCAGGTAGGTTAATTAAATTTAAAAAAAAAAAAAACAAGAAAGCTCTTGGACCCGGGTCGGACCCGATCCGGATCCGTAACCCGATAGGGTTTTTAAAACCCTATATCGGGCTGCTTTTATTTTAAAAGGGGGAAAGAGCAAGAATCGTGCCTAGGGCACGATTCCTGCAATTTCCAGATAGGAAGGGGGGGGGCTCGGCTGGCATAACTGATCCCCACCCATCTCGGCATGGAAGGGGGGGATCAGTCGATAAATGGGAGTGACGAGGGGGTCTCTCCCTCGTTTCTCTCTCCCCTCGTCCCTCTCTCTTTCGATCTGTGTGCGTGCGTCGGAGGGTGGAAGATCGTCGGAAGGCTGCAGCCACCGCAGGCTACGGCAGCTCCTTTTGTTGTCTTTTCCCTTGCGTGCAACCACCACGACACCGGAGCAGTCAAGGGCGGTGGAGTAGCTCTTTCTCTCACGGCAACAACCCCAAACATCGATTTCAAAAGGTACAGGTTTTTCTTTTGGGTTAAGTGAGGAAAACGAACATGGATTCGATTTCCATGAAGTATTTTAGGGTGGAAGCATGTGGGTAAGTAAATCCGAGCGTTTATTCTAGGATCCATGGATGAAATCCATGTGTATTCATGTTTTTTATGCTATTGCGGAATAATACTCGTGTAGTGGTGTTTTTACATTAGAACAGAAGGTTGATCCATAAAAATAAAAATGAATTAACTTTCGTATGTATGTGCAGGCTAGTAGTTCTGATCCTTATGAAAAACCCATATTAGGGATTCTTAATGCTTGTAAATCTGGAAATAAAGCCAAAAATATAGGCGAACGTAAGTTAGGAGCTTTATAAACCTGAGTATGTTTGAGTTACGCAAGCATACCTGCTGTTCTGCAAATTTCTTTTTGATTTCGGTATGCTGTCAGCAATAATAGAAAAAAAAAAGAGTCGATAAATTTTTAGGAATAGGGCCCAGGTATTAAGTCGGCTGGGCTGTGTCCTAGACCCAGCCACTGGGTCGGCTGGGTGAGTCTGGCTGTGTGCTAGACCCAGTTTTGACTGGGCCACTTGTTCGATTCTTTTTAGATACATGTGGTG
Source organism: Nuphar pumila (assembly GCF_984573655.1). NCBI lineage: Eukaryota > Viridiplantae > Streptophyta > Magnoliopsida > Nymphaeales > Nymphaeaceae > Nuphar > Nuphar pumila. The sequence goes on from NC_143257.1 coordinate 14,985,241, forward strand.
TGTTTCCTAAATTCCAGATTTCCTTAACTGTGTGTTTTTCAATGCATGTCAAGAGTGTAATTTTCTGTGTAGGTCGTTTCTACTCCAAACAGAATTCTATTACCTAGAACTGTGTTAACATTAATTTGAGAAAGCATATATAGGAATACCAATTACTTGAAAAACTCATTGTATACAAACTTAAACTTGTTTCACATGTATTTATTTTCGAAAATATCTAAAACTGAAAGTTTGTTTATGACTGCACAAGATGAATTATAAACATATTATAAGGTGAATAAAGGGCTTATCACTTGTACGATTATCTTTACATGCTTGTTATTTGAGGAAATTTGTATTCAAAATTCCTTTATCTTATTTGTGAAAGGAAATACAAACCTTTTCACTTGTAAACTAATTTAAGGCATAAAGTGATATTTTGAGTGTTGTGCTTGGTGAAATTAAATGCCAAATAGCTACTTTAGTTATTGTACCATTTTTCCTAGATTTCTCATACAAATTGTTTGTATAGACTATATCAATGTTATTAGAAATTTCTGTACCAAAGTTTGTTTTGCTGCCATACTTTATTGTGGTTAAGCATGATCTGATCAGTGTAAAAACTGGAAATTTAACCTCTTGTTTTATTGTCTGGTAAGACCAGCTAGTGCACTGTTACCTTGTGTAGGGACGTGGATCGGAATTTCTTTTTTTGCATGTGATGAATATAGATTCATACTGGTTACACATTTCAAAGGAATTTTTGATGTGGATAATGTACGGGATTATGTGGATCTAATCTTAAGATTTGTATACATTAAATATGTTGTCATATGTTGCTGAAAGTTCAGTTTAGTGCACTAAATTCCCAGATTTTTCCTGTTATGAATGCTTCGGATATGTGCACCTTAGAATTGGAATTCGCCTTGAATAACTATGTGTGATCAAATTTCAAATGTAATGTTACACATCTTGTGGGCATGTGCAAATCTTGAATTTTATTGCTATGCTTATGTGTATTGGCATAAGTACTCGTATGTCTTAATTGGAACAAGTCATGAATGAACTCTTGTATTTGACATGAGTATGTGCATGACATGAAAACATGCATTTAATGTGGGGGTGTGAATCTATGCTTATGCTTATGGAATTATTGATTCATGCACAACTTGCATACATGAAATGCGCATTGGAAAGCATGTGAAAAGAATGCATAGTGGCATGTGATTGAGGATTTTTGTGTATGAATACGGTGATGATCAAATTGGATCGTCAGGGGCTGGGTGAGCCCCGAGAACTAGTTGTTCTCCGTGTTAATTATTTTGATGCATTGCAACAAATCAAATGTGAGATTTGTTGGTTTACCGCACTGTTCTATGTTGTCACGGGCTGTGGTCCCGTGAAAAGCTTAGCATGCTGATGTGCAAGCTTATGTTATTAATTTTGCATGTAAATTTGCAAATGTAAAAGAAATGAATTAATAACCAGATAAAAGAAAGTAAAGAACAGTGTAATTCACCTTCTCCTTGATGTCCCTGCTTTAGCGTGGGAATCCTGGATATTGCGGTTTAGGGGAAACCGTGAGGATACAAAAACTCCGTGTGCGTTTTGTTGCCCCTGAACCCGATATTGAGGTTCTTCTCCTGGCCACGGTTTTAGGGAGAATCCGCCACTTTACCCGGGAGTGGTGTGTTAGTCACAGCTGTGAGTTTGTTTTGGTATACCAAGAAAGTGGCGCCAGTGGATGCTGTTTTCCCTGGTGTCCCCGACTTTGGATGCTGTTTTCCAAGGTTCCGATGGATGGTGTTGTTTCCTGATATCGGTCGTGGGCTAAGTTTGGAACCCGGTAACAAAATACAAATTGTGTGTGAAGCTACCCCGGGAACCCTACTTAACCTCGAGGATTGTACCCATTTGGTGTATCCGCGGGCCACTGTAATTAAAAAGAGGAACTTAAGGATGTGTGCATTTAATAGGACATGTATATGGAAAGAGGAAAACTTAAATGGAAGATAATAAATGGTTCATGCATTGCACACAAATCATGCATATTCCTGCTATGCATTAGTTCATGCATATTTACCTGTTCACTTAGTTGTTTATGTTGATCATTGTATGATGTTGATCATTGTATGATGTTGATCTATTTTACATTTAATTGCCTTATTGATTAAGTTATGATCAATGTTGCATATTTCGTGTTCCCTCCTGTTAACTGTTTAATTATGCATGAATGGTTAATTGACTTAAGAATTGAGTATAATTGTATTTCCTCAAAATATTACATGGATCTTATTTATGCTCTTTTTCTTATTTGATTCATTAGGGAAACTTGTACGCAGAATTCTTCGGATTTCTGACCCTCTTATTTTATTGGTTTTTCCCAGGCACAGGTGATCAGTGAAGTCGACTAGCTTCTGAGAGATACGAGGGTCACATTTGTTTCAGACGACTTCACTTACGGACAAAGTGGCTCTACTGTTATTTTCTTTTAGTTCTTCTGATTTCCTGTAGTTTGATATTTCATTTTTGACATGGAACATATTACTCTTATTGATTCATTAATAAACGAATTTAGTGGATTGGTTATGATTGATAAATGTAAGTTGTTTTGTGGTGTGTGGTTATCCAACTGAAATTGGAACTGTAGGGACCCCAGGTCTCTGGGAAGTTTTCCGCGACTCTTTTAAAAAAAAAAAAAATATTCCGCATTTTTCAAAGGTAGGAGTTGGGGTCGTTACAGGTTTGGTATCAGAGCCACCACAAAGACTTACACTTTTATCATCTTTCTTGTGTTAAATTTCTAAATTTTGGTATATGAGCCCTGTCCTGAAGCGTCGACAAGTGTGACTCGTCCTCCAGAGCAGTCTTCTTCACTGGTATGGCTATTTAATACTTTTATTTTAAGTCTGTGAATTTTGTGTGATCGATTGAAATTATAGTTTAATATTCTTTTTAGTAAATTTAATAAGTCTTGGTATGATCACGTGAACTATTATTGTTCGTGATCAACCCTAAGGGGGTAGGATCAGTAGGAGTCTAATTTGTAGAAGGGATGCACGTTGTAGATGTCGCATTATACCCGCAGAGGCGCTTCGTCTTCTACTGCTGCTCCCACGAACTGGCAGGAGGAAAGAGATTTCATGATGGGGGCCATCCATACCCTGACAGAGACTATGACGGCTCAAGCTGCACAAACGGCCCAAGCGGCACAGGCTGCACAGGCGGCCGTGCATGCAGCTACTCGTGACCCTCCGGTCAATATTGTTCCCAACGCAGGTGGCGTTTCGTTCGAGCGGTTTCTGAAGTTGGACCCGCCTTCATTTTCAGGAAAGGCAGACCCAGAGGCTGCTGCGAGCTGGGTCGAGGAGATTGAGCGGGTGTTTGACGTCTTACTTGTCCCTGAGGAGAGAAAGACACCCTTTGGCACGTACCGCTTAAAGGGCGATGCCATGAACTGGTGGGACACCCTGCGAAGGGTGAAATTTGCTGATTGGGATGAGATTCCTTGGGAGACGTTCAGGGAGGAGTTTCTGGACGCCTACTTTCCCCCTTACGCCGAGGAGCAGATGCAACAAAGGTTCCTCGATCTGACTCAGGGGACCATGAGTCTAGTGGAATACACTACTAAGTTCCGGAGTCTTGAGAAGTATAACCCAAACCTCTTCAAGAATGAGAAGGCAAGGGCGGCTAGATTCGTGCGTGGACTGAAAGATGGGTTACGGACTCGTGTGCTCGGGGGTTGTCCTTCTACCCTGGCCGAGGCGATCGAGTCGGCCACCGTACTGACCGAGGACTGGGAGAGGTCTCGGAATGTATCACATAAGGGAGGCATGAATGGAGGGAATGCTTCGGGCGGAAAAAGGAAGGACCCGCCGATAGGCGAAAAGACTCAGGTTGACAAGAAGCAGCGAACTCAGGAAGGACGTCAGCAGGGTGCGCACCAGGGACAACCTCAGCAGAGGCAACAGCAGGGGAAAGCCCAATCAATGTGTCGTAGATGTAATGAAAGTCATCCACAGGGTTTTTGTCCGTTGTTCAAGGGAGTTTGCTATCGGTGCCAGCAGCCAGGGCACATCGCTCCCTACTGTCCTAACCCGCCAGCAGCTCAGGGAGGACAGCAACAGCTACAACAACAACAACAGAGACCTCAGCAACAACAAGACCAACGAAAGACCAACGGGAGAGTTTATGCCATTACGACTTCTACTCAGGACGATCAGACTGATCTGGTCTAAGGTATCTTCTTAGATGGCAAATCGATAGTACTCGTGTGATATATTTAATTTTGGCACTACCAATACTTATTTAGTATATTCTAATTTCGCGGACGAAATTCTTTTAAGGGGGTGGGGATGTAAAACCCAAGATTTTTATTAGAAAATATTTCAAATTAAGCAAATTGGGCCTAGATCCAGTTTCGGATCCAAGATCCATAAAGGATCCATATGTAGATTATATCATATTTAATATATATATATATATGTGTATAATTTAATAAATCAATAAAAAGATTTATAAGATTATGCAAGGGATCCATAGCTGGATCCATTTGGACCCAACCTATGGATCCACTTTGCAATGAGTTGCGGGTCCAAAATTGTGGACCCTAGTAATCAGGTGAACATGCACCGCGTCCCGGGTTCGGACCCAAGTCATGTCCTCTGTAGCAGGTAGGTTAATTAAATTTAAAAAAAAAAAACAAGAAAGCTCTTGGACCCGGGTCGGACCCGATCCGGATCCGTAACCCGATAGGGTTTTTAAAACCCTATATCGGGCTGCTTTTATTTTAAAAGGGGGAAAGAGCAAGAATCGTGCCTAGGGCACGATTCCTGCAATTTCCAGATAGGAAGGGGGGGGGCTCGGCTGGCATAACTGATCCCCACCCATCTCGGCATGGAAGGGGGGGATCAGTCGATAAATGGGAGTGACGAGGGGGTCTCTCCCTCGTTTCTCTCTTCCCGCGTCTCTCTCTTTCTCTCTCCCCTCGTCCCTCTCTCTTTCGATCTGTGTGCGTGCGTCGGAGGGTGGAAGATCGCCGGAAGGCTGCAGCCACCGCAGGCTACGGCAGCTCCTTTTGTTGTCTTTTCCCTTGCGTGCAACCACCACGACACCGGAGCAGTCGAGGGCGGTGGAGTAGCTCTTTCTCTCACGGCAACAACCCCAAACATCGATTTCAAAAGGTACGGGTTTTTCTTTTGGGTTAAGTGAGGAAAACGAACATGGATTCGATTTCCATGAAGTATTTTAGGGTGGAAGCATGTGGGTAAGTAAATCCGAGCGTTTATTCTAGGATCCATGGATGAAATCCATGTGTATTCATGTTTTTTATGCTATTGCGGAATAATACTCGTGTAGTGGTGTTTTTACATTAGAACAGAAGGTTGATCCATAAAAATAAAAATGAATTAACTTTCGTATGTATGTGCAGGCTAGTAGTTCTGATCCTTATGAAAAACCCATATTAGGGATTCTTAATGCTTGTAAATCTGGAAATAAAGCCAAAAATATAGGCAAACGTAAGTTAGGAGCTTTATAAACCTGAGTATGTTTGAGTTACGCAAGCATACCTGCTGTTCTGCAAATTTCTTTTTGATTTCGGTATGCTGTCAGCAATAATATTAAAAAAAAAAAAGAGTCGATAAATTTTTAGGAATAGGGCCCAGGTATTAAGTCGGCTGGGCTGTGTCCTAGACCCAGCCACTGGGTCGGCTGGGTGAGTCTGGCTGTGTGCTAGACCCAGTTTTGACTGGGCCACTTGTTCGATTCTTTTTAGATACATGTGGTGTGTTTCCTAAATTCCAGATTTCCTTAACTGTGTGTTTTTCAATGCATGTCAAGAGTGTAATTTTCTGTGTAGGTCGTTTCTACTCCAAACAGAATTCTATTACCTAGAACTGTGTTAACATTAATTTGAGAAAGCATATATAGGAATACCAATTACTTGAAAAACTCACTGTATACAAACTTAAACTTGTTTCACATGTATTTATTTTCGAAAATATCTAAAACTGAAAGTTTGTTTATGACTGCACAAGATGAATTATAAACATATTATAAGGTGAATAAAGGGCTTATCACTTGTACGATTATCTTTACATGCTTGTTATTTGAGGAAATTTGTATTCAAAATTCCTTTATCTTATTTGTGAAAGGAAATACAAACCTTTTCACTTGTAAACTAATTTAAGGCATAAAGTGATATTTTGAGTGTTGTGCTTGGTGAAATTAAATGCCAAATAGCTACTTTAGTTATTGTACCATTTTTCCTAGATTTCTCATACAAATTGTTTGTATAGACTATATCAATGTTATTAGAAATTTCTGTACCAAAGTTTGTTTTGCTGCCATACTTTATTGTGGTTAAGCATGATCTGATCAGTGTAAAAACTGGAAATTTAACCTCTTGTTTTATTGTCTGGTAAGACCAGCTAGTGCACTGTTACCTTGTGTAGGGACGTGGATCGGAATTTCTTTTTTTGCATGTGATGAATATAGATTCATACTGGTTACACATTTCAAAGGAATTTTTGATGTGGATAATGTACGGGATTATGTGGATCTAATCTTAAGATTTGTATACATTAAATATGTTGTCATATGTTGCTGAAAGTTCAGTTTAGTGCACTAAATTCCCAGATTTTTCCTGTTATGAATGCTTCGGATATGTGCACCTTAGAATTGGAATTCACCTTGAATAACTATGTGTGATCAAATTTCAAATGTAATGTTACACATCTTGTGGGCATGTGCAAATCTTGAATTTTATTGCTATGCTTATGTGTATTGGCATAAGTACTCGTATGTCTTAATTGGAACAAGTCATGAATGAACTCTTGTATTTGACATGAGTATGTGCATGACATGAAAACATGCATTTAATGTGGGGGTGTGAATCTATGCTTATGCTTATGGAATTATTGATTCATGCACAACTTGCATACATGAAATGCGCATTGGAAAGCATGTGAAAAGAATGCATAGTGGCATGTGATTGAGGATTTTTGTGTATGAATACGGTGATGATCAAATTGGATCGTCAGGGGCTGGGTGAGCCCCGAGAACTAGTTGTTCTCCGTGTTAATTATTTTGATGCATTGCAACAAATCAAATGTGAGATTTGTTGGTTTACCGCACTGTTCTATGTTGTCACGGGCTGTGGTCCCGTGAAAAGCTTAGCATGCTGATGTGCAAGCTTATGTTATTAATTTTGCATGTAAATTTGCAAATGTAAAAGAAATGAATTAATAACCAGATAAAAGAAAGTAAAGAACAGTGTAATTCACCTTCTCCTTGATGTCCCTGCTTTAGCGTGGGAATCCTGGATATTGCGGTTTAGGGGAAACCGTGAGGATACAAAAACTCCGTGTGCGTTTTGTTGCCCCTGAACCCGATATTGAGGTTCTTCTCCTGGCCACGGTTTTAGGGAGAATCCGCCACTTTACCCGGGAGTGGTGTGTTAGTCACAGCTGTGAGTTTGTTTTGGTATACCAAGAAAGTGGCGCCAGTGGATGCTGTTTTCCCTGGTGTCCCCGACTTTGGATGCTGTTTTCCAAGGTTCCGATGGATGGTGCTGTTTCCTGATATCGGTCGTGGGCTAAGTTTGGAACCCGGTAACAAAATACAAATTGTGTGTGAAGCTACCCCGGGAACCCTACTTAACCTCGAGGATTGTACCCGTTTGGTGTATCCGCGGGCCACTGTAATTAAAAAGAGGAACTTAAGGATATGTGCATTTAATAGGACATGTATATGGAAAGAGGAAAACTTAAATGGAAGATAATAAATGGTTCATGCATTGCACACAAATCATGCATATTCCTGCTATGCATTAGTTCATGCATATTTACCTGTTCACTTAGTTGTTTATGTTGATCATTGTATGATGTTGATCATTGTATGATGTTGATCTATTTTACATTTAATTGCCTTATTGATTAAGTTATGATCAATGTTGCATATTTCGTGTTCCCTCCTGTTAACTGTTTAATTATGCATGAATGGTTAATTGACTTAAGAATTGAGTATAATTGTATTTCCTCAAAATATTACATGGATCTTATTTATGCTCTTTTTCTTATTTGATTCATTAGGGAAACTTGTACGCAGAATTCTTCGGATTTCTGACCCTCTTATTTTATTGGTTTTTCCCAGGCACAGGTGATCAGTGAAGTCGACTAGCTTCTGAGAGATACGAGGGTCACATTTGTTTCAGACGACTTCACTTACGGACAGAGTGGCTCTACTGTTATTTTCTTTTAGTTCTTCTGATTTCCTGTAGTTTGATATTTCATTTTTGACATGGAACATATTACTCTTATTGATTCATTAATAAACGAATTCAGTGGATTGGTTATGATTGATAAATGTAAGTTGTTTTGTGGTGTGTGGTTATCCAACTGAAATTGGAACTGTAGGGACCCCAGGTCTCTGGGAAGTTTTCCGCGACTCTTTTTAAAAAAAAAAAAAAAAATATTCCGCATTTTTTAAAGGTAGGAGTTGGGGTCGTTACATCTTGACTATGGCCATTGATGCAAATCGTCAATTTAGGGTTTAATCACCTTTTATTAGAATGGCGCACGTGTCATTCATGTTCTCATTCGTGAATTTTTGGAAAAAAAGAAAATTGATATGAAAACAAGCAATTTCTAAGATATAGGCATGCTCATACATACTAATCTAATGCTTGAAATGTAAAATTCTCATTATAGCCTAGCTATTATATTATTGAATTGAATTGATATTACAATTTCCAAACTAAGAAAAGAAATAACATTTTCCATACACTTCCTACAAAATCCAAGTTAACTCAAGATGAAAGATATGTACATAAAGAGATATCATGTTGTATGCCCATGATAGAATGAATATCCAACGTGTCTATATAATATGCTGTGCAAATGTGAAAGCAAAAATTCAAAGTGCATATGAGATGTATTGAATTCATGGGAAAAATGTACGTTATGAGATCTATATTAGGTGAAAAATATTGTATTTAGACTAAGCAGGGTGATACACCAGGTATACATATCTAAGATGTCAATGGTAGATGGCAAGGAGAGAAAGTGGTGCTTGGTTATGAATCTGGGGTAAAGAAAACTACAACAACCTTAGGGCTGCTATACTTTTTGAAGCACAAAGGGGTACCAGCAATGTTGCAGAGACGTATTGGGAATGTAGCAAACGAGTGCTAACTGATGCAAATGTGAATGATAATGAAGGCAAAAGTATGAGGGGATAAGTGGATTGTGGGATTACATCCAGGGGTGCAACAAAATGATGCTGCAGTGCACAAGAAGTGGAGCTAATGAGAGTTGTAAAGGTGTTTTACAGAGGGTATGGGGATGGTGAATGGTGTTGTGGAGGAACAAGGTATACTCAGTTTGCTGCAAACAGCACTGTAGCAGCAAAATGGTAAGTGGCTTTGGGGTGATACATGGATAAAAGAGATGATAGTGGGTGTCAAATAAATGGGAGGGGGGGGGGTATGAGATGAAAAGGGGCGTGCATATGGCTGTGGCGGTAAATGGTGACAGTGGATAAGGTGACATATGCTACCCAATAGGTGATACCAAGGTGAAAGAATATGAATGTGAGGTGGGGATGAGGTGGATTTATGCATGGACTATATGATAATTGGATTGCTGTGAAGTGTCTAGGTGATATGTAATAGTGATTGATGTAAGGTGGAATGTAGTGGTAGTGAGATGCTGTAAGAGATGGTGAAAAGTGGAGTGCTGAGCATATATGAATGGAAAGGGGCTGGCTGCTAGAAGCCACAAAAGTATATCCCTAATAGCAATAGAAGAACCTTAAATCAGGCTGCAGGGAATCTGGTAACTTGAACCCAAGAACACCAAATTCCATGGTATTCCTCTTACTAAGAGAACATAGTCATCGTTTAAGCTTTGTCTTTTGGCCAATACTCTCATTTCCAGCGTAAAGCAGCCTTCTCTCTTCAACTGAAGCCTTAAGGATTTTTCCACGCAACTTTTTGCTTCTTTAATAGCGTCAACAACATGAGATGAAACCTCAGCATGAGTGACCAAGACTTTGGATGAGTCTTCAGGATATTGACCAGTAGATGCAGGTATGACATCAAGATACTTCAAGTGAAGTTGGTCTATCATAATCATTTGTGAAGAATCCAAAAGACCTATCTGCACTTTCCATCATATTATATTTAAGTAGCACAAATATAATTACAGTTAGGACATAGAGAGACCACTACCTTCTCCCCTTTTTTTTTTTTTTGAAAACCAGTAAATCAGAGAATGGACTATTCTATTCAAATGAGAGAAGTTCATCAATACCTTGGAACAGATCATATTTACCAAAATGAAACGCTTCTTCAGGTTTTAATGTCCCGAATTCTATATGAATATGTGCAAGAGACCTTCTGATCAAGAGGCTGCAGGCTAGAACTAAAATCAATTCTGTGCCACAACTGTGCATAATAACCAACCTTGGAGTGTCAGAAATATGGGAAGAATCATGACTCATGCCATTTAGGGAATAAGAAAATGATATTCAGTAGGCACCACACGCTAGCCAAAGAAGCTTCTCTCCAACGCATTCCACAGTCTGATGCATTTTCACTGATGACCACCATAATCATAGAGGGAGGGCATCATATGGTGAGCAAGACATTGTAAATTTCATTTTGAATTCTCCATGATCTGGAAAGTCGTTCCTTCAGCACTGAATTTCCTAAACCATTCCCCTCCCCTACAATGGTAGGTGAAAGATGATGGGGAAAGCACACACAGGTAGATGGACGATTCATAGGTGAGGTACAATGACTACTGTATGTTGAGTATCGAACTGGATGCCTAGCAGAAGCCAAACCACCACCTGATGGTTAAAACCTACTCTATCATAACCCCCTCCGGGAACGTGAATCATTGTGGGTAACTCAAAACAGGATACCAAGGTGAAAGAAAGACCTTGAGATGAAGATGAAAACTCAGCAACACAATAGGTTAAACATAATGAGATTCAACATAATTAGAATAAACAAAATACAACAAAAAGTGAACATAATGCGATCTAATGCTATTAAAATGAGAAATCGAATGTAACAAATGGTCAAAAGGAAAAACAAGAACTCGCGGCAATCAAAAGTAAATTAAAAATAAATAAATAAATAAAAATTAAAAAATAAAAATAAAATAAAAAGAATAAAACAGGGAATCAAAGCTTTATGAATGGTGGTGATACACAAACACTGTGTATGATGTGGTAGATTATCAAAACAGGAAATCCAAATCGGTGGATGATCAAAAGCAAACATGACACTCGAAAATCAATAGAGGATAAAAAAATGGACTATGATAAGCAAAAATGCGACATATAAGGAAGTTTAAACCTGATTAAAATGGATCAAATATTAAAAAGTGAAATAAACATAATTGGGCATTATTAAGGCCAAAACGAACAGATATAAAATAGATAATCATATTAAAATCGGGAAAATACAGAAACAAGAGATCATGTCGGAATGATTCATTCCTTTACTGTAACACAGGGATGGATTGGTATTACACCGGTAACCCAATGTCATCCAAGGTGCATTAATGGGAGCCGAAACAAGAAAAGAAAGATCTCAACGGAAAACTCAGAGAAAACCAAAGAGGATAGGTACTTACCGAAGCGATTTGCAGAAGTCCTAAAAGAGGGAGCTGATGCTCCTTCGGTGAAACCAAAGAGAAAGCTCGTTGGTTCCTCTTGTTTGCAGGGAATTCAGAACTTGAAGAGGGAGAGGGAGAGGGAGAGGGAGATCGAGAATGGGGAGGCACCAGGGAAATGTACAAAATGAAAGAGGAAGAAGAAGAAGAATGCTTTAGAGAAGAAGAAGGAGAAGCGTGATCGGGAGTCGTGGTGGGGTGAAGAGGCGATTTCTCAGAGAGAAGAGTCGAGAAGGGAAGGGAGAAAATAGATGCGAATGAAGGAGCCTCAACTTTTTTTTTATAACGAGAAACCGTTATGGCTTTTATAATAGGGGTCCCCTATATTTTTTAGAAATTTCAAAAGAAGATTTTCAGAAAAAGAGTTTTTCAAAAGGGGTTTTTGGTTAAAAAAAGGGAACAAGCTATTTTTTTTTCAAAATTTGAAAGAAAAACCCGAAAGCGTAAGGGAAATATGAGGACTTTTAACAAGCGGGGCCCAAATAGGGTTTTAAAAGGTTTTTGTAAAATTATTATTTTGAAATATTCAAGATTTTCTAATATGAGGTTTTTGAAAAAAGTAAGGTTTATTTTGGAAATGGGTTTCAAAAATGGGTCGGAATCCGAGATTTTGAGAAAATATGGAGTTAGGATCTTAGATTGAGATTGAATCCAGATAAAACCTCTGAGAAGATACAAAGAATTGATTTTTTTTTATTTTTTGAAGAATAAAAGATTCAAGATCAAAATTGGATCTGGATATCCGATTTGGGTCCAAAATTGGGTCAGATATGACAATTGAGTCTGGATTCCAGCAAATCCGAGAAATGAATAGAAATTTGATCAGAAATTGACCCAGTTTATTCAGAGAACGGGCCAGAGGAAAAAGGGGATTTTTTGGAAAATTTGGGGTGTTCATAGAGTCAGCTCAATCTGAACTGTATTGAGCTCAAATGAGCTAAAAATGAGCTTGAATGAGCTAAAATGAAGGCCCGAGTGTGAAAAAAGTGATTTTGAACTGAAACTGAGCTACTCGAACTCTTGGTAAACTTAGATCAAACTTACAGGAATGAGATCTACTGGATTTGACTGACTCAGAGACAATTTGGTTAAGATCTGAGCTAAAGTGAGCTTATTTGGCTTGAAATGAGCTAAATTAGCTAAAATGGTCAGAAATGGTCAAGATTCGCTCATCGTGAGCTCAAAGGAGTTAGAAATGATAGTCATTCTAACTTTTCTGAACTTGAGATGAGTTTGGTTAAACCTAACTAATGAGAAGGAGCATACTTCATTTTCTGATCTTCTTTGTTATTTGAATTTCCTGCGCCGTAGCAGTAATCTTTCTTCTGCCCTTTGTAATGATTTCGGCTATTGTTGTTGTTGTTGGCAGAGTAGGTGAAGTGAATTCTCTTCTTCGGTTCACCTTGAGGGTTATTCTTGGGAAATGTGAAGCCTTCGTAGACTCCATTCTCCACACTCAGCTCGAGCCATTCGGCTTGTTCAGTCAGCTCAATGAAAGTACGAGATGGTGCGGTGAAGATTAATCCTCTCAGAGGTAACGAAACGTTGTTGAGGATCAACGATAAAGCATGCCTTTCTGATATAGGAGTGCTCATTTTGTTCATGGATTCCTCCCCAGAATGGGGAAACCATGATGGGACATTTCTGAAAAATACCTCGTAAGATGAGGCTTAGGTATAATCCTTACCTGAATGAATATAAAAAATATGGATTCCTCGTCAAAATAAAGAAACCATGATGGGACTTCCAGATTTCGCACAAAGAATCTGGAAGGGGTTGCAAAAGGTAGGAAAAATGGGGGTCCCTAAAGCTTTGAAAAAGGGATGCAGAATGTGACATCTCATGATTGAGACTAAAATGAGCTTTTGAAATGACCTTTTGCGAAACCATGCTCAAACTTGAACTTGAAAAATAATTGTCTATGGTGGGACAATGGGGAAAATAGGGAAATATGCCGATCTGAGAGCCCGAGCGCTCAGACTAAACAAAAGGGAAGGACCTTGAAAACTCCTGTTATCAAGTCCTAAAGAGGGATGAAATGGGATTGCCGGGATGTATAAAAAGAAAATCAAGTCCTTATTTCATGTCAAGATAACTAGGATTTTTTGCCAACAAGATAAAACTGTAGCTAATTAAAATGTTTGAAATTGTGCACATATGTGCAAAAAATATTCTCTCTTTTTACCTAGAGTATTTCCTCCAACGAGGTTAACTCTATTGAATCAAGAATCAAAATTCGAATTTGTTGCCGTTGGGCTCCTTCAAGGAAGTTATCCATTTCCTTGATACGAAAAAGAGAGAAATTATTCGCAGTTTCATAAAAGCAAAAGATGAAAAGATATTGATGAAAGAATTTCGCATAAGGAAGGATAATTTTTGGCAACTTCGACAGTTTGTTATCTGGGGTTTTCCCATGATGATCTTTTTGCCTTCTTTTTGAGACATAGAAATTGAGCTTTCTTGGGGTTTGGCGAGAAGTTCATCACATCATCCTTCATCTCGAAGATCTTTTGATTTTCTCTGGAAGGGTACGTCGCACGCTTTTTCAACTCAGAGGTGATCCGAGTCTTTTTTGTCCCCGTGAATTAGATTGATGACATTGTCTCTTTGATTGAAAATCTTTTGACAATAACATAAATCAAATATCTTTTAGGGTTTGTTGGGAGGTTCGTCACATCAACCTTTAACTTGGCTATGATCGAAACTTTTCCTGAAAAGACTCATCACATGCTCCTTCAACTTGGAGATGATTCGAGCTTTCTTTGTCCCCAAGGATCTAACTCGTCTACCGATCTTCAACTTGATGATAGTAGAGAGATCCATTTTGCAGATAATCAATTACATTTGCATTATTGAGAAAATTGAGTGGATTCTTTATTGCTCAGGATATTTTCACTGCCTTATTGCTAGAAGAATCATCTTTGAAAATGCGTCATATCTATGATCAATATCAATTCATTTTTGGCTTTTCAAAATCATTGAATATTCCTTTGCGGTCATATCAAGGATTTTTCCTTCATCCTTTTGGTTGACCAACAGGAAAAAAATTTGAATTTTGCTCTTTTTCACAAAGAGTTTCACCTTTTTGAAAGGGATATTAGAGGTAATTTTGAGGTGATTCTTTTGTGCAATAAGAATTTTGAAATCAATAGATAGTTTTAGTAACAAATTGGAAAAATGTCTTAGAATCCTTAGTAAAAGAATTGCCTGATGTCAAATTGCTAAATCCAAAGCTGGAAATTACTTCTCTTTTCCCCAAGAGAAGTTCAGGTTTAACCCTTAACCTGAATGAGGCGGCAAAAAATACTCCTCTTTTCCCTAAAGAGGAGGTGTTTGCAAAACAGAACTTTCGAAGAGAAATTAAGTTTTCGTCAAAACTTCCTAATCTTAGGCTTCTCTTATGGAAAGGCGGCCATAAATGAGTTGGAAAATATATCATAGAGGAGCAAGTCCATCACACTCTTCCTGAAAAAGAATCTTTTATGACGGGGAGGCCAAAATGAAAAAAAAATTGGGGGCCACAAAAGAAAATGGGCTTCCGTCGGAGTTCTCCCTGTAAGAAAGGGTTTCTTTGTGTAAAGCAAGAAATTGTTGTTTTGCAAACAGTTCGCAAAGAAATGAGTCCCTTCAAACTCTCCCTGGAGAACAGGGTTCTTGCGAACGAAAGAAAGAAATGGGTTGCTTGAGAGGAACGCGCTCCCTCGAACTCTCCCAGTCAAAAAGGGTCCTCTGCAAGAGAAATCAATTGATTGAGATATTTGGCCAATTTGAAGATGGGTTCAACTCGAAAGTTGAATGACCATCATTGGCAGAATCGCAACCCGAAGGTTGGAAGAAAATGATTGAAATTTAGAATTTGCAACATGAAGGTTGAGAAAATGATATAATTTGAGAAATTGCAACCCGAATGTTAGAAAATGATAGAATTTGAGAAATTGCAACCCGAAGGTTAGAAAATGATAGAATTAAGAAATTGCAACCCAAAGGTTAGGAAATAATAAAATTGAGAAATTGCAACCCGAAGGTTGTAAAATAATTGGATTGATATAATTGATGTCCCGAAGGTCTAATTGTGAAGCACAAAATTGAATTTGGGAGTTTGACCTGCTTGAGAGTTGGATTTTGAAGAAAGTTTAACTTGGAAGTTTTTGGATTTTTGAAAAGAAAGTCCAAGTCAGAACTTGTTTTTGAAACAATCGTCCAGGTAGAAACTCATTTTTGAAACAATCGTTCGAGTCAGAACTCATTTTTCTGAAACAATCGTCTAAGTTGGAACTCATTTTTTGAAACAATCATTCAAGTCAGAACTCATTTTTGAAACAATCGTCTGAGTCGAAACTCATTTTGAAACAATCGTCTGAGTCAAAACTCATTTTTTTAAAACAATCCGAGTTGGAATTCATTTTTGAAACAATCATTTAAGTCAGAACTCATTTTTGAAACAATCATCCGAGTCAGAACTCATTTTTTAAACAATCGTCCGAGTCGAAACTCATTTTTGAAACAATTGTCTGAGTCAGAACTCATTTTTGAAATAATCGTCTGAGTCAGAACTCATTTTTGAAAGAATCATCCGAGTCAAAACTCATTTTTAAAATAATCGTCTGAGTCAAAATTTATTTTTGAAACAATCGTCTAAGTCAGAACTCATTTTTGAAATAATCGTCCAAGTCAGAACTCATTTTTGAAACAATCGTCCTAGTCAGAACTCATTTTTGAAACAATCGTCCGAGTCAGAACTCATTTTTTTAAGTCGTAACTCATTTTTAAAATAATTGTCTGAGTCAAAACTCATTTTTGAAACAATCGCCTGAGTCAGAACTCATTTTTAAAACAATCGTTGGAGTCAGAACTCATTTTTGAAATAATCATCCGAGTTAGAACTCATTTTTGAAACAATCGTTTGAGTCAAAACTCATTTTTGAAACAGTCGCCTGAGTCAGAACTCATTTTTAAAACAATCGTTGGAGTCATAAGTCATTTTTGAAATAATCATCCGAGTTGGAACTCATTTTTGAAACAATCGTTTGAGTCAAAACTCATTTTTGAAACAATCATCTGAGTCAGAACTTGTTTTTGAAACAATCGTTCTTGTCAGAACTCATTTTTGAAACAATCATCCGTGCGAGGATTGGATATTTAGAGGAAGAATTCGATTTAAGATTGAAGATTTTGAGAATGACCAGTGTTGGGCCTGGTTTTAGAAAATGAGTTGATCCATGATAATTTTTTTTGAAAATGACCAATTCGAGGACTGGCTTTTGACTTGTAAGCTGAATTTGGGAAAATATTGGTGCTTTGAGGATTGTGATGATAACTTTGTGAAAAGTCTGGGCTCAGGAAGATTCACAATTTGAATGAACCATTATAGAGAACTGCGTTACTTCTATGAATGGTCTCAGGATTATCCCATATCCTGAATGAGAAGAAAGAAGATTGATGAGAATTATTGGAAATTGATAAAGAATTGTTGACAAAAAGATTTTGCTTGATCCTGCCTGCACATGAAAATTTTGAAGTAAGATGTTTAGAAAACTAGTAAAAATTCATTATTGGAAGAAGATCAACCCAAAAGTAGATTTTGAAAGAGACCGGTAAAATATAATTCTTTTGGACGAAAGGATCAACCCAGGGGCTGATTTTGAGAGGATGATCAACACAAGAGTTGTTTTGAAAATGATCAACACGTGGGTTGATTTTAAAAAATGATCAACATAAAGATCGATTTTAAAGAATGATCAACACGAGGATTGATTTTGAAAAATGATCAACACGAGGGTTGACTTTAAAGAATGATCAACACGGGGGTTGATTTTGAAGAATGATCAACACAAGGGTTGATTTTGGAAAATGATCAACATGTGGGTTGACTTTGAAGAATGATCAACATGAGGGTTGATTTTAAAAAATGATCAACACGAAGGTTGATTTTAAAAAATGATCATTTCGAAACTAGTTTTTGGAGAAAGAAGATCAACACGAGGGTTGATTTGAAAATGACTAGTTTGAAACCAGTTTTGAAGAAAGAAGATCAACATGAGGGTTGAATTAAAAATGACCGATTTGAAACCAGTTTTGAAGAAAGAAGATCAACACGAGGGTTGATTTGAAAATGACTAGTTCAAAACCAGTTTTGAAGAAATAAGATCGACATGAGGGTTGATTTTGAAAATGACTAGTTCGAAACTAGTTTTGAAGAAAGAAGATCAACACGAGGGTTGAATTGAAAATGACCAGTTCAAAAACAGTTTTAAAGAAAGAAGATCAACATGAGGGTTGATTTGAAAATGACTACTTCAAAATCAGTTTTGAAGAAAGAAGATCAACACGAGGGTTGATTTGAAAATGACTAGTTTGAAACCGGTTTTGAAGAAAGAAGATCAACACGAGGGTTGAATTGAAAATGACTAGTTCGAAACCAGTTTTGAAGAAAGAAGATCAACACGAGGGTGGATTTGAAAATGACTAGTTTGAAACCAGTTTTGAAGAAAGAAGATCAACACGAGGGTTGATTTGAAATGATCAATTCAAAATTGGTTTTGGAAAAAGAAGATCAATGCAAGTGTTGATTCAAAATGATTGGTTCAAAACCAGATTTAAAAAAAAAGATCAACAAGAGGGTTGATTTGAAATGATCGGTTCAAAACCAGTTTTGGAAAAAGAAGATCAACATGAGGGTTGATTCTAAATGACTGGTTCAAAACCAGTTTTGGAAAAAGACTCAACCTGGGGATTGATCTTGAAAAGATTGGTAAAAATTATTTTTGACAAAAATACTAAACTCATGATTTTGAAAATGACCATTGCTTTGGGAAGCTCTCGGTGATCATGATGGAGATTTTGCAAAATTTTTCAAAAATTCACGATTTTGAACAAACCCTTGTAGGTAATCCTATCGCTCTCATGAATGATGTCAGGATTGTCCCTTATCCTGAAGAGGAAAATAATAGGTAATTGATGAAAATTATTAAAAATAGATGATGAAAAGATTTTGCCCGATCCTGTCTGTATACAAGAAGTTGGAAGTGAAAATAAAATTTCAAAATAAAAGATGCCCCAGTATAACAAAGGAAAGAAATATTCGATAGAGATGCAAATAAACTTAATGCTTCATTACTGAAATCTTAAAAAGTAACTGGGGACTGACATGACATCATAAGGAGGGAAATGAACTGGGACTACACTGTCCCTTTAAAAATGGCAAAAGCAAAACGAAAGGAACGAGAGAGCATTGGCATCATCATCCTCTTGAGTGGCCGGAGAAGGTGTCAGCGAGAGAGCTGGTTGACTCTCCTCCTCGTCTTTCATGAGTAGCTCTCTGTCAATGCAATATTGCACAACATTTTTAAAGACGAAGCAATGTTCAATATTGTGCCCTATTGCTCGATGGAATTTGCAAAATCGATTCTTCCACTTGCCTTTGGCGACAGAAGGATCAACAACCTTTAGGAGTTTAACCATTCCCTTGACCAGCATATATTCAAGAACCTTCTCGAGGGGCTGATCTAGAGAGGTGAATTTGTGATCGTAACCCCAACCATCGTGCTTTGGTTTCTGCCGAGTGCTTGCTTTCTGCTGAGAGCTGGATCAAATAGGCTTTGTCAGGACGACCGACTGGTCCTCTTCTTTGTCTTTGACAAGGAAGCTCTTGTCGATGCAGTCTTAAACAATATTTTTGAAGACAAAGTAGTGGTTGGTGTCATGTCCTACTGCCTGATGGAATTTGCAGAACTGATTCAGAAATCTTCCCATGATTGTAGGAGGGTCCGTGGCTTTTGAGAGCTTTACTAGTCCTTTGGTCAGCATGCACTCGAGGACTTCTTCGCGCAGTTGCTCTAGAGGAGTAAACTAGCGGTCGTCATCCCAACCATCATACTTTATCTTTTCTTTCTGTAGGGATTTTTGGTAAGAGCTTGACTGAAATGACCTGCAATTCTGCTTGGAAGTGTCTCCCTTTTTGCCTTTATTGCTGCTTCTGCCTCCCACGTTGTTGCTGTTGCTAGTGATGTTCTTGGATGAGGCGACAAGTGTCTTTTCCGTTGCATGCGCCTTGAATTTTGTGCATTCTGCAAAAACATCATAGAAATCCTTGCTTGTGTGCACCTTCTTTCCTTTATCTCGGACTTGCAGGTCTTTGACTAAGCGACTTATCTCCCTCAACTGGAGTGGTATATGATTGACATCTAGCTGATCCTTGGGTTTATTGACAGATTCAGGCTCTAGGATCTGCTACTTGAATACTTGGCGAGCTGGCAGGAATGTTTCTTGTTCTTCATCAAAGATTTCATCTGTATAATCTGTCTCTTCCGAAGTATCTTCATACTGAGCCTTTTCCTTGGTTTTTATGACGTGCTTCCTCACAGACTTGCTCTTGGATTTCTCCTTAAAAGGCCTCTTTCCTGAACCTGTCATCGCTTGCTCTGATTGTATCTTGACCATCATTCTTTTGAACAAGTGATATATGGAGGGATCGATGTCATCCATGCTTGTTAGACCCTGTCTTCTTGGAGAATCCATCTTTTGCTTGCTACTGTTGCTCTAACTGACATGCTGAGACGATGCAATTTTCTAGTCAGATCTTGTCTGAATTACGTGACAATACCAACACTCTCTC
This sequence comes from Nuphar pumila, assembly GCF_984573655.1. Taxonomy (NCBI): domain Eukaryota; kingdom Viridiplantae; phylum Streptophyta; class Magnoliopsida; order Nymphaeales; family Nymphaeaceae; genus Nuphar; species Nuphar pumila. The sequence goes on from NC_143257.1 coordinate 15,005,521, forward strand.
TGTAGAATAGAGGAATGGTTTAGATTGAATGGAGATTTTGAAAAAGTAAGTTTGGTAAGGAAAATGCCAAAGAAGCAAGATTTGGGATCAGGTTGACAATTAGAGAGAATATCCCATTACTAGGGATTGGGTCATCACAGAAGTTGTGACAATTGCATCATCACTCCATGAAGAAAGTAAATGACTAAAAATATGCCTTGTTACCCAGGCGGGGTCATCAACCATGATGAAAGAATGGGAAGATTTAGGCTGACAATCTTCCACTACAATGATTAGGGGAATTTATTGAGAAAAGTAGGGTGAAGAGTTTTGAAAACATGATCAAAATATAGGGATTAAAATTCAAGAGAAAAGGAAAAAGAGAAAAAGATACACAATTTTGAGAAAAAAAAATAGCAGGCAGAATCAAAATAAGGTTGGAAATTAGATATCCAGAAGAAAGGAAGAAAAGAAAGAAAATCACTTGGAGTTTTGGAAAATAGAGGAGAATTTAGAAAAGGGTTTTCAGGGTTTTTAAGAAAATTTAATCTAAGGAAAGGAAGAAAGAGGAAAATATGCACCTGGATTTTGAAAATAGAAGTAAAATTTTGAAAGGAATATCCAGGGTTTGAGAAAAGTTATTCAGAAAGAGGTAAGAAAATATAAGAAAATACACAAGTATTATAGAATCAAAGTTGTACAAATGACGATGCGCAGACAACTCCCTAAAAGCTGATTCTAATATCCAATATTTGAAAGAGCTTGTAGGACCTTAATCCTAACTCTAAGGTTTAGATCATCTGAATCCAATCAAGATATGCCGATATACCCAAGCCAAAGCTCAAAGTACGTGGCATAGAAATATCTCCGGTTCTAAGGTAATGGTTTTTCAACATCCTTGAGCGTCTGCCAATATACTTTGGACTATGGCCCTTAGTACGTGGCAGGGGGGTATTAGCCAAAATAAGTGGCCCAGTTGTGAGGCTTTTTCCTGAACAATGGTTCAGTGAGAAAGCCCAGTAACGTGAAGACTAGAACAATATAAGTGATGGATGTTTTAAAAACATGATCAACATGCAGGAAATTAGATGTCTCTAATGCAAAGTCCTAAAGAGATAGAATTTTGAAAATCATAAAGAAGCACAGACTTGCATATATTGTTTGCATTAAATCCCTAGATCGAGGAGGATTGTATTAGACCTAAGTCTAAGTGAGAATAAATAAATCTCCTCAATTTGGTCCTACTAAACCATACTTAAACCTATATGCATCATGTCAGCTGGGTCAAAGTCTAGACACCTAAGTTTTGCATGAAAATGAAGTTGACATTTTATGGAATAATGACTTAGACAAAATTTAAAAAACGCAAAGACATAAATTCGACTGGACGAAGACAAGTCCCATCTCGGTCGCCAAACCTGTGATCATTGCAAAATTTTTTCCTTTTAGGGGAAGAAAGAGAAAAACTCTCGCAAGGTCTCACTTGACCTTTTGTAAAGATATTTTAAAATTACTCGCCTCCATTTTGAAATTTGCGGAAAAATGGGGAGACGAGATTTGATCATCGGTACGAGGTTCAACTGTTCCTGACACCTTTACTAGGAGTAATCGAACCAAGGATTGAATTTATGCTTTTGACTTGCCTAAATTTGTCTAAAAAATTATTCTAAGTCCTAGATGCACATAGAATCTTGTGCTATGATTTTGAACTTAAAAATATGTATGCTTTTGGAAATACTTTGAAGATTTGGATTTTTCCAAGTGATTTTGAAATGGATTTGAAAATATCCTTTTAGAAATGACTTTGAAGTTCAAAAATCGATTTTTCCTTGAGAAATTGAAATTTGAAATTTGAAATTGATTTTAAAGTTAAGAAATTTAAAATCCGAATTGATGGAAAAATTGAATTTGGAGTTGATTTTTGAATTTAGAATTGAATTCAGAATCAAACTTGGAATTTTGAAATTGCTTTTAGAATTGAAGTTGAAAATCAGAATTAGATTTGAAGTTGAAAATTAGAATTGAATTTTGAATTTAAAATTAAAGAATTGAAATCAGAAGTTCAAAATATAGTTGAATTTGAAATCTAAACTAAAGAAATTGAAATTAGAAGTTTTGGAAATGAAATTGGAATTTAGAATTAGAAATTCAAAATGAATTTTGAATTTTGATTTGAAATAAAAATCAAGAATTGAAATGAAATAAAGAATTGAAATTTGAAAAATAGAAAATTTGAAATTAACATTTGAATTTGAAAATGGAATTCGAGTTTTAAAATTTGAAATTTAAATGAAATAGAAAATTTAAATTAAATTTTGGAAGGAAATAAAAAATTGAAATGAAATTCAAAATTTATAATTTAAAATTCAAAAATGGAGAATTGAAATTGATTTTAAAATTGAAATAAAATCAATATTTGAAATTTGAATAGGAATTTGAAGTTAATATTTGAAATGAAAATGAAGTTGAAATTAGAATTTCAAAAATGGGAAAGGAAAATAAAATTGAAATGTGAAAAGAAAAAATTGAAATAGAATTTAAAATTGAATGAAATTGGAAATTGAAGTCAAAATTGAAATTATTTTAGATTTTGAAAATGATTTTGAAAATACTTTGAATTTGCAAATGATTTTAAATTTTAAATTGAAATTCAATTGCGGAAGAATTTTGAACTTTACTTTTGAAAACAAAATGAAAAATAAATTTCGAAAATCACTTGGAAAATACCTTAAAATTAAAAATGTTTTGAATAATTTTAAAAAAGGAAAAATAATAATGTAATTCTATCTTAAATGATGAATGTATTTAAAAAGAATTTATTTAAAATTAAAATTAAAATTAAAATCAAATTTTATTCTTTAATAGAATTAAAACAAGATTAAAACTTTAATATATTCATGACTATTGTCACAAAAATATTTTAATTTTAATCTTTATCTAAATTCCAATAAAGAATGAAATAAATTTTTGTGCCTTTATAGAATTAAAACAAGATTAACATTTCGTATATTTATGACTATGGCCACGAATATACTTTGATTTAATATTTATTTTAGATTCTAATAAAGGAAAAATGTATTTGAAATATGATAATCTTTTAAAATGAATTCTATTTTAACAAAGAATAACAATTTTAAGTATTATTCATACGAACTTTACTTAACAATATTTATCCTTTATTAAATGGTGCATGTGTCATTCATGTTTCCATAGTGTTTTATGAAATAAAAAAAACATGCAACAAATTAAAAATAAAGAAAATTAAACTAAGATGCTCATTCATTCTAAACTAAGCATAAAGTAAAATTTTTGATTAATGTATTATTATAACACTTCAATAAATTACATTAATTGAAAAGAAAAAAAAATCTTCAAAATGAACAAACATGTTAGAAATAAATGTAGGCATTTACGGATTTTCTTCAATTATTGAAAAATTATAGAAAAATCCAAGATTTGCTTATTTATGCCTCAAAAAATAAAGAAAAATTCGTAAACATGTCAAAAATATATGAAATTTTATGTGAATAAACTAAAACTAAAATGAAATAAAACCCTTTTTACAAATTTTGAAAATGAATTTTCATTAAAGAGGACACATCAAAACAAATTGAAATGAAGCTTGAGAAATGCTTAAAAGGGCAAAATGATAGTGTTCCGACTTTTGATTAAAATTGAATATGAAAACTTTTTATAAATTTCTTAAAATTTAGGAAGATAAACTAGACATGTAAAGTAAAAATCTCTAATTTACAGATCTAACAAACGATCTTCCATAAGAGAGATCTCATCTGATCAAGTTGATCAAAAATCTATGAAAGAAATTTCAATAGATTTCTGATTTTTTATCAAAATGATAAATAAAAACTTAATAGAAAATTATTAAAATTGACATGAATAAACTAGACATTATAAGGAGAAAACACTTTTTTACAGATCTTAAAAATGATCTCCCATAGAGAGATATGAATGCAACAAGTTGGTTTTAAGTCAAAATAATACCTATAATTGCAAATAGGCAAGGTTTTGAATTAAAATACAAAATAAATAAACATATTCTATATAAATAGATAAAAATTTACAGAAGAAAAACCATACATACATATAAAGAGGTTCTATTTTACAGATCTAAAAAATGATCTCTCATTAAGGAGATATCATTGAAACAAAATGGGCTAAAAATTATATTATAAAAGTGACATAGTGAAATATAGTTTTGGTTTTGGGCCAAAAAAAGATATCAAAATATCATAGAAATTGATGAAAATTTACATAAAGAAATTAAACTCAATGTTGAAGATTTCTCTTTTTACAAATTTGAAATATAATCTCTGGTTAGGGAGAAATCACTCATACAAGTTGGCCTAATTTTAGAGAAAATCCGAACTAGGCTAAACAGAAAGGTCAAAATCCCAATTTGTTTGAGAGATCAAAGCACATAAGAATGATTTTGATTTTTGGTGTGAATCCCGAAAACATATGTATGATGATGTGGTAAAAAAACCAGATCAAAACAAGACCTAATTATATGCAAAATGATGAAGGCAAAAACGGACCAAAATTAAAAATATCATCTCAACATCATTGAATGGAATAGAATCTCAAAATGGATTGATCCAATGATCAAAACGTGAGATCTATCATTCTAGATCATTGATGATAATAAATGATATAAAAATATAAAAATATAAAGAAAAGCATATAAAATAAAATTAAAATCATTGGAGCATAAATTTAAATTGATTTTGCCCATAGAATGTAGAATTTGATCTATTGAAGATCAAAATCCTAACTCTAAATGACTAAAATGAAAATGCATAAAGTAAATAGCAATTTGAATGGGTCAAAGAATAAAAAATGGAAATTTACATGAAATTAAACTAGATCTACATTGATATTACATGAAAATGAAAGAAAATGCAAGAAAGAAAGAAAAAAAAAGAGAGGCGAGGGGGGGGGGGGGCGATTTTGAGAAATTGGAAGAAATAGAAAGAAAAGAAAGAAAATCAAAAGAAAGGGAGAGATATGGTCTACCTTGGGCTTCTTCTTCCTTTCTACAACCACCACCTTCAAGCTTGAACCACCAAATGCCAAGGAGGAGAGTTTTCTTCTTTGTAAAACTCTTCACTCAAAGGGGGGAAAGAAAGAGGAGGAGGGAAGAGAAAGAAAAAACTTTTTTTTTGTTCTCTCAATTTCTCAAACTCCAACTTGATGATTTGAGAGACTCCCAAGGGGTCTATTTATAGTTAAGGAATTTGGTTGGCTTTTGCAAAACTTTAGATAAGAGATTAAAAATTCTCAAAAAGTAGAAGCCAAGCCCATTTGGGCATTTTTCTTTTTTGTAAAGGGGCATAAATGGCATTTTGGAAGAGCTTTTACACATGAGACCCTTGCTTGCACATGGGTGCCTATGTGGCAAGGAGGGGCTCACATGGGGTTGGCGCCAAACCCATGTGGGTCTTTTTCCATTTTGTAAATGGGCAAAAGTGACCTTTTGTCAAAAAAATGACACATGGCACCCTCTTGCAAGAGGGTGCACATGTGTGTCATTTTGAAAATTTCTAAATGGGCAAAAAGGGTTTTTTCTTAAAAATTTGACACATGGCATCACCTTGGGGGTGATGCTGATGTGGGTTTTTAAAAGTAAATGGGTTTTTAAAGGTTTGCTAAAAAACAATTTTTATTTTGGTTTTTTTTAAAATACCAAATGGTGCCCCTCTTTGAAAACAGCATTTTGTGATTTTTGGTTTGAAAATTTAGAAGAAGGGAGATAAAATATGAATAATGAAAAGAGGATTTTAGAAATAATTGGATTTCAAAAATCCGATTTTGATTTATGAAATCCAAATTGGGCAAAATCGGATCCAGATTGAAAATTTGAGATTTTTTGCAAAACATTGATTTTGGTTTCTGAAATTTCAAAGATTTATCTTAAAATTGGGGATAAAAATTGGATTTTGATTTTGAAATTGAAATCCTCAAATTGATTTTGAATAAAAATTGATTTTGAAAATGGAGCTGGATTCATTTTGATATTTCGCAATCCAAACTGAATTTTGAACTGGATCTAGGGTATTTTTCCAATAATTTTTACAAAATGGTGATTTTGAATTTGAAAATTCAAAGATTGATTGTGAAATTAGAATAAAAATTTGAGTTTTGAAAAGGATCTGAATCCAAAGTTTTGAAAAAGATTGGATCTGGATCTCGATCTGATGGAAATTTGGTTCAAAATGGGAATCAAACTCTAAATTATGGATTGCAAATGAAGAAAGCCTCAAATTCATAATAAAATTGGGATTTTGGATTTGGATCCAGTTCAAAGAATAAAGTTGTATCTAGATTTGAATCAAAATCTCAGAAGTGAAATTAAATCTCAGATGTTGGATTAATCTGAGTTCAAAATTTGATTGAACTGAACTTTTGAATGGATCAGAAGGTGGATCCAGACCGAACTGGATCCTGGATATCTGATGAGATAATCCAGGTTCAAATAATGAATTGGACTCTGGATATGGATTTCTGAATAAATCAGATGAAAAGTCCAGGCCCGAAAAGAAATTAGACACCAGATCCATTATTGGATCTAATACCCCAATTGAAATGGATCAGATCTCGGATATTGATGAAATATTAGGTGAAGGAATGGATCTGAGTCTTAATTTGGGGTTTGTCTCAGTTTAGAAATTGCTGGAAACAGTGTCCGTGATAATTTTATTTTTTTGGCAGTACTAAATTGGTTTGAACTAATTTGAGCTAGATTGGCTCTGAATGAACTGATTTAGAAGATATTTATACTCAGATGAACTAATTTTAGAGCTAAATCACTAGCTCAACCAGCTAGAGTCAACTCAATCTGGACTATATTGAGCTGAAATGAGCTAAAAATGAGCTCGAATGAGCTAAAACAAAGACCCGAGTGTGAAAAAGTGATTTTGAATTGAAACTGAGCTACTCGAACTCTTGGTAAACTTAGATCAGACTTACGAGGATGAGATCTACTCGATTTGACTGATTTAGGGACAATTTGGTTAAGATTTGAGCTAAAGTGAGCTTATTTGGCTTGAAATGAGCTAAATTAACTGAAATGGTCAAGATTCGCTCATCGTGAGCTCAGAGGAGTTAGAAATGACAATCATTCTAACTTTTTTGAACTCAAGATGAGTTTGGTTAAACCTAACTGACGAGAAGTCTAAGGGTGACCTAGGGGTAAAATGATAATTTTTTTGGCTGAAAGGGAGTAAAACTAACCTCTAGACTAAGGTAGACCTAAGGGTGAGACTCAATATCGCCCTACAAGGGAATGACATCTGTGAAATGAAGATATTTGGAATGGACTTAGAAAATTTGGGGTGTTAACAAATAGTTGAAGGTTCATGAGAGGAATTATCCAACTCATGACTTGGAGTTAGCAGCAGTAGTATTCGCCTTGAAGTCTTGGCAACATTATTTGGATGAAGATACATTCGAGGTCTTTTCCGACCGCAAGAGTCTCAAGTATTTATTTTTCTAAATAGAATTAAATATGAGACAATGTCGTTGGCTCGAGTTTATCAAGGAATACGAGTTCACGTTGTCATACCACCCTGGTAAGGCGAATATCATGGTAGATGCGCTTAGTCGCAAATCGAGCAGTATTCTGGCTAGCCTTGTATGGAGCTAGAAATTGATCGAGGATTTCATGGCTTGGAAGGTATTTTTGCTTTGAGGCTGAACAATCAGATTGTCTGGTTTAATCATTTGATCAGAGATTTTGCCTAGAATTGTCGAGGTACAGAAGCTTGATGCTCAGTACAGGAAGCTTTTAGCTCGAATGAAGTAGAAAGGTACATCTTTTTGAATTGCAGATGATGGTAGCATTCATATGAAGGATCAACTTTGGGTGCCAGATAACCCTGAGTTGAAGAAGGAGATTCTTGATGAAGCTCATATGTCGAAGTACATCGTTCATCCTGGTGGTACAAAGATATTCAATGATCTACAATAAAAGTATTGGTGAAATAGAATGAAGCAAGAAGTAGTAGCGTACATATCGAAGTGTTTGACTTGTCAGCAAATCAAGATTGAGCACCAACGTCCCAGAGGTTCCATATAGAGGATCAAGATTCCTTAATGGAAATGGGAAGATGTTACTATAGGTTTTGTGGTAGGTTTACCGCGAACCAGACAAAAGTATGATGCGATTTGGGTAATTGTGGACAAACTCACCAAGTCTACGCATTTCTTTCCTATCCAGATCAGTCAATCGCTTAAAAGCTTAGCCGATTTGTATATCCGAGATATCGTACAATTATATGGTGTGCCAATGTCCATTATTTCAGACCATGATCCCAGATTCACATTACGACTATGAGGACAGTTATAGTCAGCTTTGGGAACAAGGTTAAAGTTCAGTACAACCTTTCACCCTCAGACTGATGAATAGTCAGAAAAACTAATTCAGACGTTAGAAGATATGTGAAAGCTTGTATGCCCGATTGAAAATGTGAATGGGATATACACTTGTGTTTAGTCGAGTTTGCCTACAACAACAGTTATCACGTCAGTATCAGGATGGCTCTGTACGAAGCATTGTATGGGAGACCTTGCCGATCACTGTCATATTGAGATGATTTTAGTGATAGATCCAGTGAATCACCAATTATTCTTCAGCACTATACTCAGTAGGTGCAGAAGATTCGAGAGTGTTTGAAGGCAGCTCAAGATAGACATAAAAGTTACACTAATAAGAGTCAGTGAGAGCTTTATTTCAATGTTAATGATATGGTTTTTGTGAAAGTGTCACCAACAAAGAGTGTCTTTCGTTTTGGAAAGAAAAGAAAATTGAGTCCTAGTTACGTTGGACTGTTCAAGGTTCTCGAGAGAGTCAACTTATCGAGTTGAGCTACCTCAGTAGTATGCCCAAATTCATAATATTTTTCATATGTCGATGTTAAGGAAATACATTCCTAATCCATCACACATCATCCGATATGAAGACATAGAAGTACAAGAGGATTTAATGATAGCTGAGAAGCCTGTCGAGATTGTTAATCATCAAGATCAAGTGTTGTGTACCAAGACCATTCCGTTGGTAAAAGTGCGTTGGCAATACCATGGCATCGAAGAATGCACATGGGAGCCGAAAGCGAGTATGATGGAGAAATACCATGATCTACTTGCTGACTGTTATTTGTGATTTCGCAGACGAAATCCTTTTTAAGGAGGGTAGGATGTAGGCCCGCAATTTTTCTGAGAGAAATTTAATACACAATAAAAATTTCAAAAAAAAAAATTATGTGTTTATGTGATCCATGTGTGTATATATATATATATATATATATATATATATATAGATGTGTGTGTGTGTGTGCGAAACCTTAAAATGAATGTATATATATATTCCTCATAATTATACTAAATCTCTAAGTTCTAATTAAAATGCATAAACTTATTTGAAATTTTCACCATGGAAGATTCTTATACGATTAAATTCATTTCATCCTACTCAATTTGGCAAAGAACATGGTTTTTGAGATTTTTTTGAGTTTTACTGGATATTAGAAAGAACATTTCAAAGACCTTAAAGTATAATTTTAGATAAAGTAAAATAAATAAAATATTTTAACTCAGGGGGCGTGTGGGGGCATTTCTAAAAGGTTTTCAAACCCTAGAGGGCGTGTGGGGCAGTAGAGGGGTATTTTTGAAAGGGTTTTTAAAATGATTCAAAAGAAAGAAGCCTATTGGGGCATTTTTGGGCTGGAGGGTTTATTTACAAAAGTGTCACCTCCTAGAAGGGTGTGACACTTAAGTGAAATAACCCTAGCCCTTCATTTTCTTTGATTAAGTCCTAGCCATTGATCTTGAAACCCTAACTTATAAAACCTTGAGAAAGAGAGAGAAAATTCATTTCTCTCTCTTTTTTTTTCTCCCTTCTCTCTCTTCTCTCTCCTCCTCTCCCAACCGTGGGGTTCTCTCCCCTTGGGCGCCAGTTGTACCTCCCTCCCATTGCTAGGGTGTAGCATTGGGTACCTTGTAGAGACTCCACTCTACACTCTACGCAAGGGAGGAGCACCATCTTTTCCACCATTTTGGAAGAATCGTTAGGTGAGACCTCTTATCATTCCATGGCTGCCATTTTTAGAAAAATGAGTCCCTAGCATGAAGCAAGCTCCCCAAATGCATTTGTGCACATGCGGGAGCTAGGCAGATTTAGAACCTCCAATGGGTTTGGTACTTTTGATTTCTTTGTTCACGTTACACACACGCCCACAATCTTTATCTTCTTCTCACTGTTTCTATTTGAATGTTCAAGCATGGAAAAACAACATTTTCTCTCGCTTTTGTAATACAATTTTTTGTAATCTTCTTTATGGTTTGTGCAACACCTTTGAGTTGTTTTCGAACATGGGTTCGACTGGCTGCATTCGGCCATCTCCTTACAACGTTGAGTGCAAGAAGTGCCACGTCCATCTCCCATGTACTGCTGTCCTTTTTTTTTGCTCCTTGTCGCTCGTGCACCGGTTGGGTCACCCGCTTGAGAGGGCAGTGAGCATGGATGTGGCTGGAATGCCTGGGCTACCTCCTTGATGCGCTGGGCGCATGGAGCGCCATTTCAGCATCTCTAGCTCACTGTAAACCTCCTTTCTCCTTTCATCCTCGCTTTTGCAAACTGCAGTTCTGGTGATTTTCTAACTGTTTGGTTTGATGCTGACCAGGCCCGGGTTCTGCCCTGCCATGGTAGTAACCCCAGGTCTGCCCAACTTCGGCTGGTGGCAGCCATGACGTCCATGGCCTAGGGTTGTCCTGTAGCTCAAGAACCAGTATTTTTTTTGAGGTTTGGCCCTAGCCGAACGGCTACAGCAAGTCCCAGAATGGACCGAGCCATGCCTTGTTGTGTTCGCACAACCTATTGACAGGTCTGGACACGGGTTTAGTCCAGACCAGTTGCTTCCCTGAACCACCCCGTCTGCCCTCTTTTACCCTTCTTCACCTTGGTGCCCGACAGTACGAATGGACCAGACCAGTCGGTTCCCTTTCCATCTGGTAAGCTGCATGTCGGAAGAGCCAGATTAGGCTGTGCATCCATGGGTGCTACTGTCACAACACGTCTAGTGTTGTGACTAGCACTTGGCAGCCCTGTCCTATAGAGGCAGTGGTCTGGTCACACCCAGCTGGCTGTTCTCAAGCGCACCCTACTCTACCTTCAATCGTCAGCCCTATCTAGTTTGCGATGGGTTCCAGCTGATCCATGCAGCCAGTTCTTGGTGCTCACTGCACTCGTGGCTGCGGCCTGTTGTGTCAGTCTGACACCCTGCAAAAGCGACACACGTTGGACCCCGTCTAGTGGTTGCAGAAAACTAGTAGTTAGAAGCCTTTTTTTCCCTGCTGTATTGTGGGTTAGGCAGCAACCCCTTTTGTCACTGCATTTTTGCTGCAACAATGATGTTCTGGACTGCACTTCGCTACTGCCAATTCCTGCAACCATCATGATGCATTCTGGTGCCATGCTAGGCTGCACTTCAGAAGTCCCATCGAGACCCTTCCCTCCTTCAGGCAGCACACCCTTGCGGCATGATCCCTCTGTTTGGACAGTTTCGTGGCAGCACGTAGCTGCTGTCACTTTTCTGCAGAAGATGACTTGTTGGCAGCCCCTTTGCTAGCCACAAACCCCTACAGTGTCGGTGCCTTGTGGCAACACCTTGTTGCTACAAGCACCCTGTAGTTTTGGGGCAACGAGGCAACAGTCTTTGCTGTAGAGAATTCTACAGAACCTAGTGTTTTGACTGCATGTAATTCGTTGCAAAACCCTGCTGCAATGATGCTTGAGGCAGCATATTACTTTGCTGTGAATTCATATTAAATTTATCGTGTTTTGGCAACGTATAGCTATTGCATAAGGCTGTAAGCGGATGACCTTTGCACAACGACTCTCTTGCTGGAAATTTCCTGCAACATCGGTGTAGGAGGCAGCACCATGTGCGCCTCATTTTCCGGCTGAAACTATGACCTGGGGCAGCACACATTTTGCTGCAAGTTTTTGTAGTATACCGCTCCCTTATGGGCAGCTATTTCGCTGCTACAGAGTTCCACAGAAAGGGCTTGCTAGCAGCCTCCCGCTTGCTGCAACCTTCTGCAGCATTGGCAGCCCATGACAGCATGTTTCTTGCCGTGTTTTTCCCATGTGTTTGACACTCACAGCAGCACCTTGAACGCTGCAATTTACAACATACTTAAATGTTTGGCAGCATGTCTCTTATTGCAATTTTACCGCGTGATACACATATATGGCAGCATATTGCTGGCTGAAAACTCTCGTAGTTTTGGCACCAAGTGACAGCGCCCTTCTTGGTGTAGATTTCTTGCAGATTTGAATCCACTGTAGCGCACCCTAGCTTGTCGAAATGCAATGCATGTTTTATACACTTGGCAGCGCTTTTAATGCTGTAAACTCATGCAAGTCCAACACACTTGGCACATAGTAGGCAGCACCATGTGAGCCACAACTTCCTGCAGAATCCATGTTGAGGGCAGCCCTTAGTAGGCTACCATTCACTTGCTTGCATGACAAAAAGCCTATAAACATGATGCTTTGATGAAATAATACGTTTGTGGAAAAATACAACGAAGCATGCTTAATGAGTTACATGTCACATGCACATCCTGACACAGTTAAATGTATGATTTATGAGCATGCTGAATTCAAGTATCGCAGTAACATAATTGTGTCATGAAATGCTTGGAATGTTTTGCATGAATTCTCCTTTATAAATCATGCGATGTATTGTGTATTGACACTTGATTTGCCCCAAACATGCAAAAGGAGACTTGAATCGCACAATAAGGGAAAGACTTGATTATTATAGTATGCTTGTTAAGTTCTGAAAAATCCACATGCACTTTGGCACAACATGCCACTGGACTAAAATATGAAGCATGCTTTACAAATCAAGTGTCTTAAATTTGTGTTGTTTTATAACATGCAATATAAGTTCAAATACATTCACGTGCATTTTTCTTGTCTCTTAAAGCATGTTATATCTTGACACTTGATTCGTCTCAAATATGCAAAAGGGACTTGGAGCACCAATGTTGGGGTATGTATGGATTGTAGTTTTGAGACTTGTGGCATGATGAAACTCCATGGCGAGTTATGTTCGGGCGATGGACCCATTTTGTGAGTTGAGATCACTTGTGCATGATGTCATACACCCCTAAAATGAATGTTGATGTCGCCTTCACCGACGAAGTGCTCCTTTTGGCTTTGTTGTGCTAGAGCACGTGAATGGGTGGGTTTGACCTCATTATGGTGTTCATGTTGCCCTGTGGAGAACACAAGGCCAAATGGGCCTAAGTACCTCGAGATAAGAAAATGTGTACTAACTATAGCCCTAAAAAGATAAACCGCCTAGTCGCCCATTCATAAAATGGTTCACCTTAGAGAGAGTGGATGGTACAACCCTGAGTGAACGGTGTGATCATCGAAAAAATTTTCCTCTTGTATTTCTCTCTCTTCCTTTCTAACCTCTATTTCCCTTTTTGAAGGGGAAATAAAAGACAAAAAAGAAGAGAGAAGAGAAAAGAAAGAATAGAGAAGAGAGAGATGAACTCTTTTGCGAATGTCTCATTTGACCTTAATTTTGAAAGATTACTCACCTCCGTTTTGAAATATTTGCTAGAAAAAGGGAGAGACAGGATTCGCTCGTCGATACGAGGTTCGACCGTTCCTGGCGCCTTCACCAGGGGTAATCGAACCAAGGATCAAATTAATGCCTTTTGTTTTGCAAAAATATTATCTAAGAATTTATTCTAAGTCTAAATGCACAAAGAATCATGCTTGTGCAATGCAAAAGATGTATGCTCTTTTGAGAAGAATTTAGAAATTTTATCCAAGTGATTTTGAAATTATAAAAAATATGATAAAGAAATGTTTTTTTTTTGGAAGTTGAAGACGAACTTGGAGAAGTTAGATTTTCTAACTTTAAGATTTTAGAATAGATCTTGAATTTTGAAATAATCAAAGATTTGAGATGAACCTGAATTTGAAGAAGGGAGTTTAGAAAATAAGAATTTGAAAGTCGAATACGGACTTCAAAAATGGATCTAGAATTGAGAGTCAAGATGGAATTTGAAAATAGAATGGAATTCTAGATTTAAAGTTTGAAATCAGAATGGATTTTGGGTCTAGGTGGAATTTGAAAACATAATTGGATTTTTTTAGATCTGGATTTCAAGATAGATTTGAATCTGAAATATGGAATCCTAAATGGCATTGGATCCGAAGTCTGAAATCCAAAATAGAGTTGAATCTAGAATCTAGAATTGGATTCGAAGTTTGGAATTCAAGATGGAGTTGAATCGGGAATCTGGAATCTGGAATCCTAAATGGAGTTGGATTCGAAGTCTGGAATCCAGTATGGAATTAGAAGATGGATATGGATTTTGGAAATCCAGATGAGATTTGAAGATGGATCTGAAAATTTGGAAATCCTGATTAGATTTGGATTTTGGGAACCCAGATGGAACTTGAAATGGGATTTGAGAAATCCTAGATCAATTTTCAAAATTTGGGAAGAAGGATAGAGAATGAAACTTGATTTTCAAGTTTGAATTTTGAAATCAGGAGATGAATCTGGAAATTTCAAAGTTGAATTGAACTTTGAAATTTTGATTTTTGAATATTGAATTGAATTTAAAATTGAATCCTGAAAATGGAAATGAATCTGAATTTTCAAAATTAAATTGAACTTTGAATTTTGGATTTGAATTTGGAAATTGAATCTGGAATATAGAAATGAATTCGAAATTTCAAAGTCAAATTTGGACTCTGAAATTGAATTTTGAATTTTGAAATAAGATAGAATTGAGAATATGAATTTGAATTTATAAATAAGAATTGATTAAAGAAATGAAGAAGGTATTTGAAGAAAAAATCACTTAGATTTAAAAAAAAAAGAATTTTGAAAATATGATGTAATTCTATCCTAAATGATGAATGAATTAAAAGAATTCAAATTTTTGGATTTGAAAAGCGTATTTCATTCTTTAAATGAATTGAAATAAGATTGAAGATATAATACATTTCTGACTATGGTCATTGAATGTATTATATAATAATATGTATTCAAATTCACATGAAGAATAAAATACATTATGGTGACTTTATAGAGTTTAAAATGAAATTAACTCTCAATATATCCTGACTATGGCCATTGATATATATTTTGAGTTAACTTTAAGTTAAATTCTGATAAAGGAAAAAAATATTTAGAATTATGATGATTTTAAAGAGAGATCCAATGTGGATCCAATGTTATTCCATAAAAGATGAAAATCCTAAGTCTTGTTCACACATTGACTATGGCCATTGATGGAAATCGTCAACTTAGGATTTAATGACCTTTTATTAGAATGGTGCACGTGTCATTCGTGTTCCCATTTGTGAATTTTTGAAAGAAAGGAAGAAAATAATATGAAACAGATAATTCATAACATTCATATGTTCATGCATTCAACTCTAGTGCAGGAAATATAAAGTTTTCATTATAATCTAGCTAATACACCATTGAATTAAAATTAAATTTTCTTAAACTAAAAGCGAGAAAGGCCTTTTCTACATAATTCCTACGAAATTTCAAGTTAGCACAAGACAAGATGTGAAAATATGAAGGAAACTGGAAAATATTATATTGAGAGCCAATGTGTGTATGGTTATGCCTAGGCTAAACGATGGAGTGTAAATATACCTATAATTATACTAGATGAGGGGTGCAAAAAGGGTATATACAATGCCTTACATTGATGGAGAAACCTACATACCTTGGTCTAAGGGAGATGCATAGGTTCATAAAGAAAATTACATATTAAAATGCATATATGTGGTACTTAAACTAATGAAAAAGGGGGCATAGACACATGTAATCTGCAGCCTTACTTGGGTTGTTATGAAAAGGGTGGAGCTGATGATATTATGCAAGTAGTGAAATGAAAGGTGTTATAAGTGTAGCAAGTGAGTGCATGGGATAAGTGAAGTAATGGATGCAGCATAGTGTATATATAGTGGCATGTTATAGGTTGTTGTCATAATGATGACAGTAGAGGAAAAGGAATGACGATGAGTAGTTGGGAGGGGTGTGTTGGTGTAAGTGATAGGTGGTATTGTGGGGAAATAGGTGACATAGTGGAATGTGAATATTTAAGATAAGAGTATTAGTACCAATACCGTGCTATGTGTTGAGAGGATGTAACACGAAGGGATGCAACAGTAATGTGCACACCGCAGGTGCAAGAGGGTAAAGTAGCAGGTAGTTGCTAGATGGAAAAAGGCAAGGGTTATGGAAGTTAAGCAGTGAACACGAAAGGTGCAACAAATAGGCGCAACAAGTGGTAGCTTTGCTGTGATGGGAGATGTATGGTGACTGCAACATGGGTTATGAGATGGGAGAATGGACTAGAGTAGGGTAATGTTATTTATGTACACAAGGGGTTGGTGTGTTATAAATGAGTGTACAGGAGATGTACATAGCTGGAGTGGTGTTGTGAAGGTGATTTTAATGAAATACAGGAAATGGTTGGTAGATGTGTATGTGTATGGAAAGCTGTGTTATTATGTAGTGAAGAAGGGTAGTTGTTAATGGTACAACAAATATTGAGGGTTGGGTGCAAACGACTGTGAAGTTGTAGCAGCAAGTGGAGTATCAGGTATGTGATAAGTATGAGAAGCAACAGAGAATTAATGATAAATATGAAGCATAAGGTGAAATGGAAGTTTGGACTTTGAAGGATATTAGATGTAGAAAGATGATGAATGGTGGATATGGCAATGAAAGGCAGGTGTAGCTGTGATAATGGGTGAGTAAAGTAATAGGTAGTGGTTTGAAGATGCTGCACGAATAATGGAGGGAGTTAGGTGTTGCAAGTAGTGGATGCTGGAATGCAAGAGGGTATGGTGCTGCTATAAGGGTGTGGTATGGAGTGCAGCCGTGAGTATTGAAGTGGCAAATGAAAATATGTAATACTGTGGTTGGAGTACAGTGAGTGTTGGCATAAGTATAGTGCTGGAAATGGGAGTGCAACAAAGGGTTAAGTGTTGTGAATTGTAGTGGGTATACAGGTGATGTGTAAAGAGATTGTGCTAGCTATTAAAGAGAGAGAGGTAGGTCAGTCATCTAAGACCAAAGCATGATACTAGTCAAGAGTACATTTTGCAGTAACCTGACGGTCTAGCCTCTTGGGTCAGTGAATTAATATGTTCTACAGTAACTCCAAAATTTGGTTCAGTTCACATCAAAAGATTATCTCTAAAAGCCATGTGGCCTCAATCCTAAGTAAGCATTATCATCAAGTTTTTGAAATGCTGGAAGGTAAAACCAACGCATATGTATATAGGCTGACATCATACCCAAAACACGGATAAGCAGTGATAAATAAATAACTAGGTGTGACTGCAAGGATGCTGTGTTAGTAAAAACCAAATGATATGCTGGTGTAATGTGACGCTGAAGATGATGCTGTGAAGACAACGATTGGTGTGGGGTGAAGGTAACAAGGGATGATGTAATAATATACAGGGAAATAGTGAATATCAATGCATATCAATCTCTGCTGAGCCATTTCACGAAATAATCAACCAGAAGAGAAAAAAAGAAAAAAAGATAAAAAAGAAAACAATATGCTATCAAGAGGATGTAGATGCGAAAATTACCACTTGGCTTCCATGAGAGATTATACAGGTGGTTTATGCATAAGTGCAGGGGGTGTTACAAGGGTAAATCCAATGAATATATACACAGTGTGTGTGTGTGTGTGTGACAGAGGATGAAAGTGATAGACGATGTTGTAGCTAGGCTTCACAGAATTCTAAAAAAAATGATTAAAATTTCCACTAGACCTTTTCTCTATACTTCTGGATGTATAACACAACATCCTTGATGCTTATTGTTTTTTTTTTTTTTTAAACGTATGCAGCAGACCCTGCATCAGTGATTTCCTGAACCTATGAATTGTAATTTACTCCTGTTCGATTTTTAATACAACAACTGTGACATGAATCTCCTGCGCCATCCACTTTTCAACCATGGAGGATTCGTTTCTATGTTCATTGGGAGGTTTACCTCTTCCGGCATGTTTATGTTTACAGGGTCGACCCCAATTATCGAACAAACAAGAGAGTCTGTCTGGATCATTTATAAACTAGGATTGCCTTACAGAGGCAAAGGGGATCCTATGTGTTCCAAAGCCCCTTTTGACAGAGGGTTTTAACGACCAGGGGAAAACCTTGAGATACAATGGGGATTGTGAATGGTTTTATACAAAACTTCCTACAACAAGGCATCAATATGTAATATATGTAGTGAGGTACCAATGCCATGTAAACAAAGTGAAAATAACTACAGGAAGAACAAAATTTAGTGATGCAAGGACTTGCGTGAGAAACTAATGATGCAAATAGACAGAATAAACAAAGATAAGATGCAGATCCGAAATTCAAGTGGAAATATCGATCAGATGAGGGAAGTGATTCCAAAATTGACTTAAATTATAAGAAAAATGTTGAATGGGTATAATACAACAATTAAACGAATGCAACACTATGTATAGAACCGACACCGTGAATCAATCAAATGCAAAGAAGTAAAATGCAATAAAGATGAACAAAATATATTGAAAGATATAAACAAAATGCAGTCATGCTTCGAATTGAAAAACACATTTCTTAAGATGAAAATAAGACAAAAAAATGCTTATGAAATCAAGAAGAAAATAAAAATGCGGACATTCGAACATATATAAACCGTAGGAACTCAATTATGAATCGAAAGGGAAAAAAATGTGTTGGAATTGATCATTCCGTTAATATAGCAATGTGTAGGCCGATGATGTTATACATAGATCGATTCTACAATTATGCTTGATTTTAAACAAGGAAGAACAAAACAATAGAAATTCGTTAAGGAAAACAGAGGGGAAGAAAGAAGTAGTGAGAGAGGCTCTTACCGTAGTTCTGCTACCAGGATGGTCGACTTCCTTCAGCCAAATGGGAGAAAACCAAAGAAATCAGAAGAAATAGAAGGAGAAGAAGAAGAGAGAAGTAAAGGGGGAAGAAAGAGGAAGAAGATTGGATCAGAGAGGCGAAGTGGGCGAAGATGGATCAAACGCAATGGGGGAGGTGAGAAACGGATGAAGGGGAAGGAGCCCTGCGCACTTCTTTTAAAGGGGGAGAAGGAAGGATCTGGAACGGGGGGGGGGGGGGGGGGGGGGTCGTTGAAGATGAGCGGGAGAGGAAGAAGATCGAGAAGATGGTTGGCGATGGGCGGATGAGGGATCGATCGAGAGAGAGCTCGATCTGCAACGGGAGGCCGTTGCGGGCTTTTCAAAGGGGATCCTTCAATTTTTTGGAATTTTTCAAAAAGATGATTTTTTTAAGGACATTTTTCAAAAATGAGGGTGGAGCCTCCTTTTTGAAAGCTTTTTCATTTAGGTTTTGAAGGACTACCTAAAATACAAGGAGGACACAGAGGTTTTTAAAAGATGAGATCCAGACCAAGTTTTTGAAAGATTTTGATTTGTTTTTTTTTTTGAAATTGTAAGATTTTCTGAAAATGAGTTTTTTTGGAAAATACCTGGTTAAATTGGGAAATTGGTTTTCAAGAATAGATCTAGGTCAAGAAATTTTGATAAAACTTTAGAATTCAGATCTCAAATTGAGATCGGACCCTGAGTTTGAGATAGATCTCTGAGAAAATATAAAGAAATTAATTTTTTTGAAAAATAAGAGATTCAGTTTCAGAATTGGATCCAGATTATCCGATTTGGATCAGAAATTGGGTTAGAAATGAAAATTGAGTCTGGATTTTAGTGATTCTGAGAAATGAATGGAAATTTGCTAAAAACAAATTGACTCAATTTATTCAAAGAAAGGGACCCAGGGGCAAAAAGAAAATTTTTGGATTTTTTGAAAAATTTGGGGTGTTTACAGATGCCCTCTTTGCTGCTAAGCCGGTTGTAAGCCGAGCTTAGCGGCAAAGAAGACAGGCCAAATTTTTCTAAAAAAATGCCCCAGTCAGAAGGTCTGAACTGGGTGTGAAAGAATTTGTTTTGCAAAGCTTTATTTTTCAGGTTTTGGGAGGAAACGAAATCCTCAAGAATAATTTTGACAAAAGAAAATGAGAAAATTGTGATGGGACTTTGGGAGGAATATCCCGAAATGGTAAAAAGGAGAGATTTGAAGATAATTTTTTTTTTTGAAAAGACACAGGTTTATCCCTTAACCTGGATGGGACATTTTTTGAAAAATACCTCATGAGACAAGGTTCAGGTATAGTTCTTTATTTGACTGGATATACAAAGTATGAATTCCTTGATGGGGAAGACCATGATGGGACTGGGAGAAATACCTCACCTGAATGAGGCAACTCTCTTTTGAAAAATATAGACAACGCTAGGTTGTATCAAAATAGACATTGAGCATTCATTTCATTTTGGATAACCAGAAAATTTTGCCAATAAGATGAAACTGTGATTGATTCAAATGCTTGAAAGTATGCACATATGTGTGAAAGATATTCCCTCTTTTACCTAGAGTATTTCTTCCAACGAGGTCAACTTCCTGAATTTCAGAGTTAGATTCAAATTTTAAAGTTGTTGAGTTTCTTCAAGGAAGTTATCCATTTCCTTGACATGAGTAGAGAAGAGATACTCTTAATTTCATAAAAGCAAGCAGTGAAAACACATTGATGAATGGATTTCGCATAAGAAAAGATGATTTCTGGTAATTTTGGTAGTTTGATATCCTGGAGTTTTTCCCATAATGATCTTTCTGGCACTCTTTTTGAGACATGAAGATTTCTTGGGTTTCGGGTAGAAGTTTATTACATCATCCTTCATTTTGGAGATGTTCTGACTTTTCTTTTTTTCTTCGGGGAATGGTACGTCACAAGCTTCTTCATCTTGGAGATGCTCCGATCCTTCTTTTTCTCAGGAATTATACTGGTGATATTGGCTCATTGGTCAAAAGTTTTTTGATGATAGCAGGAATCAAATATCTTTTAGGGTTTGTCGGGAGGTTCAACGCAGTCGCCTTCATCTTGACGGTGATCTGAACGTTCCCTGGAAGGATCCATCACAAACTTCTTCATCTCGTAGATGATCTGAATCTTCTTTGGCCCCGGGGGTCTAGCTCGCATATTCGCCTTCAACTTGACGACAATTGAGAGATCCCTTTTGCAGATATTTGATTGAAGCTTTAAATAAATGAGAAGATATGGATTGAGTGAATTCTTTTTATCGCTCAGGATATTTCCACTGCCTGATTGCCAGAAAGTTGTCTTTAAATATGCGTCATAGCTATGATCAATATCGATTCGCTTCTGGCTTTTCAACATCATTGAATATTTCTTTCGCTAATCATACCAAGGATATTTCTTACATCCTCTTGGTTGACCAACAGAGAGAAGATTTGAATTTTTACTCTTTTTCGGAAAAAGCTTCACCCTTTTGAAAAGAATACTAGAGGTAATCTGTGAACACCCCAAAATTTTCAAAGTTTTGTAAATATGCCCTTTTTGCCCCTGTCCCCATCTTCTGAGAAAATCAAAGCAATTTCAAAACCAAATTTCAGTTATTCTTCAGATTTTCTGGATTAAATTCCATGTTGATATATCCAACTCGATTTCGGATCTGGACACAGTGTTTAAATTCCAAATCTGAGCCTCGTTATTCAATTTACAAATTGAAATTATAAAAATGCCAAAAACATTTTTTGAATGACTCAAACAGCCCATCCGGTATCCATTTGGATCCACTATTTTATATTTTCTCGATTCGAGGTCCGAAACTCGAATATCATCTCAAATTCTGGATCCAAACTCGCTTTCTGAAGAATTTTTCAAAAGAATAGCCTCGAATTTTCAAAAAACCCCTCTTTTGTAAATATTTCTCAAAAATACAAAAAATTAGTTTTAAATCTTTGTTTTCTCGTAAGTTTTAAGGTTTTATTCCAAAAATACGAAAATACGGAAAAACAACACAAAACCCCCCAAAAAAAATCGGAAAAACTATGCGAAGAACGAATAGTTTTAAACTTTTTAAAGTTTGTTTTACTAAAAAACTCTTTTTAAAACCACTTTATGAAAAATTGTTTTAAAGGGGCCTCCTTTTTGAAAAAAAAGAAAAAATTTGCAACGGCCGATTCACGAGCTCCTGTTCGCAGGCTCGCCTCTTCACTCTCCACCTTCGATCATCCTGGCATCCTCTCCTCCCGTTCATCTTCAACGAACTCCTCCTCTTCCAGAATTTTCTTTTGCAAAAGAAGCCCTCCTGATCGGTCTTCTACCCCTCCACGCCTCTTCTTCATTACTTCTCCTTCTTTTTATTTCCCTGGTCTTTTCCCCAACCGGCGGAAAAGAGTATATCTCACTGCAGGAGTTTCAAGTAATCCGGTAAGAGCTTCTCCATTTTCCCTTTGTAATTTTGATCTCCTTATTTAATTTTTTTCCTTTTGTTGTTATTATCTTCCCCAAACAAAGCACTTCTGGTGATCTTGATGTTGCTTATAGCAAGATCGGGCCACACATTGTGCGATAATGAATGGAATTCTTTCAGATTCCGACATCTTATTTTTGTAATTGTATATTTTCTTTTGGGTTTCCTATTTTCCGTTGTATATCTCTCTATTGTCTCCGTCTTGATGTGGATTTAACCCTTATTCCCTGAACACATATTTGTATCATCACTCTGTCTTTTAGCGACTTCGATGATACTTGTTGCAAAAAAAAAACATTAATGCCTTTGATCAACATTGTTCTATCATCAAGGTTACGACACATGGTATATTTCATCATACGTTTTGCTACATCCTATGTGATTTCAATTTCTCTTTTTTGATAGGTTTTTTCTGTAGTTTGTTTTGAATCTCCAACTTCATTGTGTATGATCCAACATTTCCTTTTACTTCATGTTTTTTTTATCTTTGATTCATATTATCAACGATTTCGTATCAATATCCTGCATCGGACTGCTGATGGTCATTTACAACCAGTGTTAGAAAAGGGGAATTCAATTTGTTGAGATTGCATATTGAAGTCAATCTCTAAAAACAAAAAAGGCAAAAACAGGTGGTTATATGAGGTCAGTTTGAGATATCTGCCATGTGCATTCATGCAATTTTTTCTTTTCTTTATTTCCTCATTTTGCTGTCTTAAACATTTCCTCTTTTAGATTCATGGTAGTTCAACATCCTCACTTCATCACAGTTCTTCATAGATATTTCCTGTTAATATATGGCAATTTCACTTATTATATATGTTGTTTTACTATAGAAAGGTCATTTCCCTATCACATATGTAGTTGTGTCAATCACCATGTGAGTGGTGCCTCTGAACCCCTTGTGTTTTCTTTAAGATCCATTAACATGCCAATAGTAATATCACAGTCCATCAATTCTGCAACATCCCCTCCATTTGTTTGTTTTTGTTAATAGATCTATAGATTCATATTGTGTTATCAGGATCATCTACTTGATATTCTCATCCAGCATCATTTGTTTATCAATCACATATATGTTTACTAAGTGTTAATCACTGAATACTTTAGCATTTTGTTTTGTACCCATCTATTCCAATTAGGTAACATGTACGATTATAACCTCTTTTGTTGCAATGATTTGGTTATGAATCAACTCAGATTCAGGATGAAATCTACTGTGAACTCCCAACATTTGCCCACTCAAGTTGATGGCGTGCCACAGATTCAGCAAGAATCTGGATTATCATTTCAGTCTTATTTCTTTTCTCCTAAAGCGATTCAATCCTTATTGAGAAATCAAGAGAAATCCTTCCGACTTCTAGAAGAATATCAAAAATTACTACAGAGGCCTCTGGAACAGCTGAGCCAACTGTACGGAGATGAATGGATTAGTTGCCTGAGTGTCTCTATTGCTGCCAGCTACGAAGCAATATGTAAAGTGAATGGATGACTCAAGGGCATGCTGTTTGTGCTTTCTCACTGTTCCTGAGTTTTTCACAGGATCTAGTATGTTTGGAACTGCTTTGCAGATGCTTTTCTTTTGGTAAAACGCAGAAAGTCAATAGCTTCAGTCTATGGGAAAAGATGGCCGAAAATTAAAAACATTATGATTGGTAAGAAGGCCTCGAGAATAGCAGAAATTATCCATCCGTGTAATCTGTGCACCCAACACACATAGCACCTACATATATGCATTACAACCAACAATCCAACTACCATTTTTTTTCATGCTCACTTTCAACACCACACCACCTACCCTGTAGTATTTGCATAGCACCCACACTTATGACACCCTTCACAGCATGTCATTCAAATTTCTCATAAACATATCATCAGCTTGTTAGCTCGCCTACTATCAATTAGCATAATGTTAGTTAATTTCATATACTGACTAGTCCCCAACATTTGATCCTAGTTGATTCACCAACTATGCATACTCATTAATTGTGTCTTTACAAATTCATTTACCTGTGCAGTATGATAACCCATATACTTAGATATAGAACTCATTTGTATGCTGTTATTTTTTTTTGCATGATCATTGCCATATATTACATTAAAAATCCACCTCCTGTTATCATATAATATTCACCATTTACAGCAGCATTGCTGCCACCCTTTTGCAGAAAATCATCCCCACCTAGCTCATCTCCACTCTTCACACACATCCTTTCTCTGCACACAAATAAGCACTCACCTGCACTTAATGTCGCTGCCACCTCTTTACTGAGATCATCCACTGTCACTGCCCCTATTACAGCATGACCAATGCTCCATCATCATTTTATACTTGTAAAATGCACTACTTCACCACTAATCTGAATAGTGGCACCCACAGTAGTCACCATCTGATAGAATCGCACCCATCAAACTCATGAAGTGACCTCAATTGCGCCAAACTGAATTTCTATGTTGAATTAGATTCAATTTAGAAATCGTTGAATATTAGCCTTTCACTGCATTTTCTGAATAACATTCTTCTGTTATCATGTAAAGTATGCAACTCCACTTATTCAAAATCAGATCTGCACTTACACTTTCTGTAATCACTCATAACATGCACCTCTAGCATCATTAGCCACCTCATCACCATCAACACAACAGCCACATCCACATATTTATCACCTTGCTGTAACACCCTGGTACTCACTTCCAACATCCACTTTTTTTTTCTCTCTCAAAAATATTGTTGTTCCTTCCTTGTGGATGTTGCTGGTTCAGAAACAGGTTTTCGAACTTCAGTGTGGAGTTTAGCGTTGATGTCTTTTGAGGTTGATTTTGCCATAAAATCGACTTTGAATATGTTTGGAAGAGCTGTCTTGTGGTCTATTTCAAACTAATAGCTGGAACAGTTCAGCTCAATTGTTTAGTTCAGCAACACAACATGAGTACATACCCAGTTTTCACCTCTCCTATCTCACCTATGTTGCATATATGCCATATATATATATACATACATATGCATGTATATATATGTATGTATATAGGTATATATATCACTTTTCATCTTTCCACACTTTAAACCATAAATATCATGGCATATGAGCATCTCACCATCTGCATCTTTGAAATCAATGTGATATGTGCAATTCTCTTCTGCTTTCATTCTAACTAAGTGTTTTGCAGGAATCTCTGGAAAATGTTGATTTCTCTCTTAGATTAGGATTCTATCATGTCAATTTTCATTGTAATAGCTAGATTATAAATGAGAAATTTACATTTTCAATATTAAATTAGAATGTATGAGCATGCATTTTCATGGAACTACTTGTTTTCATATCATTCTTTTTATTATTTCTCAAAAATTCACAAATAGGCACACAAATTGACACATGCACCATCTTATAAGAGGTGATTAAATCCTAAGTTGATGATTCACATCAATGGCCATAGTCAGGATGTGAACAAAACTTAGGATTTTCATCTTTTATGGAATAACACTGGATCCACACTGGATTCCTCTTCAAAAATCATCATATTTTAATTATTTTCTTCTTTTATCAGGGTTTAAATTAAAAATTAACTCAAAACATATATCAATGGCCATAGTCAGGATATATTGAGAGTTAATTTCATTTTAAACTCTATAAAAGCACCAAAATATATGTTATTCTTCATCTGAATTTAAATATGATTATTATATAATACATTTAATGACCATAGTCAGAAGTGTATTATATTCTTAATCTTATTTACACTCATTTAAAGAATGAAATATAATTTTCAAAATCCAATTTTAAATTCTTTAAATTCATTCATCATCAAGGATAGAATCGCATCATATTTTCAAAATTCTTTTTCAAAATCCAAGTGATCCTGAATATCTTTTCTTCAAATTTCCATTTCAACTCATCAATTCTATCTCATTTCAAAAGTTTGAAATCCAATCTCAAAGTCTAATTTGACTTTGAAATTTCAAGTTCATTTTATATTCAAAATTCCCATTCAAATCAAATTTCAAAGTTCAATTTGACTTTGAAATTCCAAATTCATTTTTCAGGATTCAATTTCAAAATTCAAATTAACATCTCAAAATCCAATTTCAAAGTTCAATTTAACTTTGAAATCTCTGATTCATCTTCTGATTTCAAATACTCAAGCTTTAAAATCAAGTTCATCCTTTATTTCTCATTGAGTCTTGATTCTCAAAATTCAAAATCAAAGTTTTGAGATTGATTCTGAATCTCAAAATTCGATTATTCTCTAAAGTTTTAAATTCAATCTGGGTTTTCAAAACCCAGACCCATCTTCAAAAGTCCCATTTGGGATTTCTAAATCCAAAATTAGAACCCAATTCCACTTTGGATTCAGATTTCGAATCCAATTCCATATTGGATCTTAGACTTCAGATCCAATTCCCATGTAGGATTCCAGATTTCGAATCCAACTTCATTTTGGATCTCAGACTTCAGATCCAAATTCCATTTAGGTTTCTATATTTCGAATCCAACTTCATCTTGGATCTCAGATTTCGGATCCAACTCCATTTTTTGGATTCTAGACTTTGAATCCAATTCCAATTAGGATCCTAGAATTCAACTTCATTTTGGATCCCAGACTTCGGATCCAATTCCATTTAGGATCCTAGAATTCAACTTCATTTTGGATCCCAGACTTCGAATCCAATTCCATTTAGGATTCCAGAATTCAACTTCATTTTGGATCTTAGACTTTAGATCCAAATTCCATCTTGGATCTCAGCCTTCAGATCAAAATCCATTTAGGATGTCCAATTTCAAATCTAAGTCTATCTCGATTCCCAAATTCCAAAAACCAATTCCCTTTTCCATATCTCATCTAGATCTCTTAAACTCAACTCTATTTTTTCAAACTCAATTTGGATTTCTCAAATCCCACTTTGATTTCAAAAACTTCGAATCTGGAATTCAATTCTATTTCAAATATTCATTTTCTCTACTAAATCCAGGTTCAAAATTCAAATTCAAAGTCCATTTCTGATTTTGAAACTTCCTTTCTTACCCTTTTATCTCAGCTTCAAATCATTCTTTTCAAAGTCAAAATTTATTTTCCCAAAACTTTGATTATTTCAAAGACTTTGAACTTCAAATCTCTATCCTGATCTATCTCAAGTTCTAAGTAAAAATCAACTATTTTTCAATCATTTCTTCATCACATTTACTTCAGAATCACTTAGAAAATCTCAGATTTCTAAAAGTATTTTCTCAAAAAGCATACATTTCTGCATTTTGCATTGCACAAGCATGATTCTTTGTGCATTTAGACTCAGAATAAATTCTTAGATGATATTTTAGCAAAGCAAAAAGGCATAAATTCGACCCTTGGTTCGATTACCCCTGGTAAAGGCGCCAGGAACGGTCGAACCTCGTACCGACGAGCGAATCCCGTCTTCCAATTTTCCCGCAAATATTTCAAAACGGAGGTGAGTAATTTTCCAAATATTTTCAAAATTTAAGGTCAAGTGAGACTTTGCAAAAGAGTTCCTCATTCTTCTTCCTTTTCTCATTATCTCTTCTTTTCTATCTTTTATTCCCCTTTAAAAGGGGGATAGAGGCTAGAAAAGCGAAGAGAAAGGAAAAGAGGAACGAGAGGAAAATTTTTGCGATGATCACAGTTTTGGCGACCGAGATGGGACTCGTGTTCATTCGGTTGAATCTATGCCTTTGCTTTGCTTTGATATTATCTAAGTCTGTATTCTACAGATGTCAGCTTCATTTCCATGCAAACCTTAGGAGCCTAGACTCTGTCCTAAGCTGACATCATTGCATATACGATTTAAGTATGGTTTGGTAAAACCATATTGAGGAGATTATTCCATGTTCACAATAGACTTAGGTCTGAAATATAACTCTCCGCAATTCTAGGGATTAAATGTAAACAATGTATGCAAGTGTATGCTTCTTTTCATTTAAATCTATCTCTTTAGGATTTGCATTAGAGCCATCTGATTTCTTGCATGTTGAACATGATTTTGAAAACCTCCCTACCTATATTGTCCCGGTATTCACGTTGCTGGGCTGTCTCACTGAACCATAGTTCGAGAGAAAGCCTCACAACTGGACCACTTATTTGGGTTAGCGCCCCCCTACCACGTACCTAAGGGCCATAGTCCGAGGTATATCGGTAGGTGCTCAAGGATGTTGGGAAGCCATTATCTTAGAACCAAAGAAAAATTTCTATGCCACGTACTTCGAGCTTCAGCTTGAGTATATCGGCATATCTTGATTGGAATCAGATGATCTAAACCTTAGAGTTAGGATTAAGGTCCTACAAGACATTTCAAAATATTGCATTTAGAGTCAGCCTTTAGGGAGTGTTGTGTGCGCATCCTTGTTTGTGCAGCTTTGGTTATGCGATGTTTCTCATATTTTCTTATATATATGTATCAAACCTTTTCAAAAACCCTGGGTATATTATTCAAAATTTCCCCTTTTTCAGAAGCCCCAGGCGTATATTTTCCTTTATCTATATTCTTTTCTCTTTTAGATCAAATTTTTCTTCAAAAACCCAGGAAAATTCTTTTTAAAATTTTCCCCAATCTTTCAAAAATTTCCAGGTTTGTATCTATTCTTCAAGAGTCTATCCATAAGTCCTGCATTCTATCTGATCTTCCTCATTTCTTCTCTGCCCAGTATCACTTCGATGGCGTCCAATTCCTTCGATGCTGTCTTTCCCAGAGATCATGTCTTCTATCAGATACAGGATGGATCCCTGGATCATCGAGTCATCCAGTCTCATTCATTCTTCCCCCAGTGGTATTATTCTTGGTTCGCCACCTTCTCGCATATGTTCCCAGACCACTTGGATGACTGTGGGTTGGAGATGGCATCGGTAGTAGGCAAGCGAGCCATCAATGGAAGTCTGATTCAGGCTATGGCAGAGCGGTGGAATCCACGTACCTGCACATTTTGGTTTCCAAGAGGAGAGATGACTCTACTGATGGACGAATTCAATGATATTATGGGATTGCTCGAACCAGTTGGTCAGCCAGATGATCCCGTCGAGCAACAATTCTTGATCAACATCAAAGGGGTGGATGTTCGAGAAGCTTTAGCCAGAGCAACCGAGAGCAGATCTTGGCCTCTCACTGAGATCAATGGGAATCCGTTCATCGACCTGTTCGAACTCTATCGCAAATACGAAACTTACGAAGAGGTTAACACCTTGTCTTGAGCAACAAAAGACAGAATTCAGCATGCCACGATCCTATGCACAGTGGGATTAGCTTTCTTCCAAGATGGTCATAATTTTATAGATGTCAGAGTTGCCCAACTCTTTCAAAGATGGGGAAGCAAGCAGACCCGTCAACTTTCAATTTTCATGGCAGCCTTAGCTTTCCTTTACCGAGTCTTGGCTCGTTTCGCTCTTGGAGAAACCATTTTGGTGGAAGGATGTACCTATGCCCTGCAGTCGTGGTTCCTGCGACATGTGCCATCAAAAGTCAGTTCCTTCAGGTTCAACAACAAGCAGCCGAAGTCTGTCATTCAGTATCGAGCCTTGATCGAGAAACTGCATCAGGAAGAGGTCATTTGGGATTTCTTCGACAAGAGAGAATCAGTTCCTTGTTACACTTATGCTTGCAGCAAGCGCTACAGATTGCTTGGCCCCTTCTTCTGTGTCGATTATCAGACAAAAAGATGTCTCAGACAATTTTCACAGCGGCAGGTTCATGCCAACATTCACTTCCCGATGGGTAACATGCCAGAGTTCAATCTGCAGTCGGATTAGTGGTCTGGGGCATACCATATAACCAAATATACTTGGGATTCCTTCATTTCTCTATCTGTATTTCCTGGATCTAATGTATCTTCTGAATATCAAGAGTGATGGTAAACTGTCTGCCCACCCTCTCTTTGTCTTTAAATTTTCCATCAATAAAATTTACTTTTGTTCTACTGACAAGCTCTTTGGGCCAAAATCTTATTCTTTTATTTTGTTTTATAACATAAAATGGTCACAATTCTGGTGACGACCTCATCCCTGGTAAATGGGACATTCCTCCTATTTTTCTTTAATATTTTTTATCATGGTTGACGACCTCGCCTAGGTAAAAAGGCACATTTCTCCGTTATCATAAAAATGGTAACACAATGATCACAAGTCTTGTGATGACCTGGTCACGGGTAATGGGATAATCTCTTAAAATTGTCTACCAAAACCCTTCATTCTTTTTTTTTTTCAAAATTGTGGTTTTCTAAAAGTTTCTTCTGCACTCTAACCATTCCATTATTCTACAGGAGAACTTTGGCATCACAAAATGGTTCAGACTAGGACTGGCAAGCAAACTGTTTAGCAGCGCAGCGACAATGAGAAAGAAGAAATGAACTCTCCCAGATTGTCCAGGGGACATGACTTAGAAGAAGAAAGTGATGTTGATCCTGCCATGTACAAAGTGTTCCAGAAAATGATATAAAAAATGATGGCTGAGCAGGTGTGATCATCGCAAAAATTTTCCTCTCGTAATATTCTCTCTCTTCCTTCTCTTTTCCTTTCCTACCTCTTATTTTCCTCTTTTTTGAAGGAAGAAAAGATAAAAGAACGGAAAGAAAGAGAGAAGAGAAAAGAAAGAAGAGAAGGGAAGAGGAAACTCTTTTGTGGGTCTCACTTGACCTAAATTTTGAAGATTTTTGAAATAACTCGCCTCCGTTTTTGAAAATTTTGTGGGAAAACTGGGAGACGGGATCCGCTCGTCGGTACGAGGTTCGACCGTTCCTGGCGCCTTTACCAGAAGTAATCGAACCAAGGGTCGAATCTATGCCTTTTGCTTTGCCTAAATATAATCTAAGAATTTATTCTAACTCTAAATGCACAAAGAATCATACTTGTGTAATGCAAAGATGTATGCTCTTTTGAAATTTGATTTAGAAATTTCCAAGTATTCTGAGACGAACTTGGTAAAGGGATGAAAAAATGATTGAATCTAACTTAGAACTTAAAATAGATCAGAGAAGTTATAAGTTTTTGAAGTAAATCAGAGTTGAAAAAAAATAAATCTTGGCTTTGAGGCAGAATAATTTGGAGCTTTTGAAGTAAAAGAAAAATGAAGTTTCAAAGTCAGAAATAGACCTTGAATTTGATCTTGAATTTAGGAAAGGAAATGAATGCCTGAGATGGAATTGAGTTTAGACTTTGAAGTTTGAAATTGGAATGGATTTGAGAGAATCAAATGGTATTTAAAAATAGAAATGGATTTAAGAGATTCAGATTAGATCCGAAGATGGAATTGAAATCTAGAATTGGAGCTGGATTCCGGATCCTATACAAAATGGGATCCGAGATTTTGAATCTGAGATGGATTTTGGGTTCTGGATCCTGAAATGAAATGGATCTGAAGTCTGAGATCCAAATGTAGAGTTGGACTCTAGATCCTAAGATGGATTTAGATCTGAAGTCTAAGATCCAATGTAGAGTTGGACTCTGGATCCTAAGATGGAATATTGGATTTGAAGTCTAAGATCCAAAGTAAAATTGGTTCTGGATCCTATAAGGAAATTGGATTTGAAGTCTAAGATCCAAAAGTGGAATTGGATCCTGGACCCTAAAATGGAAAATTGGATCTGAAGTCTAAGATCCAAAGTGAAATTGGTTCTGGATCCTATAAGGAAATTGGATCTGAAGTCTGAGATCCAAAAGTGGAATTGGAGTTTGGATCCTAAAGAGGAATTGGATCTGAAGTCTGAGATCCAATATGAGTGTTGAATCATGGATCCTAAGATGGATTTGGAGTTAAATTCAGAAGATGAATCAAGAACTTCCAAGTTTAATTTAAACTTGGAAAATGAATTTTAGAAATTGAATCTTGAATATATAAATGAATTTCAAAGTTAAATTGGATTTTAAATTTAAGATAGAATTTGGAATTTGAAATACAAGATGATTCTGAAGTTTCAAAGTCAAATGGGACTTTGAAATTGAATTCTTGAATCCTTTTGAGAAATTTGAATTTATGAATAGGTTTTGACCTGAGAAATGAAGGAAAGAATTACTTGGATTTTATGAAAAAGATTTTTTTTTTAAAAATATGATGCAATTCTATCCTAAATGATGAATGAATTTAATTTTTTTTGAAATTGGATTTTTGAAAAGTTATTCCATTCTTTAAATGAATTAAAATAAGATTGAAGATATAATACATCCTTGACTATGGTCATTGAATGTATTATATAATAATCTATATTTAAATTCAAGAGAAGAATAAAATGCATTTGGTGCTTTTATAGAATTTAAAATGAAATTAACTCTCAATATACCCTGACTATGGCCATTGGTATATATTTTGAATTAATTTTAAGTTAAATTCTGATAAAAGAAGAAAATATTTAAGGAAAATATGATGAATTTTGAAAACGGATCCAGTGTAGATCCAGTGTTATTTCGTAAAAGATAAAAATCCTAAGTCTTGTTTACATCCCGACTATGGCCGTTGATGTAAATCATCGGCTTAGGATTAATTACCTCTTACGAAATGGTGCACGTGCCATTCGTGTTTCACCATTTGTGCAGTTTTGAAAGTAAAAGAGAAAAAAATGTCTTGAATCAAGTAATTCTAGAAGATATATACATGCTCATGCATTCTATTCTAAGACAAAGAATGTAAATTTTTCATTGTATCCAGCTATTACAATCATTGAATTTTATTTCAAGATTTAAAAAAAGCCTCTAATTTTAGAAAAATGGCAATGTCCATATATCCCTGCAAAACAGAGTTAGTATTGAGCAAAATTGCAAGAATACATAAAGGGGAAAACAAAATCTAAATGCTCTCTTCTCATAAAATGGAAACACCTATGACAATACACTCATTCAAATGGAAACATGATGTTTATCTCAAAACGCACAAATGGTATGCTATAGGTATTGCAAATACACTACATGATATACAAGAGGGTGTTGTGAACTCTTATGACAATATCCCTCTCTGTCATACCAAAAAAAATGACCATGCATATCCTTTCAAACCATATAACATCCCTATAATAATAATCTTTTTATAAGAGACCTTTCACTTTATGACTGGGCACTATGATAAAGAGCAGCCCCTGGTTGGGTCCGGTTGCTAAGCTAGAGCATGAGTGACTGTCAAACAAATGTACAACTGTTTCAGGCAAATGTAAAGAAAGTGCAGAATTTATATGCAATATG
Source organism: Nuphar pumila (assembly GCF_984573655.1). Taxonomy (NCBI): domain Eukaryota; kingdom Viridiplantae; phylum Streptophyta; class Magnoliopsida; order Nymphaeales; family Nymphaeaceae; genus Nuphar; species Nuphar pumila. The sequence continues at coordinate 15,039,124 of NC_143257.1, forward strand.
CCAGCGTATATGTAGCAGCTTGGTGGAGTGCACCAAAATATTTTGGATAAAGCTGTTGGTTATTGTGAGCAGGTGCCAGATGAAATGAATGAAGTGGAGACATAGCTGAGAGGTGATGTCAGCCATATGTGCCATGGCTGTAGGTGTGAAAAGAAGTATGATAGTGTTTTTATACTGTTGTAGGCTCAAAGAAGCTAAGGGGTGTTTTTGCATGGTTATAAGTGCAAGGAAAAGCACTTGTTGTAAGTGCAGAGAGTGTAACAATTGTGGCAACAACTGGCACAGAGTATGCTGCTGGAAATGAATGCAAACATATGATGACGAACAGCGTGATTTGCAGAAAAATCTTAACAGCAAATTGTGTTGTGTGATGGTGGAAATAACTATGGAATGAACCATCCCTTTTGCAAGTGGTGCAAAAGAGGGTGAGATGGGCAGTGGAAGAGATGCGTACATTATGGAAATGAGAGAACCATCATGAAATTTTAATGAAACAAAAGGTAGCTAAATAAAGGAAATACAATAAATCACGAAGTGCAATTAGGGAAGGGATAATCAAATGTGAACATAAAACAATAAATAAAATGTGAGTTAGAAACTTCAATGGTTCATGATACATATATGGGATGATCAAACTGCAGAAACTAAAAGAGTCTAAATAAGCTATGGACAGAGAAATACAGGGATTAATGAGCATCTATTTGGTCCCTATGATCACCAAAACCAAATTCATTCTCCAAATCATCAACATCATCTTCCTCTTCATCACCTCCCACTCTAGGACTACCTTTATGTCGTTTGTATCTGGTTCTGCACTGTGGATATGCCTGGGTACCCTCCCTCCTTTCATACTCATAGCAAATTCTACACACTGGGAAAGCACCTTCATTACAAGCCACAAAAAGCCTCTCCATCCACTATTCTCTCAATCCTATTTGAACAAATCTGACATATTTGACCACTCAATTTTTTTTGTCTTCCTTAGGCTGCCAAAAGAACCGATAAAAAAGATAAAAAAAAAAACTATAGAAATAATACCCTCACCATTCAATGGAAGCTCCAATTTATTATGATATAGAACAGATTGAGTGTTTAGCCCACCAAATTAAAATTTTCAAAGGGGGAAAGTTCACAAAGGAGTTTAGTTTAGTTAAGTTTACGAAAGAAGCAAACAGTACAGATGAAACCATCAATATCTAACAACAAGAATCAGCATGTCTATCTAAGATATCAAGGGGCAAAAAAAGGAATAGTAGATGAAAAATAAGGTGAATAGATGATCAAGCACCACGGCTAAAAAAAAAAAAATAATGGAAATAGAAAACCCTGATTAATTAAAGAAGAAAATTGAGACAAAGTGTAATAGAGGGAAAAGGGGGCAGAATATAAAAGCGGATTCAAGAAAAAAATCGTGGAAAATATCAGAGGAACAGAATACACTAATCAGGAGGAAAAAAATGAGCTTGGTACCGATTAGAAATCAGAAAACCACAAAAGAAGCTGGAACAGGACGAACATTTTGACAAGTAATAGATGATTATCAAAGAAAAGATCAGTAAAACGCAAAAAAAAAAAAAAACAACTCCAGATCAATTCTAGAGGATGAGCACCAGGAAACACCCAATGGGTATCGATTAGATGACAGGAAGAAACACAAAAAAAACTTGATTATTATGGAAAATAAGGAAGAAAAACGCAAACAAACCTACAAAACATGCATTATAAGGGGGGCAAAATCATCAGAACACAAAAAAAAAAAAAAACAAAGGGGGTAACGACTGAAGCTGCAGAAACACAATCAAACCAAGCAAAAAGAGCACATCATAGATCAGAGAGAGAAAGGTGGGGATTTCGATGGGCACACCTTGTTTAGCTCCTCGGCATTGATCAAGATGAACTCGTTCCTGTTGTGAGAGCCAGCAATAAGCCGACCATTGGTAGCCATAAGCCCTAGAGAAGAACGGGAATAAGAGAGGCAGAGAGAGGTTCTCTCTTCACCAACACGGCCGGACCCTCTCTCTCTCTCTCTCTCTATATATATATATATATATATATATATATATATATATATATATGTTGGAATTCCAACACCCTACTTAAAAATGATTGTCTAGAAACCTTAATCCTGAGAGATAATCAACGACCCCAAAAAGATGAACCATTAAAAAATACATAACTAAATAAAAAAAAATAACATAAATTAAATTTATTTTTTATTTTTTGATATTACACAAGCGTAGGTGTTAACAGGGGAACTCACAATCAATGAAAAACTCTTTCGGCAAATTGGGATACATCTCAGCCATTATGAGTGAAATCATTCTCAGCAACTGAGGTTTATTGGTTTCTCTTTTTTTTTTTTGACTGCTTATGAAGATTTGAGCAAGATCAAATGTAAATTGGTGCAGAGCCATTTGTTCAACAAACCCAGATCGCTAACTGCTACCATAGATCACTGGTATTAAGTTTCACAGTTGAACACAAAGTGGTCTCTTGACGAAAATCAGTGAAACAGGATCAGCAAAAAGGATAATGATAATTGAATACCAAATGGAAGTTGCAATAAGTGCAGCAAGAAAAAAAAAAAATCAACCATAAACCAGAATATAAAGGGGAACGAATTTGATAGATAAATAAGGGGAGGAATTTATGATAAATCCGAGTGGATATGGGTGATTGCCCTTTAACTAAAAAAAAAAAACAAGAAGAAGCTCACCATGGAAAATGAGTATAAAAAAAAAGAGAGCCAAGTAACATCTAGATAAGCCGGATGAAGAGGAGAGATTCCAATGTAAACACGGAACAACAACTAAAAATCAGAGGTGAATCGACTATAAATCGGAATAAAACAGCAAAAAAAAAATAAAATAAAAAAAAAATAAATAAAAATATGTTGGAACGTAGAATTCCATTTATTGTGGCACAGAGATGTATTGGGATTACTATAGGCAACCCGATTCCATTCATGGTGCATCAATGGGTACAAAAAAAAAAAATCAAAAGAAAAGATCAGAATCAAGGGGAGAAGAAATTCTCACCTGGTTTTGCTTGTATTGCCTGAGTTGAAGACTCTTTGGTTGATCAAAAGATAAATTTATGGTCTCGCTGCAGGGATGGTCTCCTTGCTTTGGCTAATTCTGAAGAATCAAGAGGGAGGCGGTTGACAGTCCTGATGTGGGATTTTACAAAGAAGAGGGAGACTGGATAAAAGAAGTGATCCGATGTAAGAAGGGTGGAGTAACTCAGGGAAAAAATGTCAGGGAAGAAGAAGAAGGATAGGAGAGGAAGGAAGAAAGCATGAAGAATGAGATACATGGAGGGGTGAAGGCGATGCCCTTAGGGTTCTTCTGAGTGCCCTTTTAAGGAGGATGAAGAAGGTTCGTGAAAGGGGTCGTTGGAGATCGAAGGTGGAGGAAGGAAGGGTTCGTGCGATCGACCATGGAGGAGAGAGAAAGAGAAGGGCGATGAAGAAGGGTGCCGCCGTTTTTTTTTTTCCTTTTCCTTTCTTACGAAAGATTTTACAAAACCCTAAAAAAAAAAAAATTACCGAGGAGCCCCTTTGTTTTTCAAGATTTTATAAAGAGGGGGGGGGGGCTCTCGAGATTTTTAGCAAAAATTGTTTTTCAAAAAGGCTCAAAATCATTTATTTTTCTCATAAATTTTCCAATTTTTTGAATTTTATGTTATTTCTCATTTTTTTTGTATTTTTAAAAAAATCTTAAGATTTGTCAGAAAACAAAGATTAGAACCAATTTTTTTGTGTTTTTGCAAAAATATTTACAAAAGGGAATTTTTCTGAGAGTTTTAAAAGCTATTTTGAGGAAATTTCTTCAGAAATGGGTTTTGATCCGGATTTGGAGGAAATATGGATTTAAAGGGCTGGATTCGGATCCGGAGTTGATTTTGAATATATCAATATGAATTTTAATTTAGAGAATCTGAAGAAATGACTTGATTTTCTCAGAAAACGGGGTTAGGGGCAAAAGGGTCATTTTTATAAAACTTTGAAAAATTTGGGGTGTTCACAGATGCCCCTCTTTGCTACTAAGCCGGTTGAGAGCCGAGCTTAGTGGCAAAGACAACACTCCAAATTTTGAAAATGCCCCAGTCAGCAGGTCTGAACTGGGTGTGGAAGAATTTATTTTGAAAATATGGTTTTTCAGGCTTTGAAACCTTATCCTGAATGGTTTTGGTGAGGCGAAATCCTCGAAGATGATATGATTGGGTAGAAAATGAGAAAATCGTGATGGGACTTTAGATAGAAATTCTGAAATGGTGGGAAATGAAAATTTTGATCAGGTCTCATGGGTGAGACAAGATGCTCTTTTTGGAATGACTCAGGTTTAGCCCTTAACCTGGATGGGATGAAGATTTATCAAAAATGAATTTGGAAATGAGGAAAGGAATATATGAGGACCTTGATGGGACATTTTGGAAAAGGCCTTGTGAAATGAAGCTTGAGTCAAATCCTTTCCTGGATGGATGTACAAAGTATGGATTCATCAATGGGCAGAACCATGATGGGATTGGAAGAAAACATCTCGTCAAAACGAGGAATCTCATTGGAATGTGACTCAGGTTTAACCCAAACCTGCAAGGAAGATAACTCGCAAAGCGAGGTTCCGGGTTGACTCTTAATCTGGATAGAAAATCTACCATACGAGTTTCTCAAAATGGAGAAAGCATGATGGGACCTTCGGAATTTGAACGAACAAATCCGAAGGGGTTTTTGCGAAAGGAGGAAATATAGGGTCCCTAAAGCTTTGAAAAGGGGAAGAAATGGTGCGTCTCATTACTAAGACTGAAATAGCTTTTGAAATTAAATGATCTTTCGCAAATGATTCAGGTTTGACCCTTATCCTGAGTGGGGGAAAACTACCATACAGGTTTCTCAAAAATGGAGAAAGCATGATGGGACCTTCGGAATTTGGACGAACAAATCCGTAAGGGGTTTTTGCGAAAGGAAGAAATATAGGGTTTCCTAAAGCTTTGAAAAGGGAGAAGAAATTGGGCGTCTCATTGCTGAGACTGAAATGGCTTTTGAAATCTATGATCTTTCGCAAATGGTTCAGGTTTGACCCTTATCCTGAGTGGGTCATTCATACGGAATTTGTTAATGAGAAAACCGTGATGGGACAAGAGGAGATACTTCTTCTGAGGCAACTCTTTTTGGGAAATACAAACAACGCTAGGTTGCATCAAAATGAATATTGAGTGTTTATTTAATTTTTGGAATAGCTAGAAAATTTTGCCAATAAGATAAAATCATAGTAGATTCAGATGCTTCTAAATGTGCATGTATGTGCAAAGATATTCCCTCTTTCACCTAGAGTATTTCCTCTAATGAGGTTAGCTCCTCGGTTTTAAGAGTCAAATTCAAAAATTTAGCACTAATGATTTTCTTCAAGTAAGCTATCTATTTCCCTGATATGAGAATAAAAGAAATATTCTTAATTTCATAAAAGCAGGAAGTGAAGAGATATTGATAAAAGAATTTTGTTATGAGAAAAGATGACTTCTGGCAACTTTGGCAGTTTGATATCTGGGTGTTTTCCCACGATGATCTTTTTGCACGCTTTTTTAGTCATTGGGCTATCTCGGGTTTTTCTCATCATCCTTCATTTGGATGTCCTGACTTTTTTCTCTTTTTTCAGGGAAGGGCACGTCACAAACTCCTTCATCTTGGAGATGCTCCGATCCTTCTTTTATCTCAGGGATCTCACTGGCTCAAAAGGTATTTAGATGATAGCAGAAATCAAATATCTTTTAGGGTTTGTCGGTAGGTTCATCACTCTCGCCTTCATCTCGACGGTGATCTGAACTTTTCCTGGAAGGATCCGTCACAAACTCCGTCATCTTGGAGATGTTTCAAATCTTCTTTGGCCCCGGGGGTCTACTCGCTTAATTCGCCTTCATCTTGACGACAATTGAGAGATCCCTTTTGCGGATATTTGATTGCAACTTTTTAAACGAAATGAGAAGATATGAGTTGAGTGGATTCTTTTTATAGCTCAAGATATTTCAACTGCCTGATTGTCAGAAAGTCATTTTAAAATACGCACCATAGCCAAGATTAATATCAATTCTCTTCTGGCTTTTCAACATCATTGAAGATTTCATTTATTGATCATATCGAGGACATTTCTGACATCCGTTTGGTTGATCAACAGGGAAAGATTTGAATTTTACCTCTTTTCACAAAAAGTTTCACCTTTTGGAAGGAAATATTCGAGGTAATCTGAGAAAATTCTTTTTGTGTAGTCAGACTTTTTAGAATCAACTAATGCTTTTAGAAAATTGGCAAAGTTTTCATGAATTTCTTGTGAAACAATCACTCAATATAGATTTTGATGAGACACTTAGCTGTAATTTAAAGAAATGGTGTAAGAATCAGACTTTAGAAAACTGAACTGATGAAATACATTAGGTTTTGGAAATCCCGACCAGTTTATGAGAAATTGGATTTTTGATAATCCTGACCAGTGAAAACACTGGATTTCAAATCCCGACCAGTGAAAAATACTGGATTTCAAATCCTGACCAGTTATGAAAACTGGATTTCAAATCCTGACCAGTTATGAAAACTGGATTTCAAATCCCGACCAGTTATGACAACTGGATTTCAAATCTCGACCAGTTATGAAAACTGGATTTCAAATCCCGACCAGTTATGAAAACTGGATTTCAAATCCCGACCAGTTATGAAAACTGGATTTCAAATCCCGACCAGTTATGACAACTGGATTTCAAATCCCGACCAGTTATGACAACTGGATTTCAAATCCTGACCAGTTATGAAAACTGGATTTCAAATCCCGACCAGTTATGAAAACTGGATTTCAAATCCCGACCAGTTATGAAATCTGGATTTCAAATCCCGACCAGTTATGAAAACTGGATTTCAAATCCCGACCAGTTATGAAAACTGGATTTTAAATCCCGACCAGTTATGACAACTGGATTTCAAATCCCGACCAGTTATGAAAACTAGATTTCAAATCCTGACCAGTTATGAAAACTGGATTTCAAATCCCGACCAGTTATAAAAACTAGATTTCAAATCCCGACCAGTTATAAAAATTAGATTTCAAATCCCGACCAGTTATGAAAACTGGATTTCAAATCCCGACCAGTTATGAAAACTGGATTTTAAATCCCAACCAGTTATGAAAACTGGATTTCAAATCCCGACCAGTTATGAAAACTGGATTTCAAATCCCGACCAGTTATGAAAACTAGATTTTAAATCTCGACCAGTTATGAAAACTGGATTTTAAATCCTGACCAGTTATGACAACTGGATTTCAAATCCCGACCAGTTATGAAAACTGAATTTTAAATCCCGACCAGTTATGAAAACTGGATTTCAAATCCCGACCAGTTGTGACAACTGGATTTAAAATCCCGACCAGTTATAAAAACTGGATTTCAAATCCCGACCAGTTATGAAAACTGGATTTCAAATCCCGACCAGTGAAAAATACTGGATTTTGAAAATGATGGATTTAATCTGATGGTTTGAAAGTGATTGAATTTGGGAGATTATAACCCGAGGGTTGAGAAAATGATAAGACTTTGAGGATATTACAACCAGAGGTTGGGAAACTGATAGAATTGTGAGATTGAAGACCTTGAAATGATATAATTGAGGAGTCGCACCCTAAGGGTTTGATCTTTTGGAATACACGATCAGCGGGATGCTAGATCTTTTGGAATACAGGACCAGCGAGATGCTGGATCCTTTGGAAATACAGGACCAGCGAGATGCTGGATCCTTTGAAAATACATGACCAGCGAGATGCTGGATCTTTTGGAAATATATGACCAGCGAGATGCTGGATCCTTTGGAAATACATGACCAACGAGTGTTGGATCCTTTTGGAAATACATGACCAGCGAGATGCTGGATCCTTTGGAAATACATGACTAGCGAGATGCTGGATCCTTTGAAAATACATGATGTTTTTGGAGATTCAAGCCAGAACTAAAATTTAGAAGGAGAAAGGTTTTTGGTCAGAAGACTGATTTTAGAAGGTTACCGGTGTGAGAACCGGGTTTTCCAAATAAGCTCAAATTATGATTGAAAAAGTTTGAGAAATAACCAGTATGAGAACTGGGTTTTTAGAAGATAATTCATGATTTTATCCCTTTATCCTGAACGGGGGAAATAATAAAAGGAATACCTCATTGAAAGGAGGCATCAGGTTTATCTCTTATCCTGAAAGGGTAAGGATGGATTTTTAAAGAGAATAAACCTGAATCTTTGAATTTTGGAAATGGACTAGCCGGAAGGCTAGTTTTTTGGAAGAACGTCCCGCCTGGCAGTTGGGATTTTTTTGAAAAAGAAGAGAATTCGAGTTGGGACTCGAATCTTCAGAAAATAAAAGATAAAGAGAAACCCGAGTTTTGAAAACTTGAATTTCTAAAGAAATGATTATTTTCCAATGCGAGGATTGGATTCAAAAGGAAGTCCGAGTCGGAACTCGGAACTTCAAACGAAAATAATAGGGGACAAACCCGAGCTGGAACTCAGATAAAAGATAAAGAGAAACCCGATTTTTGAAAATTCGAATTTCTAAAGAAATGATTAATTTCCAATGCGAGGATTGAATTCAAAAGGAAGTCCGAGTCGGAACTCGGAACTTCAAACGAAAATAATAGAAAAAAAACCCGACCTGGAACTCGGATAAAAGATAAAGAGAAACCCGATTTTTGAAAATTCGAATTTCTAAAGAAATGATTAATTTCCAATGCAAGGATTGGATTCAGAAGGAAGTCCGGGTCGGAACTCGGAACTTCAAACGAAAATAATAGAGGAAAAACCCAAGCTGGAACTCGGATAAAAGATAAAGAGAAACCCGAGTTTTGAAAACTCGAATTTTCTAAAGAAATGACTAATTTCCAATGCAAGGATTGGATTCAGAAGGAAGTCCGAGTCGGAACTCGAAACTTCAAACAAAAATAATAAACGAAAAACCCGAGTTGGAACTCGGATAAAAGATAAAGAGAAACCAAAGTTTTGAAAACTCGAATTTCTAAAGAAATGACTAATTTCCAATGCAAGGATTGGATTCAGAAGGAAGTCTGGGTCGGAACTCAGAACTTCAAACGAAAATAATAGAGGAAAAACCCGAGCTGGAACTCGGATAAAAGATAAAGAGAAACCAGAGTTTTGAAAACTCGAATTTCTAAAGAAATGACTAATTTCCAATGCGAGGATTGGATTCAGAAGGAAGTCCGAGTCGGAACTCAGAACTTCAAATGAAAGAATAGAGGAAGAAGCCCAAGTGAGAACTCGGGTTTTTGACAGAAAGTTTTTAATCAAAAGATTGAGTTTTGAAAATTTGCCAGTGCGAGAACCGAACCTGGGAATGAGAATGACCATTTAGGGGACTGAATTTATTTGCATATTATCTTATTGCCCCTTTTATCTTGACTGGGGAGAAAAAAATCTGAGAAGGAACTGATGAGAAGAGATAGAAATTGTTTGGAAGATTTTGACAAAAGAGAAGAATCAAAGAAATTTTATGGAAATGTTATCTTTGTAAAAGAATTCTCACAGGTAGCATTGTTGCTCCTATGAGGGGTTTCAGGATTATCCCTTATCCTGAATGGGAAAGGAATAAAATTTAGGCAAAAGTTGATGAAAAAGCTTCGATAAAGAATTGGAAGATTTAATTAAGAAATAAGATTGATAAAATTGGATGAAGAAAAAGACTTAAAAGAGAAAGACATTCAGGACTATCCCTTCTCCTGAAGAAAGAAGGACCTCGTAGGATGAGGTTTCAGGTTTATCCCTTAACCTGAAGGGGGGGAGAAAGAAAGAAGGCAAAAGAAATACCTCATGGAAAAAGAGGCATCAGGTTTATCCCTTAACCTGAAAGGGTATTCTTTGAAAATAAGGATCAAGGAGAATTAATAAAATGGATAATAATAAAAATGAATAAAAATGGACAAACAAAAGGTTGATAAAAGTTGAGAAAAAGAGTTTGATCCTGCCTGCATGTGGGATCTTTAAAATGAGAGAAGAAGATGAGAAAATCATTTTTGGAAAGAAAGATTAACCACGAGAGCTAATCTTTGAAAGGGGATCATTCATGAGAGATCATCATGAGGGTTAATTTTTTGAAGCAATGATTTGTAAACTAATTTGTAGAAAATATGATCAAAACGAGGGTTGATCTTTGAATGCAATGATTTGAAATCAATTTTTAGAAAACATAATCGACACCAAGATTGATCTTTGAATGCAATAAAATCAAATTTTTGGAAAATGAGATCAACACAAGGGTTGATCTTTGAATGTAATGAAATCAATTTTTGAAAAATGAGATCAATACAAGGGTTGATCTTTGAAATGCAATAATTCGAAATCAATATGATCAACACAAGGGTTGATCTTTGAAATGCAATGATTCAAAATCAATATGATCAACACAAGGGTTGATCTTTGAAAAAGGTTGTAATAAAATATTTGAACTAAGATTTTCATGGTTTTTGAAAGACCCTCATAGGTAATAGCATTTCTCTCATGAATGTCAGGATTGTCCCATATTTTTTTGAAAAAGAATATAATGCCCCAATATAGCAAGAAGAAGGAGGTATTGAATATCAAAGATATAAAGAAAATCGACATTTCATTGATAAGCAAAAGTTGATAACAAAGCCGAATATTTACAAGTATTATAACTAAAAGAGTCACAAAAACTGGGCTGACTTGCCCTTACAAAACGACTAACAAAAAGGGAATGAAAGCGAAAACTCTTGGCATTCTCAATTCTCTGATTGGTCTGGAAAAGGTCCAGTTGAAACTGCAGGTTGCTCTTCTCCTTCTTCTGGTACCAGAAGCTCTTTATCAATGTAGTCTTGCACAAGGTTTTGGAGGACGAAGCAGCGCTCTGTGTCATGCCCCCTTGCTCGATGAAACTTGCAGAAGCAATCTTTCCATTTTCCCATGATGACGGGAGGATCAACCTTTCTTGGGAGTTTGATCATGCCTTTTGCAAGCAGGTATTGGAGAACTTCTTCGATCGGCTGACCTAGAGGGGTAAGCTGACGATCATGACCCCAACCTTCATGCTTTGCTTTCTTCGGCTTGTTTGACTTCTGCAGGGTGCTGACCCCTACCTGGTAGCTGGACTGAGCTTGCATGTTTAGGAGATCTGAACGCCTTTCTTCTTCGATTTTGATAAAGAGATTCTTATCAAGGCAGTCTTAAACTATATTCTTGAAGATGAAGCAATGCTCAGTGTTATGCCCTATTGCTCGGTGGTACCCACAGAATTGATCTATATATTTTCCCATGATTGTGGAAGGGCTGGCGGCTTTTGGGAGCCTGAGTAATCCGCTAGACAACATGTATTCGAGGACTTTGTCGAGCGGTTCATTTAAAGGAGTGAAATCTTGATCCTTGCTCCAATCCTTACGCTTTGGTTCTTCTTGCTTCTTGCCTTTTTGCTGAAGACTGAATTGAAGACGTTTATCATTGTTTTCGCAACGCTTCTCAATCTGGCTTTTATGTTCTCCCAAGTTATTGCCCTGGTTGCTTTGATTGCTACCCCTGTTGGCTTTAGAGTTTCCTGTGTGGATGTGGCTGTGTTCAGTCATGGGGAAGGTGACAGGCGCCTTTCCTTCTGTGGGAATTTTTCCGCAATTGGCTTCAGCTTGTTCCGACAAGATCTCAACCATCATCTTTTTGAATAATTGGTATATCGCGGGATTGATCTCACTTCTGCTGTCCTGAACCCCTCTTTTGACAAACTTTTGAGAATCCATTCCATACTCTTTCCGCTTATAACTCGGATGTTAGAGCAGTGTAATCTCCTGAGCTTTGCCTGACTCGACTGATAGTGCCGATGCTCTCTGTAGAGCATAAACGGGCCTTTTTAGAAAAGATCTAGGAAGAAATAAATCATAATTTGAATATGAAAACATCCCATTACGAGGGATTGGGTTGTCACCAAAATTTGCGACAACCGCATTGTTTTTCTGGAAAATGATAGACAAGTAAAATGTGAATAAAGATAAATTTTGAAAAGGACATATCCTGACAAAAAGATGTTTTATTGTAAATGCAGGTAGGGAATGGAATATAGAAAAGAAATTTTTTGAAGAATTGCGGGCAGGATAAAAAAGAATCAGAAGAAATTAAGAGAAGAAAAAGGAAAATACACCTGGGTTTTAAAACAAGGAGGAGATTTTATATAATAATATACCCAGGGTTTTGGAAAATATAGGGAATATAAAATATCATACAATCATAGATATACAAACAAGGATGCACAATCAACAATCCCTAGGGGCTGACTCTAAATGCAATATTTTGAAATGGCTTGTAGGATCCTAATCCTAACTCTAGGGTTCAGATCATCTGATTCCAATCAAGATACGCCGATATACTCAAGCTGAAGCTCAGAGTACGTGGCATAGAAATATTCTACCGGTTCTAAGGTAATGGCTTCCCAACATCCTTGAGCACCTACCGATATACCTCGGACTATGGCCCTTAGGTACGTGGTAGGGGGGCGCAAACCCAAATAAGTGGTCCAGTTGTGAGGCTCTCTCCCGAACTATGGTTCATTGAAACAACCCAGCAACGTGAAGACTGGGACAATATAGGTAAGGAGGTTTTCAAAATATGTGCAACATGCAAGAAATCAGATGGCTCTAATGCAAGTCCTAAAGAGATAGATTAAAATGAAGAGAAGCATACACTTGCATACATTGTTTTGCATTTAATCCCTAAAATTGAGGAGAGTTGTATTTAAGACTTAAGTCTAATGTGAGCATGGAATAATCTCCTCAATATGGTCCTACCAAACTATACTTAGATCCTATATGCAATGATGTCAGCTTAGGACAAAATCTAGGCTTCCTAAGGTTTGCATGGAAATGAAGCTGACATTTGAAGAATAAAGACTTAGATAATATCAAAGCAAAGAAGAAAAGGCATTAAATTCGACCGGACGAAGACGAGTCCCATCACGGTCGCCAAAACTGTGATCATCGCAAAAATTTTCCTCTCGTAATATTCTCTCTCTTCCTTTCCTACCTCTTATTTTCCTTCTTTTTGAAGGGAGAAAAGATAAAAGAACGAAAAGAAAGAGAGAAGAGAAAAGAAAGAAGAGAAGGGAAGAGGAAACTCTTTTGCGGGTCTCACTTGACCTAAATTTTGAAGATTTTTGAAATAACTCGCCTCCGTTTTTGAAATATTTGTGGGAAAACTGGGAGACGGGATCCGCTCGTCGGTACGAGGTTCGACCGTTCCTGGCGCCTTTACCAGGGGTAATCGAACCAAGGGTCGAATCTATGCCTTTTGCTTTGCCTAAATATAATCTAAGAATTTATTCTAACTCTAAATGCACAAAGAATCATACTTGTGTAATGCAAAGATGTATGCTCTTTTGAAATTTGATTTAGAAATTTCCAAGTATTCTGAGACGAACTTGGTAAAGGGATGAAGAAATGATTGAATCTAACTTAGAACTTAAAATAGATCAGAGAAGTTCTAAGTTTTTGAAGTAAATCAGAGTTGAAAAAAAATAAATCTTGGCTTTGAGGAAGAATAATTTGGAGCTTTTGAAATAAAAGAAAAATGAAGTTTCAAAGTCAGAAATAGACCTTGAATTTGATCTTGAATTTAGGAAAGGAAATGAATGCCTGAGATGGAATTGAGTTTAGACTTTGAAGTTTGAAATTGGAATGGATTTGAGAGAATCAAATGGTATTTAAAAATAGAAATGGATTTAAGAGATTCAGATTAGATCCGAAGATGGAATTGAAATCTAGAATTGGAGCTGGATTCCGGATCCTATACAGAATGGGATCCGAGATTTTGAATCTGAGATGGACTTTGGATTCTGGATCCTGAAATGGAATGGATCTGAAGTCTGAGATCCAAATGTAGAGTTGGACTCTAGATCCTAAGATGGATTTAGATCTGAAGTCTAAGATCCAATGTAGAGTTGGACTCTGGATCCTAAGATGGAATATTGGATTTGAAGTCTAAGATCCAAAGTAAAATTGGTTCTGGATCCTATAAGGAAATTGGATCTGAAGTTTGAGATCCAAAAGTGAAATTGGATCCTGGACCCTAAAATGGAAAATTGGATCTGAAGTCTAAGATCCAAAGTGAAATTGGTTCTGGATCCTATAAGGAAATTGGATCTGAAGTCTGAGATCCAAAAGTGGAATTGGAGTTTGGATCCTAAAGAGGAATTGGATCTGAAGTCTGAGATCCAATATGAGTGTTGAATCCTGGATCCTAAGATGGATTTGGAGTTAAATTCAGAAGATGAATCAAAAACTTCCAAGTTTAATTTAAACTTGGAAAATGAATTTTAGAAATTGAATCTTGAATATATAAATGAATTTCAAAGTTAAATTGGATTTTAAATTTAAGATAGAATTTGGAATTTGAAATACAAGATGATTCTGAAGTTTCAAAGTCAAATGGGACTTTGAAATTGAATTCTTGAATCCTTTTGAGAAATTTGAATTTATGAATAGGTTTTGACCTGAGAAATGAAGGAAAGAATTACTTGGATTTTATGAAAAAGAAATTTTTTTTAAAAATATGATGCAATTCTATCCTAAATGATGAATGAATTTATTTTTTTTTGAAATTGGATTTTTGAAAAGTTATTCCATTCTTTAAATGAATTAAAATAAGATTAAAGATATAATACATCCTTGACTATGGCCATTGAATGTATTATATAATAATCTATATTTAAATTCAAGAGAAGAATAAAATACATTTGGTGCTTTTATAGAATTTAAAATGAAATTAACTCTCAATATACCCTGACTATGGCCATTGGTATATATTTTGAATTAATTTTAAGTTAAATTCTGATAAAAGAAGAAAATATTTAAGGAAAATATGATGAATTTTGAAAACGGATCCAGTGTACATCCAGTGTTATTTCGTAAAAGATAAAAATCCTAAGTCTTGTTTACATCCCGACTATGGCCGTTGATGTAAATCATCGGCTTAGGATTAATTACCTCTTACGAAATGGTGCACGTGCCATTCGTGTTTCACCATTTGTGCAGTTTTGAAAGTAAAAGAGAAAAAAATGTCTTGAATCAAGTAATTCTAGAAGATATATACATGCTCATGCATTCTATTCTAAGACAAAGAATGTAAATTTTTCATTGTATCCAGCTATTACAATCATTGAATTTTATTTCAAGATTTAAAAAAAGCCTCTAATTTTAGAAAAATGGCAATGTCCATATATCCCTGCAAAACAGAGTTAGTATCGAGCAAAATTGCAAGAATACATAAAGGGGAAAACAAAATCTAAATGCTCTCTTCTCATAAAATGGAAACACCTATGACAATACACTCATTCAAATGGAAACACGATGTTTATCTCAAAACGCACAAATGGTATGCTATAGGTATTGCAAATACACTACATGATATACAAGAGGGTGTTGTGAACTCTTATGACAATATCCCTCTCTGTCATACCAAAAAAAATGACCATGCATATCCTTTCAAACCATATAACATCCCTATAATAATAATCTTTTTATAAGAGACCTTTCACTTTATGACTGGGCACTATGATAAAGAGCAGCCCCTGGTTGGGTCCGGTTGCTAAGCTAGAGCATGAGTGACTGTCAAACAAATGTACAACTGTTTCAGGCAAATGTAAAGAAAGTGCAGAATTTATATGCAATATGCCAGCGTATATGTAGCAGCTTGGTGGAGTGCACCAAAATATTTTGGATAAAGCTGTTGGTTATTGTGAGCAGGTGCCAGATGAAATGAATGAAGTGGAGACATAGCTGAGAGGTGATGTCAGCCATATGTGCCATGGCTGTAGGTGTGAAAAGAAGTATGATAGTGTTTTTATACTGTTGTAGGCTCAAAGAAGCTAAGGGGTGTTTTTGCATGGTTATAAGTGCAAGGAAAAGCACTTGTTGTAAGTGCAGAGAGTGTAACAATTGTGGCAACAGCTGACACAGAGTATGCTGCTGGAAATGAATGCAAACATATGATGACGAACGTCGTGATTTGCAGAAAAATCTTAACAGCAAATTGTGTTGTGTGATGGTGGAAATAACTATGGAATGAACCATCCCTTTTGCAAGTGGTGCAAAAGAGGGTGAGATGGGCAGTGGAAGAGATGCGTACATTATGGAAAGGAGAGAACCATCATGAAATTTTAATGAAACAGAAGGTAGCTAAATGAAGGAAATACAATAAATCACGAAGTGCAATTAGGGAAGGGATAATCAAATGTGAACATAAAACAATAAATAAAATGTGAGTTAGAAACTTCAATGGTTCATGATACATATATGAGATGATCAAACTGCAGAAACTAAAAGAGTCTAAATAAGCTATGGACAGAGAAATACAGGGATTAATGAGCATCTATTTGGTCCCTATGATCACCAAAACCAAATTCATTCTCCAAATCATCAACATCATCTTCCTCTTCATCACCTCCCACTCTAGGACTACCTTTATGTCGTTTGTATCTGGTTCTGCACTGTGGATATGCCTGGGTGTAACGCCCCGAAATTTTAACCCAAATTTTAAGAGGATTTTTTTTTTTAACAGCAGAAACAATAAATAATATAGGGTTAAGTATTTCGAGACATTACGGTGGAAAGAAAACCCAACAAATTTATTTCATTCTATTTATCAATGAAAATCATCATAGTTTTAAATAATATGAACCATTAAAAATTACAATCAACTCAAGCGATCCCTGGAACAATAAATCCAAAAATCTCGATCCAATGCCTCATCCTGCAGCCGCTCATAAACCATATTCTTTACCTGAAAAATAGTAAATTGATTGGAATTAGACTACCACGTCTAAGTAGGAAAACTGTATTTTTTTTTCTTGCAGGTATCATGTGTCAAATATGTGATGTGGGTGTCGTGTGTGGATTTTTCAGCCTATTAAGAATCGCACAAAGAAGACTATGTAATAGCAGTAACAGACATGTATTTAAGCAGGAAAACAGATCCTACAGCATTTATAATTAAGTCATTAAGGCATCTTATACAAAGGCAACAATTAAGCAAGTAAGGCATCAAACAATTAAAGCATATCCTGTAACAACGATAACAGTCGTGCATAACATTCATGCAGCAATCACAATATGCATTTGATTATCTCATATCTACTCATTTCAGTATTTCATTTCATCACAAGCTCAGAACATGCTGGAAGAATATAAACATGTCTCCCTAGTAATTCCATTCATTGGGATACCTTAAATGTTCTAATTGATGTTTATCTTTTCTTATCCCGCGGGTACACACGGGCCGAGGCAACCATCCCAGAAGAGAACATTCGGGGGTATATTATTTAAAGTTGTTTTATTAACCCGAACATTCTAACTGAGACTGAAATCCCAAGGGAGCGGCCAGTGACCGAGAGAACCTCCCAAAGGCCAAAACCAAAACAGGATGCATCCCTATCTTCTGCAGAAGAACAAAGAGCTACCACCTAGAACATATTGGTAGTCTGGGTCCCCAACTCTGAGGACTGGGACCAACGAGTCGCTTTACGCTCGAAACTAAACACATGTCCCCAGAGTTTTGTACCACCTACCCTCTCCAAGGTAAGCCCGAAATCTGAGTGGGTTAATCTTTTCATTTAATTATTTTTCTGAAGTATGGGGGCATTTCCCCAACTTATTTCTACTATCATAGCAGTAGAATTTTCAACCTTAGTCATTTTACCAAGCGGCATAAAACAGTCCCAACCCTTTTTCATATTGATTGCATAAACCCACTCAAAGTGCTCCGGTGCCTTTAAACCAGTCAAGCACACAAGCCTCGGTACCTTAAACCAGTCAGGCCACAGAATTTAGATTTTAGTTTTTTTTTTTTTTCATCAGTCTTATGGTTATTACCCAGAGTGCTTTGGTACCTTTAAACCGGTAAGCACCGATGCCCCGGTACCTTTAAATCAGTCGGGCACACAACACTTAAGATTAAGTTTTTCATTGATTGCATTGTCATAGCACACAAGCTAACAGTCCAAGTACCCGTATCGGTTATTCAACCCATATTGCCCATTAGGCAGGAGTTCCCAAACACCCTCTCATAGTGCTCTGGTGTCTTTATTAACATTTGATAATTTCAGAAAGTATGTAGTGTGGTAGGACAGTGATCATTAGAAAGTTTATACACCTTAACATGAAGTTAAACATTAGAGGATAAGCAACTCCATAGACATTTTTAACATTAGCAAGGGTGCAGCTTAATCAGAACCTTCCAAAAAGTATGCACTTCGAATATCATAATTTATGCAGTTTAATATGCCCTTGGACCTAAGTAACTATGCAGCTCAATATGCATTTATAGTCAAGCAGTGTGCAGTTTAAGAAATTATGAGGAAGAAGCTTATTAGACTGCAGTATATTCAATTTCCCACAATATCATGCATACAACTTGTATAAGATTATGCATAATCACATCTACTCAGATCTGATCACAGCCAACATAACTACTTAAAGGCAATACTGATAATGGGAAATAAAATACTTTGAACTCAAGTCTGATAATAGGTAATAAAAGAACTCGAAATTAAGTATGATAATGAGTAACGAAAACCTATGTATTCAGATTTGATATCAGTTATTAAACCAACATTGAAACCGATTTGATATAGTCATTAAAATGACATATAGTTATCTTGGATATCAATCAATATAATAATATAAAAAAAAAAATATCAGATTTGGTGATAGAACACAATAAGATATCATATAATCAACTCTAATCACCGTCAACAAACTAATAGGAAATCAAATGAAAAATCAAACAAAATACACCAAACTCAACCCTGGGTAACCTTGTTTAACTTAATATTTATTAATCTTAGGTGTATCCCAATTTACGAAAATATACCTAATACTGAACGAGGAGAATGCAAACAGTCACTCAATGAATAATGGTATTAAGTATGAAATCTACATATGCTATCACGCCACCATTGTCACACTCACATATGTTTGTACAGGTACCTATGTTAATAAACCAATTTTAGTACCACCAGCACAATCCGTCCAACATTAACCATTTTGGGTCCACTTAAACATTCTTTCTTCCTAAAGATATGAATCAATACTTCTCACTACAAGTCCAAGACAATGCTAGTACAATCACAACCACAACCAGCAACTACATCCCCCTAACCATACAATATAGACTAATGAAAGTGCCCGAATTGATCCAGTTAACAGCATCTCCTCCCTCAAATACGTACATCAAATGGACATCAAGAATCATATATTAGCGTGAAACGGATTACCCAAACCCCTCAGTACCCCTGAAAGGAATACCAATAACCCAAATCATATGTAACCAACACCATAAATGAATTAAATTTTGGACTGTTGTCCACTATGTTCTGCAGGCTCAGGGACCACCACCGGGAGGTAAGCTACATTCCAAGTATGCATATAGGTCATACTATATCTAATATGTTCCAAACAGATTTATTTATTTTCATTTTATTTCATTTATTTTTTTTTTCTTCTGGAGATCCAACTTGGAGAGTGAGACTGCATACCCATAACTAAATCTGAAATGACAGTGTTGTGACAGACCTAAACTGCATATCATAATATCAGAAAAGGATAACGATTCAGGGTGATCATGGTGAAGAAGAAAACAATGATAGTGGACTATACCAAAACAAGTAAGTAATCTTATCAGGACCACAAAAAAAACAAACAAAGAGAATATATGCTTATTCAACGCAAGACATACCCCATACTCTACAAACCGTAATCAATCCTGCTGTCGAAAATCCTAATTTAAGGATTTTCCGGCACCTCCACCCTCAAATCCCCCTTTTTCAACAACAATCAAAAACCCCCAAATCATAGATTTGGGGTTTCGGTGTAGGGTTGACAGAAACCCCCAAATTTGGGGATTTTCCTTTTGGGTTCACACGCACACACCCGAGCACATTCCATAGCCCAAAAAAAGAAAAAACACAGAACCCTACCTCAACCGGCGAGCAAAGGTTGCTGTCAAGACGATGGTCGGTCGGCCTTGTTGTTCCACTACTGCGACACCGATCGAGAGGGAGAGGGAGAGTGAGAGTGAGAGAGAAACGAAAAGCTTGCCGACGTGGGGTCTCCTCCGACGAGTCGAGGAGGTCGAGGGAGTACGAGAGGGAAGAAGGAACGGCAGCATCGCTGCCGGCGGCTCGTGGCTAGGAGGGAAACAAAAGGAGCGAGGCTGCGGTGAGAAGCTAGAGAAACAGAGAGGGGAAGAGAGATATAGCGAGAGTGGGAGGAAGAGAGCGCAGTCCGGGTCCGGGTCCAAGACCAAGACCCGGGATCCAACCAAGAGTTGGATATGCAACTCACCTATGGTGCGGATCCACAGCTTGCCCGAAATATGGATCCGCATGTTGGATCCAGATGGATCCAACTGTGGATCCATTTATTAACTTGGGTATATATATATTAGTTATGTTTATTATTATTTTGTTTTATCTTTATGATATTATACATAAATATGGACCCTTTATGGATCTTGAATCTGAAACTTTTCTCTTTATTACACGATTGAAACTATGGATCCAAATGATATAATTTGGATCCAAACCCTCAGTAGATGAATATGGCTCCAAAATAAACTAGTATGGATCTTGTATAAAGTTTTCTCCTTTAAGATCTGATTATAAATTCGCAGATCCACATAATAAGTTTTGGATCCATTATCAAATCTAACCACGATATCGAGATTCCAATATCAAGGATCTGAACCAAAAATAAAATCTACTATTAGGTATTTGTCTGGATCCAATGATCAAAGATCCAAATAATATTTTAAAGATCCGACATCGAAGATCCGAATAGGTTATCCAAGATCCAATTTCGAATACATAATTAAAACAATAAAATATTCTCGAATCACCTTAATGACTTAAAAATCTAAGTTTATTTTTCTGATAAAAATCGCGGGTATTACACTGGGTACCCTCCCTCCTTTCATACTCATAGCAAATTCTACACACTGGGAAAGCACCTTCATTACAAGCCACAAAAAGCCTCTCCATCCACTATTTTCTCAATCCTATCTGAACAAATCTGACATATTTGACCACTCAATTTTTTTGTCTTCCTTAGGCTGCCAAAAGAACCGATAAAAAAGATAAAAAAAAAAAAAACTATAGAAATATTACCCTCACCATTCAATGGAAGCTCCAATTTATTATGATATAGAACAGATTGAGTGTTTAGCCCACCAAATTAAAATTTTCAAAGGGGGAAAGTTCACAAAGGAGTTTAGTTTAGTTAAGTTTACGAAAGAAGCAAACAGTACAGATGAAACCATCAATATCTAACAACAAGAATCAGCATGTCTATCTAAGATATCAAGGGGCAAAAAAAGGAATAGTAGATGAAAAATAAGGTGAATAGATGATCAAGCACCACGGCTAAAAAAAAAAAAATAATGGAAATAGAAAACCCTGATTAATTAAAGAAGAAAATTGAGACAAAGTGTAATAGAGGGAAAAGGGGGCAGAATATAAAAGCGGATTCAAGAAAAAAATCGTGGAAAATATCAGAGGAACAGAATACACTAATCAGGAGGAAAAAAAATGAGCTTGGTACCGATTAGAAATCAGAAAACCACAAAAGAAGCTGGAACAGGACGAACATTTTGACAAGTAATAGATGATTATCAAAGAAAAGATCAGTAAAACGCAAAAAAAAAAAACAACAACTCAAGATCAATTCTACATGATGAGCACCAGGAAACACCCAATGGGTATCGATTAGATGACAGGAAGAAACACAAAAAAAACTTGATTATTATGGAAAATAAGGAAGAAAAACGCAAACAAACCTACAAAACAAGCATTATAAGGGGGGCAAAATCATCAGAACACAAAAAAAAAACAAAAACAAAGGGGGTAACGACTGAAGCTGCAGAAACACAATCAAACCAAGCAAAAAGCGCACATCATAGATCAGAGAGAGAAAGGTGGGGATTTCGATGGGCACACCTTGTTTAGCTCCTCGGCATTGATCAAGATGAACTCGTTCCTGTTGTGAGAGCCAGCAATAAGCCGACCATTGGTAGCCATAAGCCCTAGAGAAGAACGGGAATAAGAGAGGCAGAGAGAGGTTCTCTCTTCACCAACACGGCCGGACCCTCTCTCTCTCTCTATATATATATATATATGTTGGAATTCCAACACCCTACTTAAAAATGATTGTCTAGAAACCTTAATCTTGAGAGATAATCAACGACCCCAAAAAGATGAACCATTAAAAAATACAGAACTAAATAATAAAAAAAAATAAAAATAACATAAATTAAATTTATTTTTTATTTTTTGATATTACACAAGCGTAGGTGTTAACAGGGGAACTCACAATCAATGAAAAACTCTTTCGGCAAATTGGGATACATCACAGCCATTATGAGTGAAATCATTCCCAGCAACTGAGGTTTATTGGTTTCTCTTTTTTTTTTTTTTGACTGCTTATGAAGATTTGAGCAAGATCAAATGTAAATTGGTGCAGAGCCATTTGTTCAACAAACCCAGATCGCTAACTGCTACCATAGATCACTGGTATTAAGTTTCACAGTTGAACACGAAGTGGTCTCTTGACGAAAATCAGTGAAACAGGATCAGCAAAAAGGATAATGATAATTGAATACCAAATGGAAGTTGCAATAAGTGCAGCAAGAAAAAAAAAATCAACCATAAACCAGAATATAAAGGGGAACAAATTTGATAGATAAATAAGGGGAGGAATTTATGATAAATCCGAGTGGATCTGGGTGATTGCCCTTTAACTAAAAAAAAAACAAGAAGAAGCTCACCATGGAAAATGAGTATAAAAAAAAAAAGAGAGCCAAGTAACATCTAGATAAGCCGGATGAAGAGGAGAGATTCCAATGTAAACACGGAACAACAACTAAAAATCAGAGGTGAATCGACTACAAATCGGAATAAAACAGCAAAAAATAAAAAAAAATAAAAAAAAAATATGTTGGAACGTAGAATTCCATTTATTGTGGCACTGAGATGTATTGGGATTACTATAGGCAACCCGATTCCATTCATGGTGCATCAATGGGTACAAAAAAAAAAAAAATCAAAAGAAAAGATCAGAATCAAGGGGAGAAGAAATTTTCACCTGGTTTTGCTTGTATTGCCTGAGCTGAAGACTCTTTGGTTGATCAAAAGATAAATTTGTGGTCTCGCTGCAGGGATGGTCTCCTTGCTTTGGCTAATTCTGAAGAATCAAGAGGGAGGCGGTTGAGAGTCCTGATGTGGGATTTTACAAAGAAGAGGGAGACTGGATAAAAGAAGTGATCCGATGTAAGAAGGGTGGAGTAACTCAGGGAAAAAATGTCAGGGAAGAAGAAGAAGGATAGGAGAGGAAGGAAGAAAGCATGAAGAATGAGATACATGGAGGGGTGAAGGCGATGCCCTTAGGGTTCTTCTGAGTGCCCTTTTAAGGAGGATGAAGAAGGTTCGTGAAAGGGGTCGTTGGAGATCGAAGGTGGAGGAAGGAAGGGTTCGTGCGATCGACCATGGAGGAGAGAGAAAGAGAAGGGCGATGAAGAAGGGTGCCGCCGGGTTTTTTTTTTCCTTTTCCTTTCTTACGAAAGATTTTACAAAACCCTAAAAAAAAAAAAATTTACCGAGGAGCCCCTTTGTTTTTCAAGATTTTATAAAGAGGGGGGGGGGCTCTCGAGGTTTTTAGCAAAAATTGTTTTTCAAAAAGGCTCAAAATCATTTATTTTTCTCATAAATTTTCCAATTTTTTGAATTTTATGTTATTTCTCATTTTTTTTTGTATTTTTAAAAAAATCTTAAGATTTGTCAGAAAACAAAGATTAGAACCAATTTTTTTGTGTTTTTGCAAAAATATTTACAAAAGGGAATTTTTCTGAGAGTTTTAAAAGCTATTTTGAGGAAATTTCTTCAGAAATGGGTTTTGATCCGGATTTGGAGGAAATATGGATTTAAAGGGCTGGATTCGGATCCGGAGTTGATTTTGAATATATCAATATGAATTTTAATTCAGAGAATCTGAAGAAATGACTTGATTTTCTCAGAAAACGGGGTTAGGGGCAAAAGGGTCATTTTTACAAAACTTTGAAAAATTTGGGGTGTTCACAGCAGGCTAGTGCAGGTCCGAAGAAAGCGACATCTAAAAGCAAAATCAAGAGAAAGCCCCTGAAAAAGCATGTCAAGATCAGTAAACAAAAAATCTAGTGTGACAGTACCTCAAAGAACTCAGAATCGGCAGAAGAGGACTCTGAAGAAGAAGAGGAGTTGATATATATCCCAAAGCATCTGCGACAGTCCAAGAGGGTAGTTGAAGAGAATGTACCAGTAAGCAAACCCAAGTACGGGCCCCCCATAGAAGATCCAATCCAAGAACTGACCAAGATAGTCAATGATATGCAAATCCGAGACAAAGGAAAGAAATCATACACCAGGCAAGACTTCTACCTCGGATTGGAAGGGGATAACAATATGGAAAACCTCCCCAGGAAGTTCATTAAGTTCGATGGATCCAGTGATCCCAAGGCACATCTGGCAATGTTTTTCGTAGAATGCGCCAAGTTCAGCAAAGATAACCGTGCCCTCTTCCTATGCTTCCCCCACAGTTTAGAAGGCATAGCTGCCAAATGGTATGCCGAGCATGTCAATCTCATTGAATAAAGGGATTTCGACAAGGTTGTCAACATGTTTATTGAGCGATTTCTGTTCAATACAGAAGCTCTGCCTACGCTCAATCACCTATATAACCTCAAGAAAGAGACCAATGAAAAGGCCAGAGATTTCATCCACAAATGGAGAAGTATTTGTAATAAAATGAGGAATCCCATCTCTGAGGAACATGCCCTCCAAATTATCCTCAACAACTTCTCACAACCTTTAAAAAGCCTCATTTTTCCATACCCGTCCAAATCATTCATTGAGCTGATAGAACAAACAGAATGACTTGAAATGGGAGTAGAAAGTGGAATATATGAAGGCATCACTCTGGTAAAAAATGCCTAGGATAAGAAGAAGAAGACACATTTTACTTACTCGGCCGACACTCCGGGCGACAATCATGGCAGTAGCAGCAAGAACGGGAACAACAGTGGCACGAAGCCTGATCAGAACAAAGGAAGAAAAGGAAAGTTCTTCAAGAGCAGTGATAAGCCTCTCCCGAGCGGTCCTCAACAAAAAGGGGATCTTCAGGAAAAACCCAAACATATCAATTGAAGTAAGGATCACAAATTGACTCCTTTGGATCAACATCTGAAAAAAGTCCTGGAATACCTATTATCCCACAGAATGGTTAAACTTTCCAAAATTGCAGATCCACCAGTGATCATGGGAAGATTCAAAGAGCAGTTCTATAAATTTCACAAGGCAATGGGACATGATACAAAATATTGTTTTGTCCTGAAGCACTTGATCCAGGACTGCATTGACAAAAACATCCTCATAGAAGATAAAGAGGAAGGTAAAATGGAAATCTTGTCAGCGCCATTCCCAAACCATTCCGCGACAACCATTTCAGAACACTCATTTCTTCCACAAAACCATATATGTCCGTGCTCCAATGATGACATAAATCTCCAGCATCATGTAATGGTTCTGCATCGGGACTAGCCTACATCCTAGAAAATGAACATCATCTTAGTCCTAAGTCAAATAAACTCGTTAGTTGAAAACAAAAGGGCCCAAGGTTTCCCGAAAAGGTTCATTAAAAAGCAAGTCTTTGCAGAGGAAGCAGAAACCTCTTAAGCTGCTGAAGAGCGAGCCAATCTGCTCCAGAAGTCAGTCACGGCACTATCTAACATTTCAATCCTGGAATTAACTCATGATTTCCCAAAACATTAAGAAATGCTAGATGATTTGTTGAGGAAAATTAAGGTGAAGCCAGACACTACTCCAGAAGATATGGCACAGATAGTGAATCAGGCAATGACCAACGCGCCTATCACCTTTTCTGATAAGGACTTGCCAAAACCTCATTCTTTCCATAATAATGCACTATACATCATGGTAAGAACTAGGGGCATGACTGTCCCACATGTACTTGTCGATGGAGGCAACAACCTCAACATTTGCCCAGAGATGATAGCGAAGGCCTTGGGATTAAAAGAAGAAGAATACGCGCCTGATCGAATTACAATCTACGACTTCGACAATCACGAGCAGACTGCCAAGGGCAAGATCTTTTTGGAAATTTTTATCAATTATTCAGTGCACACAGTTTTATTCCATGTCGTCAACGTGCCACCAACCTATAATCTTCTGTTGGGACGAACATGGATCCACAATGCTAATGCCGTTCCATCAACCCTCCACCAATGCATAAAATGGTCCAAGGGAAAAATGATTACCACCATTCTGGGAGAAGATTCCGAAAAAAGGCTGCCATAACCTATGATTCCCCGTCCAACATTTACAACGGACATTCCAAGCATCTGAGAAAGTGATGAAATCAACCTTAGCGAGAGCTTAAAGATGTTGAAGCTGAAGGATGCCCAAGAAGAAAAAAACATTATTATAGTAATTCAATGGCAAGGACCCTGTTTCTTCAAGTTGGGAGGACGTGTCAACTACACTTCCTTCAAAGATCATCCATTATTTCCTCAATTTTTCAAAGCCAGAAAGGGATTTGATCTGCTGATAAAACACGGGTACTAGCCATTCCGGGGCATGGGAAAAAATGAAGACGACATAGTAGAGTTGATCATTCCTGCTCGACATTCAGATTACTTAGGGTTGGGGTTCACCGGCCAAACTTCCAGCAAGAAAACAATATTTGTCAGAGGAACCAAATGAGGAGGATGATGCCTTAGTTTTTCTGCTTTTCTGTTCTTGTTTCTCTATAAAATCTTGTAGGGACAACATAGTCCCAACCTTTTGTCGGCCTTGTAAATGTCCCATTTCAAATCAATGAAAAATCAATCTTCTCTTCATATTTGGGAATCTATCATTCTTGCTTATATTTTGTTTGTACCATTTTTCCTTTGTTCTTGTACAAAAGGCTTGTTTTTGGCTTGTACTTTCTCTTAAAAACCTTTCTTGACGTTTTTAAGACCATAAAAAATATAACTCTTGAATCGATGAAGAAATTCATTATCAATCCCAAATATTCTCAAAAGAAATCAAAACTGGCAAGGATTCATAAGATAAAGATTAGAGCAGAGGCCAGTCAAGCAACAGAACAGACCGAAGAGCTAGTAGAGTTTGATTCAACTATTCAAGAATTGCCAGAATTTGCTCACATTCAAAAGCAGGATGAACCATCATCTTTGGTTTAAGATCCAACTGATGATATCAACATTGGTTCGGAAGATGATCCGAGAATCCTCAAAATTAGTTTGGGTCTAAATGCAGATGAAAAAGCAAGACTCATCCAATTCCTTAAGCAGCATCAAGAAGTTTTTGCCTAGACTTATGAAGATATGCCATGATTAGACCCCAAGCTGGTTGAGCATCGACTCAAATTGAAACCAGATTCCAGACCAATCAAGCAAAAACTGAGAAAATTGGACCTGCGAGTTGAGCAACAAGTTAAAGAA
Organism: Nuphar pumila; assembly: GCF_984573655.1. Lineage (NCBI taxonomy): Eukaryota > Viridiplantae > Streptophyta > Magnoliopsida > Nymphaeales > Nymphaeaceae > Nuphar > Nuphar pumila. Next base: position 15,066,692 of record NC_143257.1, read on the forward strand.
GGACTGAAAGATTTGTTAAAAGCAGGCTTCATCCGAGCCATTGATTACCCAGATTGGTTGGCAAATATCGTAGCAGTTCCTAAAAAGAACGGCAAGGTCCATATTTGCATTGATTTTAGAGATCTCAATAAGGCCACCCCGAAGGATGATTATCCACTTCCCAATATTGATCTTTTGATCAATAGCACAACAGGTCATGCCATGTTTTCTTTTATGGATGGATATTCGGACTATAATCAAATTAAGTTGGTTGTTCGTGATCAGTCAAAAACTTCATTTACCACACCATGGGGAACCTTCTGCTATACTATAATGCCGTTTGGGCTAAAAAATGCCGGGGCAACCTATCAGAGGGCAATGACAGTTATTTTCCATGATCAAATACACAAAAATATGGATGCATATGTGGATGACATTTTGGTCAAATCTAAAGAAGAAGAGGATCACTTCGATGCTCTTGGTCAAGTCTTCAAAAGACTCATTCTTTATAAGATAAGACTTAATCCTCAGAAATGTGTTTTCGAAGTAGAGTCTGGCAAATTGCTCGGGATCATAATCAGCAAAAGGGAATAGAGGTGGATCCAGCAAAAGCAAAAGCAAAGGCAAAAACAAAAGCAAAAGCAAAAGCAAAAGCAAAAGCAATTATTGATATGCCACCTCCAACTAATCTCAGGGAACTGCGAAGCCTTCAAGGGCGTATTCAGTCTATTCGACATTTCATCTCCAATTTGGCCATGAGATGTGAACCTTTCAATCATTTGCTAAGAAAAAGAGTAAAATTTGAATGGGGATTGGAATGCCAACTTTTGTTCGAGCGCATCAAGCAGTATCTCCTTAATCCACCAGTTCTGAAGCTGCCAAAATTGGGGAAACCTCTCTTATTATACATCTCTGTCAATAAGAATGCCTGTGGAGATTCCTCGCACAGTATGAAGAGGGCAGCCTGATAGAGCACACCATCTACTATGTGAGCAAAACTTTCATCGATTATGAAAAAAAGTATTCTCAGATGAAAAAGACTTGTCGAGCTCTGGTTTGGATGTGCCAGAAATTAAGACATTACTTGTTGACATCTGAAATCAAATTCCTATCAAAGCTTAATCATCTCAGATATATTCTTGAACAACCATTTCTCACTGGATGGATCACAAAATGGCAGGTCCTTCTAATGCAATATGACTTAGAGTATGTTTCTCAAAAGTCGATTAAAGGCCAAGCAATCACAAATCAGTTGGAAGATTTTCCCCTGACATAAGAAATTAAAGCAGAGGATGATTTTCATGATGAGCACATCTACAATGTCCAACAACCTCCAGTTTGGAACCTATTCTTCGATGGCTCTAAAAATATGTCTGGCATAGGGATTAGAGTCTTGTTAATCACTCCAGAAAAAGAAATGATCCCTTATTCTCTCAAGCTTGGTTTTTAGTGCACTCATAATATGACCGAGTACGAAGCTCTAATACAAGGCCTCAAAATTCTGCAAAATTTCAATGTCAAGAGAGTGCATGCCTTTGGCGATTCATTACTTGTTGTCAGTCAAGTTAACACTGAATGGCAGGTGAAAAATTCAAAATTGATTCTGTATCAGAAGATCATCCTAGCTCTTGTGGACAACTTCGAAGAATTCTAGCTCAATCACATCAGAAGAGAGCACAATCAGATAGCCGATGGCTTAGCCAGCCTGGGCTCTATTTTATCCTTCAAAGGCAGTGAATCATGTCATTCTTTTGAAGTTGGCAGACTTGAGCAACCTGCTTTCATTTCAACCATGCAAGTAAACCAGGTCAATCAGAAGGAGAAGCCTTGGTACCAAGATATCAAAATTTCATTAAGACTGGTGAATTTCCACCAGAAATGCCAAAAAGGGAACAACACGCAATTCAACGTATGTCTACCCATTATTTCATCATTGCTAATGTCCTCTATTGTCGTGGGTTCATTTCTGAGTATGCAAGATGCTTAGACAAATAAGAAGCTATGAAAATTATCCAAGAGGCACATGAAGGGATTTGTGGTGGCCATGTTGGCTATCAAACTCTCGTCAAACAGATTGTCCGAGCAGGGTACTGATGATGCATGAATTACTCATAATTTTAATATATTTTCACTGCATAAATGCATAATTTATAGGTTTAAAACCCACACTTAGATGCATATTGATGATATTGAGCTACAGTTCGAATTTCGTCCGAATCGGACTTAAAACAAAGAAGTTATTGCATTTACAGTGTAGCGGGTCAAACCTCAGAGTAGATTTGGTTATTTTGGATCCAAACGTCCATTTGGGTCTTGGATCTGGGCCAAAATAGATCAAGATCCATTCCACCCCAACCCATTCACATTTTTATAAAATGTTTTCTAAAAACCCCCTATCAAAAGAGGCGCCTAAAGAAATTTTGTATTTTAATCTCTTTTCTGGAAATTCCAGAAAAGAGCATCTATCATTTAAATAGAAAATGACGCTCATTGCTGGGGCGTCTTTGCCTAGGTTTTTGTGCCCTAGGGGCACGAATCTTGTTCCATTACCTTCTTTCCCAGCCGCCCATTCATCTTCTTCAACATCCATGATCGGCCATGGAATCCACGCAAAGCCATTGAAGCGCTGACCCTTTTCTTCCATTCTCTTCTCCCATATCCTGTCTTTCTAACCACCTTGCTGTAACTGTAGGTTCATGCTGTTGTTGCAGAAGGTAGCTGAGCATGGAGTGCACCAGCTGTGGTAGGGGTGCCGTCTGCCCCTCCACAGCCAGCCGTCCCTCTCCCCCGTCGTCTCTCTTCTCCATTAAAGCACGCCATCTTTGGGGCATCTCTATCCAGCCGTCTCCCAACATTCAGCAGCAAAGTAAAGCAGCCCAACACCACCGAGGTCCCTTGTGGCGCGAATCCATGGCAAAGTCCGCTCACCCACTACCCCTCCACTCGTCGGATTGCCCTTGAGGTAGGATCTTCTTCGTTCCCTTTCTTCTAGATAAAACCCAAAATGCATGTGCTATTTTGTTTTATTTTCTGTGTGTGTTGTGCATTTTGAGTGTGCCAAACTATAGTGTAGACGTGTGTGCATAAACTATCACCTTAGGAACTAGGTAGTAGTGTAGACGTGTGTGCATAAACTATCACCTTAGGAACTAGGTAGTCTTTTCTTTCTTTATGCGTTTTCAGATTTGAGAAAATCAAAAGTCGAGTTTCTATTTTTCTGTTTTTATATTTGTCGTCCAGTTATAGGATACCGAATTTGTGTATAGTCCAGCATAGTGTATTAATTATCGGTTTGGAAGGTTTGATTCAATTTTAGTTTCGTTTGATATTATTGAGCATCGTTGAATATCATTTTCTGTAGTTTTGTATAAACATGTTAGTCTAATTCTAGTTAGCTGTAACGTTTTAGGTAGCATTTTAGTTTCATAAATTAGTTTAATTTTGTTAATTGGCTGAGTAGATTTATATAGTTTTAATATTTTCACTGTTAATGAATTTTTGTTTTGTGTAGATTAGCCGATTGTAGTAGCTGTCCATAATAGTTTCAGTTTTTATTTACAGCATATTAGTTAGATGAATGTTTGTATTTCATAGTTTAAAAATCCAGTCATAAACGTGTGTTAGTGTAGTTTAGATTAGATTCTTGGTTGTCATCATAATGTTAGATACAATTTAGTTTAAGTTTCTTTTAGTTTTATAAATTAATGTAATGTCTTGTTTGATTCTTGTGTTGTTAAAATTCTGTAGGTAATAACATGTTAGTTTAATGGTTGATTCTGTATAGAATAGGTTTAATACTAAGTTAATATTAGTATGATTTAATGTCTAGGCTCATTGTAATATATTTTAGTCATTTTATGGTTAACTTAGAGTATCAATTTTTGTGTAATGTCTCACTTAGTTAGTGCTTGCCAATTCGTGTTTTATTTCCTACTCATATTCTTTGTATTAGTTGTGCATATGTTAAATTAGCTAAGTTCACATTAGAGTAGATTAGCTCATTAAATAGTTTTATATTTTGAATAAAGGGCAATATGGTCATTGTGTTTGAAAGACGTTTTTGGTAGAATTGACACCCATCCAAATTCGTGGGATGCATTTAAGGAAAGTTTTGATTTTCATCCAGCCAAGTTATAAAGGATTTATATTTTCAATTTTGGAAACACTCTTTGAATTTTAATTCACTTTCTAAAAGTGTTGGACACGGTTTTGGGATAGAGCTTAAATGTTCTCTTTCCTTGTAATGCCAACCCAAATTCGTGTGGGACCCATTAGATGGGTGGTTTTTGAAGTATGACCTTTCCAATTGGAATTTTTAAGGTAAGCAAGGATGGATGTTATCTTTTCCAAAATCGTGCTCATCATTCATAAGCCCCTGTATTACTTCCTATTTTGACATAGCATAGATAGAATAACATTAATTTAGTATGCATTAAATTAGATTATGATTTGCAAAATCATGTAGTAGGCTTTAGGAAAGTCCATTTAGTGTGTTATGTTTTCATTACTATTAGTTTCTATTCTAGTTAGTTGTCTAAATTAGATATAATAAGTTTTAGTTTTAATTCCTTCAATATCGATTTTAGAAATTAGTCTTTACTTGTTAGGTGTTTAATTTAGTTAATTTTCAAACCTAATCAACCTAGTAGGTCACTCTAGGGTGGCGTGGATCTAAGTCAAAGCCATATTTTAAATCGCCCCCTAACTAACTCTAGTTAGTTAATAACCCTAGTTAACTTAACATTAGATTGTTGTTCATGTTCCAAGTAGGTTCTAGAGTAAATCATTGAGTAGTTAGTTGATTAGTTAGTCTATATTAGATAGAGTACATTAAAATTAATTAACTTTAGTTATATGGATATTTTAAGTAGAATTGCATCTTAGTTTAGGATAGATTAAGTTTAGTGGTCTCTTTAGATTAGATTTAACATCTTTTGTTCAACTCATTTAGATAATTATGTAAGTAATTTAGTTGTTGTTCTCTGTAGTTTAACAATAGTTTAGAGTAATAAGGACTGTTTTTGTATATGCTTTGAAGTCAAAATGTCATTAGTGGATTCATGTAAATGAATAGTGCACTGATTTAAAAACTAGATTTTTACCGTATCGTGCACTTGTCATTTCATGTGTAAATTTTTAGAGTTTTCTCAATAATTTTCTTCTATTCTCTTCATTTGCGTGTTCACTGTTAGCAGACCAAAAATCAGCTCATTTCAAGTTGATTTGGTCTGCCTTTTAAGCGTTTTTCAAAAACAGCTTTTTCGGGTTTTTCAGTTTCGGGACCTGCGATTTCCAGATTTTTCTTGAATTTGAAACACTTATATCTGGAGTTCCAAAATGATTTTTTCAAATCCGTAAAGTTTGACAGATTTTTGAATCTGTCAAGAACAAAACAGAAGAAATTTCGTGAAATTTAAAATTCGTTTGCCCCTTCAAATCATCTGTTTGCAAAAAGCTGTCAGAATCCACTTTTGCACTATTTAGGGATAAAACAGTCATTTAGCTAGTTGTTGATTTTATAAAGCTTTTAGTATTTTCTAGCATGTAGTTAGTGAATTAACTGTAGTTAGACTAATTAGGATTGATTTGCTTAGTTAGTTTAGTTAGAATTTGTAGTTTTAGTTTTCTTTATTTGTTTAATTATAGTTTAATTTCAGAAGTAGTTTAGAAATAACTGTAGATGTACTTTAGAATTAATTAGAGATTGTTTACTGACTTTTTATTTTTATTGTTGTAGGTTGATAAGTTAGAAACAAGTTTACAGGTGTATTCCCAATGAAAAGTGCCGATGCACGTGTGGTGAAAAGCTAGAACTACCCCTGGCGATTTGAAGAAGACTTAGATACATGTTTCCGTTCATTTTGCATTTTTAGACTGTTATTTAATTAGAATTGTAATATTAACATAGCTGTAAACATGTGTGATATTAATAAATTGAGATTTTAGATTTAATTCAGAATGTATCCCATTCCCTGTGGATTCGATCCATACTCGCCACTTCTGTGAAAGTCGGTTTTTATTATCTTTGGTTGACGATTTTCCAAATACTTTTATTGAAAATAATGTTTTAAAAATATTTTCACAAAAAGTACAACCAGATACTATGGGAAAACCATGCAACAAGACTGCCATCGATTTGTGAGGAAGTGCGTCAAGTGCCAAATGCACGCACCTTCCATTCACGCGCCAACCACATATCTACAATCTGTTGTATCTCATTGGCCATTTTCTATGTGGACTTTCGACGTCGTAGGCCCAATTACTCCTTCTGCTTCCAACGACCACAAATATTATCTGGCTGCTACAGAGTATTTCACCAAATGGGTTGAGGGTGTCACTCTGCGCACAGTGGAAGGCCACCATGTGGTTTATTTCATTCATAAAAACATTTTTTGCCGCTTTGGCATACCACATGATATTGTTTCAGACAATGGAAGCCATTTAAAAAATGAGAGGATGAAAACCTTCTATTCTAAATTCAAAATTTGCCATCATTTCTCAGCTCTCTATTATCCTCAAGGGAATTGCCAAGCAGAGGCTACCAACAAGATTCTGATCCGCATTTTAGAAAGGACTATGAGAACACGTCGAGATTGGCATGAGAAAATTCATGATGCACTTTGGGCATACTGAACCACCATTCAGACTCCGACCAATGCCACTCCTTCAAAACTTATTTACGAAACTAAAGTAGTGTTGCCTCTCCATGTCCAGAAGCCCGCTCTCAAATTTGCCTCCCTTATAGAATTGCCACTTGATTAATATCAGCAGCAGAGATTGGTGCAACTGGATCTACTGGATGAAAAGAGGCTCAAGGCAGCAGAGCATTCTTAAGCTTATCGTCAGAGGGTAGCTCGACACTATGCCAAGTCCGTCATTGAGAGAAAATTCCGAGTTAACGATTTGGTGCTCAGATCGGCAACTCATTTCAAGCATCGACCACAGGGTAAGTTGTCACCCAATTGGGAAGGCCCTTATGTGGTTAAGAAAGCATTGCCTCGCAATTCATATCGTCTGATCAACGCAAATGGGGTGAAAATACCAGATCCTGTCAATGCTCTGCATCTGAAGAAGTTTTATACTTGAAATGTTCATTCTAAAGCCTTTTGTACTATTTAAAAAGTTGTTTCAATAAAACAATGATCTTCTATCAATTCTCACATTCTTCTCCATGATACTGGGGTATTTTATTTTGATCTATAATTGTCTCCCTTTATCATATGCAGACAGGATTAGACAAAAACTCTTTTTCTCAAATTCTACCAATTTTTAATTAATCTTGTGATCTGTATTAATTAAATTCATTTGGTTCATTTCTCAATTTAATCAATTTTTCATCAAACTATTGTCAATTTTTGTTAAGTTTTAACAATTTTCGTCAATTTTATTATTAAATTTTATCCATCTTTATCTTTAAAAAACCCCTTTCAGGTTAAGGGATAAACCTGATGCCTCCTTTCAATGAGGTACTCCTTTTATTCTTTTCTCCGTTCAGGAAAAGGGGATAAATCCTGAAAGCGGACCACATACAGTTAAACTATGATGGTCCATTGAATTCAAAATTTTCACCAAGAATCTTTACTTTCTAAATTCTTTTGAAAATCGAACCCATCTTTAAAAATCCAGTCCTCACACTGGTTATTTCTCAAACTTTTCAATCATATATTGAGCCCATTTTCAAAATTCAGTCCTCGTACCGGTAACTTTCTAAATTCAACCTTCTGATCAAAGTTTTTTCTTCTACGAATTAAGTTCTGACTTGAACTTCCAAATTTGACTTATTTCAAAGAATCCAGCTCTAGTTGGTCATATATTTCAAAGGATCCTGCTTTCGTTGGTCATATATTCCAAAAGATCTAACACTCGTTGGTCATGTATTCTAAAAGATCCAACACTCGTTGGTCATGTATTCCAAAGAATCCAGCTCTCGCTGGTCATGTATTCCAAAGGATCCAACTCTCGTTGGTCATGTATTTCAAAAGTCCCAACTCATGCTAGTTGAGCTCCCTAAATCAATTTGTTTCATAAATCAAACCTTCAGGGTGCGATTTCTCAATTCTATTATTTTCAAACCTTCAGATTTTCAATTTCTCAATTCTATTAGTTCCTAACCTTTGGGTTGTAATATTCTCAAAATTTCATCATTTTCTCAACCCTCGGGTTGTAATCGCTCAATTTCAATCATTCTTAAACCTTCAGATAAAACCTTTTTCTATCAAATCCAGTTTCTCATAACTGGTCGAGATTTCAAAATCCAGTATTTTTCACTAGTCAGGATTTCAAAAATTCAGTTTCTCATAACTGGTCGGGATTTCAAAATCCAGTTTTTCATAACTGGTCGGGATTTTCAAATCCAGTTTTTCATAACCGATCGGGATTTTCAAATCCAGTGTTTTCACTGGTCAGGATTTCAAATCCAGTTTCTCATAACTGGTCGAGATTTCAAATCTAGTTTCTCATAACTGGTCGGGATTTTCAAATCTAGTTTTTCATAACTGGTCGGGATTTTCAAATCCAGTGTTTTCACTGGTCGGGATTTCAAATCCAGTTTCTCATAACTGGTCAGGATTTCAAATCCAGCTTTTCATAACTGGTCAGGATTTTCAAATCCAGTTTTTCATAACTGGTCAGGATTTTCAAATTCAGTGTTTTTCACTGGTCGGGATTTCAAATCCAGTTTCTCATAACTGGTTGGGATTTCAAATCCAGTTTCTCATAACTGGTCAGGATTTCAAATCCAGTTTCTCATAACTGGTCAGGATTATCAAAATCCAGTTTCTCATAACCGGTCAGGATTTCCAAAATCTAATATTTCTCATCAGTCGAGTTTTTCAAAGTCTAATCTTTACACCATTCCTCTAAATTTCAGCTAAAGTTCTCATCAAAATCTATAATGAGTGATTATTTTACAAAAGGATTCTGGAATATTGTGCCAATTTGCTAAAAACATTTGTTAATTCTAAAAATCTGACTACACAAAGGAATTACCTCAGATTACTTCTAGTGTTCTTTTAAAAAAGGTGAAACTTTTTGCGAAAAAGGGATAACATTCAAATATTTTCCCTGTTGATTGATGTCTATTTTGCAATGGTTGTAATTTTGAAAAGATTTTTAAATGAAGAACATGTGAAAACCAGTTCTCACTAGTGGATGAGACCGGGTCAAACTCAGGGAACAGGAATATTTCGTATTCAAGCACACAAATCTAAACTATTCTTTATTGCCGTATTATTAAATGTAAAATGTACGAGAAAAGTAAAAACAACTAACTATTACAACAAATGAATACCCTTCGTAGAGGGCGTAAAAAGCAATATTTACAAACCCAGAATTAAATTCCTAATTCTAAACTGAAAATAACAACTTCTACTCTTGTGCTTCCCGTGTCGCGTATGCACTTCAACTCCACTCCTGTGCAATCCTGCATAAGTCAAAAGCACACGAGCAGTACAAGAGATAGAAATATAACTATACTAACAAAGTATACTAATTAAATGCTAACACTGAAATAAAAATTCACTAAAAAAAATGTTGGGCATGGAATATTATCACTTCCTAACTATTAAACTAACAATCAAAGCAATTAACAACTAATTAAATCTAGCTAATTCCTTACTAACATCTATATTATATTAATCACTCACAACTTACTAACTACTAATCTAAATGACTAACTCTATTACTCAAAATAACAAAAACCAGTGAAATTCAGCAAATAAAATTGCAGTTAACATTCAGCCAAACTTAATTGGAAATTGTAAAAAATGAGTTCCATTCACCGAAAATCAGACACTTAATGATAACAGAGCTATCTTGAAAATGCAAGCTAGATGTAATATTGAATGATAAAGCATTGGATTTAATTCATATTAGCTCCAAATTTATTCAGATACTTGCTAAAATTAGCTCTCGCTGGAAGCAATCAAATAGTTAAAGGACTGAGTTCACCAGAATTTCAGTCGGAGATCACACAGATACACCAAAATTCAACCGAAATTGCAACACAAAATAAGCAAAACTTGAAGCAACTATCAATTTTATCATAGATGTGGTGAACAATAATCACCGAAAATGGTAACTATTCACGATTCTAATCGTGGATTGAAAATATTAGCATCATTGATTCTCACTGAAATTCCACTCAACAGAATTGTTCACCAGAAAAACATGCACATCGTCAGATCAAAATCCACCAGAGATGAATATTGCATCAGATATATTCACTGGAATGTGAATTTTTTCAGATTCTCAAATTGAAATCCACCGGAATGAATCTACCGGATAGATATTACGGCAGATCAAGATTCACATTTATCATTGTAATTTTCGGTGTCTTGCTGGTGATCTAGATTCAGGTGAACAAAAAAAATACGAATAAGAATCAATCCAGATCCAGATGATCTGAATGCTTTAATACTTGCAAAAATGTATGAAATCCGACGACAGATTCAGATCATGGTAAACCGCAGAGAACTTCTGGTGGATCTATTTTTTCTATTTGATTTCACTGTTGTTCAGCAATGAGGATGCTAGATTCACACTTTCACGGTGAAATAGCAGAGGATTTCACCGTGAATCCAAGGATCTTCTGTTAATTTTGAAATGAATCTGGCTAAAGCACTTTTGCTTTTCACGGCCGATCAAATTTGCTTCCACAGTGATTAAAAGAGGTAGATGCTGAAGTAATTTCAGCAGATCTGAAACAGATTCCGGCAGCTTGCTATAGAGGATTTCGTTGTGACTTTGAAATGCAATTGACTGAAAAATAAATTCCTAAATTCTAAAACCGAAAAGGAAGATCAGATTTCAGATCAAAGTAAACTGGAAAAAAAAATCTCACGGCTACCTGTACGCACACTGCAATGCTGAGAAAAAAAACTTAAAAACAAACAAACAAACAAAAACAAAAACAAATGGAAATAGAAATAATGCTCGCAATAAATCTATGAATGAAAAGAAAATATGCTGAAAATTCAGATGCTAATGCTCATGCTTACATTTGACGAATTCAAAAAAATGAAAACTGGAATTAGAAAAGGAGAAGAAGAGGAAGAAGAAGAAGAAGAAGAAGAAGAAGAAGAAGAAGAACTCACCGTACTGGAAGGGTTAGAAGAGAGGTTGGAATCCTCTCTCTTGCTTCAGTCGTTGTCATAATTCTCCACCCGAAATAGGATGAGAAAAAGAGGGGAAAATAGGGAGAAGGAGAAGAAGAGGTAAGAAGAGGTGGAGAGGAAGGGGCAGAAGAGAGGGCTTAGGCAAGAAAGAGAAGACAAGCTTCTCTTCCTCCCTACGTATCATATTTAAAGATTTGAACTTTTGTCCATAAGTCCATCTTCTTTTTAAAATTGCATTTCAAAACCTCTCTTTAAAAAGTTATTTACAAAATAACTCAAAAATGACTGTTTTAGAAAATACAAAACTAAGTCTATTTTAACTCTAAATTTTTTATTATTTTCAAAAACTAAACTACTACAATTATGTCAAAAACTAAAATATGCATTAAAATGTAAAATAACACTATTTTCATGCATTTTCTATCTTTAAATCATTTTAACACATTTACTCAAAACTAACATAAAATAGGTTTTTTAAATCATTTTTTCATGAAATCATGCATATTTTTATATGAAATATCCTTAAAATATATGCATGATCAAATACCCCCATGCTTATGTTTTGCTAGTCCTCGAGCAAACTAGACAAATGCACGAAATCAAAACTAACAACTAACTCACTTTCGTAGGAATCACGGTTGCATTTAGCTCATGTAAGAAGCCCTTTCAACCCCTGAGTTACCCCAATGGACGAGTAAGGTCTCGTGAGGGTTTGCAGTGATGCTACTTACAAACATCTCTGTCATGTATGCATAATATTACACATCTTCACAAGTAGTAGTTAATTAAAGACTTTGTTTTCACAAATATTTCCTGTTATTTTAAAATCAAAACATAATTAGAGTCTTTTATATACCACCACAGAAAAAGAATTTCTTTCACTTTTCTAAATATCACAATTATTTATGTTTTATTCTTAGAAAATCCAATAAAAACAAGTTATTATTTACTTATCTTCACTCATATGTTTTCTATAAAGATTTTCTCAATCACCTTTCTAAGCACTGAACTTTTCTTTCTTTTTAAGCTCTTTTCTTGATTTTTTCATTTTCACGCTTTTTCTTTTTACGCATTCATTCTTATCTTATAGCTTGCGTGTGGTCTGCTTTTATGCCTTGTGCAATGTCAATATCTTCTATACTTTTTCAATGCATACCAAAAGATATCAACTAAGACATAAAAGTGACTTTCTTCATTCACCTTTGCAACGTGAGAGTCAAACACTTCAACTTGTATCTATTCTTAGCTACTTAGGATCACGAAGTTTTCCACTCTCCTTTTCAAAATGGAATCCAAAAGTTTCAACTTACATCTAAGTCCCATTTACTAAGGATTGTGGAATTATCCAAACAACCTAACGCATGCTTCTTTTTTACTTTCTAAGCTCATTTTTTTACGCTTTTGTTCATTTGCTTAGTTTTTCAAAAATAAAACTGTGCATATTCATATTTGCGATTCAAAATAAATTCTAACATGTATCTATCATCATTTCTTCGAAATCCGCATAAACAACCATAATTTTTAGATCTATGTCAGATTTTTTTTTATGGGGCTTAAAAATCCTCTAAAAACATTAGATTTGAAATAACATTCATATAAGTTCAAACTCTTTCTTTAAAAACCTACTTTTCATGAGAGATGTGTAAACATGTGCAAAAACGTAGACAAAAATATTCAGGTGAGCTACTACACTCTCCCCCATGCTTATATGACACTGTCTCAGTGACACTCCCCCATGCTTATATGAAACTAAGTGAATGCACATGAGACGAAATAAATGAGGGAAAGAAAGTAAACTCAACGTGAAATGAAATCTAAAATGTGAAAGTATGCCTACGCTGAACATGATCTCTGCAGTATGCAAATGAACTATATGAAGGCAAACTAAACTAAAAAGATGCTTTTCTATGAATATTTACAAAATCTTAAAATATATACAAACATGTGTGAGCCCTAAGCTTCTAAAAGATCAACATCCTCAATGTCGTGTCCTATCACAGTATCTGAGATATAGGGCTTCAGCCGTTGCCCATTCACTTTAAAAATGGCACCCGTGCGAGGGTCTAAAAGATCTATCGCTCCATGTGGAAACACCCTATGCACAACAAATGGACCATTCCATCTTGACTTCAACTTGCCTGGAAAAAGATGAAGACACGAATGATAAAGCCATACCTTTTGACCAGGCTCGAATTGCTTCCTAACAATATATCGAT